>NW_027526353.1:1149376-1749376 GCF_048455015.1 Haemaphysalis longicornis | reverse complement strand
CCAAAACATGCCACGCGCTTTTTATTACATCGTTGACTTGTAAAAATGTAAAAAAAAACTAAATAAAGACAAAAAAATGTCGGAATGGAGCAATCGTACAGATACCTACTTCGCATGTCCAAGGGCACTGTTTCGATTCCTGCAACAGGGAGCGTTTTTTTTTTTCTTCTTTAACTTGACCCACGAGTATTCATCATCATCGTCAGAACAGGTTGACTTTGCTGCAGGGTGCATGGGCCTGCAACGGCGTCATTGAGAGCACTAAAGCTTCTCTTTAAAAGAATTTTCAGTGTGGTAACTGTCCGTTAGAATGCTGTCAAACCTAACTTCAAGACCCTCTGCAATCGTGCAGTCAAGTGTCTTAGAGATGGGTTAGTTCGGCGGCTGAAAATACCTCAAGCAAAGTAACAAAGAACTCAATTGAAGTCCCTCTTTCGTCATCCCGAAACACGGAATTAGGCACTACCACGTAAGCAGAGGTAGTGACTAAGCCTTTTTAAACCATGGGATATTAATTTGTTTTAATTTATTGTTATAACTTATAAAGAATGAATTTACACTTAATAAGCTTGATTAATGCTTTCTCGATACATAAACGTAGCTGACCATAAAATTTTTGCGCTTCCGAAAATGAGACCCCCGAATGGACGCAGCTGAAATTTAATGCTGGACGTGTTTCCCTTGAGCTAGAGGCCACTCATAACACGTCCGTTTGTGCTACTGAAGTGCGAAAGAGAAAATATATAGCGAGCGTAATTGTAGCGGCCTGCAGATCAATAACTGCGCGGCAACGACCAAAATGATTTGACTCCACCTTGTGTAAGTGGCATAACTTGACGCTTACGAAATGATCGATTGTGAAACACGTGTTCAGTCCCGGAGACCGAGGCAGCAATATCCTTCGCGGTAAATGTAGTTTTTCATAGCAGGGCTGCAGTTGTGACTATGTCTTTCTGAGGCTGCATGAGCGGTTTAATATATAAGGGTACAAGAAAACTGACAACATTGATTGCACAGCAAGTATTTTCGCACCTCGCCATCATAGAACATTGGCACATTGAGCCCGCGGAAAACGCCCGAAAGGTGGTACCTTGAGGCATACTGAAACCGCCCCTGTGCAAACTTGATAGGAAAAATTTCCCGCCCCACACCCAAATGCATCAATTGGTTCTAGGAAAGCTTTTTCTCCTTGAATTTTATTTTGAATAAAGCGCAGTGGAACGTTCCATCCCCGCCTTCAAGAAACCACCATAGCCAATTCATTATTTCAGAAGACTATTAAATAACATTCATAAATTACCGAAGTGACTGTCACGCTGGTTATTCTAGTGTGCGCATATATTGGAATAAAGTTACCGTTTGCCCAAAACTTCCACAGTAGCTCGCAGTGGATGCGTTAGGAGAAATATTTGTTGAGGCGTTAAGTTTCAACATTATCATTCCTCATCTAACAAGTCGCAAAAATAACTTTTTCGAATTGAGAAAAAGCAACCAAATGAAGCAAGAACCACTATTTATCTGCGAGTTAACGAAGGGTTCTTTAGAAAGGTTAATTGAATAACCTTGTTTTTTTTACTTTCTCGCTCGAGCAAGTTGCGTTGCGTGCTCGAATCCTATGAAATGATATTCCGTAATTACAGTAAAAGTTTGGCATTTGGAACTTTCATTATTCCTACTTATGAAAAATTCGTAGAGTCCAAGACGGTTCGTCCAAGCCTTAATGAAGTGGACACATCAAAACGCCTGCACATTCGGACGCAAGTATTATCTGCAACAGTTTTATTCAAACAACGCGCCTGTGATTGCTCGGCTTGGCGCCTGGCACACGCATACGCATACACATCTGCCCCCTTCACAGGCGTCTGTGTATCCTTCGGAAGGGAGGCAATAAAGGGAGTAGAGATGACATATGGTGCGACCATATCAAAGCCTTTAAGGCAGACTTTTTGGAATATGTATTTTCACGGTCTGTTTCAATGTGGTTGAAATTGCAGTGCCGTTTGTGGTACCTTAACCTATCAGGACATTATTTCCCAGATAAGGTACGCGCAATCCGTCGGGGCCAGTTAGCCAGTTAGGACGACATTCTACAAGGCCCACGTACCATCTCATAGAGGGACCGTTACATACCTTTGGGTTGGCAATTTCAGTACCGGCATTACTTCTATTCGGGGTTTCCGAGATGGGGTCCAATCAACGGATTGCTTGCAGTGTCCTCCTCAGGTTCATCTAAAATACTATTCGATTCTCATTTTCATTTGCAATATATACTCTCACTCTGAATTGTCAGATATTTTTTGTCTTAATTATCGATAGAAAATGATCCAAACCACATAAAAGAATTTAATCTGCCCCCTTAATTATATGGAAACATTTTTTTCTTTACAGTCACCGATG
This sequence comes from Haemaphysalis longicornis, assembly GCF_048455015.1. Lineage (NCBI taxonomy): Eukaryota > Metazoa > Arthropoda > Arachnida > Ixodida > Ixodidae > Haemaphysalis > Haemaphysalis longicornis. The sequence continues at coordinate 1,746,979 of NW_027526353.1, read as the reverse complement.
TTTGCACGATCCCTTAATAAGATTTGTGACCAAGCACCAAGAAACAGCCACAAAAAAAGCAGCACGAGAGCAGCTTGTGTGCATCATGGCTGTATAGAATGCACCATGATACTTAACCCTTTTTTAGTGCGAAGACAGGACTTCCGCTACGTTCTCTTCTTGCAGCAAAAGGGTTGGTTGTCGTGTTGAAGAATAAAAGATCCGCCACGGTGGCTTAGTGGCTAAGGCTTTGGGCTGTGAGCAGTAGGAAACGGTTATGATTCCAGCTGTGGCGTCCACTTTTCAGATGGAGGCGAAAAGCGAAAACGACCTTGTGTTCGAAAGATCCCCAAATCAAAATTAATCCAGAGCCCTTTATTACGGCGCGCCTCCTCGACTCTGTAGCGTCCGCGCGTTAAACACAACAATCAATCAAGAACAAAAGACAAGCTGCAATAGCAAACTTTTTCAAGCATAAAATTGTTGACAAGTCAGAAGCAAGATGACACGCATTTTGAAAGAAGTTACATTACTGACATCTTTCCAATGCTTTCCAATGCTACAAATGTGTGAAGCATCACAACAGTAGCCAGAATTTATTTCGATCCATATGATTGTGTTGGTACCTTGTTCATTTTGTTTCAGAGCATGTTTTTATTCATATAGTGTTATCCAAACAGAGCGGAATTTTTCTGCCGGTTGGATCATATGGATAACATTACTAGCGCACCTATATAAATACGCATCCATTGCGAACAAACTTCAGCGTAGTAGGGAATCAAGAAATAATTTGTTCTAAAAGAAATCATTTTCCCGGTATTGTGAGGTTTAGAAGCGGACTGTATGGTCACTGTGCTCTTGCAGTTAAGAAAACAAGCAATTTTGTGCCGCTCCCGTGCATTGTTACAAGAAAGTTTTTGGGCACCTTCAAGTCAACACAACGGGAAAGGGAAGGCGAGGTTGCGGCGTTGATGGAAACTAAAAGGTTGCCCACCGGCACGCACGAGAAAACATTTCGCTGGTAGAGGAAAAACAGGGTGGAAAATCTTATCATACCGTATTTTTGCTGCTATTTTCGCAGCGCTTACAAGCGCGCGTTTCCTCTTATTTAGCAGCTGAGATTTTCATTTCCACAGCGTACAGGTGCATTCAAATACAGGAAGGAACAAAGTTGTGGTTTGTGGTGAGAAAAGTGTAAGTGAGGAGTTTGATTTATAATATGAGAGCTTTAAAAACAGTTGAGCGCTATTACTGCGTAATGATTCAATGGACGCAGCTTTTAAATTGATAGTGACGCCCCAATTGTGATATCGGCAGGATGACGTTCGATGTTCGCGGAGCTCCGAGGGCAAAGTAAGACGCGGATTGTGGAGACAAAAAGCGCCTGATTCACAGAAGAGGACGTATGTGGTTCAAGCGTTGCGAATGAGCGTCAACGTGCAACATTTGGCAGGTTTCTCGAAGCGTTTGTTTTGCGCTCAGTATGAGAGCTCATGAGGCGTTCGAATCTTATTTATGCCTTTAAAAGAGGAGGTCTTGGAATGTTGCACCTATTTCGTAAAGTCATTTCTCCAGGTTTACCTTCCTGAGAGGCCAGACGGACCATTTTCTACGAATGGTGGGGCAGACGAGGTTCTGCAACTGTTTGGCAGGCTTTGTTGTATCTTCCAGTGCATTGAATCCAAGAGCATGGTCAATGTACTTTAAAAAAATTGTTATGGGCTTTCAGCAACCGAGGGTCAGGTTTTGCTACGAATACCTTCATCTGGTACCTAAAAAAACTGTTGAAGGGTGTCATTGACGGGGAAGTACCGGTACCTTTTGATCATTTCCTATAATGTGCAGGTTCGCCGAAAGACGTGTTAATGAGAGTTAAACAAATACCTCTGAAGTGATAGGTCCAATGTTTGTACTTTCAAGTGTATACTGGAACGCTACTATTGAGTGTATGGCTGCTGGAAAAAGCAATATTTGTAGCAGGGTCCATGTATTGCGAACATTGTGTTAAACTGGAGACCATAGAAAAAACGTTCGCGGGCTGTTCTGACGCAGACATCCACAGTCACATTCTTCAGCGCAAACTTGAGAAAGAAGGGCCGGTATATGGGTACGTAATGCGTTTCCTTCCGACACCTGATGATGGAAACATTCCACCAGAGATGTTTATGGCTTTGAGCCTGAACAGCCTCGGGAAACATTGCATTTCCGTGCGACATGCAGATCAGGGAGCATTACCGAAGAGGGAGTACTTTATTGAAAGCGTCGCTTACATTGGGTGTGTAATCAAATCGTGGAAGAATTAGTTGGACTGAAACGGTCTTACGCTTATGTTTATAAACATGAGGGAGCGTTCCCATACAAAAGTGAACCAAGTATCTGAAAGGCAACGTCCACGTTCTAGGTTGCAATATTACCCCAAGAATTGAGAGCAAATAAACTGACTAATGAGTTTATGGTCATCAAATATCACAAGAGCCGCAGTAGAAGGTGAGGTTTTTATCATGATGTTGTTTTAAAGCACGGGCCATTGTTTTTGGTTTTTGCTTGCAGTACGAAGCCGGTAATAAAGAAAAAAGACAATAAGAAAAGAGGACAGCATCGCCTCTAGCCGTGGCCTCTCTGGACACGGGCTCGTGAATACCAAATTTCTCAGAATTACTTCCACGCCAGAGACACCCCCTTGTAAAAATTTCAACGTCCAGTCAACATACAGTCCATGTCCCGGAGGCAATAAATAGTCTTTGTAAGTACTGTGTGTGTCGCCTGTACGAAAACTTGGCACCGAGCTTTTGTGTCCTCCAAATGACCCTGGTGTTTAAGTCCTCGATGCGTCCAGTCTATCTCCCAAACGCAGCAGACACCATGCGGCCTTTATGCGTCCCCTGTATCCCCCGAAGGCAATAGATCGCTTTCGTCTGTTGTGTGTCCATTGTATCAAAATTTGTCCGGCGACTTTCTGCGTCCTTCGAGCATCCTTTATATTTCCGTCATGTATGTGTCCCATAAGTTTCCACCTTTCACTGCCTTTTGCTTGGTGTAGAACCCTACAGAACCGAGAGCCCTGGTAGTAGAACCCTGGTAGAACCCTTGTGTAGAACAGAGCCATACAGCCACCTGCATGTAGAAAAAATCGGGCAGCTCCACATCACTGGTTCGTGCTGCAGTTATTTCTGTAACAGCAAGCTGACGAAAATCATAAGAAACACATACGACACTTGCAAACCTCCAGATTTTTTGAGGTTTGATCTATACGTGCCCCTGCCAGGTGCCACACCAGGAGTCTCCTCTTCTTCATTCCTCACCGAATGGGATGGACCCTGCCACACTTGAACCGGAAATGACAAACACATCGATCACTTATGAGGAGGTTTAAACGAACATGTATCTGAAAATTTGCTGGTGAGGCTTACAAACATCAGAGAGTGCGCCCAAAGAAAACTGAATAAATTATCGTGAAGGGCAAGGTCAAACTTCTAGGTTGCAGTATTACCCGCAGACGTTTGAGCAAATAAACTGACTAATGCGCTTATGAACATCAACTATGACATGCTGTTACAAAGGCAACATAACCCAGAACTTAATACGCTGTATAGATCAATTGCCTCCTCATGACGGGGCAGCATTCATACAGCCCTTAGGAAAATTAAAGAGCTGAGATTATTGCTGAAGCTCTGTGGGAACCAAGCAATAAAGGGGTGGGGGGAGAGAGAGAACGTAACATATATTAGTAGGAAGAAGCCAAGAGAAGTCATTTATCAGTCTTCATACAGAGCTGTTGCTTGTGTACGTGTTCTTTGGATACTTGTAAAGGCAGTCGGGGTATTGTGCATGTCATTTAGGAGATAGTGGCCGCATCATCTAGTTTGTTTTTCATGGGCACTGGGCTTGCTGCCAAAAAACAAAATGTTGGGTGTTGAGACAACGTACGTCAACGTAAACTGACCAACATCAAGGTCAGCTCCACACTTTTTATAATTTCTTGTCTTCGAAAAATGGGTCATCAAGAATATCGGTAAATAAGGGAGAACGTGGTACGCCACGTGCTGCCGAATTCCAGCACCCCCCCCCCCCCCCCCCGCTTGTGAATTCCAATATTATTGCTTAGAAGGAGTTTAGAAGGTGCACATGTGCACCTAAGAGCTGTGTTTTGAATGTCGGAAAATGTGCGTGGAAATTAAGACGTATTTGCAGGTATGTTACCGGCATTAAGGAACAGAAGACTAGCACCAGATTTACTGTCAGTGTTTATGCCTCTCGGCCAAAAGGCAAATCACTGTGTAGACAATCTTGAACTGACTGCTCTCTAACGTGCGCTCGTATGCTGCAAACACACAACCGTTTTTGCTTACGTTTAACACAGAACCTTCATACTGTTGGGGTAATAATGAATTTTTTTGTTTTTGAATATATCCATCATAAGGTTGCCCACAAGCATGCCTTTTTATTTTTTATATGATGCTTCGCTTCAAGCTTTTCCCCGCCCTGCAATCTTATCTTCTTTTTTAAGCCCGACAGCCCGACAGGGCTTATAGTATTGTGAATAAATAAATAAATAAATAAATAAATAAATAAATAAATAAATAAATAAATAAATAAATAAATAAGAGCGCCCTTACTCTTTCCTTTGTATGTTGCCCGTGCAGCCTCGTTTGAAAGGAAAAGGTGGTTGTTTTTTTATCCCTATCCAGCTTTTTGTCTTTTATTTAAAATGGTCTCGACCTAATTTAATGAGTGCAAATGAAATCCTCTGGCACTCAATTGGCCAGCGCTCCTACCAGCGCAGTTTTTTTGCGGACTTCTTGTACACTTAAGTATTTTTGTATGTTCATTGAGGCGCACAAATTTGCTCCAAATAACTGTGTTTCTAGAAATACCCTCAATTGCTCGTGGCTGCCTAACAATGTTGTAAACAAAGTCTGATACACAACCAAAACCCCCTAAGCTCTTTCTTCAATTGCTCAGAACCGTTCTACAATTAGGACCATGCCCAACTTTGCCAGAGTAATTGGCATTGTGTGTGTGTGGGCAGGACGGGGGGGGGGGTACGATAGCCAGTGACACTCATTACAAATCAAGAAAGAGTGTGACAAAAATGCACGCAATACACCCCTTCTACTGCTTAATACAAGTTGCGTCAAGGGTACTGAATGAATTCGTTAAGAAACTATGTCTGGGTACATGGAATTTTCCTCCCGTGTAATCCATAATATCATTTTAAGTACATGTCTAAAGGTCTAGTTCGCCTGTAATAAGCGGCAGAAGAAAAATTCCCGAACACTGCTTGTGGCTACCACACGAACTACTGGATTGGATAAATATGACGAAGTCTATTTTATTCGTGGAGTAACAAAATTACCCTGATGGGACAAAAGAATAAGTACCGGATGACGCACTTCTTCACCCTCATCTGTGCCTTATTTTTTGTCCCACCTCTGCATTTTTCTTATATAATAACGTCCCTAAGAAGGTACCACGGGAACAGCCTAATTAGTGTTGCATCATAGCCACCGTGGTGGCAGTCAGATTTCACCCAACCGGCCCCACCCCTTCTGCTGACTGATTAGAGTAGCCAGAGTCCCTGTATATTGATGGCAGGGACTCTGGCTAGTCACTGAGCGGATGTGGTTTGGCTGGTTGGGTTCAAGACAGACTGCTCCCATTCCGTACGGCAATCCTCGCTGGTGTCGTTCCGCATCTTCGAGTGAGCAGTCTGTCTTGACTTTTCCAAACCGGCGAAATCGCTTCCGCGCGCTAATTTAGCGAGAGTCACTATCCGTAATTAACAGGGACTCTGGCTAGTCAGTGAGCGGAAGCGGTTGGGGCGGTTGGGTGAAATAGACTGCTGCAACGGCGGCCATTGTGCACCACTAAGTAAACCGTTGCTGTCGCCGAAAGGATGCAACAATAGTTTACAATGCTGTCATGTTCTTCCAGCCTTCAAAATCAACATTTTCACAATCGTAATGGACTCAACTGACACGTCGTGCAGGATAGATCGAAAAAGGAAGCATCTAATAGTTTTTGTAGCTCCCTCTATGGATCCTCCATGTAAAACACCTGTTTCTACAAAATCTTAAAGTTTAAGTAATAAATGGGACACAAAAATGCACCGTAATAACTCTTTAAACTACTGACTCTGAAAGGACGTTATACATTTTTTGGGTGGGTGCAAGAAAAGCCCCGTCAGTTGTTTCACGCTAAAAAATAAGTATAGGATTGACCCAATCCATTGAATATATTCGGCCATTTTTGAAAACAATTTAAACTACCATAGAAGAATAATGTTAGCTTGACTAAGCTCGTTTAAATACCGCTACGTTTTACAAATTGGCGTCCCCAGGTTACAAGTGTGAAATTATATTCAATGGTACAGATGGTACAAAAGTGGTTACGACTTTTAAAATGTTCTCAGAAGCGCACAGTCAGCGTCTCAGCGTGCCAATACCACCAACACGTAAGCAAGTTGCAAATCAGTAGAAAAAAAAGAGGATTGCGAAGGAGCACACGGGCAAGCCCCCACCGTATTTAATCTGTTTCGCACGATAATTGCACCCCACATCGTGTGAATATAATCAAATATCAACATGTTAAACCAATGATCTGTGCTTAGGGTAAACACAGTTTAGGCGAGCCATCTAGTGATAACGTCATACGACAAAAAAAAATTCCCCCGCATTTCCCCGAGGGGGAGAATGTGAAAGTGCGAATGCACGGTTGTCGGCCCGCTTGCGGCGCTTGCGCTCGGCCCCCGCAGCCCACCGCCTCGCCGCCTCCTCTTCCATCTCCTCCATCGGGTTTGTAGTATCACGTGTACACCACGCAGTTATCAAGCCGCTATAACACCGCTGAGTCGCCAACGCACGCCGCTGACGACGTAGTTTGAATGCGTTAAAGATATAAGGCGCGTCACTAACACTGATATCACCGTCGCGTCCGTGGCTTGGTCGGTAGAGCGTCGCGCTGCGGCCGCAAAGTCCTCGGATCGAAACCTGGCGCCGGATGCTGTTTCTTTTTTAAATATAGAGGAGCACTGCGGACGCCGCCGCCGCCGCCGCCGCCGGTGGTGGATGGTTTGGAGTCGCTTATAAAGTGCATTCGCACTTAAAACGTTTCTGTCTGCTCCCGTAAAGGCTGAATGAGCTTAGCAAGGTGGGAAAACATTGTCGAATTTACACAGTGTAAGCTCCCTGTGACTGCAGCAGCAGGCCAAGCTGCACGATCAGGTTTTCAAGGCGGGAGGTCTAAGCGAGCCGTTAGGTCAAATTTTCACTGCCCAGAAAAGTTCAGGGTATGCGGCTCGACATATAAATTTGCTAGCAATTATGCTGAAATGTTAAAAATTCAACGTATTTACAAATATCACCGATTATTACTACAAATATAATACAGCTTCCTTGCATTCCCTCCCCCGTAAACGAAAGCTCCCTGTCAAAACAAACATTGCTATGCGGCGTATGTACTTATAGAAATAAACTGTGAGTCCACCGCCTCTTCCAGAAAAATTGCCTTGTTTTACCATCATTCCGTAGTGCTTTTTTTCTTGCAAGAAGCTTCAGCGGGCGAATCAACTCAAGCGACGGCCGCTGAGCCAGCAACAGCAAAGACATCGATCAATCACGCAGCATATTGGCCGCCGATTCCAAAAAATTGCTCATATGCTCGGGCCCCCGCAATTTACGACCGAACGAGCGCGACGTGGGAAACACAAAACAAAATACGATGGTATTTTCTAAATGTTCATGAAAGCAAGCATATATATAATCGCAGTACATTTTCTAAAAGCGGGTAATGTCTTTTGCTGTCATATGTTGTTACGGAAAAGCAAATAAAAACTGATTAACAAGCGAACTGATTATCATGGTCATGTACAGTGCTCACGGATTCAAACGCGACACTGCGAGCGCGTGGCCTGGGGTACCTGGAGCGTCGCCCTTGTACGCCCGTGGAAGCTAGGAGTTGCATTGTGGTATACCGCGAGGATGAGAGCGTTTTCACCGTAGGCTTACTGCTTCCGGTTGCCAATGAGCGGGACTGTGGTTCCCCGCAGCGACAGCGTGGTGCTGCGAGCCTGGAGCGCTGGAACGCCTTTGTGCGCCAACGGTAGTAACCGGGCTGTGCGCGCAGCCGATTTCGCGACATCGTGTGCGCGCGCTCTTGTTACGCGTGCCTTTCCAATGCAGCACAGTAATGTTCATGTAATGCACAGTCACGCTCATCTGAATAAAAGAAACTTCTGTGCGAAGGAACAGCAAACTTTATTCCAGGATGTAAACTAGAAAAAAGCCAATACCCCTTTTTCAAGCACGTTCGCGTGTTGTGCGGTGCATTAGTACTTCGTCGGCTCTACTCTTTTTGTAATTTATACCATCTAATCAAGTTGGCGGTTCCTTCGTGCAGACGCTCGTTTTATTCACATAAGCATGACTGTACCTTGCAGTTATATTATCGGTCTCGCATCTGAAGGGCACGCGTAAGAAGCGCGTGCGAGCAGACGATGTCGCGAAATTGGCTGCGAGGACCGCCGGGCAGCTACCACCGGCGCACAAACGCGCTCCTGCCCTCCAGGCTAGCAGCGTACCGCTGTCGCTGCGGGGAACCACAGCCCCGCTTATTGGCAACAGGAAGCAGCAAGCCTACGGTGAAAACGCTCTCATCCTCGTAGTATACCACAATGCAACACCTAGCTTCCACGAGCGTTCACGGGCGGCTCTGATTGTACCGCAGGCCACGCTCTCGCAGTGTCGCGTTTGAATCCGTGAGCACTGTACATTATAATGGACGGTTTCGTTTTCATAGAGCGTACAAACATTCACTTCTTTTCTTTTCATAGCAATACGGCCACATAAAAAATTAATAACCCGCAGACACGCACACACCCACAGGCAAATAGTACTTCACTAGGCCGGAGTCTTAGCGAGGCTGTGCAAGCTAGAATATGTATAGGTAAGTTAGCACCCCGAAACTAGCTGCTGCCGTGGGGCAGAGACTTAATTCGTGCTTTAAATCGGAAAGTCACAGATTCGAGTCCAGCAATGTCAAGCCTCTTTTTTTACTCTGTGTTTCAGTTAAAAGTTTCTCGCCTTAGATGATTTTTTGATGTTTTAAATAAGCGGGTTCTTTTCCCTGTTATATGTAAGGTAAGATTAGGTTTCCTTGTGCTAGGAAAAGTGAAGTGGCAGGCGCGGCATTTTTTTTTTTTTGCAAAACTGTGGTTGAAGTCGCTTATAACACTTGTAGTAAAGGCGGTCGGCAATCTAGACACAGCCATTGTTTTGTGGTTTAACGGCATCTTAGGCCAACGTCTTGAATTGGTAGAACATTTTTGTATCAAGAAATATTTGGTAGATAAGACAATGCGGGAATATTGAATTATTGATTGTAGGGTTTAACGCGGCGACGTAACGCAGGCGATGAGACGCACCGTAGTGGAGGGCAGCTGATTAGTTTCGACTACGTGGGGATCTTTAACGTGCGCCGAAATATCATACACACAGCTGTTTTTTCTTTTTGCCTCCATCAGAAAAGCTGCCGTTGCGGCCAAAAAAGAGGAAAATGGTGGAATATCACACTTTGATGCTCCCAGTTTTTATAACTTTATTACGTTGAAGCAGGTAACAAATATGAGATACATCATGTACCTGCTTTATTTCTTTGATTTCCTAATCAATTGAAATCATGCCATACGGATATGTCCTATCTTTTAAAAGAAATTATGTAAATGTGTCAATATCCCTCCATTATTAAGAGTGAGAGAATCATCTAATTTAAAAGTATGTATCTAGCTACCACAAAGTCTCCACAAAGCTTAATGAGCACACATAGAAACGTACGAAATCATATTCCCCCATCGAGACCACGCATAAGATGTCATGCTTTCCAGTCAATGTGCATGTATCCCGACGAGATCTCATACCATTGACGCACACAGTCGGGGCGAAGGAAGGGAGGGAAGGGGGGCAAACAAATCAGTGCTCTGCTGGCTGTGTCCATTTTTTTCCCTCGCAAACTCTGCCCCAACAAATTATACACGGCTTCAGCATTTCCCTGCAACTATAAACCATTTTACAATGATGCAGAAGGAAAACATAATGACTAAGGCAGTCGGAAACCACTTTTTAGGTTCGTTGTGTTTTTATTGCTTTGTTTTGTATTCGGCTCGTTTTTACTTCTTCTGCTCTTTACATTCTTTTCCCTCCCATTTCCTGTGAGGGGAGGAAGGATGCACTCCGAATCACCCTCGCGCAAACCAGGTTCATACAAACGTACCATTTGGTAGTAATATTTTAGCGTTTTTATCATACCTCGCAAGAACGAAATAACATACAGTGGGGCAACAATTTCCACAAACCCTCGGCATTGTTTTTTACCTACTAGCCAAGCCAAGAAACGTGACCCTTCGACTATCATGAAGGCTTACATGCTTGACTTCATGTGTACTTCAGTAAGCACAGAAGGATTGTTTATTTTACGGCCTTTCAGAAAAATAATACAAACAACAAAATGTTTTTAATCGTCGGCCAAATATCCTAAAAGCAACACAGTGGACATTCGGCAGTCTATTCACTTCATTTTGCCTTCAGTATACACATGGGCAACCGCAATGCGGCACACAGAAAAAGAATTAAGAGAGTAATTTTCAGTTCTACCTTTCACCCTATTTCCTAGAGGCAAAACAAAGTAAATACGTCAAAGTCTTTTGACTTCATTTGGCCTTAAGTTCTTCTGGGGCATAGAATTGTGGAACCAAGAAAGAGAAGAAACAAGCCAGTTTTAATGTTTGATGCTTCGCGCACCAAATAAAGTCTTGGTATAGCGATTGATACTTCATTTTTAGCCTTGTACAAAGGTAAAAGATTATGGCTGCTTGTCCGGCAGTCAATTAAAAGTACGCAGCCTTCTTATTAACTAGAGATAACACAAAAGAAAAGTAAAAAAAGACACATAGTCAACACGCAGGACACACAAAGTGAACGGACACAAAAAATAATCTAAAGAGGGCGTGCGTAGCGGACTGCCGATCACGTGCGCTCCACTGGAGCGGGAAAATCGCAGCTCTCGCGGGGAACAAGCTGCACGAGACCGGAAAAAGGCACAAGCTAGACGTCACCGAGAGGTTTGAGTAAAATACGTTAACAAGTTGCAGAGATACTATATGTTTTGTTACAGGTAGAAAGAACCACTTTGAACCGCGTGATCCTTGCAGTGGATATTAGTAGTTTGCATAACATGGGGGAAATATTCTTTGGGAACTGAAAGAGGACCTTGTATGACGTTTCAGTGCATTTACTCACGTCGAGGCAAAACTGACAGCCCACCAGAACAACCTTTCAGAAGCATAGTTGGAGGTGTGTCTCCGGCAATGTAATTCCAAATGAATCAAATTCATTTCCAACAGCTTAAGGTACACGGCTATTTAACGGCAGAAAGCGAAAATATTCTATTGCTATTATTGTTGGGCCCAAAATGCCGTAAGTTTTCAAGCATTTTCGTAAGGAATTGAGAAAGGATCCAAGCAAAACATTGAAGCATTGCCCCCTGTTTAAACTCGGAATTATATGCACTTCATAGGCTGACTACATATCCCGCCGAGTGGTTTTATAAGTACGTTACGGCATATGCTATAGGCATGGCAATTTAAGTGGGAAGCAAAAGTGGTGTGACATAATGTGTAGCAAACCCAACTTCTCTGATCATTTCTATTTTTCGACTGCTTCATCTAACGCTTTTATTTTACCTTTCTTAGCCGACAGTAGTCAACATCTGTTGTTTTCCCACAGCATAGAAAATAAATCAAAAAGTAGGTTCCATTTTTGTGTTAGTTTAAATGTCTGCTTTATTCCCACGAGTGCCATCAAAAAGTAATTACCACAACCATCTTTCTGATATTGGCCATTGTTATGCATCATTTTTAAGCGTACTGTCGATGGCGGCGACTTTCTTGGGGTCCTTTCGGCAGTTTTCGGGCGAAATGTACTCGAGGACCTCGTAACGCTCTCAGTATTTGTGGGGAAAGAGTATAAAATGCGGACTGGTCACTTTTTCCTTCCACGATGATCACAAGCAAATGGGTAGTAACAAAACTCTACAAACACCTGTTTTACTGCTCTCTTGGTTTCTTGTGCTGTAATAACAACTTCGCACTCATTAGGTCGTGATAAAAAATTATCGGAGACTTGCGCTTCGTAGCAAACTGGTCACGGGAATGAACACAGCTGGATAATATTAGTCGGCTGTTCTTACCTGTGGCGCGCTAAAAAAAAGACCCCGAGTGGGGATGACCAGTACAATTCGGGGCTTGCTGGAGAACTCTAACATCACGATGAACGCTGTTGAGTTTTACCTACGCTTGTTTATAAGAGCAACGGAATGTTAACGGTAAAGTGGCATGCTCGCACAATTTTCATTTTCTCTAACCGTGTTCGGTTTTTTGCCAGCTCGACGAGGTCATTAAAAGACGAAAGAAACGGCTTTCAACGGCATCAATCTTCGTTTCTGCCTGTCAAAATATATTGCGTTTATTACTCTCCCTTTATTCCTGATAGGTAAAGGAAAAGGGGCGCCAGTGAACAGCGTGAGATATTAACTGGGGATAATGTAAACTCTTCCACCAACCCCACGCGCAAACGATCTTCCGAAGGGTAATTACGTTGAAGGCGGTTTCCTGCTCAAAGCGGACAGCCTTGGTTGTCTGATTGAAAGAGGCGCTTTAGAAGGCGTTTGAAAGGGCTCTGCGTTCAAGGAGTTACAAAGACGAACAGGGTGCTGATAGCACAACGTTTTACGTACTTCCTACCACGAATGGGGGGCGAAAAAAAAAGAAAATTTATATCAGGGCGCTTCCCGTCTATTGCTTTGACGCTTGCATTCTGAGGCAGCGTTTTATTTTTTTCCTTGAAAATTGCGCGTAAAGTGTCGAAGACGCTGCAAAAAAGAAATAGATGTTTCAGGGGCTATTCATTATCTTGAGTACTCAAGAGATGGGAAGGTTGTCCCTCAAAAAAACCTAGAACGCCGAATGTGAGCCTCGAACGCTCCTGTGCAAAATAGTGGAACTTGAAGTATAACAGTGACTGCCGAGCTATTCTTTACCTCTTGCAACATTGGCATTGGAACATTGGAAACAATAAAAAGATGGGGTGAAAATTTCTAAAGAGTAACACTATTATTAGAACCTAATAAACTGCTTACATTGTTTCGTTGAGAAACGAATCAATGAATGTCTCACTATTATGTCTTTTCTTGCCATTTGTAGCACTTTGCACACGAGTTCGAAAAGACCAAATAGAAAGAGATCAAGTGACCTCGCGCATGATAATATTTCCGTTTTAGTTGGGGTACTTTGTTTAAAATGGTGCAGCTGTCGTCTAGTCATGCAATATAAACGGCTCCTTTGGAGCAATGGCGCGCTCCCCAGAAAAGACGTTTCTCCTGTTGAAAACGTCCATGTGGGATAATTCGCACACACGTGACAAGCGATGACAACGAAGCTTATAGTTATCCTCTTTAAGTTTCTAGACTTCCCTTCAAACGATCTAGATTCGGGAGAAAGCAGGGTCACTTGCAGAAACGATACTAGTAATTAACGCATTTTTCGAAGCGAAAGGAAACGGGACCACATAGGTTGACAGATCACCAAACCTGTTTAGCGAAAACCCCTAACGAAAATTTCAAACTATGTGCTGCCAGCCCGATACTGGATGTTACCTGAATAGGGCAAAAAGTGCAAATGATAGTTTCTTTTAGTTAACACGTTTGGCGTATTATAGCACCCTGAGCGCGAGTACCGCAGCAAACAATGTTTTATTGCAGAAAATACCGCAATTAACAGAACCTTTCTCTTCTCCCGTTTCATCGTATGCCACGTGACGCCAGCAATGACATTCAGACAAAGATTGGTAATTTTACTGAAGCTGTTGATATATAACAGAGGCTGCTTGCTTCATATCGGTTTCTTTCCGGTTTCCTGTTATTTGCGGAGCTGCACCCCTCAAATAACGCGTTTCGCGTTTTGTTGGCTTTTAAAGCCGGACTTTATCAGCCGTATTGTTGCAATGGTCGTTCGTTATCGGTTCGTAAAACATTGGATATTTCTCGGCCAACACGATCACGAAACCGGCGGTGTTGTTGATGCCAGTTCGCCATTGTGGTTCCAGACGAGCCCGATGGGACCGACGGCTGTGTAAGGCAGCCTAGGCTGGCATTGTGCGACACTAACTGCTTCTATGGCGTTTGCAACGTTCATTATTTGCACCGACGCTTTTGCTGCTACGAAACAGATACTTATAAAACATAGACGCAATTTGCTGGTTCGGCAAGACTGTATTCCCCGTTTAACGTGCGTCGGGTTTTTCCAGCCTCAGTAATTGCCGCGAGTTTTCAATATTACGTCATGAGTTCATTTCGGGAATGTAGCTTGTGGGTAGTATGCGCATTCTCGATTTTCCTCGCGACGTAGCTTTTATGCGGTTTAATTTAAAAGTGGTTTCTGCGTTATTCTGACGTCGCAATCGTTCTAACGTACGAAACATTTATTTAGTCTTCATAGCCACATTCAAGCATCAAAAATTTATATTTTCTTTTTCCCATGGCGAGAGTGCGTTTTTCATCCGCTGTTTTGTTTTTTCTTTGTTCAGAAATGCGCATTTCGCCTTTTAGAACGAAGCTTTACATCGCTAAGTGAAAGGAAAATCTGGCGGAATAGAACACGTAGAACACTCTTCCCTGCGCGCCCCCAGCTGCATGCGGGAGAAAAACAAGTTTCGGGAGGAGTTAACAGAAATTGGCATGGTTACAAATGACGCAGCTGCACTCGAGCATATGCTGAGCCTGGTTATTCGGAAGCTCGCATCGAGGTAGGGAAAGAGCGTCTCTCTCGCAGCAGAACGCCCGCTCATCGAGCTAGTGCGGGATACACTGCTCAAGCGACAAAGGCGGGCATGGGGGGTGGCATTGCAGAAGAAGCCACCCATTTAAGCTGCGCCTACGAACGTTCTGTATAGTGGGTATTTTGAACTGTAGTGGTAGGTAAGTATCTCGGGGTTAAGCGGTACCCACGCGCTGGGACAGTAGAGAGATAATCGTCTGAATCATATTGCCGTGAACCATACATTGGGTTTGTTTATTTGTGTTTTGCTTTTAGCGCCCGGCTGCGCCGGTCTGTGTTATCTCTGCGCCAAGGGAAGCGCGTGTTCCATTCTTTCTTTCTGGGCCGCATGTGTTATCTGTTGTGATAGGGAGAGCATTCCGATCTAACGTGAACAGCCCAGAATAATCTTCTTGGATCTACTATGTTCTCGATGCGAATCGACGTTTCGAGAACCACGCGCGCCAAAAGATAAAAAGCCTGCAGTGCGGACGCCGGGGCATTCGATGCGACGACACTCGCCTGTGCAAGTCACTTTGTTAACCGCTGCTTCGCCGCCTCTGTATTCTTTTGAGTTGTTAGGGGAGCACAAGTTCGCTCCAATAAACGTGTTTCTCATTCAAGACAACTGCATCGTCCTTGTCTTCGTGACATCTGGTGGAGGTGCTGGGTACGCACCCTTCATGCCCACTACAACCTCGGGAAGCCGCCAAGCCAGTCCAACAAGAGCCAGCCCCCGCCTGCAAGATTTACCACCCGAGTTCGGTTTGATGCCAGAAGGGCACAAGAAAAGGAACGCTGCAACCAACACCATGGTGCAAGAAACAACGTCGCCAATCGTCCTGCAGCAGCCCCGGGAACCGCCATCGTTCCGGGGAGCCCCCGCTGAAGACCCCGAAGAATGGTTGGAGAAGCTGGAGCGCGTCCGCATCTTCAACAGGTGGGACGACGAAGAAACTTTCCGGCATGTCTTCTTTTACTTAGAAGATGCTGCTCGAACTTGGTTCGAGAACCATGAGAGTTCTTTGACCGACTGGACTCACTTCAAAAGGGAGTTCCTGAAGACATTCACTACCATTGTAAGAAAAGAGCGAGCTGCGGTTTTGCTTGAAACTCGGACACAACACCCCAACGAAGGGGTCGAGATCTTCGTTGAGGAGATGAAGCAATTATTTCGCAGCACGGACCCCGAAATGACGGAAGAAAAGAAGTTACGCTTGTTAATGCGCGGTGTGAAGGAGGAGCTGTTTGCTGGACTTGTCCGCAACCCGCCCAAAACCATCGCTGAATTCGTGACCGAAGCCAGCACGATTGAGAAGGCTCTCGAAATGCGTGCTAAGCAGTATGACCGGAACTTTGTTGGCGCGGCCAGTGCGAACTACATCGACAACATGCGGATTCCGGCTGATAGCCTACGCGAGACCATCCGCGCAGTAGTGAGAGAGGAGCTGCGGAAACTTTTCCCGGCGACGCCGCAACCCCAAGTCGCTTGCCTAACTGACGTGGTCCGGGAAGAAGTTCAAAACGCTTTGGGAACTTCTGTGGCATCCGAAGTACACTGCGAGCCTCAAGCTATGACGTACTCCGCGGCTGTTCACCGACCCCGCCCTGCTCCAACACGTCGTCAAGAGGCACGTCGTCAAGAGGCCCCGCCCTACCGCCGCCCGCTGTCGCCCGTCCGACCCCCGGTAGCACAAACCCAGACGCCGAGGACGACTGACGTATGGCGAACACCGGATAATCGTCCTTTGTGCTACCACTGCGGAGAGGCCGACCACATCTACCGTCGCTGCCCATACAAGAGATTCGGACTACGAGGTTTCTCCGTCGACGCACCACGCCTCCGACCCGGCCAGCACCCATCTGAGATTGAAGAATACCTGTCGAACACCAGCCGTGGACCAGCCCGTTTCAACCGTTCGCCGTCGCCCTACCCGTACAAGTCGCCGGACCGCCGTAGCAGTGCTGACTTCGCACGTGGAAGGTCTCCCAGCCCACGCGGGGGAAACTAAAGGCGGCAACTTCTGCAGGTGAAGTTTTCACGACAGTGATTCACGACATGCCCTCATCCCGACGACCCGACCTAACCCTGACGAGACTCCCGAACACGACAACAGCTACACGGCGCGACGCGTACCCGACCTGACCGAGACGTCCGTTGAGAAGATGACGACAACGACGACGCACAGTGCCCGACCATCAACACGTACAAGCAGAGATACGACGCCCCGACGAACCCGGAACTCGAGGAAGACTGCATCTGACGTCAAGGTGTCCATCGACGGCTTTGACGTAGTCGCCCTCGTAGACACGGGAGCTGACTATTCGGTAATGAGTGGACCATTTGCGTCTAAACTGAAGAAAGTTATGACCAGATGGGACGGTCCGCACATACGCACAGCAGGAGGCCACCTCGTGACGCCAAGTGGAACGTGCACATCGCGCGTCACCATAGACGGCACAACGTACCCAGCGGCGTTCGTCGTTCTTCCAAAATTATTGGCTTTGCTGCGTTGCTATAGCGAATGTTTTTCGTCGAGCGCAAAACTACGTCAGACCCCTCCAGCGATGCACCGAATAATAACCGAAGATGGAGCCCGACCTACCCGACAGTCACCGTACCGCGTCTCTTCACACGAACGGGAAGCCATCCGGACTCAAGTCGACGACATCCTGAGCGATGACATTATACAGCCATCGAAAAGCCCCTGGGCTGCGCCCGTCGTACTCGTAAAGAAAAAAGACGGCACATTAAGGTTTTGCGTTGACTACCAGCGACTGAACAAAATCACCAAAAAGGACGTGTACCCCCTCCCCCGAAACGACGACGCCCTCGACCACCTCTGGCACGCGAAGTACTTCTCATCGATGGACCTGAAGACCGGCTACTGGCAAACTGAAGTGGACGAGAGAGACCGAGAGAAGACTGCATTTATTACCCCTGACGGCCTATACGAGTTCAAGGTGATGCCGTTTGGGCTGTGCACAGCACCAGCGACGTTTCAAAGAGTCATGGACACTGTGCTAGCTGGCCTTAAGTGGCACACCTGCCTCGTATACCTCGACGACGTAGTGGTATTCGCCCGGACTTTCGACGAACACCTTGCAAGGTTGGAGTCTGTACTCCAGGCCATTCGTACGTCGGGGTTGACGGTGAAGCCTGAAAAGTGCCGTTTCGCATATGGGGAACTCAAGTTCTTGGGCCACGTCGTCAACGCCGCGGGAGTCCTACCTGACCCGGCAAAAACTTCAGCCATTGCGAACTTCCCAAGGCCGAAAGTCAAGAAGGGCGTGCGAAGATTTCTCGGGCTGTGCGCATACTACCGGCGCTTCGTCGCAAACTTCGCACGCATTGCAGAGCCACTCACGCGCTTGACGAAATATAGCACCCCTTTCAGCTGGGAAAACGACCAAGAAAAAGCATTCGGCGAGCTGCAAAAACTCCTGCAAAGCCCGCCCGTGCTCGCTCATTTCGACGAAAATGCCGAAACGGAAATACACACGGACGCCAGTGATATAGGCTTGGGTGCCGTCCTCGTCCAAAAGCAAAGCGGCTGCGAAAGGGTAATCGCCTATGCCAGCCGTGGTCTGTCGAAGGAGGAGAAAAACTATTCTGCCTCTGAGAAAGAGTGCCTGGCTATTATATGGGCGATTTCAAAATTTCGCCCATACGTGTATGGAAGACCATTCAAGGTTGTAACCGACCACCATGCGCTGTGTTGGCTAGCCAATTTGAAGGACCCCTCTGGCCGTCTTGGGCGGTGGAGCTTGCGCTTCAGGAGTTCGACGTTACAGTCGTTTATAAATCCGGCAGGAAACACTCCGACGCCGACTGCCTGTCCCGCGCCCCTGTCGGCCCACCACCACAACACTCTGATGAAGACAGCGCGTTCTTCGGGATCGTGACGGAGAGCGACCTAGCCACCCAGCAGCGTGCCGACCCCGACTTACGCGTCATAATCGAGTACCTCGAGGGATGCAACGTTGCCGTTCCTAGGACCTTCAAACGCAGCTTACCAGCATTCAGCCTGAGAAACTCCGTCCTTGTGAAGAATAATTTCAGCCCCGGAACAAGAGCGTATTACCTTCTCGTCATCCCCGCGAACCTTCGTGACGAAATTTTTGAAGCGTGCCACGACGACCCGTCTTCCGGACATCTGGGCACAGCCCGCACTATTGGAAAAATCAAGGCGAGGTACTACTGGCCCGGCTTTACCTCTGACGTCACCCACTACGTCCAGAGCTGCCGTGACTGCCAGCGACGAAAAACGCCGCCGACAAGACCCGCCGGACTTCTGCAACCGATCGCCGTCCCATCGAGACCATTTCAACAGATTGGAATGGACCTTTTAGGCCCGTTCCCTACGTCACGATAACAGAACAAGTAGATTGTCGTAGCGACAGACTACATGACGCGCTACGCAGAGACCGCTGCTCTTACGAGGGGGACTGCACAAGAAGTGGCGAAGTTCTTTATAAGCCAAGTTGTGCTGCGACATGGAGCCCCGGAAGTCCTAATCACAGACCGCGGAACGGCATTTACTGCGGAGCTGATGCAAGGAGTATTACGCTACAGCAACACGGATCACCGAAGAACGACGGCGTACCACCCCCAAACGAACGGACTAACAGAACGTCTGAACAAGACAATCGCAGATATGCAGTCAATGTACGTTGACGTTGAACATAAGACTTGGGACGAAGTGCTCCAGTATGTCACATTTGCGTACAACACGGCTATCCAGGAGACGACACAGCTGACGCCGTTCGAGCTTGTCTACGGTAGAAGGCCGACTACGATGCTCGACGCCATGCTTCCGCACGTAGAAGACGACGACCTTAACACCGACGTCCACGGATACCTTCAACGGGCGGAGGAGGCCCGCCAGCTCGCTCGAGTTGGTATAACGGACCAGCAGCTGGTGGATGCGGGCCGCTACAACCTCCGACGCCGAGACGCCGAGTACCAACCAGGGGATCGTGTGTGGGTTTGGACTCCCATCCGACGACGCGGACTCAGTGAGAAGCTCCTGCGACGGTATTTCGGACCCTACCAGATTCTACGACGTGTTGGCCAACTTACTTACGAAGTGATCCCCGATGGTGACTCCGGCACATCACGACGACGCACGCGGCCTGAAGTCGTCCACGTGGTTCGCTTGAAACCTTTCTACGGACGATGACGAACTTTTATTCGGACTGTCGCTTATGTTAGCATCGGGTCGATGCACTCTTAGAGGGGGTGGGTAATGCCGCGAACCCTACATTGGGTTTGTTTATTTGTGTTTTGCTTTTACCGCCCAGCTGCGCCGGTCTGTGTTATCTCTGCGCCAAGGGAAGCGCGTGTTCCATTCTTTCTTTCTGTGCCGCATGTGCTATCTGTTGTGATAGGGAGGGCATTCCGATCTAACGTGAACAGCCCAGAATAATCTTCTTGGATCTACCATGTTCTCGATGCGAATCGACGTTTCGAGAACCACGCGCGCCAAAAGATAAAAAGCCTGCAGTGCGGACGCCGGGGCGTTCGATTCGACGACACTCGCCTGTGCAAGTCACTTTGTTGACCGCTGCTTCGCCGCCTCTGTATTCTTTTGAGTTGTTAGGAGAGCACAAGTTCGCTCAAATAAACGTGTTTCTCATTCAAGACAACTGCATCGTCCTTGTCTTCGTGACAATATCACAACCCACTGGATCACCGCTGGAGGCAGAAAAACAGTTGTTCGGCAGGGGATCTTGCCCTCTGTGAATACTGCCATTCACCTTTGCACGATACGTATTTTCCGAATGACCGAAATAACTTGTATACCCTGCGCGTCCTGAAAGATAGTGTCGTGTAGACAAAAGAATTATTAAAGTACACCTTATTAAGGTATTTTTCTGTGGCAATTATGTATTTTATGATTTATATGATATTTTATTGTAGAGGCCGCGTTCGAAAAAGAGCATTTAAGGAATATATAGCTTCATGGGTGCATCACTCTTGAGACAATATCCGGTACACGTAGTTTTCCTACAGCGGAATTACGTATAATCAGCGCGAATAGAGGAGATCAAACACACCCATTTCATTACTTCGATGTACTGGGCCCCTGTAAATATACGCATCTGATTTATATATGGGACTAACTTGGCTATATATGGGACTAACTTGACTGTGTACCGGAACGCTTCCCTATTTTACAACAAATCTTTTGCAAACTATTTGATAATTGGCTCAACGTGGTTCTATAAACTTTTTTTTTACTGTGGAATAAAACTGTTCTGCTAATAGGTCCTTTTTGATGAGCACTTTAATGTTTTTGTGAGGGTTGCAATTACTACGTTATTTATCGATTTTAAGTTTTCACCGCACTTAATAGAACAAACTCGAAATTAAACAGGACTAACCCAGCGTAGACCCATGAGGACATATCCGTCCTTGACCTGTAGCGTGTCAATTAGGTCATTGATTCCTTTTTGTCATGTCCGGAGCTATCTAGTTCCTAAATCTTTTTAAGTGGCAGGAGTGGCTCCAAGCATTTTTTACCCTTTTAAGAATCCAGGCGGTATGGCTTGAACGCGAATACAGCTGAATTCCCTCGCAAACGAACAACGCTGAAATTAAATAGACGAAGGCATTTCGTTCTAATTTTTGGAGGTATCAGACTGCGGTAACACAAATGGCCCTTAAAAAATAGCCACTCCATATTTAAAATTCATAGTAATGAAAGAGGATTGTATGAAAGCAATCTTCTTTATTCCGGGCATGCTGCTTGAGCATTATATTTTGAAATTCTTCGAAAGAGCGACACCAATATTGAAAGGGGTGACCTGGAAACCCGAGTAAATAAGAATGATTTGTTTAGTGACCCGAAAGACACTACGCACGGCATTCTGCATAAAGTCGTCGTGGCAGTTGTACTGAAAAGAACTGGGCACCACTTTTTAAAGAGTGAATTAAGAACATAGGCGTAGAATTTCATTCCGCGTCCACAGAGTGTAAGCTCAGTGCGTTGTAATTAGGTTTTTATGCAGGCATTTTGGAGCAGTGAAACAGAAGATATAGAACACTGCGTCCCGCGTGATACATGAACGTGACAGTACGTGAGTATAACAAGTGCAACCTAGCCACGGAGAACTCCGCTTATGTGGAAGCTGCGTCGTGCGTTGCCATTCTATTGGGTGTAGTATTTTTGCGCCAAAAGACGAGGAAACAAAAAAGAAGAAAGAAACGCCAACACAATTTCGCACTAAAGAACGCTGGAAAAGCCATCCAAGCCAAATCGCGAAGAAACGAAAGTCAGAAAAAGGCGAAAATTGAACGCAGCAATTAGAAAATCATGACTAAATACCTGCAAGGCACGTAAAAAAAGCACGTAAAAAAGCCTTAAAGCCTTTAATCACGTAAAAGCCTTAAGTACCCCCGAAAACTTTTATTACCTCTTCGAATAATAGTTTCCTTGTATTTTGGTCTTGAATTGTTGTAGAAGAGTGCAGAATGCAGAAAATAATGATGGCAAAAGTTCACCGAAAGAGAAAACGACTATTTGGCTATGTCAGAAAAACCATGTTTCGTACTACTGCTGCCGTTCCCGTACCTGTCAGCCATCGAATAAAAGACGGTTTCTAGTATACAGACGTCACGTATTTTATAAAACAGCATGTGCCTCGATACCCACTTCTGAATATGGCGCACATTATTTCAGAAGTGTATAAAACATCCCTCCTTTATGACTACTCTAAAAAGCACATCTTTTCTTTTCGTCGGTCACATGTTCGGCATTTTTGCTCCAAAGATATGCGCATAAAGAGAAACCATTCTTCCCGAGTTCGTGCGGGAATTTTCAAATTGCCGTATCGGGGGATTACTTGGGCTTTCGCCGCATGCCGACCAATCGGTTGCCATGAGTAAAGTCAAAGGGCAAGGATAGGCTGCATGCTCGTCGAAGAGGCTCACGTCGAGTAGGCTGAAAAGCGAACGCAAGCAGACCAGAAAGCTTTGTGCTGCACCGAAAACCAATTTTTTGCATGGCATCTGTTTCGGATGGTGTGGACTCATAGGGAAGCGCTTTAGTCGCTGGTCAGCCGGATCTTTTGCATAATGCGCTCCGTGCGGAGGCCTCGGAACAGAACGAAATAAAAACAGAGAAGTTATGTTGCGAAACTTGAACGACCCAGCTTCACTTTTATACCAAAGACTGGAATGATTTGGCAAAGCCAAAATGAAGGGAAGGGAGGATTAGGTGAGAGCCGGTCAGCATTTTACGCAAAGAACATCGAGCGAACCGTTATCTCTAAAAAATGATAAAAATAACGAGAGATCTAAAGTGGGGCCCTGTGCTTGCGACGTCATTTTCAGTGTTGCGAAGCTCGAGAATAAGGGGAGCAAAGTAAGGGTCATTATCTTTTGTCCAGAATGTTGACCCTGAAGTTGAATCAGGCGCGAGGCCACTTATTGTAGTCAACGTGGGTGGTGTCTTGGTGGGCTCTCTAATATACGGTGTTGCGAAACTGCTCATAACCCTTATGCATCAAGAAGGCGTCCACTGGAACGTCTTTCAATCCCTGACCTCAGGGATGAAGGCAAACGGACTGGGTTAAAATTTTCCGAAGGAAATTGAACTAGCGTACGCGGCATCGCAATGTTTTTAAAGTTAATCAAATCGCCTAAAGTTCCCCAGTAGTCAAAGCAACGTCTGTTCTATTGGTAAGCGTAGATCTGTAAACGTTTATAATTCTTCGTTGTTGATTTTGTTCAGTTATTTTACGTTTATTCATTGACCAGCCCATGTATAGTATGCAAGTGTGCATTGATCGTTTCTTGCCGGAGGGAGATAAGGTAATATGGAGGGCTTTACATAGAGGCGCATTTTTACATGAGGTGTGATGTCTGCGTATTCTTCAGGTTAGTCTTAGTAGCTTATAAGAAGGTAAAAGTTTGCTTAGAATTCAGTAATTAACAATAGGAACCTAACTTTTATGATGCAAAGATTTCCTGAGCCCAAGCGTCATTTATTGGTTAGAAAACAGCAGCGGAGAAATGGGACACACATGAGTCGTGACGAGTGTAATGGTCGATGGCGAATGCTTGGGTGGGGCTGCTCCTATGTCCTAAGAAGGGGGCTGGTGAACTCGGCCCCAGGCCATGAGGGCAGATGTGATGGCCACTGTTCAACTATCCCGAAACAAATAATAGTAGAGTTTTTAGCTAGGATGCAGGTATCGTACCAAATACTATTGCAACGTAACTCACAGTGATTATCGAACAATACCGCATTGCTCATCTAAAGGCGCGGTAACACTACGCCGACATGACGGTGACGGTGGCACGACGGGGACCCCAACGAGTCGCCGACCCGTCGAGCAACTGCCGAGTTGCCAGACAGCGTTGTCGCACTACCCTGATGGCAACACAAATGCGCTGGCTAATGTAAAGTCCTCCTATAGCATGACTGGCTCACCGACGGAAGTCATCGACAAAATCGGTCGCCCGACGAGTCGTTGGGAATCGATCGCCAAGCGCTATCTGCGCCCCGAGAACTTTCATTCCTTAATGATTTCGGCTCTATTTTATTAGATTTTAAAGTGTAACAAACTCACAAAGGTGCATGAAGCCCATAGAAATCAACACCAGCAGTGATAGGATCAGTATTTTGGCTTTACGACGCTTATGTCACGGCTTTGACCCGGAGTGGCAAACTGCATATGCGTGTATACTACCGGCCCACTTGCACAAAATGTAAGATTATTTACATGCAGAATAAGAGTCGGGGAAGGTAATCTATGTAATAAGGAATCAACATCGACCAAAGGTTTTACTGTAAAGCGTAAAACCACAACACGGCAAGCACTAATCTCGAAGCGCGAAATCACGGTCGCACGCGGGTATACTTACTTTTGCGAGCTCGTTTTGGAAGCAGCGGAGTTTACTGCGATAGGCTATTGTGGAGGCTTCGGCGAACTTTAATACGCAAGCGCTATTTAAGATAATTTAAATTACCAGCCAGGAATTCTCTAAATATGACATGAAGGGTGCGCCTCCATATAGCACACAGGGTACATGTCGAGGGGCACTGTTTGTGGGGTGGCGCAGTGGTTCAATTACAGGCGAAGATTTTTTTGCGTTTTTTTAAGAGGCATGGTTTGCATATACTATTTGGCCATTATTTCTTGTGTGATTTTGAGAAACAACTACCTTTGTTATTTAAAATATTCTTCGAAACAGCTAACGGCTTCTCACGGCAACAACAATCAATTTTACTTTTTTGCACCACGTTTTATGAAAATACGTCACCATGGTGACAATGTAAGGAGTCCCTCTGTGAGGAGTTAAACTTCGGCTGACGTACCCGCTCATTTGTACGCATATTGTAGGTGCTACAGAGGCCCTTTTGCCGGGGTTCATCCAGAATGTTAGACCGTATAGAGGTCGCGCTACCCGCAAACACAGCTTTTTTCTTCTATGTCCGTTATTTAACATGAAGCGTTATTTAACACACAATACACGAAGTATGTACAACACACGCGACTACACACGAACGGCTTCAGTCGCGGCACAGCGACACGATATTCCAAGTTTGACTAGAGAAAAAAGAGATCCCCGGCGAAAAAGTGAGGCGGCGGGCGGGGTGTCATCGCGCGGTCTCGGCGTTGTGTGACAAGCGAGTAGGCCTTCAGTGTGCAGCCACCGACACCCGGCCGATTTCTAGGTGACGCAGACGGTTGGCCAATGTTCAGCGTCGGCGCGGTGTAACATGACCGCCGACAGCTTGTCGACGCGCTAGCTGCCGAAGGACAGTAATTTTTTCTCCGGATTCATTCTTTCGTACATTTGAAGAAATGTGTACATTTAAACAACGCGAATTTATAGCGACTTTCACCTTTTTTCAGCGTACTGTACGCTTCGCAAATAACACTTCAGTCGTGCTAGATTTTGACACTAATACAGCATAAAATCTTAAGGCTTCAAAAGTTAAACTCGGCCCACGCAGTACGTTTCAAAACAGATTAGCCACTGCCTTTGTAATGGGCTGATGTTTTTTTTCTTGGACCCTCTGTGCTGCTTTTATTAGGCTAAACTAGACGGCACAGCTTGGCTTCTTCAAAGCGGCACAGCAAACTCTGAGCGCTTTATAGGCAGCGTCGCCTGTATGCATGTTCCGCCCGGAAAGAGCTGAACTGCTTCGACGTTGCAAGTAGTTGAGAGCAGCACAAATATTTTTCTGCTAAAACGCCTTTGATATACTTGGATATCATCGTATTGCAACTCTATCGACCACTTTTATTATATCAATTTAGACAAAGTTGTAGCGTACCGCCAGGCGGCACTCATTTGACGACATTAGGAGGACGTATTCGAGCCGTAAGAATTGTCGACCGCAGATGCCCGAACAAGGTAGATTACTACTTACCATCCTCTATTAGCCATACTTGCCCAAAGCGCTAAAAGGCGACATTTTTATCTTCGCGATGGTGTGCATGCTATTATAACACCAATGCTGCCGGGCTACCAACCAAAAGAAGGAACATGAACACCGCCCGTGCATCCCAGTATTGAAGTGACCATGTTTTGGCTAGAAAAATTCCAAAGCCATCATTCTGATTTTCGGAATTTGAAGTAGGAAACCGTGAAGCACACCTATCGGCTTCAGTTTAGCTTCAATGCATTAGCCAGTTGGTATCGCAACTTTTAAACATCTTTTGGGTAGGGAGTACTTTTGACCAGGGATACTGGAATGCGCATTATTGACTTAAAGCGTAGGTCAAGGTTTTCGATATTCCTGCTAAGGATGCATGTTTTTACTTCATGATAATGGATATTAAATTGCACCCGGGCGGCTATCTATCTGGATTTCGTTCTTCTTGCGTTTTTCGTAAGCATAAACGTGATTTTGTATGACGCGAAGGTTCCTAAAGCACAGATATGCCGGCACTACTGAAGCACTACCGGAGGAATAGCGTCACTCCTTTCGAAGTGCCTAGATAAATTAGGAACATCATCTCGTCTCATGAGGTCTCCATTTATCCCCAGCTCTAGCTTGAAAACCAGAGTGGGGGACCGTGGCTTATATTCCGCCCAGGTTAACGTCTAACGTTTTCGAGCACTCAACCTACTTTCTTAGGACTTTTGAACAAAGCCCTCTAAACTACTACAGTTATCCAACGAGCGTTAAGAATTGATACTTTAACTCGTCATGTTTATTGGAAGAGCGGATTTCAATGAGAAAGTGCTCAGCCGGCAACATCCCTTGTACGAGCGAGTGCCTTTGTATGTTGAAACTGGTACAACACCTGCGAACAATCTTTTAAGCGTTATAGACCGCTACCATCAGTCAAAGGGCATTGGCCATTTAAGTATTAGCCCCAGATATTCACACACTCAATGTTTCAAATAAACGACAGAAAGTGCCGCGTTCTAAGCACTATTGCCTTCTGGCGCTTAGGTCAGCAACGTAACTGCCCATCCTGCCCAACTCACACGTTTAGGTGCTTATATCTCACCCCTCCTAGTATGTTTTCCGAATTAAATTTTCTCCCGTTTCCACTGTTTGTGCCGGCTATTTGGACCTTTTCCTTACTCTTGGGCTTAGGCAGTCCCCTCGAGTTCCAAGGTCAGCCCTGGTGCTTTAATCAAACATTCTGTTTGCATGCTCCTTTCATTTCGTATCCGGAACAATGAGACAGTGATATTTTTAACTAAACGAAAACACCTAGTGCTGGTTAAGTATTTGTATCTTCACTCAAGTATGCCCTATATTCTCTTGTTGCTGAATGATGTTGGCAAGTATGAAGTATGCCACCACTTGTAACAGTTTGGATCCGTTTTGCCTTTATATACGTCTTTATCAAGATTCTTCTATGTTTATGCAGGCAGGCTGAATCTAGGGACAGAGAGATAGATAAAAATCCCGGGCCATCTCCACTAACGTGTAACCTGGGGAGGAGCGAAGTACCCAGTCTATAAGTGTATTCTTGGCGCCTTGGGGTTTTTGGCAACGAAGGTAAAACCGTTTTGGGTAGAGTTATACAGCGTTGCTGCAGAAGGCTCGGGCCTTCGAAGCACTAAGTGTTCCTGCGCGAGGCATAAAGAAGTGTGCCGGGGTTTTTTTAGTACGGGTTGCGAGTGTTTCAGCGCGAAGCGTAAACGAGTACCCCGTTTTTTTTTCAGTGCGCTTTATGCTCGAGCGCGAGGCGTAAACAAATTTCCCGTTGTATTAGCACCGTGCCAACATTAAACAACGATTATGATGACGACGCGAGGAGATGCCGACAGCCCGAGCCCCTAAGAAGCCTCGCCTATAAGATATTGCGTGAGGTTAGGCCAAAAAAATTCCCCGCATTTCCCCGAGGGGATGAATGTGAAAGTGCGAATGCACGAGTTGAATTTGCGCGGTTCGGTAATGTTCGCGAAAGAGAGATCACACACACACACAACTACAAAGAAAGAAAGATGCATTTATTCACAGACACCTATTTGTGTTGTCGTTGTACTTGATTGCTAGAGCGGATCTCAGCTTTGAAATTTCGTGTCAGTACTCCTTTAAGCAGGTGCATTAGCCCTTCTCACGCCCGATTCTTGGCCAATCCCCCACCTGGGTATGTGCCACGTCAGCGGCCAGGCAGCGCGCGCCCATCTCCCCCCCGTTGCTAAGGAAGACGAGGAGATTCTTGGCCAATCCCCCACGTGGGTATGTGCCATGTCAGCGGCCAGGCTGCGCGCGCCCATCTCCACGTGCGCGGACATCGCCGGTGGAGGCAGGTTCAGGGTCGCTTAAGAAGCGCATTGCACTTAAAAGGACTAACGTC
This sequence comes from Haemaphysalis longicornis, assembly GCF_048455015.1. Taxonomy (NCBI): domain Eukaryota; kingdom Metazoa; phylum Arthropoda; class Arachnida; order Ixodida; family Ixodidae; genus Haemaphysalis; species Haemaphysalis longicornis. Next base: position 1,718,352 of record NW_027526353.1, on the reverse strand, counting down.
TGTGACAGAAAGAGAAGGTACTGCAGGGCCTGCTCGAGGCCCTAGCTTGTGAGGAATGTTCACTGTGCGATAAACTGTCGGGCGAGAGAAGCTCGTAGCTGGTCCGCATTTGAAGTTTACAGTCTCATTTGACGGGGATTTCATTCCCTGGTGTCCGTATTTGGTTCCCTTTACGCAGACTCCGCTGCCAAATTCATTTGTGAAATTTTCGCACCTAGCTGATATTCTGGAAACGCCGCAAATTGTGAACGCAATATGTTAGAAAAGTTCACAGGAACAACCAATGGGTGGCTCCACACCCTTTTAAGTCTCATCGCTGTGGTCTACCTCAAGGGCGGGGCAACAATGCATCAAGTATCTATTTTTAATTTTTAGGGGGGCACCGAATGCAGGCGGGCTCTTCTTGCGTTTTTACCTCAGTTGTTTCGAAGAAATTGTCCCCATGGGAAATTCTATACGTCTTCAATATATTGAAATGCGAGAAACATGGTGAATAGAAAATATTCAGTACATCTAAGGATTGATTATCATCGTAATGGATGCCAAATAAGGAATGTTGAATCGTGAACGGATTTGCCGGCGCCGTTTTCCCCGCCATTTTTAACATGTGCTGGCGTTGTGGACGTTCAGAGTTTGATCACGTGTGCACGTGGTCCTTATCATAGTTCTTTTCCTTTTTTTGGCGTTGTCTTCCCCATTCGATTCCAATCACTGATACGCTTCGCAAATAACCTCAGTTAGCTTGAAACACGCTTTAAGCGGGAGCGTGCTTCGCTCGTCACCTATTTTATAGTTGTGTATTACCATCTTCAAATTTACGGTGTACTGCTGAGCATATCCCTCTAACCCACGTTTCTCAGTCGAAGGGCAGATCCACTCGCTTGTTTTATCCTCAGCCACCTAGCATCATCGAGGTGTTGCAGCTTTATTTTTTTATTACAGACTTTTTACATAGCACTGAATGCAATAAGGCCGAAAATATTCACACAATATACATGATTTTATGCAACCAACCGAACTAGTGTGCCAGCTCTGTTCCTTCTGATTGATTGATTGATTGATTGATTGATTGATTGATTGATTGATTGATTGATTGATTGATTGATTGATTGATTGATTGATTGATTGATTGATTGATTGATTGATTGATTGATTGATTGTAGGGTTTGCCACACCGACGGAATGCCGGCAATGAGGCACGACGTAGTGTAGGGCTCCCAATTTGTTTTTGACCACCTGAGGATGTTTAGGGGACCCAGCAATACTTTTTTCAGCTTCTTTGAAATCTGAAATGATTGCAGAACTATGTCACCCAACACATCCAGTACTTAAATTACAGGGTCGCAAAGTACCTCGGCAAAAAATTACTTCTCTATGCCCATTAAATAACTTGTAAACAAGTTCAACAGATTGTTATCTCTTTCCCGGTTTTGACGTTCTCAGAAGGTACAAACTAGGTCACTAAGGCCACGTAGCGGCTATTAACCGCTTTTCCTTCAGTTCCAGCAATGAACGCTATTCGATACCAACTTAAAAAAACCCACAAAAACAAAGAAGACATGGAAGGCGTATCTGGTGCGACGAGCAAATAACGCAGTGCCGCTCCGTGCTCGCAATAACTACAGCTTCCGCAGTGGCTTCGCACTAGAAGGACAGACTGAAAGCCCTTAGCGAAAGTGTTGCAGGGTCCCTTTAACGTGCAGCGAAATGTCGTACACACGGGAGTTTTTGCTTTTCTCCTGCATCAGAGAAGCGTCCGTCGCGACCGGAAATCGAACCTGCGTCCTCGTTCTCAGCAGCACAACGCCAGAACCACTGAGCCACCGCGGCGCGTAGATTTGTTATTTCTAGAAATATTGAATGTGTTAAGTGGTTTACTCTTAGGAACCAACCCGAAACGGTGATCTACGGTTTCCCCACTTCAACAAACATGGATACTTGGAGACGCACTCCCGCTTCGACTGCATCACGACATATCCAGGCCATGCATTCGTGAGCTCCGAATAGTGTTGATGCCAATCAACCTCACCACCCCATCACGTGCAGCTCTTCTCCATTGTATGCCAACAAGAACAATGTACCTAATGGGCATCATGGTAGCTCCTTTCGTATCGGTCTATGGAGGCCATACCATAAAACAAAGACCGTCGTTCCCTTGTTTAAAAAATACTTGCTCGATTAATTCAGGCTGTTTCACTGTAATCCAAACCACACAAGCAGCACCATTAAATGCATCCACGTAGAGGCTGACGAGGTCGCTTTGTGTAACCTAAATACGGATGACTTTATTAACGATGATATTCTTTCATTGACAACTTGACCGCGAAAAGTTTGGTCTTTCCGTATGTCTGTTCCTCTATCTGTTTGTCTGTAACTCGATCCAGCCACCCGGCCTAAGTAGCGCATAAGTTGCGCAATAGGTTTATATACACACAGCCAAATCTAAACGTCTAATTCTGGTTGTAATGTTCGTACTTGTGAACCTTGTTGAGGAAGAACAAAGGATTGCGTAAATATGAGGCAGAAAATCAATACATAAGTGATATTTGCAGTATTCGTTTAAAACATATTCATGCAAGCTAGATTTTGGCGATGAAATTAAATACTGCCTCTACTGCATTAAACATCACTCCACCTCATGCTGCCACCAACACCACTAGAGCCTCTAGCGGAATTTTGAGAAATAAACGGAAATAGTTAGGAAAGGTTCTACTATAAAGGTTTCACGTTCCGCTTGGAACTCACGTGGAGTAGGGCAACGTGGTTCTATTAAAGTTAAAGTAGGGCGCCTCGATTCAGGCTTGTCTCCACCATACGGTAGCGCTGGCATGGAGGCACCCGACTTGAAGCAGTGGAACGCGGTAAACTTAAATTGACCCGAGAAATCCTCTAGCGTGTTCATCTTGTGAGGATCGCGACGGGAAGGAACAGCATGAGAGGTGAGCGGGAAAATGAACATGTTTGTGGAAAGAAACATTCTGAAAGAAATTCTGTGCTTTGTATTCCGAGCTTCCCTCTTTCCAGAGGACGCTGGCCAGAATTTCGCACAGAGCTGTTAATTTCAAATTTCCGTTCAACTGGATATGATACTCCCATTTACCAAAGCTTTGCTACAAAACTGGGCGTCATTACTGGCTTTTATTCATTTGTTTGGAGCCATCTGCGGTACTTCGTGCTGTCCGGCTGCTCTTGTGTGTGCCATGGGCTTCAATCATTCAACATTTGTAAATGGTGCTTCTGCATTATTTAAAGGAAAAGATATATTTGCCTTGCTCAAGCAAATTATAGCGTTTCGCGTTTCTTTCTTTTTGTTGTTGAAGAAACAGAACTTATACTTACGATTTTAATGTATTCTTTCGGAACATTGGATGGCTGGGATCAAAATAGTTTTAACTGCCAATAGAAGCGCATGCACGTCATCCAACAACATTATTTCCACATTTATAGCAACGCTGTTGTACACGGTGATGCAACATGCGCAAGAGGAGGCAAGACAGAGAAACGTCATGTGCCAAACACGGCAGTGAAGGCCTCTCGAATGCTCAATATGTTGCAATCATACTGGAGACGATGCTACGATCGCTGGTCGATTAGTTCACAGAAGACTTGAATCCAGGCCATTTGCTTTGAGTGCCACAAAGCATTGTTCCCAGTTCTTTTTAAGCAATATGTTTATGCCTACATCGGCAGAAGTTTTAGCCAGTTCGGATCAGTTGCCTTGTAGCCAGAATACTACTACTTCTTTGTAATTGAATGAAATGGGCACTAATGAACAAGCTCCTATAAATATATTGTGATGACTAATGGCGACGGGCGCCTGCTTTCACACAGAGGGAGGAAATAGTGTGAGGACGGATTGAGTCAGGCGGCTGCTTCGCTTGGAGAGACGAACTAGTGTGAAGGCTAACCCCTCACAAGGGCGCATTTCTATGCATCTCCTGTTATTCTCCATCAACACGCAGTGGCCTCAGTCACTTCCTCGTTTTTTTTATCATCATCATCATAATGTGATTTGGTGTTCTTCGGCCCCGATCGCCTGAATAAAAGGCTACCTCGGTACTTCATGCTCTCCGTCTGCTCTTGTGTGAGCCATGGACTTCAAACAATCAGTCAACATTGGTAAATGGTGCTTCAGCATTATTTAAAGACAAAGATATATTTGCCTTGCTCAAGCAAAAGATAACGTTTGGCGATTCTTTCTTTTTATTGTTAAAGAAACACAACCTATACTTACGATTATAGGGTGTACTTTAGGGACGTTGCATATATATATATATATATATATATATATATATATATATATATATATATATATATATATATATATATGATTTGGAAATGAGGGGTTCGTTAGGAAATACAGAAAGAAATGCCGGCAGTCTACAACGCCAAAGAAGGCATACGGGAATCGTTAGCCTATTTTTTGACCACTAATGAAGATATATTTTTTTATTAATTTACGTAGAAAGAAAGAAAGAAAGAAAAACACGCACCCAGGGTGGGGACCGAACCCACGCCTTTCGATTAGATCTCGAATTCCGAATTGGTGAGGCATTCGAGATCTAATCGAAAGGCGTGGGTTTGGTCCCCACTCTGGGCGCGTGTTTTTATTTATTTCTTTTTTTCTACTTAAATTAATTAAAAATATAACTTCATTAACGGTCAAAAAATAGTTTAACCATTCCCCTATGCCTTCTTTGGCATTGCAGACTACCGGTATTTCTTTCTGTATATATATATATATATATATATATATATATATATATATATATATATTATCTAAGAAAACTTTGAACAAGGTAAAAGGACGATTGTTGCCAACATTGCCGCAAAGAGACTTGCTTTCGGCAGGGACCTGACGAAAGCAAGTCTTGTGTCTGAAACGTTGGCACCACTCGTGCGTTTACCGTGTTACAAGTTTTCTTTTCTTGGGTTCTCTACCATCTTCAAGGTTCTACTGCTCTCTGTATATATATATATATATATATATATATATATATGTATAAATATATATATATATATATATATATATATATATATATATATATATATATATATATATATATATATATATATATATACATATATATATATATATATATATATATATATATATATATACATATATATATATATATATATATATATATATATATATATATTTATTTGTTTATTATACCTTACAGGCCCATTGAAGAGCATTGAGTAAGGGGGGTTACATTTTTGAAAGAACACAAAAAAAATAGTGGGGAAAAAGGAGAAAAGACAAGTACACAATATAGAGTTTGGGTAATAGGCTTACAGACTTAAATAAAACACGTCATACACGTTTCTAACAGACAATGATCACAAACTTTCAGGGTTTTTGTGGAATAAAAAACATCACAAAAACACAAATACAAGGGGGAAACACCCATAAACAGTAACAATATTATTCTAGCAATTCATCATTACACAATTACTAGAAAAATGTCGGTGCAGATTATCGCTAAAGCCATCTTGACTAAGTATGGATGCAATTTGGTCAGGAAGATCATTCCAGTGCATGATTGCTCGAGGCAATGAGGATGAATTGAAAGCAAGCGTCTTGCCAAAAATTCGCGTGAAACTATGACTATTATGAAGGCGGCGTGACGTACGTACTGGGGCGTTAAGAGGACGTGGGTTAGGTGTGACGCGCACTATGTAATTATGAAAAAGGCATAATAGCGCGATAGTGCGACGGGTATCTAGCGGCTGAAGTGATAACTCTTGTTTGATTTGGGTAACGCTAAGATGACGGTCGTACTTGCGTGTAATAAATCTGGCGGCTCTGTTTTGAATAGATTCCAGCTGGACGATTAGGTAGTTTTGGTGAGGGGACCAGATCGCCGACGCAAATTCTAGCTGTGAACGAATAAAGGTTAGATACGCATGTTTGCGGACAAGGGCTGGTGCGCATCGTAAATTTCGTCGCAGATAACCCAGCGATTTAGAAGCCTTTGCGCAGATGGCGGAAATGTGGGTACTCCAAGAGAGATTAGGTGTTAGATGAACACCAAGATATTTATAGGAAGCGGCTTGCGAAACTGCACTGTGGTTGATGGAATAAAGAAAATCTGAATTATCGTGTTTCCGACTAAAAGACATTACTTTGCATTTACTCAAAATAAGTGACATTTGCCATGTATTACACCACTTGTAGATTATGTTTAAGTCATTTTGTAAGGAAAGGTGGTCGTTAAGGCTAGTAATCGTACGATATATAATACAATCGTCAGCAAAGAGTCGTATCCGTGATGAGATGTTGAGGGGCAAGTCATTTATGTAGATCAGGAACAGTAACGGGCCCAGGACGCTCCCCTGGGGAACTCCAGAAGTAACATCAGTGAGGTGTGAAGAAAAGTTGTTGACCACGGTAAATTGTTGGCGCATAGACAGAAAGTTCCAAATCCATGATAAAGTTAAAGAATCCAGGCAAAGGGCTGATAGTTTTGTAATGAGGCGGGAATGAGCAACACGGTCGAACGCTTTTAAAAAATCAAGGAAAATGCAGTCTGTTTGTTGGTTAGCATTCATGTTAGAGTGTAGGTCGGTTGTAAATTCCAGCAGTTGTGTATCACATGACAGGCCTTTTCTGAAACCATGCTGATAGACGAAAAAAAAGTTGTTGGATTCGAGGTGTTTATACACGTTAGATGCAATAATGTGCTCAAGTAGTTTACAGCATATGCACGTCAAAGAAATCGGGCGATAATTTTCGGGTGCATGTTTGTTATTGGATTTGAAAATGGGAACAACCTTGGCGATTTTCCAGTCGGCAGGTAACAGACCTGATGTCAATGATTTACTGAAAATATGGAACAGAATTTGACTAGAGATGTGCACAGTGTTGTTTAATATTTTTGAATTGATGTTATCTACACCAGATGAAGTGGAAACTTTAAGACTGCCAATTAGTGAAGCGATGCCTTCAGGAGTAATATTAATTGGCTGCATATATCTGTAATAGTATTCGGGAACCATGGGTATGGTGGAATGATCTTCCTGGGTGAATACCGACGAGAAGAAATGGTTGAATGCATGCGTACACGCCTGTTCCTGAAGGGGAACACCGTTGTCACCATGTATTACAATGTCATTATTAGAACGATTGTTTGAAATTGTCTTCCAAAACTTTCTGGGGTTATTTTTTAACAGCGAAGGTAAATCCTCAGAAAAGTATTTTTGTTTGGCACTGTGTACTGCAGAGTTAAAAGTTCTCAGAAATTTCTTATATTTGGCCCATGACGACGCACTGGAAGTAGATTTAGCACTCTTATACAATCGTTTCTTTTTGTTTCGCATGTTTCTGAGTTGTCTGTTGAACCACGGCTTAGATTGATCATTTTTTATTGTTATTAAAGGTACGTGTTTGTCGACCAGTTCGGCTATCTTGTTCTTGAAGAGCACCCAGCTGTCATCCACAGACCGGGAACTGAATGAGGGTAGAAAGGATTCATTGAAGAATTCCTCCAATTCTGCGTTCATTTCCCTGTAATTACCTTTGTTATAATCGCGTATTTTTTTAATGGTGGCACCGGGAAATTTTAAAGGAGTGTTAAATGTAAACTGAAGGAGCTTATGATCGCTGAACACATCGATGTATGATACGGATGCTATGCTTTCCGGTGCAGTGGTTAATGCAAGATCTAAGATGTTAGACCCTCGAGTGTGTTCGTCTATAACTTGAACAAGGTTGAGGTCTAGAGTTAAGTTAATGAATTCGGTTGAAGTGCTACAGGGAGCCGAGAGGAGCGACCAATCAATGAGAGGGAAATTAAAGTCCCCGAAAAGGTAGACTATATCAGCAGGGCATTGTTTCAAGGCACAAGATATACTTTCACGCAGTTCCTTCAAGAAGGATGGATCGGAGTCAGGTGGACGGTAGCAGGCGCCTATTAAGACCTTAGCGGATGCTGTCACGCATGCAGCCCAAGTTATTTCAACCGAAGCATTCGTTTGAACGGAAAACGACGTTATCCCGTTTCTAACTGCGAGCAGAACACCACCACCCCTCCTGTGTGTTCTATCATATCTGTAAACGCTGTAGTTCCTCTTTTCGTTAAAAAGTTCGCTATCACTAATGTCAGAATGTAACCAAGTTTCAGTTAGCACCAAGATGTCGCTATTACTGTCGTCTAAGTAAGAGCATAACTGGTCGCGTTTAGGAAGTAAGCTTCGAATGTTAGTGTACGTAACCGATAACGACGGCAATTCTTTAGTTGAGTGGTTCTTTGGTCGCAAAGGGTGGACGCCTGCCCTTTGCTATATGTTAGAAGCGATAACAGTATCAGTTACGGGGTCATGTGTGTATGTTTTATTTTCCATATATATATATATATATATATATATATATATATATATATATATATATATATATATATATATATGGGAACACTACCGAACGAGCTGTATATCGCAAATTGCATAGCCGCGAAGAACAGCAGTGATGACATCCCAAGTGCCTGGAGAAGCTTTAGCTCTAGCCACGCAAGAAAACGGGCTGGAGAATGCCGTTGAAGTGTTGTTTATGCCCGATATTCTTGGGTTTACACCATAGGTGGGCCTAACAAATTTCATAAAACTTCATAGAGAACTATTCAAAAGAAAATTGTTCTCGCAATCACTTTCAATGGGAAGCCTTCGTGACCTATAATACCCTACATAGTTTAGGACGCTCGTACCTTTTACAGGACTCAAGAGATACCGACAAGACAACATAAATTGTGTCCCCGTTTCCTTCCGACATTTTTAAAGAGCACCGGCGAAGTTGTGACAACTGCTTGTCCATCGACGGACTGTACCCAATGTCGGCCTCGAAAGGCTGCAGGGAGCACCACAAGGGAAGCGACAACGACACGGGGTTCTTCCAAGTTCGCTCAGGCGCAAGGAAGGGACGTCAGGGACGTTGGAAAAAATAGGAGGAAGAAGGAGGAGACCGAGGTCGTCACCGAGTTTCTGGAGAGGCTCTTCGAGACACAAAGATCTGCGCTGTGTCCAAGCGATAAAAGAGAAATGGCCGGCGTCAGGGGCGCCAGCCATTTAGTGGGCAAATGAAAAGATCAGGACGCTAAGAGAAATGACAAAAGCGGCGGAGAGAGGTGCAAAGGTGCGGCAGACTCCCCTCTTGTTTTCTCCTCCTTGAGCTGCGCCAGAACGCGATCGAACAGCGACAGGCGGGCTGGACGATGGGTCAGCGGGCATGGTGGAGACCGACCCGGAATGTCGGGGGGAGGATGACTACAGGGAGGAAAGAGGCATGCACGAGCGTAACTTATCCTGGGCGGGAGGAACCGACAGTCACAATAGATATAAGAAAGGAAGCAGGAAGCTGTACAAAACGAAGATGGCTCAGTACGAAAAATGGATGGTCTCGCACTCAAAGCTTTGTTGATCGAGATGACAAAAAACGCCACCTGTGTAGCATCATTAAATCGGAACAGAAGAACAGATGCGCACATTTGGCTTGTGAATTTAAAGCACTCCAGTATTTTTATAATCCCATTAAAATTTTTTTTCCTAATATTGTAAATTTTCAGTTTTGCAAAATGTTTTCCGCAAATGTACCAAAAATGATAGGAGAATCGTGGGCTTGAAAATGTTTATTAGAATTGCGCCATCGTCTTAGAACGTCTAGTATGCAAACACAAAAACAGTACCTCTTCAATTCAGACAGCGACCTTCCTCCATGGCTAAAGGAGCCTGAACCACGCCTGAAGATAGTGTTTTGAGAAAACAGAAATGAAAACAACCTGATTTCAAATCAGTGGATATTCTCAGATAAACGGCGTATTGGCAGTTTTTTTACGGCTTTGCGTTTACGCCATCCTGATGAATGGTTTAAAGGGTGCTACTCTCTGAATTGTTGCATACAGGCAGACATTAGTACTCTTCGTAATATTAAATTTATTTTACAAGACATAATGCAGAACACAATGTGTAGTCGAAATCGTGCAGCGCTGCAATCGATAAAACTATTTCTTACGCGATGTATGCTGTTCCGCTGCTCTTTTCTGCCTTCGCTTCCGCATAATGTTCTGATCTCATATTACGCCTTAGTTCAAGCGCACACCATTGGGAGAGAACAGACACGAGAGCTTACCCGCTGCGCTAAATGGAGGCAGGGGATTCGCACCGTCCCATAGAGAACATGAGTGCCAATTACGGAAGAAAAATTAATTCATGGAAGTTCATTAACTTTCACAAGGCGAGGCCACGGCAATGGATATAAAAGGTACGTTTGCGCCTGGTTTCATTCAAGATAAAAGGTAACTTTGGGCCACACGAGGAGAGGTGACGAATGATCCTTCAACGAAATAATCACTGCCGCAATTTCTCTAATCCGCCTTGCACGTAGAAAAGGAGTCGCTGTGACTATCCGTTTAGTCGGTGTACATATACTTGCAAGCGGTGGACTACGTTAAGGGCACAGGGTAAGGCGAAATTTTGAAAAAATGACTTTTTGTTTTTCTTCGCAATTAGGGAAGTTCAATTTCTTGTGCACATTTTCCATATTCACACTTGCCTTAAAAAGTCTTATTTCTTGCTAAAAAGCAGTTTTCCCGTAAGGAAGTAGCAAGTGCCCCCATCCTCTTAAGAATGTTCTCAGGGTTTATTGACATTTTTTTTCATCAGAAAACTTCCAGTTCGATATCAAAACGCTTTTCTGGAATCAGCTGCATTAATAAATTGCTTAGCAACCATTGCATAGCTGATTTTTCAGCGAGGGCAATCCAAAGACCCTGTTGCACATTTTTTACACATTTGCCCTTCAAAGCTACGCCCAAAAAACATCTTTTTTGGGCTTCACACCCTAATTATTACAACATTGGATGCTGTTCTTTCATTAAATGATGATAGCAACGCATGAGCCAGCATTTTGAAATCATTCAGACCAAAACCTGGGTGCAACACCACCATCAAGTGGATTAAAGAGGTTGACCACAAGCAAAATGCTTTGTGAACAGGTCTGTACGATGGTGCACGGAATAGTCAAGTAAGGACAGACGACCGGGTGAAAAGCAAAAAAAATGACTTTCACAGTGATTATGAAGCTGGTGCGTTTTAAATAAACGGCTCCAGTGGTGTTTTTGGCAAAAAAGTATTGTTTTTCACCTCTTTTTTTACTTTAAACTCAATTATCTCAAAACAGTGTTTTTTTCTTACATAGGTACCAGTATTTCCTGTATCTTCCAGGACAACGAGCTGATTTTTTGCCCCTGTCATCTACATAACGTGTCACACCTGCTGTACTAGAATTGAAAATATGCACTTAACCGTTTTTTTTGGTACACAACTTTTAATACTAAAATAATGCTAAAATTTAGGTACCAACGGACAAAAAATTATGAAAAAATGACTTTTTTTAAGGATGTTTATAATTCTCGTACAGTTAAAAGAGCACAAAATTTGAAAGAAAATGATATATACGTTATGCAGATACCTTTATTAGATGCCGAGAAAAATGTACCTCAAAATGGCCAAAAATGCATGGGAAGTATAGGGCTTACCCTGTGCCCTTAAGCCAATTTTACGCCCACGCGATGCAACAGTCCCAAGACAACCCATTGCATGAGGTTTATAACGGATCGTCGGCGGTGCTTGAAAAGATAGCCGAGTAACTGTTTTATAAGTCCCTGTGTTAGACATTATTAGTGTTCACAGCGATAATAAAAGTCGCCTCTATTATGCATGTCACCGCAGCGTAAAAGCCGACGAGGGTTGCGAGCTCAAGCGGGTTGTTCCCAAGGCCGATATTTAGGAGAACTATGTCATGGGGATAGGACTTTTTCCTTCGTGAAACAGCTGCAGCGATGATGAACGCAATTGTGGCGCAGACAAAAAAGCAATTCGAGCTGAAGCCTTGAAGTGTAATGCGATCTTGCAGCGTCACTAGAAATAATGTGGAGGCGCGGGAAAAAACAAGCGAACAGCGGAAAGTATGGCAGGAGTTTTAAGATTGCTCTGGTAGGCATATCTCTGTCTGACCTCGCTGTTACGGTTTATAATTTCAGTAAACGCACTTGAAGTCTCGTGCACCGTACTTTACTGTCGGGTCGTTGCTTTCATCGGTTACCTCTTGTTTAAGTGTAGCATTGCCTTTTCGCAATAGCCGCTGATAGTTTCATGCGGGATCATATCTGGACAGACCACACCGAGGTTCCCTTGCGTTAATTTCTTGCCACTATTCTTTAAGTAGACATTGAGACAAAATACAAGTTTGGTTCATTCTCAAGATTCCTTTGCTAGTATAAAGCAGTAACCACATGGCGCGATTTTTACGAGTGACTAGAAGAGTGATGCAACCGGGATCAGCAATCGCCCATCCCAATCACTCGCTGATGCAGCCACATGAAAGCGATCGCGCGAGCGACGCGTTGAGCGACCCTGATATTGGCGCACAGCACCCAATAAGATATTTGAAGTATACACAGCAGCAAGGTTTTTTTATGTGTGCATTTGTCACAAAAACTGGAAATAAGCGTATTTCAGTTAGAAGAGGGTCGTATTTTTCGAGGGTAAACTGTGCTTCCGCTCGCTCCTTCCCCTCGTTCTCTCACTACGCCGGAAGTCGCTCCCCTTAAGGCTCTCCCATTGGCAATTCGGTCAGGACAATTCCGGGAGGTGATCGAGTTTTTCTGGAGACCCAAAACCGAGCGATTGGATCAGCGATTTGGTCCGCGGCGAAAACAAGTTCGTGACTAGTGGCGTCGCTCCTCAACTCGCTTGCAAAATTTATCCATGTGGTCAGCGCTTAGCACTGACACCACTTTAATCCAATGATCACACAGTTAAATCATATCGTCAGGAAAAAAAAGGAATACCATGTGAACCACGAGCACATCTCCCGCACTAGACCCTATGACGTACTATAGCATCTGTGCGGTTGTCTGAGGCTGCCAAAAGCAAACGCAAGTTATGCAGGGCTCATTTGCTTCCAGAGCAAGCTGTTATAGTATAAATTGAATGAATATTCTTTTTATAGCAGTAAGAATGGTGGGGTAAACAAAGAAAGTAACGGAAGAACACGTGAACATCGAAGACATTCGTGTTGCACTTTTCAAGCAAAGCCTGCCTATCACAACCATCGGACCCACTGGGCATGTTAATACAACAGTGGCCAACTGACATAAGCGGTACGGTCCCTTATGATACCATGTTTCTCTAGTCATAGCTTAAGTTTTGGGAAACAATTACTACCGACAGTAATAAAAAATCGCTGCGGCTGCGCTTAGATAACCTTATATACACAAAGCAAAAGCTTGGTTGTGTCTGTCGGAGTCTCGGCTTTATTTGATTAACCTTTGATGTACCTGTATTTCAGACGGGGGTCAACTCCGTTCGGTACCGTGGAATGCTCAATGAATAATGCCCGTCTCGCTTTCATTCGCGGCCAAAGCAGTCTACCTCTTCGCCTGGCGCAAGATGAGTCACGTAGCCCGAGGGGCCCAGCGGTACATGCATGGGAGGCGGCGGGGTTGCTCGGCTGCCAATTAGCTGAGCGCCTGCGACTGCTCGCCGCACACGCGATCATTTGAGCAGAACGAAGGAAAACGGGGCCTTGTGCGCAGCCCCGAAAGCGGGCCAGGCAAATCACGCGATGCCCATCAAAGGGTGTGTTTGAGGCCAAAATTTTGAGCACCCTTGGCGGAACCGCCTTACGATGATAGTAAACCTTTGCTTTAAAATACGGCAGGTATACAAGTGTAGTCAGAAGCAAAGGTCCAACACGGGTGTTTCAGCGGTATTGCCGCACCATCAATGAAAGCTACGGATTAAAAAGATAACCAAACGGCCACCTGTAAGATAGATGGAAGTATGCCTGGTCAGCAAAATATCTTTAGTTTTAAGGCTCTGCCCAGGATGCGTCATTGCCGGTGACACGACACAAGCCACTGAGCCCGGTCATTGATTTTTGTTTTAAAATGCTTAATTTCTCAGTGCATCAAACATCATTTGATGCTGGACAAGCACTGAGTGTCGTGTAAACCGCCAAGACGTCCGAACAAAACTACCTCGTATTTTGCCTTAATGGCTTCTTTAAAGGTACACTAGAGTAGTTTGAATACACTGTGAGATTACTTCTGCCGAATATTGTTTGTCGCGCCTGGTCCATGTTTCAATAAGCACAAGGCCGCTTATGTTAGGTTAATAAGTATAAAAATCAATTTCAATATACGGCTCTCATTACTGCATCTTCATTACAGATGGCTTAGAAATTTTCCTATTGGTTCCGTTCCCGGCTGCGGCGGCCGCTTTTCTGATGGAGGCGAAAAGCAAAAACGCCCGTGTGTACGAGATTTCGGCGCACGTTAAAGATCCCCAGGTGGTCAAAATTAATCCGCAGCCCTCCACTACGGCGCGCCTCATCGCCTGCGTCGCGTCTGCGGGTTAAACCCTGCAATCAATTCAAATTTTCCTATTGGCGGGGAAATGTTTGACTTCCGCCGTCTGGCTTCTGGCGTAAACATTGGTGCTCGCGCTGTTGTCGTCTGCTAGACTACGCTTATGAGGGGCAGCAGTGCCTGGGCTAAATGGCGCCCGTTTTGATGGATTAGGGCATTATAAGTGTATTTGCAGTAATTCAGTTACTTTGTCAGATTCTGAAAGATCCGAATAATTTCAAGCGGCTTCGCGCACAAACTTGCAACACGACAGGGAAGACAGCATCTTTCTTGAGAACATCGGTCGGAAGATCGTGTGCACCTTGTCCTTCCTTTATAGCTTACTTTCCACGTTCAGAGCTCAGAGCTCTTCGGTAAGTATTCAATATGCGTAGGGTTTCCTTAAGAATTTTTGAGATGCTCTGAAGAAGTCTCAACAGTTCGTAAGGCTATGCACCAAACACCGGACAGGATGCAATAAACCTGTCATGTAATTCGTTTGTGGTTGTTGACTTGTATAACATTAAGGCTTTTTTTCCGTGCACATTGCTTTATATTTTTTCGACTTCACAAACATCAAATGAGAACGTTAGGGAATGTTTAGGAGGCCCACAGCCTTCGTGTGGATATTTTCTTTGAGCTGTAGGGCATTCATCCATTTATTCACAAATTATATTTCGTAATGGGTGCGTGCAAAAAGGTGCATATCCCCAGCATGCGTTCTTCATTACATGCTAATACAACGAGATGGTTTTTGCTACACCACCGCGAAACGGCGCATGCAACGTTTTTTCGCATACTCGCCGGCTGCTCTCGTGCCCCGAATTTCTGTCGTAGCCACCGTTATCATAACGAACCGGCTCTCGACTCCAGCGATTATGACCGGATTATTGCGTGGAAGGGTTGATATACTCTTTGACTAACGCTGTGGCACTTTCCAGTATACCAAGACTCGAAACCGATGTATATGTCCAAGCAACTTTTTGTTATTCTGCAACCATTTCAGGCGTAAACCACAAATCCTCTTTACTCGGGATGAATTAAAAAATTACTCTTGCTCTTCTCAATGCAGTTTTACTCTAAGGTATATGTGAATACGGTGAAGTAATGGCTTTGTGAAGCTTACTGTAGGCATCCTGCCAGGTTTGGACAAACATGGTGTTGTGCATGAATACTCCATACGTGATTATCATACGTGTCTGTGTGTGTGTGCGTGCGTGAGGGTGAGTGTGCCTGTACCCGTATATGTGTCTGTGTGTGTTCGTGCGTGGGTCTGCGCGTGCATGTGTATGTGTGCGTGGATGTTTCTGTGTGTGCGTGCTTGCGCGCGTGCGTGTATGCGGGCGTGCCTGTATGCATGCGTGCGTGCGGGCGTGCTCAGGCAGAAACATGATTGGGCGGTGCACCTGCAGAAACGATGGAAACCAACTAGCAGATCCTCTCCGTAACTGCCTTTTTGCACTCCGTACTGATGTTTTTATAGGGACAGAAAACGTGTAATGAACAATGGGTGTGCCATTCTGAAGTCTGTGATACGGTTTACACCAACAAATATGAGACCAGGTTGAAACCACCAACGCTTTGTGGATGAAGTGGTTACAGGGCCGTGCGATGCATACGAGCACAGCATCCGAGCCTGAACCGTACACGTTATTTCTATTATCCCCACTCCCAACGTTTTGCTCAATAAACATCCATACTGGTTAGAAGCCTAGTACAAAACAGCAGGGGCTTATACACCCAGTTGATTTTTGGGAACTCAACATATATTTCTTGTACCCCAGAGTGCATTCGGCACACTTTCATGCAATGACAAAGTAAAGTGATGTGATACAATAGTTCCGAGTGTTCGGCAAGGTTACAAAAACTCTTTTGCATCTCCTTACAAACGAATACCGGGAATCGTAAAAAATTCTGCCAAAGCTGACAACCCTGAACGCCTTGAGTTTGCATTCGTATTGCATTTTGGTGTTGGGGGTTATTAGCAGCTGGCTGTCCCCTTTCTTCAGAAACGTTC
Organism: Haemaphysalis longicornis; assembly: GCF_048455015.1. NCBI lineage: Eukaryota > Metazoa > Arthropoda > Arachnida > Ixodida > Ixodidae > Haemaphysalis > Haemaphysalis longicornis. Next base: position 1,701,930 of record NW_027526353.1, on the reverse strand, counting down.
TGCGTATATAAACTGACGTCTAGCTCCGACTCTTCGCACTTCGCACATTACGGGCTCTGCAAGAAATTGGTCGACTCCGGCAACGTTTCTTCTGAAGCGGCATCAAAAACTGTACCTAACTCTCGCCTAGAAATAGTGCATGCGATTTTACAGTCAATGAGAGCTTGTTTCTCAGCTAGTTGGTACATTACTACTTATAAAACACTACGCTAGATTGACATCGACGACGTGGAAGGACGGCGGAACACAAAATGCACACATACGAAAGCGCAACTATGAACTGACCTCAATTGGGTCGGAATATAAAGGCCAGTTGATAATTGCACTTTCGTATGCGTGCATCTTGTGTTCCGCCGCCCTTCGCCTTCCTCAATGTCAATTTAGCGCACTGTGTTATATGTACTAGGCGATTTAATTGCTATTATTATGATAAAAAGTAACGCACACGCGAAATCTGCTGCTAGCAGGCATCAATATTCAACCGAGCGGAACGAAACAGTAAGTTCAGTGAGCACGAATGAAGTCGAAGACAAATGCGCAAAGCCTTATGCCAACGTCACTAAGACGCACTTCGCAGTGCCGCCAGGCGTCGCACCCACCGCCGATCACTGCTGCGCCTTTCCCAGTCGATTGGCTGCGCGGAATGCGGTGCTCGCGAACCAGAGGGCTGACGAATTGAATTACCAGGTTGCTGGTGACTCGTCGGGATTCTATAGCCCAGTGAAAACGGAGTTCGGACAAGATTTCTGCCCGAAAGCATGTGGCTATGATTGGTAGTGTGTAGACTATATAAGTTTAGTTAAGTGGTTGAAGTGGAAATAGCTCCACACTAGTATTTAATTACGTATATCGCCTGGCGATGTTTCACTGACTTCGCTTTACTAAGCCACGTATGCCTATCGAGTGGCGCTGTTGTATAAAATTGAACCATAATAAAAGGTAGGAGAAGAGTTCACATTCTTAATGTAGGTAAAACGTAATTGAAATTGACCAAATCTTTCATCATAAAAAAATCAAGTTACGGGAAGCACTTTTCGCACCAGATGAAATAGCAGACCGGTATGCAGCAGGACCACGCATTTGCGGTCGCTTTTCTGCCTCATGTCAGGCAGTCGCTTATGGTCACATTTTTAGGGGGTTAGGGAGAAGCTTACTGTACAAGCGTTACTCAAAAAAGCACTGCTAGCAGCTCACAGTGCTTATATCCGACTTGTAAACAGCAATATGTCACATGACAGGGTAGACATATACGTAGATACTGAGTAGTTCAATGCCTATTATATTTGTCGCAGTTATAGCATAGTCGCTGGGAGGACTATGCGAGTATCATTTCACCGTGCGCGTCAAAACCCTGGCGGGGCTTTCCTTTTGTTTTAGTTTTGGCTGACTGTGGGACGCATGACACCCATGGGTTCTAGGGGAAGGAGACAGGCGAGCTCCGAGGGTGGCGGCGAAACGCCTCCAAGTTGAGCATCTCTCATGGTGTGAAGGGCGCTCAACCAATGCCTGTGCCGAGGCTACTGCATTGACGCTCAATGGTAGTAGACATCGTAGCCCGATGGTAGCCCGTAGCCCTATCTGGTTCTTTTCTATAGCCTACAAATGGTTATATCGTGGCACGGCGATTCCTGAAGTATCACTCAGGCACGATCGCAAATAGTGTCGGAAGCCACGGACGTGTTGCGCGGAACATAAACCGAAACTGCCATGAACCTCCCTCCAAAATAAACCACAACCACTACATTCATACCCTCATACTTGTTGACAATGGTATTTACTTTTTTAAAAACTAATCAATTGCAACAACGCAGGTCCGTAAGCATGATGTTTGAAATCTTGGAGAGTTGACCGGGCTCTCAGCAGTCGTAAATACAAAACCCCGCGGTATAGTCGAGAGGGGAGTCGCCGCGGAACTAGCTCAATGGTAGAGCACCGCACGCGTTATGCGGAGGTTGTGGGTTCGATTCCCGCTTCCGGAAAAAAAGGCGCATTTTTTCTCGACTTGAATTTTCTATTATTTATTCCTGCATAAAAAAAAGGCATTCATACCTTATTCGGGACTATAAAACACTGTTAAAACGCCAAACAGCACTGGCAATAAGGACTGCAACTTTGATATGTGTCCTTACGGAATCCCTCGTCCCGTACGTCTCTGTTCTACAAAATGCATTACGAGGGTTCTGGATTCAGCAGTCTGAAATGCCTTTGGCTATCCCTGACTTCCCACCACGTCTTACGTGCGGCCGCTGGGAAAAGACGTTCTACGTCTTCCCGCGGCGGTCGAGGGGCGGCGCTAGTTGACCGGGCTCTGAGCAGTCGTAAATACAAAACCCCGCGGTATAGTCGAGAGGGGAGTCGCCGCGGAACTAGCTCAAGGGTAGAGCACCGCACGCGTTATGCGGAGATTGTGGGTTCGATTCCTGCTTCCGGAAAAAACGGCGCAGTTTTTCTCGACTTGAATTTTCTATTATTCATTCCTGCATAAAAAAAAAAGGCAATCATACCTCATTCGGCACTATAAAACACTGTTGAAACGCCAAACAGCACTGGCAATAAGGACTGCAACTTTGATATGTGTCCTTACGGAATCCCTCGTCCCGTACGTCTCTGTTCTACAAAATGCATTACGAGGGTTCTGGCTTCAGCAGTCTGAAATGCCTTTGGCTATCCCTGACTTCTGACCACGTCTAACGTGCGGCCGCTGGGAAAAGACGTTCTACGTCTTCCCGCGGTGGTCGAGGGGCAGGGCTAGTTGACCGGGCTCTGAGCAGTCGTAAATACAAAACCCCGCGGTATAGTCGAGAGGGGAGTCGCCGCGGAACTAGCTCAATGGTAGAGCACCGCAGGCGTTATGCGGAGGTTGTGGGTTCGATTCCCGCTTCCGGAAAAAACGGCGCATTTTTTCTCGACTTGAATTTTCTATATCGCAGGCTTTCACACGTCTCCCAAAGGGGACTGCGTTAGCGCGCACTAGAACCCGCGGCATCCGAATCCGCCTCTTCCACAACGCTACTGCGCATGCGCGCGGAGAAGGCCGGAAATAGTCTGGCAGAAGCACGGCCGGGCTGGAGGAGCGGCGGGCGAGCTCGCCGCTCCTCTAGTCTGGCCGTGGAAGGGGTCGTCCGGTCTGCTCCGTGGTGGTTCCACCTCTATCTGCGGCTGTAACTGAGCCTGTATAGCGAAAACACGCGGCCGGTTTCAGCAACCATCGAGAAAACAAAATTCAGTACGTTTTAGAAATGAAACTGTCGGGCAAGCTGTAACATGTAGGGTGAAAATTTTGTTTCTATCGACTCACGCCTACCCCGAAATGAAAGTAAACCAATTGGAGCTGTCCGCCTCGGCACTATAATGAACGCCCCATTCTCCGCCCCGTCTCAGTCGCACCAGGCATTCACATTGCCGGGGACGCCAACCTGCTGGCACGCCAAATCAAGATATTGCCTTGTCATATTTCTCCGACGGCAATATGAACACACCGGCAGAGCGAAAGTTGCCGTTGTGGGACAGGCTCGTTGACCAAGGCAGCCAGGAAACCCCGACAAGAATCGGGCCGCGATGAATGTGCCTATATTTTGTTGTTTGGTAGAGCGTAATAAACTTCGTAAGGTCAACGAAGCGGGCGTAACTTCACACTATGTATGCGATCCGTATGTCGCGGCTAGCGACGCTTCGCTGACTTCGCTTACCGAAGCTTCATATGTGTACATGGCTGGCACGCTTTAGAAAATATAAGGCATGTTATGTCCAGAAGATGGGTTGCTCAACTTACTTTTAGGAAACGAAGAATCAGAATCAACCAATGTTTCTGTCATAAAGCGCGAAACAAAAGTACGAAGGGCATATTTTTTTGCGACTGCTGGACTCCCAATATGCTTGCGGGCTAAAGTTTGCGATCGTATTTCCTGCAATAATAAGTAACGCAGACTATGGGTGTCAGGTATTCGTGGGGGTGGGGATCAATAAACGCTTAGTGGCCAAGCGCTATTCAAAGACTGATGATCAGTTTATGTGCCAGCAATAGTGTAAAAAAAACGTTTTTAGAGGGGTGCAAAAACATAACGTGAACCTCAGCTTGGTGTCTGCGGCATTCAAGGGTGGTCGGTTGTTGCGCGATGGCCGAGTGGTCTAGAGCGTCAGAAACACCGGCCTGCTCGAAAATGGTGGTTCTAATCCCCTTGGGGTTGCTTTTTTGTCCTGACATGCTTGATCAAAGCGGCGTATTTTTTCTAGGTGTAATCTGCATACAGCTCTCCACTGCTGGGAAATGTATTCATCCAAATAACGAGGAGCTTGCTATTCTACTAGAAATGTAGTTCCTGTGCACCACTTGCTTCGCCAGTGATATTGCCGCTGTTTAAAAGTAATGAACCAATACTAACATTTAAAACTGGCAGTTCTTCCAAAGAAGAAACTGTAATCGTTTGACTGGGATGAACAAGTGCGCTAACGGGTAACAATGCACCGCAAAAAGCAATTTTCTGAAATACGTCGGGACTTCGGTTGACTTGGACTTCACTTTCTCCGGTCCAAACGCTCACAAAAGTAATCTGCACATGCATTTAGGTTCGTTATAATAAGAAACAAAAAAAAACAACGGCGGCATTGAACAAATCTGCAGCCACGTATAATTATTTGCATCGCTGAAATCCACATACAAGCTTCAAGCAATGATTGTTATCAAGGACACATTAAGGGCCAGCTGCGTTTATGCTGCTGTCTGAAACATGCCCATGGCCCCCTCCCCTCTTTTTGAGAGCAAGAAAAAAAAATGCCGCGAGAACATCGGGTCCACAGCCTCAGATAGCCACCCTCCGGGACTGATACTTGCTGAACCGAGCTGCAAAAAGAAAAGAGGGTCGCACGCGTGGCGAGTGCTTCCCACGTTGAAAACGTACGTCTTCCATCATAGTTATTCCTTTTGCAGCTTTAGGTTGGCAATACAATTCACGTGAAGCAAATAAACACCAGCAACGCGGCCCTGAAAACCCTTCCGATGCAGTGCCCGCCCACTTGCACCCCTGCCATAGTGCAATGAAAAAAGCGGATTCGCGAACTGGGCGCTTGTAGCGCAAACTCATCGTCTGCATGTACTCCCAACTTTAGGCACGAACGCACGTAAACTGGCGAAGACAAGAGCACGCAATAGATGACGCCAATAACACTTCGCAGAGTGTTCTCGAAGGTCTAGCTGGCTGACGTTGGGCACTGCTCACGAGATGCACGCTCATGCTTGCGCTCAGTATTTTTTGTTTCTATTTTTTGCGAGCTGCCCATGTGGCGCAAGCCCGCACTCAATCCTGGCCGATGCCGGACGCTCCTCACGAAGCCTACGCTGACGTGCGCTCAGATTAACAAAAACATTTCTGGTGAAGCTGAATGACGGAACTACAAGCTTACATGGTTATGCTGTTAAAAGTGACGCTGTGCCATTAGCTAAGCTGTGGTAAATTAATGTAAGTTTTAATGCGAAATATTATTCCTTTTTTATTAATACTTACAAGAGGCAGTAACTTTAAGCTATTCGGGACTTCCGAATTTCAGGCACCTGTGAAAGACTCCAAAATATTCTATTGGCAAGACCAATCAAAGCGTTTCCCATTTGTGTGATTTGCGGCGGGTCTAAACTTCCTATTAGGGAGGAATGGTTGGTGCGTTAGCGGCATGTAAGCGCTAACGTTAACACGAAATATTATTTCTTATACTTATTAGTAATTAGCAAGTGGAAATAACCATAAGGTAATTCGCCTGTCGATTTGCACGCACGTCAATATTTTGAATAATAGCATATTAAGGGCTCCAGAACAATTTATTGGCAAGAAGCAATTGAAAGGTTTCGTTTGACTGTGCTATGCGCCGGGTCTGAACTTCATAATAAAGATGAAGGGTGGGTGCAATCGACGTGCCTCTCTCCGCGCATCTCAATAAACATATATTGAATTACCTGCGACACCTCAGCTAATTAACTGGTCACTATAAAACGCTGCAATATGAGGAATAATATTTTTTTAGAATCGCGCGGCTCTGCGCTTTGTTAAAAATGACAGTTCATGCTGAACACCAGCCAGTTCGCGGAAACATCGTCCTAATCACGCGTCAGGCGGTATGTGGCGAGTCGAGGACAACATAGGTAACAGCCCATAAACATTCACGCACGAAATAATCTCGAGTTGAGCCGGAATCTCGGGTAACATCGCCAGAGGTGCCTGCTACAACCACTGCTCATCACATCGAGACCAGAACCTATCGTGCTCGAGCTGGAGCACCAGTAAGTAAAGAAGTCGCATTCAGCCGTCTACCATCTTGCTTAGTCTCTGACTGCCTTTGTCAATAGAAAGACAACGTGCGAAAATCGCCGTGCTTGGCCAGACGCGTGGTTTCACTGCGCCAGGGCAGCTACGATGTTGGTGATGATGGTTGCTATTGGTAACCTTTTTGTAGCGGGGTGATTACGTGTCATATTACCAAGAAAAAAACCTTATATACCCATGTTTTATACTCTCGTTTAATACCAGCGCTCTTCTTACGGCAGGCACAAAATATTACTACGCACAAAATACATTTTTTCTGTTTCAGACGGTTGTTTACTCTACCCTCATTCTCAGCTTTCCTGCTCGCTCTATCTTCGGCGGCTGCTTATTGTCTCGGCTATCGCGTTGTGCGTAGACACCGGAGAGGATGCCTCCCGACATCTCGGCATAGAGACCTCACTCTTACACTTTCGGCATACTTTCCTCTCCCGATTTCCTGCTGATTTTATATCGTTTTTCTCCGTTGTCCCCTTTCTTTTATTGGTTACAACGAAGGCTGACGGCACCGTTAAACCACTGGAGCAGGCGCTTATGTGCTGCACAGTAAAATGGCTAACTACGACATTCTCCAATTTTTTTTTCGTTCCACATTGTGCGGCTTGTCACTCAGACTGAGGTTGTACTGTGACATAGAACGCTCCACGGCGAACGGTGTACTTTTAGTGCAATTGCACGTTGACAAATTTGATGGGATTACCGATGGCACAGTCTGCCCCAGCAAGTAGGCGTGAAGGTTCTTTGAAGGAGAGAAAATTCTTTGTTTTTTTTCGCGAGACCGATTTGAATTTGTCCTTCAAGTAAGAATAGGGAACGGGTAACGGGAACGGAAACGGGTTACGGGTTCACTCTTCCTTCCCCTGACGGGTTTCCGCACCTTCGCGTTCGCCAACCGCTCGCGATATCAGAGCACGGTGGCATATCACGGCCGGTGCGACCAATTTTACTATTCCAGCGGGTATTTTGCGGACTGGGTAGTACTAGAAGATTCGCTTGAATACCATAGAGCTGAGACCACTCAGCTGACCCGCCGCGGTGGCTCAGTGGCTAAGGCGTTGCGCTGCTGAGCACGAGGGCGCGGGTTCGATTCCCGGCCGCGGCGGCCGCTTTTCTGATGGAGGCGAAAAGCAAAAACGCCCGTGCGTACGAGATTTCGGCGCACGATAAAGATCCCCAGGTGGTCAAAATTAATCCGGAGCCCTCCACTACGGCGCGCCTCATCGCCTGCGTTGCGTCGGCGCGTTAAACCCCACAATCAATCAATCAATCAATCAATCAATGAGACCACTCAGCTGCCGGCAACATGAATAAAGACCGCAAATTTCAATCGAGAGAGTGTTCATATAGGCGCCGGTTTTAAAAATAGCCTTTTATATACATTTAGGCACAAACACGAAATTGGCATCTGTACGTGATATAAAAACATAGAATCCCTACGTAACGTACAAATTATGCTCATATCGCAAATAGCCGAGTGGAGCGCAAGCAACGTAACCGGAATTTGCCAAATATCTAGACCCTAGTCATAACTCGACACCTGAGGAGAGCTATAGTTTTAGGAACTCTTTCCATGAATTATCCCAAAATGTAACGACTTACAATTGCAAAATTTCGTGTGGGATGTGTAGTGTAAGTCTTTAAGTGCAAACATTTCGGTCTGCGTGTTTATGGATAGGTTGTAATTATGCGTTGCGTACAGCTCAAAAACGTAGGTGTTTACCTTGCCTAAATGTAGGCCCCCGTATGCTCAAAGACGACTCTTGCTTTTTCCGAGCTATCTTACAGAGTGCAGAGCTCGAAATTCAAGATGGCTCACTGGAAACTCAGGATGCATTCGTATACGCTCACACTGTTTCAGTTGCCGAAGGAAACATAAACAGGATCAAAACAGCGGCCCCATGTCTGTTTAGAACTGAAAAAGAAATAAATAATCGAGTTCTCATGATGCACTGTTACCCCTGTTTCTTCTACTACATTGGTAGACAGAGCAGGAGGGAGATGCTTAAACAAAAATGCCCAACATAAAGCCTTTTTTTAGGTTGGCCTTACAGCATTCCCACAGATATGACCCTCACTGCGCGACCAACAGCGGGACTGAGCTTACTATATACCCCAGAACATAACTTCAGCTCTAATGGTGGGACCTCAACTTACCGCTTCGCCACTTTTTTCTACTGCTCATAAGCTTCGTGAGGGCGGATTATAAACTGCAAAACACGGGAAACAGTGAGCAGCAGTCTTCAGTTCTCTTGTTGCTTGCTGGTGTAATCTTCGCGTGGCGTATGTTGCAGGGTTGTTGTCACGGGCTGTTGCAGAGCACGGCTTCCACTGTCCCTCAGATTTACCTCATTGGTGAATTGTCCTTGCCTCTAAAAAAACACGCATAATGAGAAGACCATTGTGACCTGCTTGCAAATTTGAGACTTCGTGATCAGGCCACTCACGATATCGCCTGTGCCACCTCACTAGCTTTTTAATTTTGTTGGGTCTTTCTTGTATTAGTACATGTAAATTTGCAAAGAAAGGACCGGCCAGCCCCGCATGTCGCCGTGACCACCGTGGCCACGGACATTTGGCTGAGCGCCAGGGACCTATACCCAAAGTCCCCGGACGCCCGCCGCAGCCTGCCACCCGTACGTGCTCCTGAGGCCACGGTCACGGAGCACCGAGGCATCGCCTGCAGCCCAACTTCGAGAGTGCGCGGCGCCCAGACCCTGCCGCGCCCGCCCTCCAGATCCGCAGCGGCCAGCGGATTCCCAACCACCACCCAGACCCTGGAAAACGCCGCCAGCCAATCCGCACTGCCTTCGGACGCCCCAAAGCCAGCCCATGCCCCGTACAACCTCCGCAAGAAATTCTCCTCTGCGCCGACAAACTGACTAGGACCCAGAAAACCCGGTAATGCAGCCTCCTACCCAGTGGCGAAACAGATTTTAAGACCAAGAAAGATTGCTGAAAAACGCTTACGTTCCTAATTGCACGTTTCCGCAATTTCACAGTATCTGTCTGCCGAGGTACCTCCGAGGGTTGGGAGGGTAATGCTGAGACCTGCAACTGCCGAACTTTCTCCATCCAACATGAGGACGTGGCAACAGGCAGTAGACAACGCATCCTTGCAATTAACGCCGCTAATTCTAAATCACTACGAGACTATGTCCCATTGCCTCCGCCAGGAAGAGGACATTTTTAGTAAGGAGCTAAGCGAGAGAGAATTGGGCGTTCTACGCTGTTACGAATCCAAAAAGGCATCCACCATTACCGAAACAAGTATCCGTATATTTTCCAGAGATAATATCCCTAACAATGACTGCATCCGTTAGAATAAAGTTAGCCCCACAACTAATGGTTACCCATTATCTTGAAATTCCCTTGAAAAGCGCCCCATTACGTGATTAACGCGTCAAATACTGCCCAGCTCACATTAGCGCCGGTACTAATTAGTCTGCCAACGCAATCCCAAATTTTCATCCCCCTCTGTCAACTCTGCACAGGCTATCAACGCTCACACAACTCTCACTGGAACTGTGATGAACCTCTCTGGTATTACGCTTTCACCAGATCAGGTGAGCGCCCTGTCTAAAGGTAAGAACTGTTGCCCGGCAACTGGCGGTTTCGACGAATTTCAACTTGTTAAGGACTTAGATAACTTTCTTAGGATTATAAGACGGCAAGAGCACTTCCATGAGCGTCCTCTAGCCGAAGAAACCCGAACTGTATTACCTAGCCATAAGCACTGGACCCCTCCCATGCAGCGCCATACATGCCTCGACATGTACATTAAAGCCGTTCATTGCGATGTACGAGCAGTATACCAAAAGCAAATCTCTTTCCGCTGTAACATCACAAACAAGGAAAAGAAAGCCCTGGAGGAACTCGCAGGTTGCCTCGTAATAGTAATCAAATCAGCCGATAAAAGAAGCACCATCATGGTCCTCGACAAAGCTGACTATGTCAACGAGGCTGATAGACAACTGTCAGAATCTACGTTTCAAAGTACTCCCTAGTGATCCCACTAATGATTATAAGCTAAATGTCAAAGATAAACTGAATAAGCTCATTCAAAATCAGGAAATAACCAAAACAACTGCTTGTTCTTTTATCGCCTTCAGCCCAGTAGCCGGTAGATTCTATCTTCTCCCTAAGATTCATAAAAATAACAACCCAGGTCGCCCCATTGTTTCCGGCATTGGTACCGTTACCGAGAACCTCTGGCGCTATGTCGACTCTCTCATTCGCGACATTCTCCCCAGCTTTGCATCCTTCATTAAGGATACCGATGATTTTCTCTCGGATACCATGAAGATTGAAATTCCGAACAACTGTTTACTTGTTACTCTGAATGTCGTGTCGCTATACACTAACATTCCGCATGCAGATGGAATCACCGCTATACCAAGTGCGTATTAGCGGTCGGCGGGTGACAAACCTATCGATTCTCTCACCCTTGAAACTTTCCTTCAACTTATTTTTGAGCTTAACCATTTTGACTTTGATGGCGTCAATCACGTGCAAATCAGCGGAACGGCAAAGGGAACTAAAATCGGGCCCAACTACGCGAATATCTTTATGGGATGCCTATAGTCAAACTACCTCGCAACCCGAAATTTGAAGCCACTGTACTACAAAAGTTATATCCAGGATAAATTCATGATATGGCAGCATGGTGAAATGGAACTTCTTACGTTTATTGAGGTTTTTAACCTTGCGCATCGTACTATCTCCCTCTCTCATTCCTACTCTACGCGCAGCATAAATTTTATGGATGTTGCAGTCACTAGTTCTCAGGGCAGGCTTCAGACTAATCTCTATAGGAAACCTACGGACACGCGCCAGTATTTGCACTTCCACGGCAGCCATATCGTGCACTGCAAGACTGAAATACCATCTAGCCAATCTGACCGTTTTAGGCGAATCTGCAAAAGCCAAGCGGCTTTCGATTCTACCTGCAGAGAACGTAAAACGGACCACTTGAATTAAATACATAAAGCAGATGATCGATGACGCAATTATACGAGCTAACGAGTTGAACTGCACCGATATCACCAGTAAAAAGGCTCCAAAACCCAATACACGACAATCTTCGTTTTGACCCGCTCGGCCTCTTCTCCGAAAGTTGCATCCGTGCTAAGGAAAGGTCACAATATTTTTGTTCGAAGTGAACGCCTAAAAAGAATACTTCCAGAGATGCCAGGCGTTGTTTATGGACGCGGCAAAAATTCGGGCGACGTTCTCACCAAATCCAGCATCAGCCAACCAGAGACTCCTGGTTGCATGCCCTGACACAAACCATGGTGTAAGGTATGCCCACTCATGACCACCACACAGCGCGCCGCCAGCACAGCTTCAAACTATTACGTTAATGTAAAAGGGAACTTAACTACGATTCCGCCAACGTCGTATACCTGTTGGAATGCACTCTCTGCGCCAACCCCCCTTTCGTTTGAGGTTTAACAATCGCCGCTTTCATGCAAAAACCTGCCATTCGTTGCTTTATCACAGCATGTTAACACTCCTTGTCATCCTTTTAAACAACTAAAGGCCACAACTCTTGAACCTAGTCTTAAAACGCATCACGATCGCGAGGTTCGTGAGTCCTACCTCATCTATCAGTTTAAGTCAGCGTCAATTGGTATCAATGAATGTTATAGGAAACTGACGTGTCTTTCCTACGAATAAATTTTCGGCTGCATTTCTCAGGATAGTGTTATACCTGTTCTTTCACTCGATAATATTCTCCCATCAGTTGGCGACCCACAGTGGATGGTTATAGTTTCGCGCTACCGCTGCGCTTTTTAGCACAAAGTTTTCACTAAACCAAATTTGACCAGCAAGTCTGGACATTATGTTCTGGGTGAAAGGCGGCGGTACCATTCCTAGTTTTCATACTCTCTCTCACCTTGTATTCTATTTGTGCACCGAGCGTGTGTGATTGCTTTCCTCTGCCCTTTTTTTTCTTTGTATTGCTGTTTTCGAATATTCATTGCTGACCGCCTCGGCTCTCCCTGAACTGATACCATGTGCCGACCAGATGTGTACCGCCGGGCGCGCGTCATACGCCTGCACCTGTCTTCGGTTCTCTTTCTTGTGAAGACTTGTTTAACCCTGTATTTGTTTCTCCTCTTCTTTTTCCTGCTTTTTTCTGCTCTTTTTATACGAATGTAAACTCATTCCCTCTCGGAACTGCCTGTCTTACTGCGTTTGAGCGCGCCCCTTACATGCCACCAACAGAGGCCAAGTTCAGTACTCTCATCTTTTAATCACCTGACTCTGATTCTCAGAACGGGTGTGTATGGGCAGATGTGCAACTTTTGCGTGCATGGGCATACCTTCTTTAGACCCCTGTCCTGCCCCAAGTTGCCACGGGAGACTGAAAATACCAACTACCTTGTGTTGGCATTTTTTCTCCACTTTCGTTCTTTCCAAATTATTTATCTGTTTCAAAGACGTACCCTATCGTCCCCTTTGCTTTCCGAGGTTTTTTTTGACTGCCAAACTTTATTTTCTGTCTTATTTTCAACGAGCCCCTCATTTCCTGTTCTGATTCGCTAAATGCATCGCAAGGGCCTCTGTTCTGGCAGTCTTGGTGCCTAAGGAAGCTTAGGAGGGTTCAACGCTCGTCGACCACTCTCGACATGTCGTAGACACTCGAGTCACGGCCCGGGGGTTAAAAAGAAGATCCCCTTCAACCCGAGACATCAGAGTGGCGCTGGCTACCACCCCCAAACAAAAAATTACATTGACACAAGTACCCCAAAAAGTGGAGGGGAAAAATAGCGCCGCCGGTAGCGTAGGGGCTATCGCACCAGACCGGTATTCTGGAGGTCGTGAGTTCGCATCCCACCTGGCGGGCATTTTTTCTCCACTTTCTTTTTGTCCAACTTATTTATCGGTTTCAATGCCCTAGCGTATCCTCCCCTTTGCTTTCCGAGGTTTTGTTGACTGCCAAACTTTATTTTCTATTTTATATATATATATATATATATATATATATATATATAACTATATAATTATATATATATATATATATATATATAGAGGGAGAGAGAGAGAGATAACAACCGCAAGAGTAGTAACGGTTAAAGCCAAATCTAAAAGATCAAAAGCGGGTGTCGTCCGCCGCCCTTCTATGTACCACCCTCCCTTTCGTTTCTTCCACCACTGACGCACTTACCTCCCTTATTTGCTCCAACCATTTCAATACAGATAAGGTAGGCTCAAAGTAACACTTTTTTTGTGTGAGCAAAGCGCGGGTGGGATGTTTTGGTAACTTCCAATTTTTCCTTCAGGACTAGCGACGGGACCTTTGCCCTGGCGATGGCCAGCTCGGCATGTTTTGTTTTCGTGTTTCCTTTAACCTCGCTTGTCATCGTCGCCATTTTAGCGCGGGGCTTTATGATCGGCTGGCATACAGAAAACAACAAACAATTATTCATCGCGCTTACTGTGTCTGTCATGTACAAATGTTTTTTTCTAAAATACGTGCGAGGCACCTTTCGCAGCAGTTATTCTTGACAAGTGTAAGCGTTTACCTACTTTGTATTGCATGAACTTTTGTTTATTATTCTCTGGGTTACACTTTGAGATGTCATTTCTTGCTTGTAACTGCTTTTATGCCTGCGGTTGAAAAACATGACAGACTAAGTGACGGAACGGTAAACGGAACGTCAGACATAAATCCACATAGAAGGACAAAAATACCTGCGGAACGACGAGAGTCAGACAGTTTGGGAGAAGCGCACCCAGAGGGACCGACAGACCAATACTTCGGTGTGTATGTAGCCTGAGAAATACTGTTGTCCTGAAAATTAATGTTGGCGAGCGTGTGTAAACGCGTTCGCTAGCTCTTTGTGGGCGTGTATCGTGTGCACTCAAACGTGCGAGAGCACGTTTTACACTACATGAGTGGAAGGCGCCATTATCACCGAACTTGCTTCGGTCGGCCGAGTATTTTTACTGAGTATTTTATTTTGAAAATAGTGCTACGTAGCTATTTTGCGATTAGGGGTAGCACAGACGGCGTTCTGGCGGTAATTCAAAACGCGTGAACACGAGGGAATTGTTCGCACTCCCATATATCTCCAAGTGCCTCGGCTATCTGGGATTCTTTGTAGTAACGCCGAGGATTTCTTTTTGAAACCGTTACAAATAGGCCAGAAAGATCTTGCTAAAATATACACCATTTTCCTTGCTAGATATGGGCGCCGCCATTTGCTTTTTCTGACCGGACGCTAGCGCCGTCTATGAAGCGACCGCCGAAACTTCCGCGCTGGGCTGTTAAGTGATCCGTTCTTTCCGTGCGTCTGCTCGGTACCCGTGCATTACCAAGTGAACCGTAGTGGTTTGGCGTTAAGTTAGCGGTTGCAGTGCTAGTGTGTGTGTGTGTTCTGTTTTGTTTTCATCATCTGCGGAGGGATTTTAGGTCTTCATTTGCTGCCAGAGCGGAAAATGCCGATCCCGGCTGTTGCGAGCAGCAGTAGCAGTGTAGTGGTGGTGCCGGTGGTGCTCCGCAGTTCCGCGATGCAAACGTACCGGTATGGCACCGACTGACATAGAAATCGATATCGGGGAGTAAATACGCGTTTTCAATGCCACCGTGCTCGTTATGTTCACCGATTAGTCATGTTTACGGAAGCGCGGACGTCGAATGCGAAGCGCGCACAGCATATGTGGGTCACGGTGATCCGTGCTCGCGATGGACTTTTGACGAGTCGATTGCTACGCTGTTGACATTGCAATGTAATATAATCTTACTTAACTAGACTTATGACGGTTACTGACGAAACGAAATTACCTGGGCGGAAAAATAACGCGACTGCACAACCAGGCAAATTACTATTCGAAGGTTGAGCAGAAGGGTCGACGTTCGGGCGAGTTAATATTGGTTGATCATGATCGTGATCATGATTGACCTAACTCTGCGCAGCGCATGTGGCCTGTCGCTCGGAGCCCACCTTTATGAAACCGCCAGCTTCTTGCACAACAAATGCTTTATGCGACCAGCAGTAACTGTTTTGTAATTGTAATTAGATTCCGTGACAACGCAAAAGGATTAGAAGCTTTTCCTTTGACCGCGTTGTGAACACGTTGAGCTATTTTCAAAATGCAGCGTTCACGCGCATCTCGAGCTTCGTTTCCACATTGGGCTGCCTGCTTATCCTGCTATCGACCAGCAGTGTGCGAAGGAGAAAGTTATCCTTTCATATCGTTTGGCAGTGTAATGCGTTGGCCTGAAAAAAAGTAAACAAAACGCCGTGATTTTAATGTTAGATTAGATGAAAAGGGTATTGTTTAATGCCAATCGGCTGTAATGACCAAACAATATATGGTATTTTAAATTGACTACAAGGAACCAGAAGTTATTGTAATGTTGTATTGTATCGGCGCTCGTGAAAGATCCTCAGGTGGTCAAAATTAACCCGGAGCCCTCCACTACGGCGCGCCTCATCACCCAGAAGCGTCGGGGCGTTAAACACCATAATGAATCAATTAATCAATCAACCAATCAATCAATGCTGTATGGTAAAGGATAAAGTTGCTTCTAACATTTCAGGGGGTTCCGTTCCCTCTCGCAGCTGTGCGTGTGATAAATGGATTTTGCTCCGTCTGCTTGCCGTCCAAGTGCACCCAACAAACCCTGGAGTTGGTCGTTGGTACAAAGTCGTTGCGATTTATCAGCGGCATCCACCAATATCTCAACTCGGTCTGTGTTGGGAAGCGATGCAGCAAAAACACGCCGCAACCACACTGCATTTTCTCCAGGCAGTGTCGTGCATATGCGTGCTGTCAGCGACTGTTTCTCGCTTTCTCTGGTTGTTCAATAACCCACCACCGCGCAGTGCTGACCAAGTGACGTTTGCGCCTGGAACGGCATCGCAGCATTGGCTAAAACAGTTGAAAGTTCCGCAAAAACTAAGCACGCGGTGCGAAATACCCCCTTGTATACGCAGCGGAGCATACCGCGCCGAGCGATGTTAACAGCCCAGCGCGCACAGGCAACACTGGTCGGCCGCCGAGAGAACTGGTTTGAGAGTATTTTCCTCCTTTCCCGGCTGCTTATGGAAAATGGTGTATACAACGCACAAGATATCAGAAAACAATTTTTGTTGCTGACACGCAAGTACGTAGTTCAGCCCTGACAGTTACCCTCACGGCGGTCTTTGTTTTCCAGCCATATGCAAAAGGGGCGTAGAAACGTCCTGCGTGTTTTTGGTTAGCCTAATCGGCAGACTAGCTGTTTGTTGTACAAATGCCGTCAAAAGTATATTGAACAAGGATTGGTGAATGTCACAAAATATTTGTCTTGCTGGCTTCATGACAGCCATTACCCCTTTCCAAGAAGTTCTTTACAATAGGGGGGACTCCTTTTAGGCAGGACGTGACTCGTGGGACTGAGGCGACGGCCAGTCCCGCGAGCCAGCCCCACGATTGACGTGATGCGCTGGCAAGCATAAGCAGCAGGTGCGCCCAGATAAATGTCAAATTTACCGCGACGTTAAAAACGCTGCACTAGATTAGTAAATATTTGCTTTTAAAAAGAGAACGTAATTCAATACAAGCAATAACTACCTTTTTATAGGAAAACAAATTAATTTTCATGTGGCCTCACGTATCCCTGATTAGGAAGTTTTTGCTTTTTTCCTTTCGTTCGAATCACACGGGCTACTATATGATCAGGTGCCTGCAAACATATATATGTAGCTCAGTAAGGACGTTTAGGTGTAGGAAATCTTTCGTGTCTCTTTCAGTCGCGGAGACAAATTAACGCTGGGTGGGTTGGAATTACGACATGCAGATGTCATGTGTGTCGTATGATTTCTTTAATGCGGCGGATGAAAGCGCCCAAGAAATATATTTTGGGGAGACGTAGGGCCATAAATATTGATTAGACACGTCCCAGCTGTGCCTCGGAGAAAACAAACGAGAAGTGGGTGCAATATAGAATGCACAAAACAGGCGAGCAACATAGGCAATATTCATTAAAGAATGCAGCGGCACTGCAGCTTTAGTGGCATGTCATCAAAACATCGTCTGGTCACCCTCAGTTCCACAGGCAGAAGGAAACACCTAGCACACATGTGACGTACACGATGCCACCCATTTCGTGCTCCTAGGGGCACAGCTGTCGCAATCTGCGCCAGCGAAAGGCCGCCGTATATTTGCGTCCGTTGCGTGTCGTATAGAAATGACGCGCTGTTCACTTCGGCTTTTCTGCCTGTCTGGTTATTCTTCTTCGGTGATTGGGACTTGTATTTCCCCGGAGGAACATCTGGGAAGGAGGTGGAAAACAAGGGAACTGTGTATCCGGGCAGGTGGTGTGTACACAACGCTTGATGTGATATTGAAGGAACTGCGTCTAATAAAGGCGACATTCTGGATCTTATTTAATGAGCAAAGTATGGATTTTTCTGGCAACGTGTTTTTAGTGTTGTTGATGTGGTATTACATAGAAAATATATAGTGCCGCGGTGTCAGGGCGTTGTAAGCTAGACTCCGTGGTGCTTAATTGTTCAAAAAAAACATACAATGTTTACATACACTAGAACATCCTGAAGTAAAAAAATGCAGGGGTACCTCTTACGTAAGGTTATCATATTGTGTAATATAATCAAATTCGGCAATGGTATACAAGGATATCAGATCGTGTAAAGTAGCGACAATTCCTCAATACCTGGAAACATTGCTTTTAAAGATACAGCTCACTAAAACTAAGTTATAGGTTAAAAACAATAAAACTTTTTTGTAGGTGTGACTTCAAAATTTCAAGGCACAGAAACCACCTGTAAGGAGCGCTTTGTGGCAGCGCTTAGAAGTGAGAAAGGAGAAGCACTCAGCCGTGGCGACCGAGGATCACGCAGGGGAGAAGGAAGAGGAAGAAGACAAGCGGAAGGGAGTTGGCATATCGGAGGCGAGAAGAACGGGGTAATCGGCGAGTTCTCTGCTGGTCGCGAACGTGCAGGAGACCGGAAGGCCGAGCAGGTCCTGGTTTTGTCCAGTCCTGTCTTCGAGGAGCATGAAGCTTCGTCGGCAAGCCGCTCGGGTGTCCCAGGGAAGACGGTGTTCGGGAGTTACCGGCTGGATGCCAACGCCCAGTGTACCTCCGCTGTGAACCGCACCTCCTTCATGACCTTCGAGGCTAGCAAGTCTTCGTGCGTCTGCAACAGAGAGCTCTTTAGTAGCGAACGAGAGAACAGGCAACAGCGCCACGTCATCAATTCAAGGGGCAGCGCCAACGGCAAGAGCACCAGGCTAGCGCACACCGCTCCAGAGATCTGACGCAACCGTCTACACAAGTGACCGAGAACTATTTTGAGTTGGACTTTCTCATGGGACGTTTACTCAATTGATTAGATTAGTGTGTGTGTGCGTAATTTGTGTACTTGTTTATGTAGTTGTCCCGACAATGCAGTCATTGTCTGACGTCACCTGCTGCGCTTCCTTTCCGCTGCTTTGCAATAACCTCCTCATCATAAAAACAACCTGCTTTACACATCCCATTTATCTATTAGAGCATCAGTTTCCCGTTCATCCACACCAAAAAAATACTACAACAGAAAATCTCAATAGTTTAAATCAGCTGTATGTTCAGCGTAGCTTTCACATCTCTTCGCCGTCTTCACGCGTTTTCATTACTCTAGACAGCTCCATTAGATACACAGCAAAGCAATGACCCAATCGCCATTCCCAGAATAAACTGTTCTGGGAAATGAGGTGGGCATCCTGGGAAATTAAGTAGGCATGGTGACCAATCCTGGAAACCTACCTGGGCAAGATTTGTAAAGCTGGGACTAGGTGGGAACAATGGCGGTAGGTTAGGTGGGCACTCGGCTATCATGGGCAATACTGGCGACCTTACTCATCAACGTGACCCACAAGAAGCATGCTGGCGCTAATAGTGTTGTCTTGTCGTCAGCGGTGGGGATGATCTTTTTACTCCTCCGCAATACCATTAAAATGCGTGAACAGTGAAGGGGGTCATGAGTGTTCGAAAAGAGCGGTATGGCCATCGAAAGCGCCCATGCAATTTGTTGTGAGCGCAGCATGTTCATATTTGCAAGTAAAGTATAGCCAGCGATATACCTGTAGGCCTAGGAACGAAGGTTCACTTGAGTGGGCCGGCCTGCTTACGCACAGGCGTGCATAACGCGAACTCTAATAACTAATATCTCAACTAAAATACGATATATTTAAAATATATATGTGATATATATTTCCTGTATTTACATGTATCCAAGATGATATATTTGGCTCTCCATATATTTGAAAAGTTGCAACACTCCGGAGCCAGATACAGAACTACCGCCGTCTTTCCTAACCATTGTCGCATGTATCACCCGTCACGCCACGGAAAAGCTTATGGCCCAGGTACTGTTTGCTTACAAATAGGCTCTCAATTTCTCCTGGATGTAAGTGTCACCTGACCTCACCGTTAACAGACCGCTTCGGCGTGCACGACAGTGCTGGAGTTGTATTTATTTTCAATGCGTTTTGAACCATGCGCGTCTGTCAACTCAGTTTGCCGTCAGCCGGGGGGCAATACACGCTACACGAATGCTCCCAACCCGGACGGGGCCCACGCAAACCGCGTATCACAGGGTAACGTGATTCAGTAAATGCTCGGCGTCATAAAAATTGTGGTTACGTCAGGACTGTGGATTTATCTCCCGGACAAAGAAGTACGGCTGAGCAGTTAAGGTAAGTGATAACAGCCGTGTGTATTTACGGAAGCCCTGTTGCCGAACCGGTGGCGACCCTTGGGACTGCGTTCGGTGTCTGCAACGTATCACTCGCGTTGGTGTGTGATATCAGCGTTACGCAGATTTGACATTTTACAAGCGATCTTTCCCTTCTTGTGGCGTATTTGAGCAGCACTTATTCCTGCTCGAAACTTTGTGCCTTAGGTTGGGCGAAGTGCAATCATGCGTCACTAGTGTCAAACGGACCTCACCAAAAACGCTACCGCCTTGTACTTCGCTGTGAGCCACTAAAAAATACCACTTGCCTCCTGGTTATAAAAATAATGAGTATATGTGTAATCAGTTGCGAACACTATTGAGGGGAATTATATAACAACAAAAAGTAAAACTCTGAGTGTGCCGTGATTTCCGTCTAGAGCGGGGTATCGGATAAATATGTTTACAGCCCCCCGAACACGCTCCGCACTTTGAATGTTTCAGTATTTATTTGTTTTATTATGAGCGTGAATAGTGCTGTGCGTCTGTCAGCAGCCCCTCGGGAATAGATATTTAGCCGGAATTTTTATGCGACCACGTTGAAAAAATGCCTTTATCGTGCTTCTTCTAGACGCTGGCGTGCTACGGGCCGATAAACAGCGTTGTTGTAACCAGGTGGCCACGGCCTTGTGCATACATTAAACTTGACACGTTTTGTAAATGCCTATAAAAATGTGTGTTTTGACGCTCCATTTCGAAATGGGTTTGCCTACTGGTTATCCCCTGTGAATACCAAGTGCCCCTTACTTCGAAATTAAAACCACCCCGCAATTAGATATCCTTCACTGGGGCTAGCTTGCTTACCTGAATGGTGTTTCTTTTTACGCTGGCAGAGCGGACTTGGCGTGAGGAACGTAGGGAGAAACCGCGGAGGCATTTATTATTGGCCGCGCTTTTGTGTACAACCGACCGGCTGTCCCGGAGACGACACATGCTAACCCGTAGGTCACTCCATTATACCTGAAAGTGATGTAATCTTTCGAACAAATATTTCCTTGCGAGAATCCCCGAACCGGACGGGAGCTCAGGGTCGGTCAAGGGGTCAACCCTTGGTCACCAGACGTTCAGTAAATGAAAGTTGCACTGCTCAAAGTTACTCGGGGAAGTTTCACTTCGTCACGCGTCTGAGCCTGGCGACTCAGCGGCTGGAGTGCGTAAATGGATTATGTGACCAAGCTTTGCTAGGTGCTCCGCGTGTTAACAAAACAAATAATTTAAGGCGGCGCAAAGCAGAAACATAGGCGTGCATGGTATGACAATATTTTAAGAAGCGCCGTCCGAGAACCGATTCCTGTCTTACGGTTTGCTTTTAGTTGGTTGGTTTTAACTTCTGTTATATTTTTTTGCGGAATACGTTTGGGTTGCTGTAAGATAGTGAGATAGGTGGGTCACGTGACTATTATGAACCCACCTAGCTTTGTTTGTAACGGTGGCCAATCAGTGGCCTAGTGTGGGCTAATGGATGAGCCATCTTCACTCTCAACTTCTGACGTCCCTTTTGCGGGCGGGGTTTTGTTGGTAAAACCGAGAGCTTGGTGTTTTGAGTAGAGAGAACAGAGACAGAGAGGACAGGTGGAGAGCGGCAAGCCCCTCTCGACGCGGGTTTGCCCGACCTTTTGCTTGCGATCAGGAGCCATGAGTTTTAAATACGTTGTGTAAATAAAGTGTATATATTGTACATTTAAAATTTACTTGGAGTCGACCGTGGTGGGCTATGTGCCGTCGGTTAACGAGCCAACAATTGTCGTTTGACTCGTTTCATGGATCACCGTCTCGATCATCGAGCATATGGCCTTTCGATCCACCTCTGAACGTTAACTGGGGCCATTACCAGGATCGGTCGAAATGGCTTTCAGTGGACGACGGGGAGGCTACTCCAAGGCTGGAGCGGCATCCTAGTGAGAGGCTCCAGAGAGCAGACGCTCCCGGCTGCAGCGTCGACACAAGGCCAGGATCCGGGGTGACAGCATGGCGAGAGACTCCGGGGAGCAGAAGCTCCAGGCTGTGGCGGCGAGGACGAGCTAGGAGAACGGGGGAGCTGCACATCGTGAGGCAGCCCCCGGCGTTAGATCGGGGATCGAGAACGGGAGAGAGCTGCACATCGCGGGGCAGCACCCGGCGTTAGCGCGGCGAACGTGAACGGGAGAGAGCTGCACATACGGAGGCAACACCAGGCATTAGCGTGGCGATCGAGAATGGGAGAGAGCTGCACATCACCACACGAGGGGGGAGCACCCGGCGTTAGTGCGCCGATTGCGAACGGGAGAGAGCTGCATATCTCGAGGCAGCAACCGGCGTTAGCGCGGCAATCGAGAGCAGGATAGAGCTGCACATCACGAGGTAGCACCCGCCGTTAGCGCGGCGATCCAGAACGGGAGACAGCTGCACATCGCGAGGCAGCACCCGGAGTTAGCGCGCCGATCGACAACGGTAGAGGGCTTGACATCGCGAGGCAGCACCCGGCGTTAGCGCAGCGATCGAGAGCAGGATAGAGCTGGACTTAGTGAGGCAGCACCCGGCGTGAGCGCTGTGATCGAGAAAGGCAGAGAGCTGGACTTCGTGAGGCCGCACCCGCCGTCGGCGACGGTAGGCGTTCGGGGGTCCGAGTCGAAGTTCGGAGGCTGGGGCGACATCTTGGAGAGAGGCCCCAGGGAGCAGACGCTCCACACCAGCGAGGCGACGTCGGGACTTGGGGAGAGCTGCAGTATCTGAGGCATCACCCAGGTCCAGCGATGGTGGGCGTGGAGCACACAAGTAAACGAGAGCGTGTAGATCGGCGCAGCGACCTCGCCCCATTTGGGATGTGTTGCGCTCATTCGTACAGCGGTGCTCACTTCAAGGGGTACGGTATAGGGAAGCATATGCTGTTTTTGTGCGTGAGACAGTGACTTCAATGCGTGGCCTGGCAAACGAAGTGAACTTTTAGTACGCTGCAAACGCACAGCAAAGAAACCGCAGCAGGTAAGGAACAATGTTTGTTGCGAATTCGGAAAGAACATTCATCCGCGAGTGCATGAAGAGACAATTCGACCTTTCTAAGAGATTTGGTTAGTGCTACAGAAGTAGCCGTATTTCTTGGTTTTTGGCTTGTTTCAATGTCTTTTTCTGGTGTTCTGTGAAAGAATGATTCTGCGTGCGTTTGCAGCTGCATTGAGGTTTGTAATATTACTTGAGCAGTATTTTTCAGTGCTTTCACCTTTCAACCTTCGTTGGGTTGGGTGCCTCTAAATGTCGAGGAGAAGTGTTCTCAGGCGTGTTTGGTATAAACCGAGATCGATTTTGTATGTTGTTGAAATCCTAGGCCTTTTTGGAGGCTAGTGGGTAATTTGATATTTTCTTGCTAATCAGTGTCCTCTGGGACAGTTTGAAGTTTACGCAGTGGGTGGTTGAGTGTTTTCGTTTATTGTTTGTGTTTGCGGAAGTCACGTCTTCTTTCGCGAGGATATTGAGCAGATTGTTGTTGTATTTGGTTTTCTTTGCTGCAAGTGTATTTTGTGACAATTAGGAGTTTACGTTATGCTCCTGCGTAGCGCTGAAGAAACAGTGCGTCTGGGAATGTTGTACGCTGTGTATTGTGTAGCCATTGCTAAGAGTGATCTCATGGTTGTTGTATATTGGGTGTGTAAAACCCACAGCCATTTTTCCTGTTGTACGTACAGCTAGTGTACGAACAGCATTCTTGGTAGGGAGTTAAGTTCGGGCCCCTCACTTAAAGAATAAAACCACCCGGGAACTAGATATCTTTCGCTGGGGTTACCTTGTTTACCTGAATTGTGTTTGTTTTCACGCCGGCCGAGCGGACTTCGCGTGGGAGCGCAGGGAGAAACCGTGGATAAGTTTTTTTATTCGCCGTGCTTTAGTGTCAACCTTAAGGACTGTCCCGGAGACGAAGCATACAAACACGTCGGTCGCATACATACAAAGCGGAGCAGGATCGGTTGCGTGATGAAAGGGCGGCAGAACCGGAAGCTCTGAAGGTCGCAGCAGAGCTGGAACGCGCTAAGAAAGATAGCTTGAGGCTCAGGTTAAGGCTACAGGAAGGCGCGCAAAACAGCCCACAAGCTGAAGGCTCCGTGGGTGCCCAACCTAAACCCGTGCCTGCCATGTCGACGAGCCCGCATAACTTTATCCCCTCATTTGATGCGCGCAGAGATGACCTGGACGCATACCTCCTAAGGTTCGAGTGGGTCGCTGCAGCTCAAAAATGGCCGGAGGATAAATGGCCCGTCGAATTGAGCACATGCCTCACCGGAGATGCGCTCTCCGTCATCGGGAGGATGACGCCAGAAGATTCTCTCGACTACCAAAAAGTCAACCTGGCGCTCCTTCAGCGGTTTCGTTTTACCCCTCACGGGTACAATGACAATCTCCGCCAGGCGAAAGCTGAGGACGGTGAAACCGGAACTCAGTTCGCAACGCGACTTTCCGGTTATTTTGACCGTTGGCTCAAAACATCTGGTGTTCCCAAGACGTTCGAAGCGTTACGCGACAAGATGATGGCGGAGCAATTTTCCAAGTGTTGCTCATCCCAGCTGACCATTTTCATTAAGGAAAGAAACTGCAAGTCGACCAAAGAAATGCCCGAAGCTTGCAATCGTTTCCTCGAAGCACAAGATCTCAAAAACTTGGGAAAGGCCCGAGACGAAAAGAAAGAGTCGCAAGTAGACCTTCCGTCCAAGAAAGGTCCTAACTGCTTCTTGTGCGGGAAAACCGGGCACTGTGCCCCAGACTGCAGGATCGCAGTACGGAATGTCCGTTGTGATAACTGCGGAAAACAGAGACACAAAACTGAAAACTGCCGGTCCAAACCCCCCAATAAGAAGCAGGTCTCGGCATGCATTTTTGCAAAACACCGTTCCCAAGAATCCCGAAAGAACGACGGCGTTAAAGGCAAACTGGCTCCCTCGCGTGCAGTGCGTGAAACGTGCAAGCTCCAGACTGGAAGTCTAACCGCAAGCATGCCTGTCGCCACCGGTCAGGGCTACGGACGACTCATTTCGGTCTTACGAGACACCGGAAGCAATATTGTCATCGTGCGTCGGGGACTCATTCGAGACAGGTGTCTCACGGGCCAAGCTTCCACGGTTCTGTTTGTGGACAACAGCACGCGGCACCTTGAAGAGGCATACATCTAGGTCAACACGCCGTATTTCAGAGGATACGTTCTGGCGAAATGCATGGCCGACCCCCTGTATGACCTGATACTTGGTAACATACATGGTGTTAGGGATCCGAACAATCCTGACCCCACATGGCAGCCGCAAGTCTCTGAACCCCCAAGGGTAGAGGCGGCCAGTGTACAATCCCTTCACTCACCTGCGGACAGGGAGACCGACAAAGCTGCCCAAGGAACATCAGCTGCGGAACAGGGCATACCTATGAGCTCAATCACGATCGCTGATATTACGAGCCGGGATATGATCCAAAAACAGCAACAAGACAAATCCCTTGATGATTGTTTCAAAAAGGCAGGGACGGAGTTCTTCTCCCGAAGTGGAAATGCGTACACGTATGTAAAGGAAAAAGGATTGCTGTACCGACGATATTGCACGGCATAAGGTCAACGGTTCAAACAGCTGGTTATAACTCATCCGCTAAGAAAGGCCGTCATGAAGATCGCACACGAAGGAATTATGTGTGGCCATCAAGGAACAAGAAGAACAGCAGAGAGAATTCTTCGAGAATTCCTCTGGCCAGGTATTCATGCAGATGTTAAAAGATTTGTAAAGTCATGTGACGTCTGCCAGCGTACTACTCCAAAAGGGAAGGTCGGTGTCGCCCCATTAGGAAATATGCCTATTATTGGCACGCCATTCCAGAGGGTGGCAGTGGACATCATTGGGCCGCTACAACCAGCCTCACACAAGGGCAATACGTATATCTTAACAATAATAGACTTCGCAACCCGGTACGCCGATGTAAGAGCTCTACCGAGCCTCGACAGTGTCCATGTTGCAGAGGGTTTACTGGAAATGTTTTCCAGAGTCAGTTTCCCGACAGAGATCTTGACGGATAGGGGAACGAGTTTCACATCCGGTCTCATGCAGGAAGTGAACAGACTACTCTCCATGAAATCTCAGCGTACGACACCATTCCACGCCATGGGCAATGGTTTCGCGGAGAAATACAACGGCACGCTTAAGACCATGTTGCGTAGAATGTGCCGAGAAAAATCAAAATCTTGGGGCGGCTATCTAGCTCAGCTCCTTTTTGCAAATAGAGAGCTTCCTCCAGCCAGTCTGGGATTTTCCCCATTTGAAATGATCTACGGTCGACATCTTCGAGGACCGATGGCAGTGTTAAGAGAGCTCTGGACGTAGGATGGGTTGGACGAAGATATTCATACCACTTACACATACGTTGTCGAACTCCGGAACCGTCTTGAAGACACATGCAAGATTGCACAGGAAGAGCTCAGGAAGGCTAAAGTCAAACAGAAAGCCTATTACGACCGCAGAGCAGTTCGAAGACCATTGAAGCCCGGGGACCGGGTCCTGGTACTCCTTCCAAGTAGAACAAACAAGTTGTTGATGCAGTGGAAGGGCCCGTTTGCAGTTCTCCGCCAATGCAACGACGTTGACTATGAGGTGGATGCTGGAGGCAAAACGAAACTTTCTCATATCAACATGTTAAAGAAATATGAGGAGCGACAACAGGCCGCAGCGTTTGTAGCCGCTGTAAACATAATCGAAGATGGAACAGACAGCGAAGAAATACCTTCCTTCTCCCGCAAACAGGAGCAAACTTTTGAAGACGTCGGTATTTTCCCTGGGTTGACGCAGCAACAACAAGAGGCACAATCCTTGTGCATCCAGTTTCAAGACATATTCAGTGACCTGCCGGTAAAGACCGACCTCGTGGAATGTCAGCTCAACCTGACCAGCGCGATACCGGTAAACGTGCGGCAATACCCCGTGCCCTTCACGTTCCAAGAACACATTGAAAATGAGGTTCACGATTTGTTGCGCTTGGGCGTCATCGAACGATCAGTTTCCACATATAATTCGCCACTTTTGGCTATCCGAAAGCCGGAAAACACGATCCGAGTGTGCGTGGATTTTAGGGAACTGAACAAGCTGCTTCTGGATGACAGCGAACCTTTTCCACGAATTGACGTTTTGCTCGCAGAAATGGGACCAAAGAAGATTTTTTCAGAGTTCGACTTCACGACAGGTTATTGGCAGTTTCCTATGGCCCCAGACTCACGTGAGAAGACCGCTTTTTCTCGCAGGTCCGGCCTGTACCAGTTTAAATATATGCCATTTGGCTTGAAGACAGCGCCAGCAGTCTACGCTCGCCTTATGAGAAAGGTCTTCATGGGAATCCCACACACTTTCCATTACTTCGACGATGTGCTAGTCGCTACCGAAACATGGGACGCGCACCTCTACGTTCTTCGAACCGTCTTCACACGCATACGAAAAGCCAAGCTCACCGTCAAGCCAAGAAAATCAGAAATCGGAAGTCCAACGGTATCCTTTTTAGGGCACAAAATTGGATCCAGCAAAGTAGAACCAATGGACAAAACGCTGGATAAACTTCTGGAGTCGAGACGGCCCAAGAAGAAGAAACAAGTCCGGTCATTCCTTGGGCTAACCAGCTATTATCGCCAGTTCATACCAAACTACGTGGAGACGGCCAAGCCACTGACGGACCTCACGCGCAAATGTGCCGAAAACTTAATCCACTGGACAAAAGAGCATGAACGCGCCTTCACCGATTTGAGACAGAAGCTATCTTCCGCACCCATTTTGCAAGCACCAGATCTGCGTAAGGACTTCGTGCTGCGCACCGACGCATCAGACAAGAGCGTAGGGGCGGTTCTGCTGCAAGAGAAAGATGGCACCCTCCACCCTGTTTCGTACGCAAGCAGAACGCTTTCCCCACGTGAAAGCAAGTTTTCTACTGTGGAACGAGAATGTTAGCGCTCGTTTAGGCTGTGCGGAAATATCATCTGTTCTTGTGTGATCGAAAGTTTGTCCTCCAAACAGACCACCAGCCCTTGCAATACCTACAAACCGCGAAACACATAAACAGCCGTGTTTTGAGGCGGAGCCTGTTCCCACAAGAATATTAATTCACAGGGCAATACATAAAAGGTGCGGATAATGTTGGAGCAGACTTCATGAGTCGAGTGTAATGCCGGAAATCTGTGCTTGCTCCCTTATTGTTTCGGCGACATTTACGCAAGTAGCCCTTGTAGTGTACATAGCGTTTTCTTTTCTTCTTCTCCCTCATCACCGCACCTCGAACAGCGGGGACACTGAAAGTGTGTGTGTGGCTCCGCCCCCTATAACGTTCCAAAGCCGGGGGTAGTGTAATGGTTCCGCCAATCCCCGAGGGGGTATGCTTGCAATAAGAGGACAATAATGCCCCGGTGCGCGAGCGCGTGAGCGGATGGAACGCGACGGGGACCACCATCGGTCGTAGGAAGCTCGGTGTGCGCTTGGACAGCACCCAACGTGATCTACACCCCCGACGGCGCCCTTGCTATCGTGCCGGGACGTCGCCAGTGAAGGCCGCAATACGGGGGCCGTGCCGTAGCGCCGGTCGCTCGTACCGGATGCCACACCGGGCACCCGTGCCTGGCGCCGGGGAGTCTGGTCATCAACTCTCAGGCGGGGCCGCCATCGGTTCGAGAGGACCACCCGTCGGAGCCGCCGCCCCTGCCTGCCTCACTTGGGCCTCCGTGCGAGAGGTCCGTGCTACCGCGCCGGGCCGCCTCATGTTCCTGCTGGGCTGAGCCACCGTATCGGGCCACGTGTAGTTCGAGTGACGTGGGGCCAGCCAAACGGGACCAGCACGTCTGCGACCCTCGGCTAGTGTGACTGCGACAGTCCATGTGAGCCCAGTCCAGATTGCACGCGTATGTTGGGCGTTCGCTACCCTCGCTGAACTGGGACTTGCGCGGGACTGTTAGAAGTTGCAGGACTGAATCCCGTTTCTTATTTTTCTCATTTTTTCATTCGCGTTTGCCGCGTGTGTCAGCGTTTTGGTTTCTTCCCGCTTTGACCCATGACCCATTTGAGCTGCTTTTGCCGCATAATACATCGCTCCTACGTTTCCCCTTCGTGTTGTGGCCTCTGTCGTCATTGACTCCGTGTGCACGTCTCGGGGTTCCCACCACCGAACCCTGAGTTTATCACAACGTTATAGCTGAAAGCCATGTAAGCTTTCGAAGAAGGATTTCCTTGCGAGAATCCTCTAACCGGACGGGAGCTGGGGGTCTGTCAAGGGGTGAACACTTAGTCACCAGATAGTCAGTTAATGACAGTTGCACTGCTCAACGTTACAGGGCGAAGTTACAGTTCGTCTCGCGTCTGAGCCTGGCGACTCGGCTGCTGGGGTGGGTGAATGGGTTAGGCGACCAGGCTTTGTTAGCCTCTCCACGTGTTAACAAAGGAAAGGAATACTGGTGGCACGAAGCGCAAACAGGCGTGTACGGTATGACAATTCTTTAAGATGCGCCGTCCGAGAGCTGATTCCTGTGGTTGGGTTTGCTTTTAATTTGTTGGTTTTCATTTCTGTTAGATTTGTGTTTTGCGAAATACCTTCGGGTTTCTGCATGAGAGTAAGATAGGCAGGTCACATGACTGTTTTGAACTCACCTAGCTTTGTTTGCCACGGTAGCCAATCATTGGCCTAGTGTGGGGTAATATATGAGCCATCCTCACAATCAAGTTGTGACGTCGGTTTTGTGGGTGGGGTTTTATTGGTAAAACCAAAGCCTTGGTGTTTTCAGGACAGATAACAGAGACAGAGAGGAGGGGTGGAGAGTGGTGAGCCACACTCGACGCGGGCTTGCCCGACCTCTTGTTTGCGATCACAAGCCATATGTTGTAAATACGCAGTGTAAATAAAGTGTACATATTGTACATATTGAGTTTACTTGGAGTAGTCCGTCGTCGGCTATGTTCCCTCGGCCAGCGAGCCAGCAACCGTCGTTTCGTCGATCACTGCTTCGATGATGGAGCATCGGCCGATCCATCCACATCTAAAATTAGCTCCAAGTATCATATTCTCCGTCAGGCACTCCTTTAATTTCATTCCTAATGGTGAAACGGATCTTTGGAGAAGCGCACGTGCTTGAAAACGGCGTGCCTGTTTTATGTACGCTTGATTTTTTAGTAGCGATCCGCAGCCATTCCAGATGTTCTTCTGACAAAGACAAAAAATAAAAAAAGTAGTGTGTTGATATTTGGGCACTTTACAATACCCGAACTGGTTTAAATATGGTGGATCCATAAAATTAGGGTGTCCCGTAGCCTAGGTGCAGAATCAGTGAGTGGAACCCCTAAACTAAAAAAGAGATCCAAAATTTTTTTTTATGTAAATAAAATAGCTTCTGATAAATATTTCCGCGAACCATGCTTTGGGTTTGTTTATGTTTTGTTTTTACTGCTCTTCCGTGCCGGGCTGTGTTATCGGTGCCCCAAGCGTAGCGCGGGCTCCATTCTTTATTTTCATGCCGCACGGTTTATCTCATTCTGGTACGGAGAACGTTTCGCCCTAACATCACTAAGCTAGAATAATCTTCTTCGATCTACAATGTTCTGGATGAAAACAGACGGTTCGAAAAACTCTAGCGCCGAAAGATAAATGCCTGCAGAGCAGACCGCGCGGTATTCGACTCGAGGACGCTCGCTTGCGCATTTCACTTTGCTGACGCTGCTTCACCGCCTATGTATTTTTGAGTTGATAGGGAAGCATAAGTTCACTCCAATAAACTTGTTTTCCTTGAAGACAACGGCGCCGTCTTTAGCTTCGTGACATCTGGTGAAGGTGCGGGGTACTTCCGACGGCGTAGATGTACTCACTGCATGTTGGGCTTCTTCTCTTATCACGTCGGTCAGGGAGCGACTTCGGGTTGCGGGGTGGTTGGGAAACGTTTCCGCAGTTCTTCGCGAAGGACGGCGCGCATTGTCTTCCGTAAGTCTTCCGCCGCGAATCCAGGCGCGTTTACGGGGTTCGCAAAAAACGCGTTCAGTTGCCGATCATACTGCCTCGAACGCATGTCCAGGATCCTCTCGATCGTCCAAGCCTCGGTCACAAACTCATCGACGTTTCGGGAGAGGGGGGGGGGGGTGGCAAATGCGTCCAGCGAAGAGCTCTTCTTTAACTCCCCACATCAGAAAGCGCAACTCCTTATCTTCCGCCATTTCGGGGTCAGCTCGTCGGAACAACATCTTCAGCGACTCAGTGAACACTACATCTTCTTCCGTGTTCACACAGCACACAAATACGCCGAAATGGGAGTAAACGGCTTGTCGCTTAACCCTGTACCAATAAGAGTTTTCAAAACTTATTCCAATTGGTGTATCGCCTTACTCCCATTATTTCAGCAATTTTTTCAGTATATAGTAGCTTCACTTTACTATTACTACAATGGGTCTTTTCAGGGGGAACACTGGGAGTATATTATTTCCTCTAACTAGGAGTTTTAAGGGGGCGCATTGGGAGCAAGCTTGACCTGAATTCGATGTAATTTGTTCTATTTTTCGCGTTTGAGGACACCGCTGTACAGGACTTCATTATGGTATTTGGGCGTTCTTAGTAAGCACACAGGATTAATTTTTATATTTTGTTGATGATTATCTAAATTCTAGTCTTTTTCCGCTTCAAACATTGAATGTCAAAATTTGAAAGTTTGTTTTCTGCCCACGGTGAATTTATTGCATAGCAATTACATAAATACAATATATGTGTGAACACGTCAATAACACAATAAAAACACTGAATCTACAAACCGCTTACATCTATAATATAAGGTATCATGGTAAGAACTTTATCTACTACAACAATCTTCAAGGAAAAAAATACAAGCCATTTGAAAACAATGAGGTCAGCAAGCCATCGGTGCTCTCTTTGCTTGCACTTGCCTCGCAAACGCCGAAGTTGACGCGCGTCCTGGCACGTTCCGCAGTAAGCCGCAGTAGCACATGCATTACAGGGATGACAAAACGCTTTAAATCCACGGCAGCAAATACAGAAGCATACAGGGCATCGGACCAGAAAAAAAAATGAAGCGGAATTGTAATGACGCCGCACTTGTTACTCTTGCGTCCAACTTTCCGTAATGTCTGTATGTTTATTTAAAGCTACGCAAAATTGCACTTCCGTCCTAGACACCTGCGCTCACTACTTGGTGACAACGAAGGGCTGTTCGAAAGGCAGCGCAATCTTTGTGGCGACAATCTTCAGAAAATGCTTCTTTTCCTTCTTTTCGTCGCGTGTAGTGTTCAGGGAGAAAGCTTCAGTTTTTACCACCCGCACTTCCACTGTCTTCCCTCACCCAAACTTAAACAGAAATTTCGGTCGGTGTGGCGCACTTCCAACCCCCCCCCCCTACCCCCCCCCAAAAAAAATAAATAAAATAACCATTCCTCTCTGGACTCTACAGAATTATCCCTCGAATGGCGTTTGCTGGCTTCCCCGGTGCCCCGACCTGCTTCCTTTCCAGTGAAATGTGTGGGCGAATGTTCCACGGTTTAACCGATAAGTATTTTAGCTTCGCCCCTCTCATCATCATTCACTTCGTGGAGATTGCGGGATTTTTTTCTCTTTTGGAGAACTTGCAGCCAAAATACCCCAAAATGGACCATTGTAACGCTTTTATGTATACATTTGATATTCCTGTAATGCTTCACAATACGCCTATATATTTCAATTGACTTGTTGAAATAAGTTTATTTCAAACGAAAATTTTGTAGAAAAGTGCGAAAAAAGTTTTTCTCGGAATTTCACTGCCACAAACTTTTGCGGAATACCTTATTACGCGCAAATAAAGTGCAAAATGCACCAAAACCTATCTAACACATCACCATGGCGTCAATTTAAATGCGTCAGATCTAAAACATCAATCTTTCTTATCCATATATATCCAAGCGCCGTTCAAGTATGCACTGCCCTGTTTAGAAAAAAAAAACAGTCTTTACTGAACCAAGGTGCATGGGTTGACAGACGTGTCCTGAATTTTCGTGCAAGCTGTAATGAATGCAAAGGACGGAGAATCAACCCACATCACAAGCACGCGGGAAAGAGTGAAAACAATGAAAACAACAAACATCATTTGACACACTGTTTGCCCACACTGATCCCTCTCTTATGCCTTCGAAAATGCATGCACGCGAGCATGAATAACGCGCTTATCGGGAGGCATCAATCAAGTTGTGGAGGTGGCAGAGTAGGTATCGTTTTTTGTGCTCTTTGACAAGCTACCGCACGGCTGAAGTAGGTGTCTATTTTTTACCGTATGGGGGTAACGCATGTGAAGGGCATGCAGGCTACCTTTTATGTCATCAAGCACAATCGCTAACGGGAAGTGAAAAAGAAGTTGCGGGGTTTATAAGCACGGCTAAAAAGAGGGCTGTACGGTCGCAGAAGTATTAGCTTCTGCTGTGTCGCCTTCCCGTCTTTCACCTGTGATCTTCCAGAGCACGCCAACCGGAGAGCAGTTGATATATGTGCCCCACAAAAATAACAATGAATGCAGTGAGGACTCTGGGAGAAAGCTGATATTATCGGGCACGACTACAGAAATCTGAATTTTGATTTTAATGGTGAATAAAAGGAACAACATTTTTTTATGTTAAATGTGAAATGGTGGGACACGTGGGTTAGCCGAATTTTTCGGTGAGTCCCAGCGCATTAGTGCACATTGACTGCTAGTGACCATATTCAAGATCTTGAGGTAGAGCCTGCAATACTACCACTTATAATAGATAATTGAAACTTTAGTGGCATCATAAAATACTGCTAACTACCCAAATTCAACCACTAAAATTCCTTTTGTGGTTCTTATTTTTGTACGCGTGTAAAACACACCCACGTCTATTTTCAGTCAGGGGAAATGGGAGGCCTCATTTATACCCAAATGTATTAGTGGGGTTATGTGGTTGGTGCAGGTACATACGGTACATCTGGCATCAGCACATCGCAGTGACAGCACATATCGCCGGGTTTGAATATGTTTCATTAATTCTCTGAATGTATATAAGCTTAAATTTCGTGCAACACAATATGTGGTACACAGGATGTCTTATAAATGACGCGAGTGAAGCAAGAAAGTCTTTATTTGCAGTAAGAACCAAGAAATCACTGTCCTCTCTCCCGCTGTTTCCACCCTGAAAGTATGGGGAGTTAACCTTTCGATAGCACACCTAAATCCTTCCCTGTCATCTCTAAACCAATGATGTAACAATAACTACACTCTTGAATAAGTGGTGCTGTCATCATATCTTGAGATACCTCCCTTAAAAAGTGTACCCTGTACCGAACGGGTTGTGAGTACTTACTTGTCAGTACGTACTGACAAGCATGTGTGTATTTGGACACACTCACTTTGGAATGTTACGGAGGCAACTCTGTTGACTGTACCCCTTAAAAGGTTTCTTATTCTCTCTCTTGAAGGAGATGTCGGGCTCAGGTTGGTGGGAAGGCAAAATTTTAAGTTTTGCCGTACTTGCCTTTAAAATTACTATGTGCAAAAGTGTGCAAACTCTGCGCAAACTATGTGCAAAAGCGCAGCCACCAACACTCTTTGACGGGGTAGCCTTAGGGATACCTGCTCCAGCGTATGACGTGTTTCCTGGCCCACCAAATGCGTGGATTTTAATTATGGGTTAATTTTAAAGAACAATATTAGCTCATAAAAACAGACGCCGTCAATACCATCTTCGAACTCCGGAACTAAGTTGCTTGTCCAGGCATTGAGAAACTATTTTCGAAATGCATCACGGTTTTATCTCAGAAATCTTTCGGGAGGCAATGGTAGTGGTATATGTTTCCTATTTTTGCTGTTACAAAACGTTTTTTGCTACGGTAGGATACAACTAGAAAACTCCAACAATGCCACTCATAGATGGTATGTGTTGCTTTGAAGAAGTGAACTTTTTTAGTGACAAATCGCCCTTTGTCGTGCGCGAGGTAGGATGCGTGCCCA
This sequence comes from Haemaphysalis longicornis, assembly GCF_048455015.1. Classification (NCBI taxonomy): domain Eukaryota; kingdom Metazoa; phylum Arthropoda; class Arachnida; order Ixodida; family Ixodidae; genus Haemaphysalis; species Haemaphysalis longicornis. The sequence continues at coordinate 1,666,951 of NW_027526353.1, read as the reverse complement.
CGGGAAACCTCCCGTGCATGCGAAAGATTTCGGAATCGCGTGCGTGAGCTGATTACAGAACGTTGCGTTTTTTAGGGAAAGTTCCTCGGGTGCGCGGTGCACACCCTACGCCCAGCGCTGCAACGGCGTTCGATAGGCAGAAAAACAGAGTGTGGTTAATGGCGGCATTCGAGCAACGCAACAACATGGAGCGCTTTGTTTTGTACTGAAGGGAAGTTGGGATACAGAGAAAAAAATCAGTCGTTAAAATAGCTACGTTGATTGTGGGCATAAATTTGACAAACGAAACTTTCTCTCTTCCGATTATTGGCCGCCAAATGACTAGGCATTTTTAAAGCGGGGTAACAAATATCTTCAAGACTTCTATTTAGGGAAAAAAAACATAACTAAGGGGGGCAGAAATTCTAAATACGAGCTTGGGGTTTACTTGCGTAATAAGAATTTTACCTCTTCCCTTGCAACAAAACCACATTAACCGACGCTTTACGCCACCACAAAGAACCTGTACCCAGTTTAGAAGCACGTAGGGGCAAAATCTAATGAGGGAATGATTTCCTTTGTAACATAAAGCATTTAATGCTGCGAACTTCACTTTGGATAAAAATCGGTGTTGAAGAAGAAGAGTTTAGTGTTTCCGGGGTGAGAGGGGGTGGTGGGTTGGAATCGTCCAGAATATCAGTGGTAAAATGGGGCCTGCTTTTCTGTGTTTCGATATTTTCCTGGTATGCCTGCAAATAATATCCCACGCGCGATGTCGTCAATTCAGTAACAGGTTTGTTTACTTGTGGGGTTCTGAAATGACCGTTGATGGGCTTGCTTAGCTACTACGGACACTTGGCTACTGAAGTTATTAGTTTAAAATTTTTTAAAACACGTTTTTGCTGTCTAATTTTTAACCGCGGAGCTGCTTAGGTCAAGCATTATCCGTCCGTGGCAACAAAAGAGTAAGGCAAAGTAGGGAGGAGGCAAGGAGCCCACATTCAAGGGCTGGGAGAAAAATGCCCTAAGGGAGGTGCCTGCGAATTGAACTCGGGATCCTTACAAGGTGAAACCGGCAACCTACTCAATTTGTCACCCCAAAGGCCTAATAGCGACGGAGTTCGCAGTGATGTGACCAATTCACGTGTGCAGCCAATTGGGCAAAAATGGCTCCCTCTGTAGGAATCGAACCTGGATTTCTTGCGTTATGAAACCGGCGCCTATCCGAATAAAATTTCATCGCATCCCCGGCGCCCAGCATTTTCTTTGGTTTCCTGATGCGGGGCTTAGCTTTGGATTTGGAGGCATTTTCCAGCACGCGTTAAAGCGGTCCAGTTTGGGAGACGCGTGAAAGCCTGCGGACAAAACGATCCGTGCTTGCCAGCCTTGTAGAACGTTCAGTAGGGAATTTAGGAAACAAACTTCAGGTGAAGCAGCCGCGTCTTCGAAGAAGCGAGATGTTCCGCCGTTTCTTCTTATTCTCCGCCTTTGCAACACTAGCGCTAGCTTTGTAAATATATATTTTAGTTAGTTCACTTTGCATAAATTGTAAATGTTCTGAATATTCTATTTTGTTACGCCCTGTGTATTTGGTGGACGAACGTAGCGCGCATGGTTGTAGCGCACAGTATGTCTTCATTTTACACAACCGGCCAAACCGGTTCTGCTCACTAACCCAGCAGTTAGTATTGCCTCCGGGCAGTAAGTGAACCCATTCGGTTTGGCTGGTTGGTGGAAATCAAGAGAGACTGCTTACTCGCTGCCTGGAACGACACTTGCCAGAACTGCTGTACCGCAAGGGAGCAGTCACTGTGATTCTTATCCAACCGGACACTTTACTTTGCCTCTCCGATTGGCTGGTGCAGCTATTTATAGTTAACAGTGACTCTGGTTAGTTTGCGAGAAGAAGCGGCTGGTCAAGTTGGCCACAATTTAACAGGGATTGCTCGATCGCCGCCTTCAGGCAACACTTTCTCCAACGTTACCGACGAAGACTGTTATGGAACTACTTTGACGCTTCCAGAACCGTCAAAAAACATTACTACAAGGCACAGCGGCGAGACCGCGAAAAAATTTATAAACCACAAACTGGTTTTATCTTGAATTACAGAAATAATAACACAATAATTTGCAAATAAAGATGTAAATAAAATGGGATTTTAGTTTTTACCGCTGTCACGAAGACTTAATTTTTACAACAGTTGCATTCAAACTTAACAAAAAATATGAACGTTTTGAATGCTAAAATCAAACGTAATATTTCAAATTCATGCATTTTCCATGTTCAAGGTAATTATCTCATGCATGTGTGCCCTTTCGTAAGTTATATGAATAGTAGCGCAATTTGCTTTCTCCTCATGGGTTACGAGGCAATATTACTTCAGACCTACGCTTCTTCAGGTAGAGTGTGCTACGCACACAATGGGAGATCCACATCTTCTCAATACCAGGGTTTTACTACTAAAAAATTGCAAGAAAATGCAGCCCTCCCTATCAACCTTTCTTCAACACCTGGGTTTTTAGTACTAAAAAAAATACGACAGAATTGAGCCCTCCGTATGTAAATCACGAGCAAAGGTACCGAGGTTGTTTTAAAAAAACTTGTGATACATTTATTGCTACGCTCTTCGTAGTTATTTACGGCAGTCCCAATGATTTACACTAATAAACACTGATGAGATACCCCAACAGGGCATGCACATTCTCAGAAGGCGTCATATTGATGCGCATAAACCGCCTGGACGTCGTGTTGGCTCGATTGGTGCGGGATGGCAAGAGAAATGTTTGCCATACGAGACACTTTAACTTCGTCCTTTCGGCCAGCACACAACCCCATTGATTTTCTGATGGAAGCAAAAAGCAAAAACGCCCGTGTCCACGAGATTCCGGCGCACGTTGGAGAACCCAAGGTGGTCAAAATTAATCCCGGGTCCCCCACTAATGTGGACCTCATCGGCTGCGTTGCCTCGGCGCGTTAACGCTATATTCAATCAATCAATCAATCAATCAATCAATCAATCAATCAATCAATCAATAAATCAATAAATCAATCAATTATTCAATCAATCAATCAATCAATCAATCAATCAATCAATCAATCAATCAATCAATCAATTATTCAATCAATCAATCAATCAATCAATCAATCAATCAATCAATCAATCAATCAATCAATCATTCATTCATCCATTCAACATTCACATTGAATTCAAAAGAAAATGACAGCAAAAAATTGACAACAAGAAGAGGGCACAGCATGACCGGTTGTACCGTGTTCTTTCATAAAAATGTATCACAGCTGCCCAGTTATCGACCCAGCTCTATGTTGGAACCACGGCCTACAACCCCTTGTGTAGCTTCCTCTAAAAGAAGCCGTGTAGCGAGCACAGTACGTGGGTATCCAAGCATCATTGAGTATTGCGGATGCGAAACTAATAAAGCCTAAATTAGGTCTTGTGGCACTTTTACACCACCGGGCGTTCTCGAAACGTTTCGTACTCTTGCCAGTCCACCCACTGGGATTCCGCCAAACACTTTCCAATGGCGTCTTCCGTGCACATCAAAGCTTCTCATTCCTACCGTGAAGCATAACTGTGTTGAAGACAATCGTGGATTTCGATGCCGATCTGTTCAATCGCTTTGCTGCGTCCGTACGCTGCCTTGCCTTATCTGCGGTTTATTATAATGGACGGCTACATTTAGCTCCTGCAGAGTTGAAGTATCTGCACGTAGAACGCCCTGCTCAAAGGGGCCCTTCACGCTTGCAAGACACAGGGGCCCCGACATCGGTTCGTGGAGTTTGTCTGGACATCATTCGCCGGCTTACTTATTCAGAAATAAACTGATTTCTTCTGATTTGGCCACAGACCCCCGAGGGAATACGACGATGAGGCAGTACGAAGCGCGTATAATAGAGTGAGTATAGGCGTTCGTAGAGTACTCAAATTACAGTATTGGTCAGTACTATACTCGCGAGTGATGTGCGAGAGTAGTGTACTAAGGAGTGCTGTACTGATGAATACTGTAAATGCTAGTCCATCACTCGCGAGTGCATTACTTGTGAGTACCGCACTTGTGGGTACAGCACCCGTTATTGGAGCAGTCACGAGTATATTACGCGTGAGTACTGCACTTGTGAGTACGAAAATAGTGTATGCTGTCTTGAGTACATTATTCCTTATTCAGTAGTGCAAACAGTTTCGATCACAAACTAGAGTCTCGATGCCCGTGTCCAGTCGCATACATTTAGAGGTGTTGCTGCGCCACTTCACTCTAAAGGAGGGTAAAAGTAGACAAAGAAACATTTGGCGCTCTCTGTACATTGCCTTGCCCATCTTGTTACTACAAGCCACATTTGGGGTGTTACAAAGGCCCTAATTAGGTCGGCATTTCATGGGCGATATCGCGAGATAAGCGCTCTTTTCTTTAGGCCTTTACATGTGTAGTCTTGCCACCATTCAACTGAGATTTGACGCAACTTTTTGGCCTGTGGCATTGCTTCTATGACGCAGCTAGCGCTCAAGGCAATGGCGACGCTATTGGCGGGTTCCATCCAATGATGCAGCGAATCAGCGCTCCCGGCTTGGGGGGAAGACGCAGGCGGTTTCGGCGGCTCGGGCGGCGTCTACGAGAGCCGCACTCGGGCACGGTGTATCTTTGTAGGGCCGAATGTGGGCCATCGTCATTCCTCACGGGAGGAGGATAGTCGAATCCGGCCATGGGTGTACATAGACCGCGCATGAATCCGCACACACCACCGCAGCTAAAACTCCTCACCGCCTGCCACATCCGGACTATTGCTGAAAGTCAGTTTACAAATGCGTGAAAGGGGGTGAAAGTATGGTCAAAGTGTGCTAGGCATCGTTGTCGTCGCGGCTTCATAAAGCGTTGACGGAATATTTGGAACCATGCTAAGTGTTTTGGAACGAACTCGCCTATGAGAGAAACGCGAGCGGGCGGCTAATCTTAGGTGGAAATCTTCAATAATTATCGTGCGCGAGCATGTTGTTCTTGGAATAATCCCATCTGACGTTTCCCGTGTGCTAGAACTGACTGTCATCGCTAGCACGGCCAGCGCGAAAAGTAGTGCCACACAGCCATTAGAAGATGGAGCATGCGCCGGTTGCGAAAAATAAAAAAGCCTGACAAACCGCTGAGCGCACCTAGTGGCGGCGGGTACCTCTGAGCACAAAAACCGTGATAAGTGTATCTAAGTTGTAGCGCTCGAGCTTATCAGCTTGTAGAACCCACAGCGCTCTGACTCGCGAGGAAAGGGTAAACGCTCTAGACATTATAGCCTACGCCACCGTATTTACGGCCCCTTTAAGGCTTTTTGCGTTCGCTCGCTACTGTGTTGCAGGGGCAGATATTCGAAGTTTTGAAAGCTCGGCGCCAACGTGACCGTCGGTACTCTTCCCCGTAGACATGTGTTGATTGTGGCCCTTATCTTGACAAATACGCGTCCTGGGAAAACACGCGTGGTTACATAGCGCTTGCTCTCACCGAATTGTTACTGGGCTGAGCCTGTAGGTTGCCATTATTGCATGCACTACGCGCACTGAAGCGGCTTTTTTTTTGGTCTCAGTAGTTTTTGTAGACGAGCGTTGCGCTTATTTGGGTCAAACGGGGTGCATGTTTGGTGCAACTCAAATTTTTCGACAGCTGTGCGCATTTCTGCTACAATGTTCCGATATACGTCCGTCCATCCGTCTCGTCTTATTAGAATCCCATTGTGAAACATCTAGGTCAGAACGCAAGGACTGTGGTCTCGTGCAGGGCCGTGTAACAGAGCGGAGACGACCAACCATGGCGGTGACATTTTTCCTTGCAATGCAACGAAAGCAACGAGTACACTTAAACCCGCGTGTTGGTTCGGGATATGAAAGCCTAATTCCAATCTGAAAGCCTCGTGCGCTTTGTTTCGTTGCGCATTGTCAAACAGGTCTGGCAAGTTTCCGCTCCAGGAGCGTTTCGCTTCCGATTGCCTTCGATGTGTCTCATACTTATTGCGCAACTGCTCGGTTACGCCGCCGTTTATTATGGGAGTCCGTGATGGCGCTGAATTTCACTGCTCCTTTCTCCCCCACCGAGGTTAACGCCAAGTTTAAAATCGCACCGTGAAAGGCCTCACGTAGAGGCCGTTCTTACGTTACGCCGATTTAGCAAGCCGTGTTTTTTGATGAACCTCACGTCGTGGAACATCTCGTGAAACATGTGGCGTGCACAAGACTACACCGACCTCTCTTTAAATACGACAGTCTTTCTTGGGCTGCCCAATGCCGAAATTTAGCTTTGTCCGGTTCTGTCTGTCTGTAGGCCTGTGACTCGAATCAGAAACACTGCAAAAAAGTATACAGAAGCTCCGGAAGCTTATCATATCATATACGCACAGCCCAATCTGAAGGCCGATTTCCGGTGCCAGTGTTCCTACTTGCCAATATTGTTGAGCAACAACAAGACCCCACGCAAATATAAAGCACGAGAGATATTTCCAGTGTTCCTTTGATAAAAAACTTTATAGATGCTTGGTTTTGGCGATAGAAAATAAAATACTACATCAACTGCAGAAAACCGTCGCAGGCTGTTACCAGTGCTACTATAGCTCCTTGCGGGGGTTAAGAAATCAAACGGTAACAGCAATGAAATGCTCCACTGGATGGGTTCCACGTTCCGCTTGAACGCTCGTGGAATGGGAAACGAGGTTCAAAAAACGTTGCAGCAAGGTTCCTCTATTCACGCGAGTCTCCGCCGTACGGTAACGCTGGAATGGAGGCACACGACTTAGCGCAGTAAAATGCAGTAAATTCAAATTGCCTTGAGCAAATCTCTACCGTGTTCATCCGGGGAGGAGCGTGACGGGAGAGGAACAGCATGACAGAAGAGCGACAAATTGCAGATAGGCATTTACTTGGCAGGGGCGCCAGTCGACTATAGTCTTTCGTCGGCATTTGCAACGAAACGAGCGGATACGCGGCCATTTTTTTTCAACCACAGCTCTCAACTTCCTCAGCATTGCTTTCAGTAAGAGAAGCAGATTTCCTCCCCGCACCTCCACACGACGGCTCAGTGAGGTTAATTCAAGCTATTACGCCCCCGAAAAACGCGTCTGCAAATTTTGTCACTGTGTGGAAGAAGCCCGACGGCGCAGTTGCACACTGCTGTAACGGTGGCCAAACACCAGCAGTAGCTGGCTGCAGGCCGGCCCTAAACGGTGAGCGATACTCCCTCGCCCTCTCCTCCCACACAGACGCATACGAAATAGGGCGATTGCAGTACCAGACCAGTGGGTTTTGCCAGGGCTAATAACGGAAATAAACAAAACGACAAGTTGTGTCGCTGTCCCGTCCCTTTTTCATGGCAGGACCTTCTTTTCGGCTTATCTCGAGCTCGCCGGTTTTCGTCTTTATACTTTGCACTTATTGGGGCATCCCCAGCGGTGGCGATGGAGATGATTGCGCAGTGTTCGCAGCGCGCGCAACAGTGGCGCTAGCGTCTCTTCACAGCTGGTTTGAAACACGGTATTCTATCTTGGCTTCTCAGGCCCGAAACGTTTGATCTGTCTCTCTGCCATAACGAGAATTTATTAATACACTTAATAAAAGGGCTCACTGGTTTTGGCACTGCAGTAGTCCTCGCCAATTTCTTGATGTGAATGATGTGCACTTTCTACTACTGAAGAACCCTGTCTGCTCGCGAATTAGCCTCTAGGCTTAAAGTTAAAAGAATTCTTCAACGACATTCATGTGATAAAAATATTTCATAGCTGGAAAACTCATACCGTAGATCATACTCCTTAATATTGTTCAGCCAAAAAAATTTCATGAGGGATATTTGAATTAAAAGACAAACACGGAAGGGATATTCGCACGTCTTCTTTAAGGCAAACTTGACGTAGGTACAATTTTTGAGACCACAGTGTGAGTTATTTGGGGCAGCTCCGCACTAGCGATGTGTGTACGCCACAAACACGGAAGATAGTGGCCCCACGTAGCTTGTCCATGATTCGGCTATGTTTATGCGTCAGTTTGCTTTGAGACTCGAACAATTTTTGTGCGTGGTTATGATTCGAGAGTGTCATAATTTCTGGGTGGAGTCGTCGCTAGCCCACCAAACAGCAACAAACACTTGTAAATTAAAGAAGCTACAATGTACGGGTGGCCTTTGGCTTTACAGTGAAGCGCCAAGAATAGGAGATGGCGCAGCGGGACGAGCCCCGCTTGGACTTTTTCAAGTCGTTCAGTGGCCACCGTTAGGCAGCGGGGTCTGGTGTGTGGGTCGCTAATTCAGAAGTTAATTACGCAAAGGCTTCTCGGCTTTTACCTTCCTTCATTCCGGCATCACTTCTTGTCTTTGCACCGTCCAAATTTCACCATTCATCGCAACAAGCCATATAGCAAGCCGAAAGCCGTGCTTGTAACAGTTGTAAAGCCCCCACCCCCCCGTGACACGTTTCCAAGGCCGTACTTCAATCAGCTATATTCCCCACCGGAAACGTGGCAACACGCGTCCCACACTACCTTGGCGAGGCAAGGCTATGGCTGAGTTGTGCTGGCTCGTGCGCTGAAGTCATCGCTGGGCGAGGTTTTCCTGCGCACGCTCCCTGCCCAACTACCAGGTTAAACAGCATTCACTGTTAAGAAATGCTCTACTAACGTTATTGTAACCGCAAATACCACAACTATTTTGCTCAAGCCTCGCCGCGTGTCTCGCGTGCCAAGCTAAGCAGCGACAAAAAGTCCCCACAGATTCCCCAGCCGTTTGCTCGAAAACTGGTTTAAATAAAACGAATCCCTACTGTATTTGCACTGGGAGGACCGAAACAGTGGAGAAACATCGTGAGACGCGGACGAATGTAGAGAAAATGCATTTAAGCGACAATTGCTGGCGAATACCTTGGATGACATTTACATGAAGGGAGCAGAGGTACCGTTTCACCTCCCCAAAATTCTGGTCCCTTCAAAAGTAGGAACACCAAAAAGAAGACAAGAGCGCGTAAGTTACTAGAATTATCACTCATCCTTTGTCGGCCTCATTAATTCCATAGATTGGTAATGATCACCGTCAACAGAATAAATTTTAAAGTCGCATAAAGTGTGCCCGCCATTCAGACAGTTCGAAATACTACATAATTTGCAGCAGTTGCGGAAAGCTACCGATGTGGTGCATGATGGAACCTTGTGCCTGCCGTACCACTCCTGATGATGCAGTTCTGAGCGAGAGAGAGAGAGAGAGAAGGAGAGATAGAGAGAGAAGGAGAGATAGAGAGAAGCAACGCTAGCCATACCCACGAGTTTGCGCCCCGTTAGGAAGAGAACAAGGGGAGCAGACCGCCAGAGGGAGTTGTCGTGGCAGTGGCACCGTTACACCAAAACGTTCGGGTTGGGTGGGGGGGAGAAAGCACAAGGTAGTACCGTATCGGCTGGTCTCCAGGTATTGCCCTTCAGAAAGTGTTTTGGTGTGGCAGAAAAGCTTACGATGTTTAAACTGATGATCTCCAAACTCATCGTACATACGCATTTTACTCTGTTATTGGACATTTACAGCTACTTTAAAACACACCGGATTTTTCAATGTCTTCTTTAATAACCCATATTTCAGCACAGCAAGTTAACAATGTTTTGCTGCATCTTTCTTCCGGCTTTTTTTGAGGCCTTTGCTATCTTTTGCAATCTTTTTTTGCATATGCGCTTGTTTTACCTGGTGGAGTCCATTCTTGTGTTTCAGCGCCTGAATGGAAGTGGTTGATTGCTAGAACATATTAGTACATCTACATTCGAGTACGAATACTGGTCAGTGGAGATTTAGTATGCGCACGCGTGAGTATAGAAAGTGTACAAATACTCATGCGTACAGATTGCGCACGAGAAATAGTGAGTGTCATTTCAGTATGAGTACAATTCAGTACAGATGAGTTAAGTACGCTGAGTACAGACTGAGTAGGAGTACTCTTAAGTACAGATTGAGTATAAGTAGGAGTGAGAACAGATGAGTTGAGTAGGTGTGAGTACACGTTGAGTACGAGCACTCGCGGGGACAAGGGAGTTTCACTGCAGATGAGTACAATTAGAAATGGGTTTGTTATTATTGAGTAAAAGTGATTTTGAAGACCGACGAGCTTTTTGAGTCTGCGTTTTAGTGAGTACACCGTGAGAAAAATATTGTAGATGAGTTTGAGTGAGTTCTTTCGGTTTTTTTCGGCCAGTGCTGAGCATGGAACAAAAATGGTACAGAAGGCTAGCCGCAGACACCTGCACTCGAAAATATGAGGGAAAAGGAAAAAATAAGGTTATTTAGGTTTATTGTACAAACGACTGTCCCGTGTTAATTGTGTGGCTGGTTACACCAGCCGTCCTATAAAATACAAGTCCAGGAAAATCCCATGGGTAAGTTTCTGGTTCATGCGATTTTCTAGTTAGTACGCTCTTAATTGTGCACTAAAAATGCCCGATAGGGTTAAAGAATGAATAAATGAAACCACTTCTGTCTCAGATTATAGGTGTTTTTTCCCGGCTACTACGTCGTTCCTAGATTAATACAATTTCCCTGTGCGCGCGTTCGAAACACTAAATATTATACCCAAAATCTACCGGGCACGCTTTGCGGTGAACAAGCGTCCTGACGTGCGTGCAGACAGAGCCTCACCAAGGGCGTCGCTAAGTTGGCGCCTAGCGGTGGTCCGGGAATTTTTGTCACCGTCGTTGCTATCCCGTAGTGCTGGGCTTGGTGGAGTCACTTGGTAGTGCCGCTTTTAGCAAACGTCGCCTGCATAACAACGTCCGAACGTGCGAAACTCTAAACTTAGAAGACCTCGTTTCGGAATCACGGCATGAAGCAGCACAATAGATTATGCTGACTGTTAACATCTCAGACGATGCTACAGAAACAGTGGGGCATCTATGTAAGAAAAGCTGCAAATATTGTTGGGTCGCTGTAGTCCTTAACGGGACCCTGCAACACTCTTTGTGCAGTGCAAGTAAACCTGCGCCACGTTTAGATTACACCGCCAGGAATACCTCAGCCAAATATTACATGTGCACGTGAAGCGGTGAGCGCGCAAATCGATGTGAAAGACGCGGAAAAACCAACCGCTCTCTCTTCAGTTGTCCTCATTATGCAACCCCTGGCATGGCCTAAGGGACGTCACATCAGCCATGGCTGCCTGAGCGGCTGTCACTGGTCAACTTCGCGGCTAGATTCTCCCATTTCCGTCGTCGTCATCGCTGTGTACGAACCTCTTCTATGCCTGAACCTGTAGGCACAGTTTTGCCGTTTCTTTTGTGTTTTGAGTGCGCGCGGAGTTTGAGTGATGAGCTCAAAACTTCCCTTTCAACGGGACCACTCGACTACAAACGTTTATTGCTTCAAAAATGCCCTACCAGCCTGAGCGCGCAATTGCGATCAGGGACCCATGCCTGCTTTTTTGTGGCACCAGACCGGAAATAGGCCCCTCCGCGTTGCGGAGAAGAGGAGAAAACTACCCGGCATGTGATATATCGAAGGCCGCCGAAGAGAACGCCGCGAGCCGCTCCCTCTCCGGAAGAGAGCGCGCAGATTTCGTCGCGTTGCCCGCGGTCGAGTTGAGAGGGAACGATTATGCGCGATTTCTCATCGCGCGTAGTTTCGTTAATTGTGAACGGCTTTTCATAATTCTTGCGGGAGGCGATTTCTGGAACAATAGACTTTATGCCAAAATACATTACTAGTAGTCGATGGCAAGTGTTGCAGGGTCCCTTTAAGGTCATATATGGTGTTGGAGACGAAGGAAAGCTGAGTGAGTGAGCAAACAAACAGTGGCCAGAGTTGTTGTTCAGGGAAGAAACAGCCATACGTGTAGCGGTCTGAGAAGGTAATGACTAAGTGATACTTGGGATTAGTGTACATTGGATGAGGTCGACGTCGAGGCTTAAAAAAAAATGGAGTTACTGCTGGTAGCATTTCATATGCCGAAAGAGTTTGAAAACATACCATTTGGAGTTGCAGTTGATAAAGCTTAAAAGCGCTTAGAAAGCTGCATTTGATGGCTCCCGCAGGTTTCTACCTGTTTCAGATTACGCATTTGGTATTCTTAACGTTATGTGTTCGAACACAGCAATGAGAAGCCAGCGAACGCTATTGCTTTGTATCCGCCGAGGAACATCGCTTCCCACACCTTCTGAAGAGAAATTTTGAGTCTCAACCCGCCTCACCGGGATGTTATTAGTGGCGTTTTCGCATTACTCACAAGTCTCTTGGTGGAGACCAGGCCGAAGCGGCGGTTATTCTAAGGGTGGTGTAAAAGTACACGATGTGCACGTTCCGGAAACGCTCAGGTTTTCCTAATAGGTCCTAGTATCTTCGGGTCGCGTTCACAGTGTGAAGCTTTCATCGCGCTTTGGGCAGCGGTTCATACATTGACCTTGAGGGTTTCTGTAAATGACGTGCTCGTGTATACGCGCCAACTGTCGCACTCACCGGAGGAAGTACAATGCAGGACTAACCGTAGCACGGATACGCTTTTCAGGGAAGCCGGATGGGAAAGGGGACGTCGCAAATGCCCGTCGGGGGACTTACAGCAGCCAGCTGCTGCTGCCAAGGATGCGACCTGCGGTTATTGGGCAAGGCACTGCAGCGCCCCTCGGGAGGGAGCAGCCCTCTTCCATCTTGATGAAGATGAAGATGATGAATAGGATGACTAATTTCAAGTCACAGTGCTCCGAACATTGGCTTGTTGGGAGGGGCCGAAAAAATAATGGCTAAGGTACGGAACTGGGCTTCATTTGTCATACGCAAAAGAAGTGTCCCAAAAGAACGCAGCGTTTTTTGGTGAAGAATAAGCCAATTTAGCGCTATAGAAAATTTGTGCCGCGGAATTCCGTGACAACGCACCTGTTCTTATTGATGGCCCCAGATATTGAAAGCAGCATCCGGAAAAATATTTAGTAAAAGGAATACTCAAAGTGAGAGGTACATATAGATGTCTGCTGGTGGGCAGTGGAAAAATAAATAAAATCGCTGCACTGCGTCAACAGTGAAAAATCGAGCAGAACTTTTCAAGTAATCTAAATGACATGAATTCATTTTTTCTACTTTTTGTATGTTGTTTGACATTTTATCCTGTGGTGCTTGGTGTAATGACTAAAAACATCGGCGAGGAATCGCGGCGAGCGAGAAACGCGGTAACAAATTGTTTTTTTTTTACTTCATATCGCAATGAGAGGAAAAAGAAATCGCAATGGTGACACTATTAAGCACTATTGAAACTTCCACAAGCACCCTGCATTTTGGAAATTGCGAATGACATCTCTAAAGTATCCAAAGAAATAAAACAACTTATCTTTATTACTTACACCAGCGTTTGCACGTTTATATTTGTGATTCTCCAACTGTATCCTGAATTATGAGTAAATGTTTCCAGTACCCAGTTATAGTTATTTTGACTGCACCTTGGTACGTGCCGGCGGACGAGAACAAGAATATGTACGGCGATAACACTGTTCTAGTTAACATTACAGTGAGTGAGTGAAAAACGAATTCAAAATACCTTCACAAGGAGGCTGATTTGCGGTACTTTGAACGGCTTCGAATCCAAAACCGCCTTTGGCCTACGCGCACACGTCTTGCATCGGCAATCGCCATACGAGTTTCGAAGAACGTTTTTGGTCTACCTTATAAAAAATTTATTAGCGCCCAGTGATTTCCCGCACCCGCCAGTAGGGCAACCAATCGTGTTGGTGTTGTGTTAGCCACAGGCGCTTTGCTGCTCTGAAGCCGCTTTGCTTCTAAGCCAAAGGATGCGAGTTGGATCTCGCAACGTTGGCTACTTTTCAGACGGAGGCCGTAAGCAAAATCTGCGGTGTGCAGAGATTTCGACACATGCTGAAGATCCGGAGCTGGTCGAAATTATTACGGAACCCTTAACGAAGTGGCACCTCAAACTGCAGGTGTAGCTCCGGCGCGTTGAACCCGGGATATATGAATCCACTGATGCGGCGAAAAAAATTCGTTACATATTTAGTGACGCAAACAAGACCACTAACCACACAGGAAATATGCGTAATCAATTAAAGCTGCGGGACCCCACCACAAAAACTCCTGTTTGATTCGCTCACCTGCTTCTCTTGGTTGTCTCTGTCGAAAGCTGAATTTTTCTGTATGATGCATAGTAAGTCCTAAGTTGTGAGCGAAAAATTGAATTTTAGCAAAGAATGTAATCCGAGACCCGTGCCAACGAATACATATTTTCGCACTTGTGTCACGAGGTCCCTTTCACTAGAAGAAATGTAAAGTCACCAGCCATTCTTGTAGCAATATACAACATTCATCCATGGCTGCATCGCTCTGCGCTGCAGTTCCGGCAATATGTAGCGACCCCACGTTCGCGACGCGGCTGGGTAGTACGAGAAAAGGCCACCCGCGACACCCTCCATGCATTTTAACCATTTGCCTTCCGTAGACTAGCTGAGCTCTTCCACAAGGGCTGTACCGCTCCCACCGAAGACCGTAAAACAAGCGCTTCCGCGCCAGCGCAGTCGCACTACACTGAAATATGTTAGTTTATTTAATATGCTATGCATGTTTAGTATGTTGCTATCATGTAAGTTTATTTTGAACAGTTTTATTCATTATGCACCTGTTATTTACCACCATTAGACAACTTCACGACAGGAGATGTCGACGTCTCCTGTGATCAAGCGACAGGATACGCCCAAGCCCCTAATGTGCTTCCCTACTAAAACAAAAAACACGGCTTAACCCTTTCCCTGCCATTGATGAATTTAGACTTCATGAGATTTTGTCTAAACTGAGCTATGGCGAGTATAGTCGCCATCGGTCATTCTGGAGCACGGCCGGCATTTTTTTTTTTTGCAAGACACTGCACTCATGTGGCGAAGACATCTTCGAGTTGGAAAGAAAAAGTTTTATTGAGCATAAAATTCTGCGTTTTTTCTTAGTTCAGATAGCCCTTCCTTTTTTACAGAAATAAAGGAACGCAATTTTTCGTAAGTAGTGGTTGCGTGTGAAGCCATTTTAATGCATTCATTTTTAAACAGAGACATAGAGCAACATTATTTCATAGAAACAATGGTGCCGTTTTCTTCACATAAAAAAAGCTATAAAAATAGGGCGGACAATATCTGTCGGTAAGTTTGGTACAATTTTCTCTGTCTTACTTGCCAAGCCTAAGTTTCAGGGAGTACAGCAATCGGAGTATGCAAAACTTTGGCCATAACCCAATGAGACAACACACATAGATATAGAGATCACGCGGTGTCATTTGGCATTAGCTCACTTTGGTGGCAGTTCCGGCTGACGTTCGGCATCTCGGAAGGTTACGTGGCTTGGAATTTCTCCGGATGTGTGACCGTCTCGCGAGATTTGGCATTGTGCCTTGCGCACGGTGTCCGCACTGCGGCCACACTAAAACATCAAAAACATGCTTGGTTTCACTGTCCTGTAGCGGCAATTTTTCGGACGGTATTAAGCTGGAAGTTCCGACTCACATTTCGAATGAACACTCGTCCAAATGATGTGTTGCTGAATTTTCAGATTTGTGATGGTGGGGTTGTTTCCTGGAGAAATCGTGGTGCTGCATGTCTTCGTACCCGGCCGCAACGGGCAATGTTCCCACGGCTGTGGCAGGTCCTGTGGATTCTGATCAGTCACTTGGAACACGGTTTTGCAGTTCCAGAAAAGGAATATTTACTTTTGCACTGTATACGCGCTTTATAGCGGTCAGGAAAACGTACTGAGCGGTTTGCTTGTGCCGTATTTAGGTCAGAATAATTTATAAGTTCTTTCTGTTGCGCTGGTGAACTCCAGGTGAACTGCGTTTCAATAGCTTCTTGCCCATCCCATACAATTGTGGTATGACCATGTGGCATAAAAGCTGACTTTATAATTTTTTTTTGTAGGGTAGTGCTGTTACCCCTAGCCGCTCCATCCTTATATGTGGGTTATAATAAGTTCTCATTTATTTCGCTTTTCCAGTATGGAATGGATTAAACTACAGTAATGGCAAAACTTGTTTTACTCAATTTATACGCGTGTGATGTGTTTAAATGATAGCATACATAATAAAATAGCTCTGAAAGTAGTGGCTTAAGATAAAAAAATAAAATCCGCTAAAACAAACCAGATAAACCTGCACTGTTTATAAGATCAACACAGAACGTTGATCTTATACAGCCTGATGTAACTGAAAAATGGAGCTTCAGAAGAAGCATTCAAGCGGACTCGAGCAGCGCAGCCGCCTCGGCTTAGATCTTCGGCCGGGAACCACCTATAAAGCATATAAAAATTTTCCTTATTATTTTTCCAAACTGAATTATTTTCACACAAGATTACACGCCCCCCGATTTATGAACAGCCACGTACATGTACACAAGCGGGTAGAACTTGAGGCAATAGCGCCAAAGAAACAAAACAAACACAATTAAATGCCGAGAAAGTACCGCCATTACGCACGTCCTCCACAGGCGTAGTTGTGTACTTCAAAGTTTACTTAACACAGCCGCATACACCGTGCGAGGCCCAAATATTTACATAAGATCGTTTGTGACGGTGTTCGCTATCTTCTAGTGCAGGGTCGGCAATCTGTAGCCGGAAAGCCGCATGCGGCGCGCATGGCAGTATTATGCGGCCACAAGCAAGTCGTCAGATTTCCGACCCCTACAACTGTACCTTCCTATCTGGAGGCCGAAACGCCAGTTTTGACGATAAATGAAGTGACAGGGGGTATAACAAGTGAACATTGTTCGCTTTTACTTGCATTGCGCCAAATCCTCACACATAGCTAGATTATTGTCAATTATTACAAATAATTTTGGCAATTTTGGCAATTTCTGTTTTTCTTTGCCTTCCAACACCCCTCCACCTTCCGTCTCATTCGACGACCAGCCGTCCACCATGTCAGCTTCATGCACCTCGGCTCTCCATCTGAAAACATTGACGACTCCTTTTATAGTATATAAAGTGTGAACTTAGACCACATGAGGCAAACGCGTAGTTAAATAATGTCAATGCAAACAAGAAAACCTAATGGCTAATCAGTTTGGCCGAACGCTTTGCTGTACGGCTTGTACATTCGGAATCCCAAATCAGACTTCACGCCTCTGACGCCCGTATAATTTTTTCCCTAAGCCAGGATAAAATAAAGAGGCTTGCAAGCGCCGCTCCACTTATTTGTAACAGCGCGCTAACCAGCAGTGTTTGTTGAATGTGCGCGCGCATAAGTGCACAGGCGAGAAAAAGCGGGGCGAACCGCAGCCGACTAGCCAGCTGTCCACCGGGATCGCTGGTATTACGCACGATCGTCGCCGATTTCGTTGCAATTTTTTGATCTGTGGTTGTTCGCCAGTCCTTGACACGGGCATGTAAGTTTAGAAAATAAGCTCTCACTACAATGTGCCCTTCATTGGAGAATCGGCGAACCTGCGAGTAGCACATCGAACTTCACCACCCCAGCAGTATCCTCGGCGCTGTGAACGTATTTAGTGCTTCAAGGGTTTTCCCCTTTGTGCAAAGTTGGTCACCGGAAGAGATCCGATCCGCCGGGGACACGGTGTGGACCATGTCGCAAAATAATCCGGAGCACCCAGTTCAATTTGCTTCTGTGAACACAGGATTGTACGGCACGCCCGAAGCTTTACACTACCCTGGAATTCAACCCGGAAGTCGGTTTCGCCTCCTGCCGATGAGCCCCGTCTAGATAGTGCGTCAGGCGCACGAAATGATGCACAAAACGGCTCGACAAAAGAGGGTACGCGCAACTCTGCATTTAAATAACTGTATAGCGAAAATGGCGGAAAACAGTCTTTGGTAACGCGTGGGAACAAGAGTCATCAATAATCTATTCAATCAACGCAGTGATTTTTATCCAGCTGAATGTTGAACGGAGGCACGCTAATTTTCTTAAAAATAGAAATGCCGTTGCCCAACCTTCACTACAGCTACCACGAAATTATTACTATGCTTTGTGTGCGGGCTCGTGCACGTCCTAGTAAGTGTGCGTAGGACTAGTACTCGTGCACGTCCTAGGGAGTGTGCGTGTGTATACGTGCGTGGGTGGGTCGATGTGTGCGTGTGCGTCTGGGTTTGTGTGTGTGTTTGTGTTTGTGAGTGTTTATGTGCGTGTGCGTGCATGCGTACGTGCGGGCGCGTGTGTTTCCCGATAATTACATTACACGTCCTTAACGATGCCCTCTGAAGAAACAAGGAGAATTAATTTCCCGAAACAATTTTTATAGTATATAATGCACTCGCCATCCCACACGATCAGTAGAGCGTTGGCGCTTTTTGGCCAACATTTCTGCTGCCTTCTTGCTTGTCACTTTGTATGTTTATGGTCGTTTTATGCAACGTTTATTTCAACGGAACCGCCAAATTGGACCTTGTGTGAACGCGAGAAATTCTTTTCGTGAATTTTGCAAGGATATTTTAGGCCTTGTGTAGTACTGGACAACACGGCAGGAGTTAATTAAATTTCTTGAGTAAACCATCCCCACCGTCTTCGACCATGTTTGGGTAAATATTTGCTCTTCCACTGTCAACATCTTCGTTTTTTAACCCAGTGACTCATCCGAGCCCTGTCAAGAGGAAAAACTCTTGGCCGAGTTTTTATCTGAACAATGCTTCCGAGTGCGCGCATGCGCATGACAACAACCACATCATCATCATCATCATCATCATCATCATCATCATCATCATCATCTCCAGCCTATCTACGCCCACTGCAGGGCACAGGACTCTACCATTATTCTCCAATTATCTCGGTCCTGTGCAAACTGTGACCAATTTATCCCCGTCAACTTATTGATCTCATCTGCCCATCTAACTTAAGGCCGCCCCCTACAACGCTTGCCTTCTCTAGGGATCCAATCTGTTACCCTTAATGACCAGCGGTTATCTTGCCTTCGCATTACATGCCCTGCCCACGTCCATGTCTTCTTCTTAATGTCTACTAATGTCTTTTAAACCAGTTTGCTCTCTGACCCACTCCGCTCTCCTCTTCTCCCTTAATGTTACACCTATCATTTTCCGCTCCATTGCCCGCTGAGTCGTTCTAAATTTAAGTTGAACCCTCTTAGTGAGCCTCCAAGTTTCTCCCCTGTAGGTGAGTACCGGTAAGATGCAGCTGTCATACACTTTCTTCTTCAGGGACAATGGTAGGCTGCTATTCATTATGTGAGAATGTCTGCCATATGCACCCCACTCCATTTTGATCCTTCTAATTATCTCTGCCTCATGGTTGGGATCTCGGGTCACAACTTGCCCAAAGTAGATATATTCGCTTACCACTTCCACTGCCTCGCCACCTATCTCAAACTGCTGTGCTGTCCCGAGGTTATTGATCATTACTTTAGATTTCTGCATATTAATTTTCAGGCCCACGGTTCTACTCTGTTCGCCCAGTGCGGAAAGCATGCTTTGCAATTCGTCCCCCGAGTTACTTAGCAAGGCAACGTCATCAGCAAATCTGAGGTTACAGAGGTATTCTCCATTAGCCCTTACTCCCACCTGTTCCCAATCGAACGTTCTGAATACTTCTTGTAAGCATGCTGTGAATAACATTGCAGAGATTGTGTCTCCTTGTCTGACACCCTTCCTTATAGGTATTTTGCTGCTCTCCTTATGGAGGATGATGGTAGCTGTAGACCCATTGTAGATATCCTCTAGAATTCTTACATAATGGTCATGTACCCTCTGGTTCCGTAATGCCTGAATGACTGCTAGGGTTTCGACCGAGTCAAATGCTTTCTCATAATCTATGAAGGCTATATATAGGGGTTCAGTATACTCAGCGCACTTCTCTATCATCTGATTGATCGTGTGAATATGGTCCATTGTTGAATAACCTTTACGGAACCCTGCTTGTTCTTTAGGTTGACTGAAATCTAAGGTTGCAGAGATTCGGTTAGCGATTACCTTGGTAAATACCTTGTAGACGACTGACAGTAAGCTGATCGGCCTGTAATTTTTCAAGTCCTTCATGTCGCCTTTCTTATGGATTAGGATGATGTTCGCGTTCTTCCAAGATTCCGGTACCATTGCGGTCATTAGGCATTGAGTATACAGGTTTGCCAGTTTTTCAAGCACAATTTCTCCACCATCCTTCAAGAGGTCTGCTGTTATCTGATCCTCACCAGGTGCTTTGGCCCCTTTCATTTCTTTCAAAGCCTTCCTTACTTCTTCGGTCGTTACTGGCGGGATGTCTATCTCCTCTGATTTACTGTCCCGTTCGGCATTATCCTGTATGTCCCGGCTACTGTACAGATCCCTATAGAACTCCTCGGCCACTGTGACTATTTTATCCCTATTTGTGATGACATTGCCTTGCTTATCCTTAAGTGCATACATCTGATTTTTCCCTACGCCAAGACGTCTCTTCACTGCTTTCAGGCTACCTCCGTTCTTTACAGCGTATTCGATCCTCTCCATATTATACTTCCGTATGTGAGCTGTCTTACGCTTATTGATTAACTTCGAGAGCTCGGCTAGTTCTATTCTGTCAGCTGCGGTAGAGATTCTCATGGTTTGCCGTTACCTGATTAGATCTTTCGTCTCCTGTGAAAGTTTACCAGTATCCTGTCTAGCCATAGTGCCCCCGACTTCTACTGCACACTCCGTGATAATGCGTGTGAGGTTGTCGATTGCTTCCTGTGTCGTAAGCTCGGCTTCCTCGTTAAGGACGGAATATCGGTTTTGCAGCGCAATCCTGAATTCTTCTACTTTACGTCTTACTGTTAGCTCATTTATCGGCTTCTTTCGTACTAGCTTGTTGCGGTCCCTCCTCAAATCTAGCCTAACTCGAGATTGTTGTCTCCCATGACAACAAAAATGACCAAATTATTCTCCATGGCAGGGGAAGTTTTATTCACGACTGATCATGGCCGTGCTAGGTGCAGAATTGTGCTCATAAAGAACGCATAGCGCATAACGGATAAAGGACTGATTTAAGGCCGGACACGCGTGAAATTTCAACACATCTTCTATGGGGGATTCACCCCAAGTGCGTTGCGGGGCTTACCCCTGCATTCCAATCTTTTCGTAGTCAAATTAATTATCTGGATCCTTTCGTAGTCAAACCTGCCCTGCTCATAATGTTGTCCCGGGGATCAAATCGAAAAGCAGCGGTAAACTTACATAAATATTGGTGCAGACGTGCAGTTCTACGATTTTTCGAAGCATCCAGACACAATGAGTAAACATCGCACGCCGCGCAAACCATGCGGCGCCATACACAAACACATTTCATAACCTCAGCAATCATAACCGTCTCAGGCACTTACATGCATGAACAGGAAAAAATTGTAGGTCCGAATTCTGGGTGCCCCAAATTACATCCCAAATATATGTGGTGAACTTAACCGTGGTCCGGCCGAATAAACGAAAAAAAAAATATTCGGCACCTTTTTTAATTGAGATGTGCAGACTGAAGAAAGAACAGAGCTGGTGGACATCCCTAGATTTAACGTGGTTTTTGTTAGGTCTTCCCATCTCATTGATAGATCAATCACTAATACCGCTGAGCGCACCCCGTCTGTCACCACTAGGAGAACACGTGCTCGAAAGATGTGTACGTCATCACTACAGGGAAAGTCCCGCCGAGCGCTTCCACAACATCTGCGACGCTCGCACATTCTCCACATCTCCACGTAGGCTCCTTGCCTCCTCGCCACTTCCTCTCACACTTCCAGGCCTTGCATTTTTCCCCTCTTCACTTTGCTGTGCCGAGGTCGGAGCCACTCCCGGCAAGTCTATCCACTCGAACAACTGCATCGTGACCCGTACTATCCAAGCATGCTCGCCGCCTCCTTTTCTATCTCGCTTCTTTTCCTTCACTTCCGGTCCTAGTATTTTTCTCTTCTCGACGTTGGTGCGCCGTTTTTTGAGCGATGACCTGCGCATATTCACGTCAAGCAGAAACAGCTCCGCAGTTAACAAAACTGTCCAATCTTTAGAAATAGCTTCGTCACACGGCAGATATAATGAAATTTAGTTCAAATATCATTTGCTCTAAATATGATACGTTCGGCGCTGCATGAGCATACCGAATGACAATCGAGGTTAATGGCATTCAGCTGCTAACTGACGCTAACACGAACTAGCGATTCATGTCGCAGACCCAAACGTTATGCCTAGTGACTCGTGCACAACCGAGAGTTGGTGTGAGTACTCTAGAAAAGATATAGGTAACTCCAGAGTAGCAGTTACTTGCAGTTGAGAATCCATCATCCTAAAACTTCCTGTTTAAACGTCATCGTCGTTAAACGAACAGTGCATTTTTTTATAGGCCGATATACTACCAGCCGCACAGCGTTTATTCATCCACGCGAATAATCAATGAGCGGCTAGTAGTCCTAAAAATAGACGTCGTGGGCTTAATAGCACCAAGGTTAGAGTTTCATAATCACATGTACTCAAGGCAAATCTGTCGTGAGGTCACCTAACGTCGTTGGCGCAGTATAGTCGGGAGTGACGTTCCCCGCCTCCTTGACTTCGTTAGCCACATTGCTTCTTTACCCTCTTGGAGCCGAATTCAACAAAGAACGTAGCATTATTTATTGTTCGCCCAGCAGGAAGTTTCTAAACAATCCTTGCAAATAAACCGCATTGCAATCGCGTGTTTCTATACTTAACCACATTTAACTCTTCTTTGGCAATATTTAATTGTTTTTTTGGAAAAATGCAAGAAGCACTTGAGCATGTTTGTTAGTCATGTTGAGGACTAGTGGAGCGCGCCTCCATGTTACTTGACAGAGCGCTTGTTGAATTGCGGCTCTTTGAGGCAGTGGCGCTAAATTCTCCGATCTGATAACTTAGTATGGAACTCCATGCAAGCAAGCACGGCCCCTTGCTACCGCTACGCAAAAGTGCCACAAAGAAGAGAATATTTACATTATGCGTGAGATTTTGCTACGTATGATGGCTAACACTTCGACGACATCATCTAATATCGCCACAGCAGCCGCATCCTATTCCAGTGGCTGGTTTGACGAATCAGGAACAGAAAATTGCAGTCAAGTGTTGCTGCTCCGGTTTTCTTTCAGGAAACCACGCCCTCTTTCTAAAACACCGTTAACACATTCAGCCGTAAACGCGATAGACAGGATCTTTTTTGCGTCGCTTTCAAGCAAACAAGCGAAAGTGTATAGAGAGGATGCCTTCATTCAATCTCTGCATTACAACCCTAATTTGCATTATAAACGACCTACATGAATCCTTTATTTCAATAATCTAGAATGATCTTAATTGCGAATGCATGAGCCATTTACCATTAGAGACAGAAAAAGGGGGTTTCTTGCTCCGTGCGCAAATAAATGATTACGTAGTTTATTTTTTACTGTTTAAAATTTCGCTCCCTATGTTGTATTATTATCTTTGTGAACTCTTGTTATAGCATTCTCGTGAACTTGCAAGCCTTCACCTGAGACCTTTGGTAGCCCCATTGGAAAAAATGTTTCTGCCATTAAACTACTGTCGCTGTGCTGAAAAGCACAGCGACAGTAGTTTAATGGCTAAGCTGAAAGCTCTCAATTTCGGTGTTGCGTCAACCGAGTAATAAATAGGATGTGGGTTAGCGGGTAAGAAAATAAGAGTAGCAGAACGATTTCTATGACAGGCTGACTGACAGCGACGTTAGGCATGGAAAAATAGGCAGAGTACAATCCCGACGTGCGATTTCGCGCAAATAACTAATGAGCAATTCGTAAATGCTCTCACGAACATAATAATAGGAAAACGTTCAGGTGACGACAACATAACCGTAGGTAGGTTGAAGTAAAGAGGAGATATTGTACTAGTAATTGTGGCTGTTGAATTTTTTGAAAGCTGAATCTCTCCAAAAGTGGCTAAAGCCTGAAGAAACGCCAACGGAATTCTGATTCATAACAAGGGAGATCCCAAAGACATCAACTATTACAGACACATAACGCCACTATCAGTTGTTTAGTAGCAGTTGATCAGAGTTATAGTTAGCCCCGTACGTGACAACTGGTTTCCGAACAATCCAGAGAGCAGGCTGTGTTTAGAAAAGGGTACTAACCATGGAGCATATCCATGTGGTCAGTTAGGTGGTAGAAAAAACCACCGAATACACAAAACATCTTTACATAGCATTTATAGATTACGAGGAAACTTTTGATTTCGTACTAACCACAGCAGTGTTAGAAGCATTAAAGACCAGGGGATACAGGAAAGCTACATCAGACGTCTAGAAAACATATATAATGATTACCCGGGTGCGATAACCCTCCACAATCAAAACGAAAAATTCCCGATCCGGAAGGCAGCAATACAGTGACCATTTCACCGAAACTACTCACAGCATTTCCGGAAGGGTATTTGAAAAGGTTGACTGGGAAAACTTAGGATTAAGGGTAAACGGGCAGCACTTGAGCCATTTGGGTATTGTTGACATGTTCTTGGTTAGTGAGACTGCAAACCTCATGGAAAGAATGCGTAAGGAACTATAACCACAAAGCAGGGTCATGGGGTCACTCAACCAAAAAAATTTATAACGAGTGCATACCTCGGTGATGGCGTACGGAGCTGAAACGTGGCTCCTTACTAAACAACTAGAACACATACGGAGGTCGGCTCAATGGGTCATGGAACGAATAATGTTAGGTGTAACACTCAGCGACAATACACGCGCGTTGGCTAGATCAGAAAACAAGCTAGAATTGACGGTGTGATGGTTCAAAATGAAGAAAAAGAAATGGGCTTACAACTTGCAGACAATTGGGGTGACAGTGGATACCAAGAGGTTGGCCCAGAAGAAGGGGAAGGCCATTAAGCCGATGGAGGGGTGTAATAGAGAAATTCGGGGGTAAACTGTGGATTCGGGCTGCTCAGGGCAGGAGCGGTTGGAGGTGAAATGTTGAGGCCTTCGTCCCGAAGTCGACATGATTAGGCTTATCGAGGGGGGGTTTTGTGATGATTATGGTGCTAGTGATGATGATGTGCTGATCCTATTTTTAAACGCTATGCGTGCTGGTTTTACAGAACTATAACTTGGCGATAGAGCTGGCCAGGAGAGCCTCCGAAGGGACTGGCAAAACAGCATAAATTTTCTCAAAGGGCGCGGTATGCTAAATACTGTCAAGAAAGGTTCTATGGGTATGTTTTAGCAGGAAAGTGTCTAGGCTGGGAATTTTTTTTCTTGGCAGATACCACGTTTCTTTAAAGAAATTTTCTGGTTATGTTTCTATCTTGGTCAAAAACAAAGAAAAATTAAAATTTTGTTTTAGTCAATGAACAGGCGAGTAGCCTGCAACACGACTCCCGTTTGATTTATAAAAGGCATTTTGAAAAAGTGTCAATAACATAGGCATACGCAGGCTCTGCGAACCGGCATAAAAATAACAAAGGCCACAATTTATCAGCTCTGCATTGTGATTGAAACAAAATAAGCGATATGAGGTATCAGATCACCAAGCCGGAATTAACTGGGTGATATACACAAAAAGAGAATCCCTTACAAATAATAAAGCACTCTACCCGCAGTTATCTAAGAACAAAGGTTACAACACCTGCAATGTTATAATCTTTGTTATGGTAATATGGTCAGAGCCTTCCACCCAAAATCGAAGTTGAAGAGCAGCACGAGTTTGTCTTCGCGTAATTATGGTTCAAACGTTTTAGGGAACCAGAAGAACTGTTGAATCCTTACAAACTTTATATTGATACACTGGTAAAAATTCAAGGACGGATAATTTGAAAAAAGAAATATCAACAGACAAAAAAATTTATATTTACCTTATTGTGCTGTTGCTCACAAAGCACAAACCGTGAGTTGTGTTGTAGCTATCGGAATAAATTTATTCTCAGTTTGTTGTTCGCAACAATGGGGAGAGGAAGCGTTTTCCTAGGGGTCATATTTCAAGAATTTTAATGGCGAGGAAAAGATAAATATGGCGAATTTAAATTATAAAGAGTGAAGAGAATCCGCGCCTTTTTTATGCGTAGGAAAATATGAGGGTATTGTTTAGTATCACAAATTAATAAAACAAGAGAGACAATGAAAGATTTTGTGATAGGAATACATGAGCTTGTATGCCTGTACATCGGTCAGCACCGTTCACTCTGCGGGGCAGCGCAAACTGGTTGTCCAGACAGCTGCTCACTGAATCGCTCTCCCAATGCTCGTAAGCAGAGATCTTGAGTTTCATAGGAGGATAGGAGATTTTCCACACCCGTCTGACATATTACGCGTTCCGGCATTTTTCAAAGTTGGCGAAGCTGTTAAAAAGGTTGAGCCGGATAAAATCGCCCATATATACTTTTCGAGAGCTCTAAACTGCGTTCGTGCCACTTATGAAGATATTTGTGGTCGGAAGCAAGGGTCTGACGCCGAAGTCTGCAGCGCTGCGTCATGTGTGCATAAGAGGGCAAAGATTGCAAGCCTTCGGGTTCATAATGGTGCTCTAGGCTCTGCCTGTGCGGGTAAATTTTGAAGTGGTGGCGTTAGCCGTCTCGTTTTTCAGGATGCCCTGTTGTGCTGGAGCCCGTGCAACCTTTATTAAGCAAAGTGGTGTTACGTATCTGAAAAAATTTAAAGTATAGGTTCGGAAATTCCTGTTTTTATCATTTTCCCCACGGGTTTCGCCATAATTTTCCGCAAATTTTATTGCATACTTCTTCTTCAGCTGATAGGATTTTAGTCGATTCCTGTTTGGTGTTGGGCTTTATACGCCCATTATACGCCTACTTTACGTAGCCTTGCGAACGCAGTGGCTGTTTAGAGAATCAGTTTCAGAGTAAAACAAATTGCACTACATCTGCCTCTCAGCAACATTTGACAACACATTTCAAACTTTGCACAAACGGCAAACTTACTTTGCGCGCTAAACCTCTCAGATAAATCTGTCGGTAGGAAAAAGAACGGGACATCTTGGCGAAATTGATGTAATTTTGGCTCAACCCCGAGACTCAAGGCACCATCTCTTAATGACAGCACCAATAATAAGGTGCACCCGAGATACATGTTTGCATATTGATGAGGAGTACATGCAAACAGCCTTCAGCCCTTACGCCGGCGAAGCTTGACTCCTCAATAGATCTCCATCCTGGATTAATATTTCCTCTCTGCTTCCTCCTGTTTTAATATTTGAATCAAAAGCCATTCTAAGATGCCTCTTTCTAGCGGAAACACAACTGCGAATATTTGAACATGAAAGCGACGAAGTGGAAAAGATCATATTTAAAAGAAATAGAGTAAGAAGTGATTGGAATTCCGGTTTACTAACACGAATTTTTGTGTGTTCTCCGGAATTGTAATAAAAACCTGAATATATTTAAGATTTCTTCCTTCTCTTTTAAACAAATTGCAGCAAATATAGGTCTAAATGGACGTCCGTTGTAACGCTTTTTAATATACATTGAAAATCTTGTGATGCCAAAGTATGCGTTAATATCTGTGAATTGAAGTGTTAAAATAAGTTTACTTCAAACGAATATATTGTATACAGCTGTGAAAATTTGGTTCCTTGAATTTTTGCTGCCACAATCTTTTGCAGAAAACATTATTACGCACAACTATAGTGCGGAATCCAGCAAAAACCTATCTGACACATTTCTACTGCGTCAATTAAAATAATTGAGATCTTAAACATCAATCGTTTTTATAGAAATATATTCAAGAACCGTTCAATTATAGACGTGCCTGTTTAGGAAAAAGAGCCAGTACTGAACGAAGGCGCCTGGGCTGGCAGACGTGTCCCTATTTTTTGTGAAAGCTGTAATAAATGCAGAGGACGGAGAATCAACGCACACACAAGAACACAGGGAAGAACGAAACCAATGAAAACAACAAACATTATTTGACACACTGTTGGCCCACACTGATCCCTCTCTTATTGCTCCGAAAATGCAAGTACGCGAGCATGAATACCCCGCTTATCGGGAGCAATCCATCACGCTGTGGAGGTGGCAGCGTAGGTTCCGTTTTTTGTGCTCTTTGACTCGCTAGCGCATGGCGGAAGTAGGTGTATATCTTTTACCGTATAGAGGTCGAGCATGTGAAGGTCATGCACGCTACCTTTATGTCATAAAGCACACGGCTGAAGGGGAAGTAAAAAAGAAGTTACGAGATTTATAAGCAAGGCAACAAACAGGACTTTACAGACGAATAAGTATTGACTTCTGTTGTGGCGCCTTCCCAACTTTGAACTGTAATCTGCCAGCGCACACCAGCCGGGGAGCAGCTGATACATGTGCCCCTCAAAAATAACAATGAGTGCAGTAAGGACTCTGGGAGAAAACTAATATTATCAGGAACGACAAAAAAAACTTCAATTTTGGTTTTGTTTATTGGTGAATAAAGGGTAAAGCATTTTTTTAATATGAAATGGTGTGACAGGTGTGTTAGCCGAATTTCGCGGTGAGTCCGCAGTCCACGATAGTAACCGCATTCCATAACGTAAAGTCGACATTATTAGCCAGTATAATCGATAATTGAAACTTTACGCGCATCATAAAATACTGTGACTTACCCAAAGCCACTACTGAAATTCCTTTTGTGGTTCTTATTTTTGTAGGCGTTTAAAACATATCCACGTCTATTTTCAGTCAGGGAAAATGGTAGGCATGATTTATATCCACCTTTTTCAGTAAGGGAATGTGGATACTGCAGGGGCATACGATACATCTGGCATTAGCACATCGCATTGACAGCACATATCGCTCGATTGAAATATGTACCTTTATTTCTGTGAATGTATATAAACTTAAATTCGGGTGCCAATATATGTGGTACAGACGATCCATTATATTGACGCGTATAGAAAAAGAAAGTGTTAATTTGCAGTTAGAGCCAAGAAGTCATTTCCCTCTTTCCCGCTGCTTTAATTGGGAATGTTTGAGGAGTTAACCTTTCAATAGAACACCTAACTCCTTTCCTGTCATCTTTTGGTCAATAACTTAACATTACCTACACTCTTGAATACACGATGCTGTCTTCGTATCTTGTGAGATTCCCCTTAAAAAGTGCACCTAGTACAGAACGGGGGGTGAGTACTTTCTGGACTGTACATACTAACCAGCATGCGGTAATTTGGACACACTCACTTGGGAATGTTACGGAGGCAATACTTTTGACTGTACCGCTTATAAGGCTTCTTATTCTCTCTCTTGAAGGAGATGTCGGGCTCACTTAGTTGCCACTGGATGGGAAGGCAAAACCTTAGGTTTTACATTTTGCCCTATCAGCCCTTCAAATTCAGTCAAGCCAAAACTACGTGCAATTGTGCAGCCACCAATACTTTATGACGACATTACCTTGGGGATATATGCTTCAGTTTATGACATGTTTCGCGGTATTCCAAATGGATATATTTTAAATAGGGGTGGATCGTAAACCAAGATATTCTGTGATAAAAACAACAGGACGTCGTCAACACCACGTTCGAACTCGGCAATCAGGTTGCTTGTTCCAGGCATTGCGAAATTCCTTCCAAAATGCATCATGGTTTTATCTCATATATCGTTCGGGCGCCGAGGGTAGTGGGGGTTTTTTGCTGTCAGCAAACGGTTGTTGCTACGGTGGGATACAACTAGAAAACTCCAACGATGGTTCTCATTGATGTTATGCTGTGGCTATGGCAAGGTGAAATTTCTCATAGTGAAAAATCGCCCTTTGTCGTGCGCCAGATAACATGCGTGAACACGGAAAAGCTCCCGTGCGTTCGAAAGATTTCAGGATTGCGTGCGTGGGCTTATTAGAGTAAGTTGCGCTTTTTGGTGAAAGTTCCTCACGCTTCCAATCCTACGCCGTACGCTGGAATGAACTTTGCACGGCAGAAAAACAGCGGGTGGTAAATAGAGGTTTTTGTGCAACGTAGCAACACACAGCGCTTTAGTTTGCCCTGGAGTGAAGTTTTGATAAAGAGAAAGAAATGGGTAGTTGCAATAGTTACGATGATTGTGGGCACGAATTTGAGGAATGAATCTTTCTCTCTCCTGATTATAGGCCGCCAAAGTACTAGGAAAGTTTGTGAAGCGGGGTAACGAATATCTTCACAACTTAGGTAACGATATCTTCACAACTTCTATTGAAAAACAAAATATAATTACGCGGGCATAAACTCTAAACAGGAGCTTAAGGTTTACTTACGTAATAAGAGCTTTACCGCTTCCCCTGCCACAAAACGATATCAGCCCACGCTTTATGTCCCCACAAAGAACCTGTACCACGTATAGAAACACGTACGGGCAAATTCTACTGAGAAAATTATTTCATTGTTTAAATAAAGCATCAAACGCGACGAACTTCACTTTGAATAGCAATAGGTTTTAACGAAGAGTCTAGTGTTTTCATGGGGCGGGGGAGGGGGAGGGTCATCCAGAATATCTGTGCTGAGATGATGCCTGCTTTTCTCGATGTTTTCCTGATATGCATGCAAATATCATCCCACGTGGAAGGTCGTCAATTCAGTAACACGTTTGTTTGCTTGTGTGGTTTGGAAATGTTGGTTGATGGGCTCGCGGAACAACTGCATACACTTGGCTACCAATGCTATTAGTTTTAAATTTTTGTTAACACGCTGTTGCTTTGTAATTTCTAACAGCGGAGCTCCTTAGGCCGAGTATTACCCGTCAGTGGCCACAGAAGATTAAGGAATAGTGGCGAGGAGGCACGAAGGGGGTGGGACAAAAATGCGCTAAGGGATGTCCCTGCGAATCGAACTCGGTATCCTTACGCGGTGAAACCGGCAACCTACTCCATTGGTCACCCCAAAGGCCTAATGGCGACGGAGTTAGAAGCGATGGGAAGCAATTGACATGTGCAGCCAATCGGGAAAAAATGGCTCCCGCTGTAGAAATCGAACCTGGGTTTCTTGCATTACGAAACCGGCGCCTGCCCGAATGAGCTTTCATCGCATTCCGGGCGTCCAGCTTTTTCTTTGGGTTCATAATGGGGGCCTTAGCTTTGGATTTGGATGCAGTTTCCATAACGCGTTAATGCGGTCCAGTTTGGGAGACGTGTGAATGCCTTCGGACAAAACGATCCGGGCCTTCCAGTGTTGTAGAACTTTCAGTGGGGAATTTAGAACACAAACTTCAGGTGGAGCAGCCGCGTCTTCGAAGAAGCGAGATGTTCCGCCATTTCTTCTTAATTTCCACCCTTGCACAACTAGCGCAAACTGTGTAAATATTTTTTTATATGCCTAGCGTCAGTTCACTTTGGATAAATTGTAAATGTTCTGAATATTCCATTCTGTTACACCCTGTATATTTGGTGGACGAACGTAGTGCGCATGTTTGTAGCGCACAGTGGGTTGTATGTCTCTCATTTTACACAACCGGCCAAACTGGTTCTACTCACTAACCCAGCAGTTAGTATTGACTCTGGGCAGCAAGTGAGCCAATTCGGTTTGTCTGGTTGGTTGAAATCAAGACAGACTGCTTACTCGCAGCGGGGAACGACACTTGCGAGGACTGCTGTACTGCGTGGGAGCAGTCGTTATGATTTTCATCCAACCGGACACTTCACTTCGCCTCACCGACTGTCCAGAGAAGCTATTTATAGTTTACAGTGACTCTGGTTAGTCTGTGAGCAGAAGCGGCCGGTCCAGTTGGATACAATTTAACAGCGATTGCCCGATCGCTGCCTTCAGGCAATACTTTCTTCACCGTTACCGTTGAAGACTGTTTTATGTACCTACTTTGACGCTTCCAGAACCGTCAAGAAACATTTTAACGCACCGCGGGGGGACCGCTAGAAATTCGTAAATCGCAAAAATGTTTGATCTTGAATATACGTAAATGTTAAAATGGGAATTTAGAAATAAAGATCTAAATAAAATGCGAATGCCATTTTTATTCCTTCCACGAAAATTTATGGTTTACAAAAATTGCACCCAAACTTAACAAAAAACATACACGTTTTGAGTGTCCTAAATAAACTTAATTTACTAAATAGAAACACTTTTTACAGATTGGGAATTATGAGCTGGGCATACTACTTCCCCCGTAATATAAATGTATGAATAGTAGCGTAATTTGCTTTATCCTGATGGTTTAAGAAGCAATATTACTTGATACCTACGCTTCTTCAGGTAGAGTGTGCTACGCACAGTTTGGAAAATCCACGTATCTACAACACCTGGGTTTTAGTACTAAAAAAATACAAGACAAATAAGACCTCCGTAGGTAAATGACGTGCAAAGATGTAGAGGTTGTATTAAAAAAAAATCCCCCGCATTTCCCCGAAGGGGAGTATGAGGAAGTGCGAAGCACGGGGTGATGCTATGAGCGGGAGTTTGTTGAAGTTTGGTGGCATTTTGCCCGTTAGTTACATTAACACCCCCTCGTGATCACGTTCGGCTTAACACGCCTCGTTTGTCCCTCTGCGGAAATCTTGGTGAATTAACGTGTATGTTCGAGAGGAGGAGCGCACCGCAACGCAGCGCACCGCAGCTGCGAAGCGCCGACCGGAGTGAAGGGAGAGGAGGGGCAGTCACGTGAGAGAATGCAGAGCTAGCGGGTTTGTAGTATCACGTGTACACCACGCAGTTATCAAGCCGCTATAACGCCGCTGAGTCGCCAACGCACGCCGCTGACGACGTAGTTTGAATGCGTTAACGATATAAGGCGCGTTACTAACACTGATATCAACGTCGCACCATCGATGCCGGCTCGATACAGAGGCTACACCGGTCATGGGCAGTGTTCGTTTGGCGGTCGCAATACCAGCCCATGCGCCGCACCAATCTCTTCTGGAGCGTGGAGGGAGGTGGAATTGGACTGATAAACGCAGAACTCAAGCTCGTAGTCAAGTGCGTCCTTTTCTTCCGCGACCAGGTCGACCCGTTTCTTCAGGCGGCCAACCAATGCCTAGGCTCCTTTCACTTGCGGCCGTGGCTTGCCACATCAGCGCCTGTCGATCATGGCTCTCGCATCACCGGGTTTTACAGGGAGACAGCCAGCGCGGTGGCTTCTCTTCAGACGTGTTTTTCTTGGGAATACCTGCTCGCTGTGAAGCCGCGAAAGTTATACTGGGACCTAGTTGCTCAGACACTGCCACCACCCCTGTACCGTCAGCCACCGGTCCCTCAGGGTGGAGGCGACGTGCTCAAGCGGGTCAGGCAATCCCCCATCCCAGTCGGCACAAAAGAGTTTTTCTTCCGTTTCCACGCGGCAGTGTTACCAGTCATGGCGCGTCAGCAGGAGCGGGGCTTCTTCCTCCCCTGGGGCGCCGGATGCCTCCTGTGTGGCAAACCGGAAACCGCAGAATATGCATTCCTTGACTGCAACACGGCGATGTATTTCTGGCACGAAATACAATCGTGCTTCAGAACGTCGTGGAACATCACTTGGCCGGGCCTCAAGTTCCTGTGCGCGGACACAGAGCACCCCGCTTTCCGTGATTGTGTCCTAGCCATCGGACTACACGCCCTCTGGAAAGCGAGGGTAGAAGCAGTGGAGTGCGCCCTCCACCCACAACCCGCATGGCGACACTTTCTGCGGTAGGTCCAATGGACGGTCAGCGCATTGGGTACATCTGACTGCGACCTGGAACTGCGAAGGAAGCTCGCCCGAGGCAGCCATATGCTGAAGCGCTACAAAACAAATGAGGAAAGGCGCAGGCAGGGAAAGGCCTAAGCCATTAAAAAAAAGGGGGGGGGGGGGGGGGGGGCTGGAGCGTTTAACGGGCCAGCGTATCCACGTTGACCAAGTCCTCTTTTGAGAAACAGGAGAGATAGCGCCGGCCAATAGGATGCACGCAATTTCTTCAGCCTTTGTTTTTGTAGAGCATGTGTTGCTGTTCTCATTGTCCTTGTATTTTTGTTTTCGTGTCTCTTTGCCCTTTTTTTCTTCTCTTGGTTTCACGTTCGTTGTCATCTTACCCCCAAACATGTAACCGACACATCCCCTGTCAGAGCTGCTCCGGAACCATGTGTAACACTCGGCATGACGTGTATATTTATGTGTAATCAAAGTTATTGTTTAAGGGAAAAAAAAATCGCGTCCGTGGCTTAGTCGGTAGAGCGTCGCGCTGCGGCCGCAAAGTCCGCAGATCGAAACCTGGCGCCGGATGCTATTTTTTTTTATATAGTGTAGTGGCCTGGCTGGCGCGCCGAGAGAGGGTGTTGCGAGCTGGAGAGTAGTAAAGGGGCTTTAGGAGAGTAGGCGAGGGGGGAGAGGAGGCTCTATGCGAGGGCGACGATTCAGGCTCGCTTAAGAAGTGCATTCGCACTTATTCCTGGCCAATCTCCCACGTGGGTATGTGCCATGTCAGCGGCCAGGCAGCGCGCGCCCATCTCCCGCCGTTGCTAAGGAAGACGAAAAGCGCGCGCACCCGCAGCTGTTGCTATGCGGACGGCGGAAGGTTGGGGGTCGCTTATAAAGTGCATTCGCACTTAAAAACTTGTGATACATTTATTTCTACGCCCTTCGTAGTTATTTACGTCAGTCACAATGATTTACACTGATAAACACTGATCAGCTTTCCCAACAGGGTACGCATATTTTGGAAGGCGTCATATTGATGCACATACACCGCCTGGACGTGGTGTGGGCTTGATCGGTGCGGGATGGCAAGAGAAATGTTTGCTATACGAGACTATTCAACTTCGTCCTTTCAGCCAGTACACAGCCACATTTATTTGCTGATGGAAGCCAAAAGCAAAAACGCCCGAGTCTACAAGATTTTGGCTCACCTTCAAGAACCCCAGGTGGTCAAAATTAATCCGGGGTCCTCCACTAATGCGGACCTCATCTCCTCCGTTGCCTCGGCGTGTTACACTATATTAAATCAATCAATCAATCAATCAATCAATCAATCAATCAATCAATCAATCAATCAATCAATCAATCAATCAATCAATCAACCATTCAATCAATCAATCAATCAATCAATCAATCAATCAATCAATCCATCAATCAATCAACATTCGCATTGAATTCAAAAGGAAAGGACCGCGCAAACTTGACAATAAGAAGAGGGCACAGCATGACCGGTTGTACCGTGTTCTTTCATTATTAATGTATCGCAGCTGCCCAGTTCTCGACCCAGCTCTATGTTGGAACCACGGCCTACAACCCCTTGTGTAGCTTCCTCTAAAAGAAGCCGTGTAGCGAGCACAGTACGTGAGTAGCCAAGCATCATAGAGTATTGTGAATGTGGAACTAGTAAAGCCTAAATTAGGTCTTGTGGCACTTTTACACCATCGGGCGTTCTAGAAAAGTTTTGTACCCGTGCCACTCCACCCCCTGGGATTCCGCCTAACACTTTCCAATGGCTTCTTTTGTGCAACTCAAAGCTTCTCATTGTTACCCCGAAGCATTACGGTGTTGATGACAATCGTGGATTTCGATGCGGATCTGTTCGATCGCTTTGCTGCACCCGTCCGCTGCCTTGCCTGATCTGCGTTTGATTAGCATGAACGGCTACATTTAGCTGCTGCCGAGTTGAAGTATCTGCGCGTAGAACGCCCTGCGCAAAGGGGCCCGTGACGCTTGCAAGACACGGGTGCCCCGAAATCGGTTCTTGGAGTGTCTGGACATCATTCATAGGCTTACTCATTCAGGAATAAACTCATTTGTTCTGATTTGTCCACAAACTTCCCAGGGAATACTATGATGAGGCAGTACGAAGCACGGTTAATAGAGTCAGTATATGCGTTCGTAGAGTACTCAAATACAGTATTCGTCAGTATTATGCTCGCGAGTGATGTGCTAGAGTAGTCTACTCAGGATTGCTGTACTGATGAATTCTGTAATTGCTAGTGCCTCACCCGCGAGTGCATTACTTGTGAGTACCGCACGTGTGGGTACAGCACTCGTGAGTAGAGCAGTGACGAGCATATTACACGTGAGTACAGCACTTGAGAGCACAAAAAAAGCGTATGCTGTCTTGAGTACCTTATTCCGCATGCAGTAGTGCAAACAGTTTCGATCACAAACTACAGTCTGGATGTACGTGTCCAATCGCTTACATTTAGCGGTGTTGCTGCGCCGCTTCACTTTCAAGGAGTGTAAAAGTAGACAAAGAAACATTTGGCGCTCTCTGTACATTGCCTTGTCTATCTTGTTACTACGAGCCACATTTGGGGTGTTAAAAAGGACCGAAATAGGTCGCCATTTCATGGGCAATATCGCTAGATTAGCGTTCTTTTCTTTAGGCCTTCACATGTGAAGTCTTGTCACCATTCAACGTAGATTTGAAGCACCTTTTTGGCCTGTGACGTTGCTTCTATGACGCAGCTGGCGCTCTAGACAACGGAGGCGTTTTTGGCGGGTGCCATCAAATGCTTCAGCGAATCAGGGCTTCCGGCTTGGGCCGCGGGCGGTTTTGGCGGCTCGGGCGGCGCCTACGAGAGCCGCACTCGGGCACGGTGTATCTTTGTAGGCCGGTTGTCGGTCATCGTCATCCATCACAAGAGCTTGGCTGAGCTTGTTGATATCGCGCGTCATTCGCAACATATGAATAACCCTGACAAGCAACGAGCGTCTTCTGCAGGCAGAAACGCTACGCACCTGATCGCGGAAGCCTTCTGCCTTCATGGTGGAACAGGGCCGGACTCGACTCTCCTACGGGAGGAGGAGAGTCGAACCCGGCCGTGGGTGGACATAGACCACGCACGAATCGGCACACACCGAGCAGCTAAAACTCGTCGCCACCTGCCACATCCGGACTATTGCTGCAAGTCACTTTACAAATGCGTGCAAGGGGATGAGAGTACGGTGTAAGTGTGCTCGGGATTTTTGTCGTCGCGGCTTCATAAAGCGGTGACCGAATATTTGGAACCATGCCAATTCTTTTGAATGAACTGGCCTCTGAGAGAAACGCGAGCGAGCCGCTAATCTTAGGTGGAAATCTTCAGTAATTATCGTGCGCGAGCATGTTGTTCTTGAAACCATCCTATCTGACGTTTCCCGCGTGCTAGAACTGACGGTAATCGCAAGCACGGCCAGCGCGCAAAGTAGTGCCATAGTGCCACACAGCCATTTGAAGATGGAGCATGCGCGACGGCTGCGAAAAATAAAAAAGCCTGACAAACCGCTGAGCGCAGAAAATGGCTGCGCGTACCTCTGGGGACAAAAACCCTAATAAGTGTATCTAAGTTGTAGCGCTCGAGCTTATCAGCTCGTAGAAGCCACAGCGCTCTGACTCGCGAGGAAATGGTGAATGTTCTAGGCATTATAGCCTATGCCACCACATTTAGGGCCCCTTTAAGGCTTTTTGGCGTTCGCTCGCTACTGTGTTGAAGGGGAAAATTTTCGACGTTGTGAAAGTTCCGCGCCCAACGTGACCGTCGGTACTCTTCTCCGACGACATGTGTTGATTGCGGCACCAATCTTTACAAATACACGATCCGGGAAAGCACGCCTGGCTACATAGCGCTCGCTCCGTTCGAATTGTTAATGGGCTGAGCTTGTAGGCTGCTATATATGCATGCACTACGCGCACTGAACAGGCTCTTTTTTGGCATTCAGTTGCTTTGGTTACGCGCGTCGCTCTTTTTTGGGTTAAACCGGGTGGATGTTTTTTAGATGCGACGCATCTCTTACTCTGAGGCATGTCTCTCCTGCGTCGTCGTTGTCGCGCCGTCCGTCCGCATCCCTCCTCCGTTCTTCTCTCCGACAGTTGCGCGCAACAGCTGTGCGCAACACTCTCACTCCGTCTCATTATCATAAACAGCTGCGTTCGTGCGCTTCGCTCGCTTCGCTCCGCTCCCGTCGCGCGGCGAAGCGCGGTTTGCGCAATTGTGCGCATGCGCGACTCTCCTCTGTTGCCTCCTCTTCTTCAAGCGCGGTGAATATAAAGCGGGTATCGCGCTGCAGCGGTTCAGTCAAGCGCTCGCTCTCGTTCAATTCGGTGGTGGCCAGTGCCGGTAAAACACGTGTACACTTTCATTTCGCGTACGCATGTGCATGAGAAGTAAAATTACGCCCATCTTCCCGCGTATGAGAACACTCGCATGTGATGGAAATGCATCGTACGCGTTCACAACACGTTTCACCCGATTTAGAGAATCAACCCAACGGAATCACCAATTGAACCCCCCGATGCGTCGCATCACACCAGGGTTCCCTCGTGGGAAGAGTGGCGTAATTTTTTTTTGCCACCGACATTTTTTGACAGCTGTGCCCACTGCAGCTCCAATTTTCCGATGTATGTCCATCCGTCCACCCGTCTCGTCTTATTATTATGCAATTGTGAAACATCTACTTCAGAACGCAAGGACTGTGGTCTCGTGCAGTGCCGTTTCCAAGTGGACATAGAGTGGAGGTGACCAACCATGGCGGTGATATTTTTCCTTGCAATGAAAAGAAAATAACGAGTACACTTAATTCCGCGTGTTGGTTCGCGATCTGAAAGCATAATTCCAATCTGAAAGACTCCTGCTCTTTGTTTCACTGCGAATTGTCAAACAGGTCTGCTACGCTTCCGCTCCAGGAGCGCTTTGGTTTCGATTGCCTTCAATGTGTCTCAGTTTTATTTCGCCGCTGATCGGTTACGCCGCCGTTTCATGTGAGATTCAGTGATGACGCTTAATTTCACAGTTGTTCTCCCCCACCAACTTTACCGCCCAGTTTACAACCGCAACGTGGAAGGCCTCATGTAGCGGCCGTTTTTACGTTACGCCGATTCAACAAGCCGTGTTTTTCGCTGAATCTCGTGTCGTTGAACGTCTCGTGAAAGATGTGGCTTGCACAAGAAGACACCCCTCTCTTTTTAAAGACGATTCTTCGGCTACCTAACGCAGAAATTTCTGTTTGTGTAGTTCTGTCTGTCAGTCTTCCTGTGACTCGACTCAGAAGCCCTGGCAAAATGAAACAGAAGCTCCGGAAGTCTTATATACGCCCCGCTCAATCTGAAGGCCGAAGTCCGGTGCCAATGTTCATACTTGTCAGTATTGTTGAGCGAGAACAAGACCTCACGCAAATATAAGGCAAGGGGGATATATCCAGTGTTCCTTTATTAAAAAAATTCATGGATGCTTGGTTTTGGCGGTAGAAAATAAAATACTACATCAACTGCAGAAAACCGTCGGCTGCTGTGACCAGTGCTACTAGAGCTACTTGCGGCAGTTATGAAAACAAACGGTAACAGCAATGAAATGCTCCTGTACATGGGTTCCACGTTCCGCTTGAACGCTCGTGCAGTGGGGAACGTGGTGCAGAAAACGTTGAAGCAACATCCTTCGATTCACGTGAATCTCCGCCGTACGGCAACGCTGGAATCGAGGCACACGACCTGGTGCAGTGGAACGCGGTAAATTTAAATTGCCTCGAGAAAACCTTTACGTGTTCATCTGGGGAGGCACGAGACGGGAGAGGAACAGCGTAATAGGTGAGCGGAAAACAGAAGGGAGGCATTTATTTGCAGGGGCGCCAATCGTCTATAGTCTTTCGTCGGCATTTGCTACGAAACAAGCGTATACTAGGCCATTTTTTTCAACCACAGCTCTCAACTTCCTCAGCGTTGCTTTAAGTAAGAGGAGCAGATTTCCACCCCGCACCTCAACACGACGGCTCAGTTACATTAGTCCACTCTATTACGTCCCCCCAAAACGCGTCATCAAACTTTGTCACTGTGTGGAAGAAGTATGACGTAGCAGTTGAAACCTGCAGCAGCGCAGCAGCTGGCTGCATTGCGGCCCTCAACGGTCAGCGATACTCCCTCGCCCACTCCCCCGCTCCCCCCCCCCCACATTAAAAATAAGGTGGTTGCAGCCCCCGACCAGTGGATTTTGCCAGGGCTAATAAGGGAAATAAACAAAACGACGACTTGCGCCGTTCTCCCGTCCCTTTCTCGCGGCGGGGCATTCTTTTTGGCTTGTCTCGTACTGGCCGGTTTTTGTCTTTATGTTTTTCACTTTTTCGGGCATGCCCAGCGGTGGCGATGGAGAATATACCGCAATGTTCGCATTGCGCGCAAAAGTGGAGCTCGCTTATCTTCACAGCTGGTTTCAAACACGGTAGTCTATGTTGGCTACTCAGGCGAGAAATGTTTGGTCTGTCTCTCCGTCAAAACGAGAATTTATTATAACACTTAATACCAGGGCTCAATGGTGATCGCTACTACAGGAGTCCCCACCAATTTTTTATGGAATGATGTGCTCCTTTTACAACTGGACAACCCTGTGTACCCCACGAATTAGCCACTGGGCTTTA
This sequence comes from Haemaphysalis longicornis, assembly GCF_048455015.1. Classification (NCBI taxonomy): domain Eukaryota; kingdom Metazoa; phylum Arthropoda; class Arachnida; order Ixodida; family Ixodidae; genus Haemaphysalis; species Haemaphysalis longicornis. The sequence goes on along the minus strand of NW_027526353.1, from coordinate 1,626,868 downwards.
AAGTTAAAAGCATTCTTCAATGAAATTCCCGTGAGCAAAATATTTCCAAGCTATAAATCTCATACTTCTTAACATTGTTCAGCCAAAAAAGCACATTAGGGATAATTCAATTCCTTGAATCCGACCGGACTTTGCCAAACAGGTCGCCGATTGACGTTCAAGACCTCAAGAGGCTCCTCTGCTTTTGCCTTGCGAACACATACTTCTGCTTCGACAAGGCAACGCCGCCTGTATTAACATTGCCTGACGCGTCGCGCGCTTTTCAATGGGAAGGGTAGGAACGCTTAGTTCAGGCACTGATCCGCTATGTGGCGCGTGTCGGCGGACATCTCGCCTTACGTCACTGCTCGCGAGTCGCGAACGCTGCACCCACTTCTACGACGTGTGTCTGTCAGATTGCCTGTTGGGCTTCAAGGGCCGTTTCGCTTACATCTTAGCCACGACGGGGCGCTAGTGCTGTGGCGCACTGGGGATCTCGTTCAACGTGTCGCTCGCTTCATACTTGCTGCATTTTTCCAAAGATAAAGACGGAGGCGGACTGAAATAGTGTAAGAACATACTGATTGTCGGGTAGACATATAGCTAACAGAAAAAGGATATTTTCGGATGGGGCAGCCATTATTTTACTGATATTTTTCTTTCTGGAGTATTTAGATAAGAAAAAATTGCGTGCACGTTTTTTGTTCAGGCACTCACTTCTACGATTACTTTCCAATAATATCACGTGCTTGTAAACTTCAGAAAATTATAGGAAACAAAAGGATAAGCAGCTGGGATCCCGCCACGCTGTCCTGGCGCTTCTACAGTACGTCCTCAATTTTAGAAGTGCGTACCGATGCGGAGTGCGAACAGCGGGGTCAAAACAATACCTAAATGCGGAGGGGATAGAGGTGGGATGCCCCACTCAGAAAATTTCAGGGCCTGTGATCCGAGTAGATAAGCGCGCAAAGCCGGCATCAGCCTGCGGCAACGCAAGGGATTTCGCTTCGTGACAAAGGAAGTTTTATCAGTGACAGACCAAGACAGACAGGCATGGTGAAAAACGAGAAGGCGTAGGAGCGCCGCCTTGGGAACGCTAAACAAACTTTCCACTATTTTGCATAGTTTCCGAGAAGCGGCGCTGGCTGGCGGACACGAAAGCACGCTGGAAGGCTACGGAGCGGGGAAGGGTAGGACAGAGCAACAGGAGAGTGGCTGTTTGGCCATTTTTCGCTCACGCGTTAGGCATTGTTTATACAGGCGGCGTTGGACAAGGTCTTCTACAGGCACGTCCACGGTACCGCAATGGGTGCCTACGTCTCTGTTACTGCTGCCAATCTTACGATGAAATGGCTGGAAAATCGCGCGCTCGCTTCCTTCAGTCCATGCCCAAAAGTTTTTCTGCGCTATGTGGACGACTGTTTCTGTGTGGTTCGACGCAGCGCCTTGGCTTCGTTCACTGCGCATCTGAAAAGTCAAGAAATGGCCATCTAATTCACAGTAGAGGGTGAGGTCGACCATAAACTCCCTTTTTTGGACGTGCTTTTGAGCCGATGCGATGGAACGCTCTCGTTTAAAGGAGCCATGAAGAGAAAACACAAGTTTGGTTCATTCAAAAGATTGTCTCGTTAGAATCATACTGACACCCACTTTTAACGTAAACTTCGCTAAATAAGCTACATAATTAGGAAAAACGGGAATGGTCATGCGACCCACCAGCTCATTTCCCGCAACAGAACCTGTGATGTCACGTGGGCTAAGCTCTGCAATTGGCGGAGGCTGGCAGAAGCAGACGCAAATTAGGTAGAGCTTACAAACTAGACGAACGAGTGATTTGCGTATAAATTTAGGGCACATTCTTTACAAAGCAATAAGAATGATCGGACAAACAGTGGAAGTTACGAAAGCACATGTAAACATAGAAGTACTGACAGGCCAATGCTACTTTTTCTAGTTTCGGTTCTATTATTGCGCGCCTAGAGGCAGTGGCGCTGGGGAAACACTCATCCTCTCATTTTTTTTTCCGCTTCTCTCCGGCGCGCTGGGGGCGCGCATGCGCGATAACGGGATAGCGGTCACCGCAGTTGGCAGTTGCTGCTTCTGCACGGCGAGCAGCGCGGCCGACGCCGACGCGCGCCTCATGTAGTGGGCGATTTCTCGTATGTGCTCCCTCGGACATTACGGTGCTACAAAAGGGACGCCATAAACACCAGGATGAATTGTAACGCGAAGACTCTGAGTGATTTTAGCAAAAGGTGAGAACGTCGTTCGTATGCCGTACGTGAAGCTGAGCTGAAAGATAGGACTCGTGTTGTGCGTGTGCTGTGCTTGAAGACAGACAACCGTGTCTGTGTTGTATTGGTCATCGGTGTTTCTCTCCGCACGTCGCGTTCGCGCACGTAACGCGAATAAAGTGTTCAAGTGATATTCGAGCTGGCGTCGTTACTGCTCAAGCGGCGTACGCTTCGTGCCGGCGGAGCGAGGCCGGCGAGGCTTGCCCGTTGGAGGCAGCGGGGTGGCGACGGCGGTTGCCGGGTGGGAATGGGGGGGGGGGGGGAGGGAGAGACATGAGAAGGGGGGAAGAAATCCAACCGGCATGAAAGGGGAGAGCGTTACCTCTCCCCCACGCAAGCTGCGCGCCCTCGCATTGTTGCCATGGCAATTATAACGCATCCAAGGCCAACATGGCGGTGGCGTTGCTAGGGCAACAACAACGCAGTAATGTTTCCCCAGGCTCACCAGGGGAGAATATGCCGCATGAGTCGCAATTAGCCCGGACGTTGGGTTGAAGGCTAAGAGTCCGCCTCCTGGTACTGATGCGTTCTGCTGTTCGTACTGCGCACAGCATGCTTTGGTTTAGCTGCACAGCACTACGGTGCTTGGGGTTGTCTCAGACGACACTGGCCGATTGACGCAAGCAACGGTGTCTTACGTGACCCCCTATTTGTCGAGCCAGCACTGTTTAAGGGAACGAATATTTTCTCCCAGAACAAAAACAAGCCAGGTTTAAATGCGGGCAAAAAAAAACCAAACGCTTGCCACGGTATGTTGGTGCCATCTAGGTTACGGAACGTAAAGAAACGCGGGAGCAAAGCAACACCGCTGTACAGGGTGGAGACAACCTTTGAACGGTCCCGTGCCGCCGCAATTGGGCCAACGGGCTCAACGCGTTATTCTTTTCGTTTCCCACGAGACCTAGCAACGCGAAACAGACAATATGATTCAAACTTCTTCAGTAAACCGCGTTCCGGCGATAATTTTAGCGTGGTTTTGACACAATGACTTGCTTCGGGGGCGAGCGAGCAACCGAACATGGCGGCGCCAGCGTTACGTGTCTCTAAACTGTACGGCGGATGCGTGAAGGAAGGTACTCTAGGCTGCAGAGCGGTCGGTTCCCGTGATGTCACTTGGGACCACGAAAACGCACGATTGAGCGGGAAAATCAAAATTTTAACCTAAATTGTTTATTTCTCAGTGAATAAAGCACCGTTTGTATCCGGACAAGCGCTCGAGGCACTATAAAACACGAAATCTTTCGAATAAAACCAAATTGCATTTTCTCTTCATGGCTCCTTTAATGTGTACAGAGAGTATACGCACACTGGACGATACCTAAACTTTCTGTCCGTTCACCCTGACGCTCACAAAAGCTCTGTTGCTGCCTCGCTCTTCAGCCGTGCGAACCGCTTTTGTACGAAAGCAGAAGACCTTTTCATCGACATCGACACGGTACCAAACGATCTCTCGGCAAGCGGCTATCACCGGGCTTTCTTGAATGGGGTGGAACACCGCCTGTCCAATCCTGCCGGACCGGCTGATCACCGACCAAGAAAGCGTGCTGCCATTCCCTACGTCCCTGGTGTAATCGAAGCCTTGTCCCACGTGCTGCGTAGTTATGACATTGAGGTGGCACACGTGCCTGTGTGTAAGCTGCAGAACGCACTCGTGGGTGGTAAGGACAGGCTTCCAAGAGAATCGTTTCTTGGCGTAGTCTACAAGATTTCCTGCGCAGATTGCGATTTCGCTTACATAGGTGAATCGGGTAACTTCAAACAGAGATTACGGCAGCGCCAGAACGATGTAAAAACAAGCGTGTGGGGTCCAATGCTCTTTCCGAGCACGTGGTTGCAACGGGTCATGGGATTGACTGGGATGATTCCACAATCATCGGCCAAGAAAGGAACTTCAGATCGCGGCTGTATCTGGAGTCTCTGAAAATACAGACGACACGTCATACACCTAATCGAAATGAAGCATCCCTCCCCCCGTCGTACACACGCTGCCTACGTCACGTGCTCAAGAAAGATAAGCGTGCATGAACTTTTATTCGCCTCAATGTGAACAAGGCTTCAGTAACGAAGCCGAAACGTCTTGTTGTTTTTAAAGGTTTTGATTTTCTTTTGGTCGGTGTCTCCGCTTCTACTCCAACATGTTTCCCGACCAGACGGGTTTCCGTCAAACCCTCGACTTCTTCAACCTTCGCCGGGCGTATGGCCAACCCGTTATCACCGAAATTCTCCGTTATGTTTCCCTCACAACCCGCGTTGCCGCATTTCATGGACATCTGGACTTCAACCGAACCTGCAAAGCTCGGGCACTCATTCCGCTCTCATTGCACCTAAACAGGTCTGTACCTTCTAAGTTTGGTTACAGCGTCATCGCAAAGGCAGAGAGAATGTTGCTACAGGCCAGAATAATGGACTGCCGTGACGCCATTAGAAAGATAGAAAACGAAGCGTTTTTTGTACGACGCCGCCTGGAGAACCACTGTCCGGATCATTTTGCAAGCATCCAGCTACACGCCAACTTTCAAGCCAACGTACACGCTCGCCGGTCACAGTCCGTGCATAGTGTCAAGCTTGGCAGACTTTCAAAAAAAGCCAGGCAGTTCCGTCCGCAAAAAAAGACAACGGTGTGCAACCTTTCCACGCACAAAGTCGACTCTACCGAGGCCTCCGTCCTGGAACTTGGGCTGAACTTCAATGTTGCTTCTGCCCCTGACGTAAGAAAGGTTGTGTGTGCGGTGGAGTGTGCGGTTAACCAAGTTGATCCGTCCTGCCGTGACGAGGCGCGCACCCGCGCTATTGTCCTACTTTCTGGGCTGCACCGGCCGAAGTTCGTCTCGCCCATTTCTGCGGATGAACGGAAGGCTGTCAAGCGACTCCAGGCGAACACCGAAATCGTGATTCTTCAGGCTGACAAGGGGAATGCGACGGTACTAATTGGCACATCTGTCTACAAAAGCAAGGTACTAGCTCTGCTGGATGACCAGGACACTTACGTCCGACTCACTCGTGACCTCACCTTGAAAGTGCAGAGGGACTTACAGACACTCCTGGCGGATGTGTTTCGCTTCATTCCTCCCGAGCGCAAGTCTCGTATATTATTCGCTTCTGTGCAATAAAGGCGCCGCACCTGCACTGTACGGCCTACCGAAGGTTCACAAGCCTAATGGCCCCCTTCGTCCAATCTTTGACTACACCCGGTCCCCTCTCTACCATTTTTACGGATACCTGCACGAAATTCTCTCTCCACTCGTCGGGAAGGGCTCCACGCATGTGAGCAACTCCTGCGATTTCATTAAAAAAGTTCGTGGCGTGGCAATAGACGACGACGAAGTGATGGTCTTTTTCGGTGTGGTCTCGCTATTCACCTTTATTCCGACTGACATGGCTTTGGAAGCATGCACTACTGCGCTAGAATCCGACCCGACTTTGCCAAACAAGTCGCCGATTGACGTTCCAGACCTCAAGAGGCTCCTCTGCTTTTGCCTTGCGAACACATACTTCTGCTTCGGCAAGGTATTCTACAGGCAAGTCCACAGTACCGCAATGGGTGCGTCCGTCTCTGTTACTCCTGCAAATCTTACAATGGAATGGCTGCAAAATTGCGCACTCGCTTCCTTCAGTCCACGCCCAAGAATTTGTCTGCGCTATATGGACGACTGTTTCTGTGTGGTTCGACGCAGCGCCTTGGCTTCGTTCACTGCGCATCTGAACAGTCAAGTAAAGGCCATCCAACTCACAGTAGAGACTGAGGTCGACCATAGACTCCCAATTTAGGACGTGCTTGTCAGCCGATGCGATGTAACGCTCTTGTTTAGTGTGTACAGAAAGGATACGCACACTGGCCGATACCTAAACTTTCGGTCCGTTCACCCTGACGCTCACAAAAGGTCTGTTGCTGCGTCGCTCTTCAGCCGTGCGAACCGCTTTTGTACGAAAGCAGAAGACCTTTTCACCGACCTCGACAGGGTACGAAACGATTTCTCGGGAAGCGGCTATCCCCGAGCGTTCTTGAATGGGGTAGAACGCCGCCTGTCTAATCCTGCCGGACCGGCTGATCCCCGACCAAGAAAGCGTGCTGCCATTCCCTACGTCCCTGGTGTAAGTGAAGCCTTGTCCCACGTGCTGCGTAGTTATGACGTTCAGGTGGCACACGTGCCTGCGTGAAAGCTGCGGAACGCACTCGTAGGCGGTAAGGACAGGCTTCCAAGAGAATCGTTTCCTGGCGTAGTCTACAAGATTTCCTGCGCACATTGCGATTTCGCTTACATAGGTGAATCGGGTAGCTTCAAACAGAGATTACGGCAGCACCAGAACGGTGTAAAAAACAAGCCTGTGGCGTCGAATGCTCTTTCCGAGCACGTGGGTGCAACGGGCCATGGGATAGATTGGGATAATTCCACAATCATCGGCCAAGAAAGGAACTTCAGATAGCGGCTCTATCTGGAGTCTCTGCAAATACAGACGACACGTCATTCACTTAATCGAAATAAAGGATCCTTCCCCCCGTCGTACACACGCTGCTTACGTCACGTGCTCAAGAAAAATAAGCGTGCATGAACTTTTATTCGCCTCATTGTGAACAAGGCTTCAGTAACGAAGCCGAAACGTCTTGTTGTTTTTTAAAGTTTTTGACTTTCTTTTGGTCGGTGTCTCCGCTTCTACTCCAACATGTTTCCCGACCAGACGGGTTTCCGTCAAACCCTCGACTTCATATTTGAATTAAAAGACAAAAACGGAAGTGATATTCGCACGTCTTCTTTAATGAAAACTCGACGTATGTATAATTTTTCAGAACACAGTGAGAGTTATTCGGGGCAGTTTCGCATTAGTGATGTGTGCGCTGCGCAAACAGGGAAGATGGTGGCCCCACTCCGGTAATCCATGGTATGGCTACGTTTCTGCGTGAGTTTGCTTTGAGACTAGAACTATTTTTCTGCGTGGTTATGCTGCGAGACTTAGTCACGCTTTCTGGGTGGAGTCGTCACTGGCCCACTAAGCAGCAATAAACACTCGAACATTAAGGAGGTAAAATGTACAGGTGGCCTCCGGCTTTGCGGTGAAGCGCCAATTATAGCAGTGGCGCAGCGAGACGAGTCCCTGCTCTAACCTTTTAAAGTCATTGCGTGGCCACCGTTAGGCAGTGTGGTCTGAATTGTGGGTCGCGAATTCAGAAGTTTAATACGCCAAAGTTTCTCTGCTTTTACCTTCCTTCATTCTGGCATTAATTCTTCTCCTTGCACCGTCCAAACTGCACAATTCATCGCAACAAGCGATAGACCAAGCCGAAAGCCATGCTTGTAACAGTTTTATAGCCCCCATTCCACGCGATACGTTTCAAAGGACGTACTTTAATCAGTTCTATTCCGCCTCCGAAACGCTGCGACACGAGTCCCACACGACCTCGGCGAGGTGATGCTATGGCTGAGTGCGGCTGGCTGGTGCGCTGAAGTCATAGCTGGGCCAGGTTTTCCTGCGCACGTTCCCTGCCCAACCACCACGTTAAAAAGCATTCACTATTAAGAAATACGTTGTTAACGTTATTGTAACCGCAAATACAAGAACGCCTTTCGCTCACGCCTGGGCCGCGTGTCTTGCGTGCCACGCCAAGCAGTGACAATTAGTCCCCACAGGTAAACCAGCAGTTCTAACGCCCGAAAACTGGCTGAACTAAAACGAATATCCATTGTATTTATACTGGGAGGACCGAGGCAGGGGGGGAAACATCGTGAGAAGTGGGCGAAGGTAGAGGAAATGCAGTTACGCGACAATTGCTGCCGAATACTTTGGACGACATTTACATATATGGAGCAGATGTACCGTCTCCACTTCCCATAATTCTGGGTCCGTCAAAAGTAGGAACACCAAATAGAAGACAAGAGCGCGTAAGTTACTAGAATTATCACTCATCCTTTTTCGGCCTCATTAATTCCATGGAATGGTAATGGTCACCGTCTACTGAATAAATTTTAATGGAGCCATGAAGAGAAAATGCAAGTTGGTTTTATTCGAAAGATTTCGTGTTTTATAGTGCCCCCAGTGCTTGTCCGGATACAAACGGTGCTTTATTCACTGAGAAATTAAACAATTTAGGTTAAAATTTTGATTTTCCCGCTCAATCGTGCGTTTTCGTGGTCCCAAATGACATCACAGGAACCGACCGCTCTGCAGCCTAGAGTACCTTCATTCACGCATCCGCCGTACAGGGTAGAGACACGTATACGTTGGTGCCGCCATTTTCGGTTGCTCGCTCGCCGCCGAAGCAAGTCATTGTGTCAAAACCGCGCTAAAATTATCGCCGCAACGCGGTTTACTGAAGAAGTTTGAATCATATTGTCTGTTTCGCGTTGCTAGGTCTCGTGGGAAACGAAAAGAATAACGCGTTGAGCCCGTTGGCCCAATTGCGGCGGCACGGGAACGTTCAAAGGTTGTCTCCACCCTGTACAGCGGTGTTGGTTTGTTCCCGCGTTTCTTTACGTTCCGTAACCTAGATGGCACCAACATACCGTGGCAAGCGTTTGGTTTCTTTTTGCCCGCATTTAAACCTGGCTTGTTTTTGTTCTGGGAGAAAATATTCGTTCCCTTAAACAGTGCTGGCTCGACAAATAGGGGGTCACGTAAGACACCGTTGCTTGCGTCAATCGGCCAGTGTCGTCTGAGACAACCCCAAGCCCCGTATTGCTGGGCAGCTAAACCAAGCATGCTGTGCGCAGTACGAACAGCAGAACGCATCAGTACTTCTATGTTTACATGTGCTTTCGTAACTTCCACTGTTTGTCCTATCATTCTTATTGCTTTGTAAAGAATGTGCCCTAAATTTGAGCGCAAATCGCTCGTTCGTCCAGTTTGTAAGCTCTACCTAATTTGCGTCTGCTTCTGCCGGCCTCCGCCAATCGCAGAGCTTAGCTCATGTGACATCATATGTTCTGTTGCGGGAAATGGGCTGGTGGGTCGCATGACCATTCCCGTTTCTCCTAATTATGTAGCTTATTTGAGCGAAGTTTACGTGAAAAGTGGTGTCAGTATGATTCTAACGAGACAATCTTTTGAATGAACCAAACTTGTGTTTCCTCTTCATGGCTCCTATAAAGTCGCATAAAGTGTGCCCGCCATTCAGATATTTCGGAAGACTACACAGTTTGCGGCAGTTGCGGAAAGCTACCGATGTGGTGAATGATGGAAGCTTGTGCCTGCCGAACCACTCCGGATGATGGAGTTCTGCGAGAGAGCGAGAGAGAGAGAGAGAGAGAGAGAGAGAAAGAGAGAAAGATAGAGAGATAAAGAGGGAGAGAAGCAACGTTAGCCATACCCACGAGTTTGTGCCCTGTTAGGAAGAGAACAAGAGGAGGAGACCGCCAGGAGGGAGCTGTTGTGGCAGAGGCACCGTTACACCTAAACATTCGGGTTGGGCGGGCGGAGAAAGCATAAGATAGTAGCGTATCGGCTGGTCTCCCCGTATTGCCGTTCAGAAATTGTTTTGGCGTGGCAGAAAAGTTGACGACGTTTAAATGAACATCTCCAAACTGATCGTAGATCCGCATTTTACTTTGTAATGGACATTTACAGCTACTTTACAACACACTGTCATTGTACCTGTCTTCCTTAATAACCAACATTTGAGCACAGCAAGTGAACATTGTTTTGCTACATTTTTATTCTGGCATTTTTTTGTGTCCTTTGCAAACCTATGCAATCTTTCTTAGCTTTTGCACTTGTTTTACCTAGTTGAGTCCATTGATGTAGTTCAGCGCCTGAATGCAAGTGGCTATTTGCTAGAACATATTAGTACATATACATTCCAGTACGAATTCTCGTGAGTAGAGATTCAGTATGCGCACGCGTGAGTATAGAAAGTGTAAAAATACTCATGCGTACATTTAAGCACGATAAATCGCGAGTGTCATTTCAGTATGAGTGGGATCGAGTACAGATGAGCTGAGTACGCTGAGTACAGACTGAGTACGAATATCCATATGTACAGATGAGTAGGAGTACTCCTCAGTACAGATTTAGTATAAGTAAGAGTAAGAACAGATGAGTTGAGTAGGTGTGAGTACACATTGAGTACGAGCACTCGCAGAGAAATGGGAGTTCGAGTGCAGGTGAGTACTATTACAAATGGGTTTGTGATTATTGAGTAAAAGTGATTTTGAGAACTGATGAGTTTTTTGAGTCTGACTGAGTAAGAACAGCGTGAGAAAAATTTAATGGAGTTTGAGTGAGTTCTTTATGTTTTTTCGGCCAATTCGGTGCATGGAACGAAAATGGTACAGAATGCTGGCCGCAGACACCTCCACTCTAAGATATAAAGGAAAAGGGAAAAATTGAGGCTATTTAGGTTTGTTGTACAAACGTACGACTACCCCATGCTAATTGCGTAGCCTGTTCCACCAGCCGTCATATAAAATACAAGTACAGAAAAATCCCGTTGCTACGTTTCTGGATCATACGATTTTCCGGTTAGTACGCTCTATATTGTGCACTAAATTGCTTCGTAGATTTAAAGGATGAGTAAATGAAACCACTTGTGCTTCAGAATACAGATTTTGTTTCCCGGCTACTGGGTTCCTGGATAATACAATTTCTCCGTGCATGCGTTCGAAATACTAAATATTATACCCAAAAACGACCAGGCACGTGATACGGTCAACAATAGCGTTATGACGTGCGTGCGGACCGAGCCTTACCACGTGTGTCACTAAAGAGGCGCCTAGCGGTGGTCCGAGAACTTTTGTCACCCTCATGGCTTTCCCGTAGTGCTGGGCTTGGTGGAGTCACTTGGTAATGCGGCTTTTAGCTAACGTTGCTTGCATAACAACGTCCGAACGTGCGAAACGCTAAACTTGGAAGAAATCGTCGCGGAATCACGCCATGAAGCAGCACAATAGAATATGCTGACTTTTAACATCCCAGACGGTGCTACAGAAACAGTTGGGTATCTATCTAAGAAATGCTGCAATTATTGTTTCTTCACTGTAGTCCTTAGGGTCATACCTGGTGTTGGGGATGAAGGAAAGCTTAGTCAGTGAGCAAATAAAATGTGGCCAGAGTTGTTGTTCGGGAAAGAAACAGCCATAGGTGTAGCGGTCTGATAAGTTAATGACTAAGTGGTACTTGGGATTTGTGTATATTGGATGAGAACGTCGTCGAGGCTCAAGAAAAAATGGAGTTACTGCTGGTAGCTTTTCATATGCCGAAAAAGGTTTAAAACATACGATTTGCAGCTGTAGTTGATTAAGATTAAAAGCGCTTAGGAACCAGTATTTGATGTTTCCAGCGGTTTCTACCGGTTTCAGATTATGGGTTTGGTATCCATATGGTTATATGCTTGAAGACAGCAATAATAGGACAGCGAACGCTATTGCTGTGTATCCGCAGAGGAACATCGTTTGCAACACCTTCCGAAGAGAAAATTTTAGTCTCAACGCGCATGACCGGGGTGTTTTTAATGACGTTTTCGCATTACTCACAAGTAGCTTGGTGTACACCAGGCCGCAGCGGCGGTTATTCTGAGGGTGGTGTAAAAGTGTACGATGTGCACGTTCGGGAAACGCCCAGGTTTTCCGAATAGGTCCTAGTATCTTCGGGGCGCGTTCAACGTTTGGAGCTTTCATCGCGGTTTCGGCAGCGGTTCATACATTTACCTTGAGGGCTTCTGTATATGACCTGCTGGTGTATACGTTCCAACTGTCACAGTCACCGGAGGAAGTACAATGCATGACTAGCCGTAGCACGGATACGCTTTTCAGTGAAGCCGGATGGGGAAGGGGCCAGGCGCAAATGCCTGTGGGGACCTTACAGCAGCCAGCTGCTGCTGCCAAGGATGCGCCCTGCGGTTATTGCGTAAAGTCCTGCAGCGCCACTCGGGAGGGAGCCGCCCTCTTCCGTCTCGATGAATATGATGATGATGAATAGGATGACTATTTTGTGCCGCGGAATTTCGTGCAAACGCACTTGTTCCTATTGATGGCCCCAGATATTGAAAGCAGGATCCGGAAAAATATTTAGTAAAAGGAATACTCCAAGTGAGTGGTACATAAAGATGTCTGCTTGTGGGCAGTGGAAAAATAAATAATATCGCTGCACTGACGTCAACAGTGAAAAATCAAGCAGAACTTTTGAGGTTATCTAAATGACATGAATTCATTGGTACTATTTTTTTGTATGTTGTTTGACATTTTATCCTGCGGTGCTTGGTGTAATGACTACAAACATCTGCGGGGAATCACGGCGAGCGAGAAACACGGTAGCAAATTGTTTTTTTTTACTTCATACCGCAATGAGAGGACAAAGAAATCGCAATGGTGACCCTATTAGGCACTATTGAAACTTCCACAAGCACTCTGCATTTTGGAAATTGAGATAGACATCTCTAAAGTATCCAAAGGAATAAAACAACTTTTCTTTATAACTTACACCAGCGTTTCTACGTTTATATTTGGGATTCTCCCACTGTATCCTGAACTATGAGTAAATGCTTCCAGTAGCAGTTATAGTTATTTTGACTGCAACTTGGTACGTGACGGCGGACGAGAACAAGAATATGTACGGCGTATAACACTGTTCTATTTAACTTTACAGTGAGTAAGTGAGAAACTTATTCAAAATACCTACACAAGGGGGCTGATTTGCGGTAATTTAAACGGCTTCGAATCGAAAACAGCCTTTGGCTTACGCGCACACGTCTTGAATCGGCAATCGCCATACGAGTTTCGAAGAACGTGTTTGGTCTACCTTATAAAAAAATTGATTAACGCCCAGAGCATTCCCGCACCGGCCAGTAGGGCAACCAATCGTGTTGGCGCTGTGTTAGCCACAGGCGCTTTGCTGCTCTGAAGGCGCTTTGCTTCTAAGCCAAAGGATTCGAGTTGGGTTTCGCAACGGTGACTAGTTTTCAGACGGAGGCCGTAAGCAACATCTGCGTTGTGCATAGATTTCGACACATGCTGAAAAGCCCGAGCTGGTCGAAATTATTACGGAACCCTTAACGAAGTGGCACCTCAGACTGCAGGTGTAGCTTCGACCCTTTGAACCCGGGATATGGGAATCCACTGATGCGGCGAAAAAAATCTTTACATATTTAGTGACGCAAACTAGACCAGTAACCAAACAGGAAGTATGCGTAAAAAAGTAAAGCTATGGGCCCCCACCACAAAAACTTATGTTTGATTCGCTGACCTGTTTCTCTTTGTTGTTTCTATCGAAATGTGAATTTTTCTGTATGACGCATAGTAAGTCCTAAGTTGGGAGCGAAAAATTGAATTTTAGCAAAGAATGTAATCCCAGACCCGGCCACAGAATACTTATTTTCGCACTTGTGTCACGAGGTCCCTTTCACTACAAGAAATGTAAAGTCAGCAGCCATTATGGTAGCAATATACAATAATCATCCACGGCTGTATCGCTCTGCGCTGCAGTTCCGGCAATGTGTAGCGACCCCACGTTCGCGACGCGATTGGGTAGTACGAGAAGAGGCCTCCCGCGGCACCCTCCATGCATTTTAACCGTTTGATTTCGGTAGACAAGCTGAGCTCTTCCACAAGGGCTGTACTGCTCCCTACGAAGACCGTAAAACAAGCGCAGTCGCACTACACTGACATATGTTAGATTATTTATTGTGCTATTCACGTTTAATATTTTGTTTATCATGTAAGTTTATTTTGAACAGTTTTATTCATTACGCACTTGTTATTTACCATCATTAGACAACTTCACGACAGGAGACGTCGGCGTGTCTTGTGATCAAGTGACAGGACACGCCGAAGCCCTTATTAAAGTGTTTCCCCACTTAAAAAACACAGTTTAACGCTTTCGCTTCCATTGATGAATTTAGACGTCATCAGATTTTTGTACTAAACTGAGCGATGGAGAGTATAGTCGCCATCGGCATTTTTGAGCACGGCCGGCATTTTTTTGCAAGACACTGCCCTAATGTGGCGAACCCATCTTCGAGTTGGAAAGAAAAAAAATTATTGGGCATAAAACTCAGCGTTTTTCTTAGTTCAGATAGCCCTTCCTTTCTTACAGAAATAAAGGAACGTAATTTTTCGAAAGTAGTTGTGGCGTATGAAGCCATTTTAATGCATATTTTTTGCACAGAGACATAAAGCAACGTTATTTCATAGAAAGAATGGGGCCGTTTACTTCAGATAAAAAAAGCTATAAAAATAGGGCGGACAACATCTGTCGGTAAGTTTGGTACAACTTTCTCCTGTCTTACTTTCCAAGCCTAAGTTTCAGGCAGTACGGCAATCGGAGTAACGAAAATTTGGCAATAACCCAATTACCCAACACACAGATAGGAAGATCACGCGGTGTCAATTGGCATCAGCTGATTTCGGTGGCAGTTCCGGCTGGCGTTCGTAATCTCGTATGGTTGCGTGGCTGGGAAGTTCTCCCGATGTGTGACCGTCTGGCGAGATTTGGCGTTGTGCCTTCCGCACGGTTCCGCACTGCGTCCACACTGAAACATCAGAACATGCCTTGTTAAACTGTCGTGTAGCGCCAAGGTTTTGGACGGTATTAGGCTGGATGTTCCGACTCATACTTCGAATGAACACTCATCCAAATGATGTGTTGCGGAATTTTCAGATTTGTGATGGTGCTGTTGCTTTGTGGAGAAATCGTTGTGCCGCATATCTTCGTACCCGGCGGCAACGGGCAATGTGCCAACTGCTGGGGCATGTCCTGTCGATCCTGATGAGTCACTTGGAGCGCGGTTTGGCAGCTCCACAAGAAGAATATTTACTTTTGCACTTTTATACGCGCTTTATAGTGGTCAGGACAACATCCTGAGCGGTTTGCTTGTGCCGTATTTATGTAAGTATAATTTATAAACTCTCTCGGTTATGCTGGTGAACTACCGGTGAACTGCTTTTCAATAGCTTGTTGCCCATCCCATACGATTGTTGTATGACCATGTTGCATAAAAATTGACTGGATAATTTTGTTTGTAAGGCCAGTGCTGTTATCCCTTGTCGCTGCATTCTTATATGTGTGTTATAATAAATACTCATTTGTTTCGTTTTTCCGGTATGGAATAGGTTAAACTACAGTCAGGGCAAAACTTCTTTTACTCAATTTATACGCGTGCGATGTGTCTAAATGATAGCATACAGAACAAAATAGCTCTGAAAGTAGTTGCATTGGATAAAAAAAAATCTGCTAAAACAAACCCGATTAACCTGCTTTATTTTAAGCGATTTGCCGTGACCGCGAGTATCGCCAGGCCAGGGGATTTAACTTTTCGACGATAATTATCGTTCTTTCGTGCGTACGGAAAAGAAAGGAACAGTTGGCAAGTAGCATAGAACACAGAGCGTTGATCTTATACAGCCTGAGGTAACTGCAAAATAGAGCTTCAGCAGGAGCATTCAAGCGGACGCGCGCAGCGCAGCCGCCTCCGCTTAGATCGTCGGCCCGGAACCGCCTATACAGCATGTAAAAATTTTGCTTAATATTTTCCCAAAATGAATTATTTAACACAACACTACATACCCCACGATTTACGAACAGCCACGTGCATGTACACAAGCGGGTAGAAGGTGAGGAAATAGCGCCAAAGAAATTAAATAAACACAATTAAATGCCGCGAAAGTACCCCCATATCGCACGTCCTCCGCCGGCGTAGATGTGTACTTCAATGTTTACTTAACTTAGCACAGCCGCATACACCGTGCGAGGCCCAAATAGTTACATAAAATCGTTAGTCACTGTGTTCGCTATCTTCTAGGGCAGGGTCGGCAATCTGTATCCGGAGCGGCCGCATGCGGCGCGCATGCAGTATTATGCGGCCACCAGCCAGTCGTCAGAATTCCGACTTCTGTACCTTCTATCTGGACTGTACTGTACTGGACTGTAACTGTACCTTCCTATCTCGAGGGCGAAACGCCAGTTTTGACAATAAATGAAGTCACATGGGGTAGAAAAAGTGAGAATTCATCGCTTTTACTTGCATTGTGCCAAATCTTCTCACATAGCTAGATTTTTGTCAAATATTACAAACAATATTGGCAATTTTGGCATTTTCTCTTTTTCTTTGCCTTTCAACACCCCTCCACCTTCCGCCTAATTTGACGACCGGCCGTCGACCATGTCGGCTTCATGCACCTCGGCCTTCCACTTGAAAACATTGACGACTGATTTTCCAGTATATCAAGTGCAAACTTGGACTACGTGAGGCAAAAGCGTAGTTAAACAAAGTCAATGCAAACAAGGAAACCGAATGGCCAATCAGTTCGCCCGACCGCTTGGTTGCACGGCCCGTACATTCGGAATCCAAAATCAGATTTCACGCCTCTGATGCCCGCATAATTTTGTCCCTACGCCACGATAATATAAAGAGGCTTGCAAGCACCGCTCCACATATTTGTAACAGTGCGCTAACCAGCAGTGTTTGTTGAATGTGCACGCGCATAAGTGCACAGGTGCGCAAAAGCGGGGCGAACCGTCGCCGACTAGCCAGCTGTACGCCGGGATCACTGGTATTACGCACGATCGTCGCCGCTTGCGTTGCAATTTTTATCTGTGGTTGTTCACCAGTCCTTGACACAGGGCGTGTAAGTTTAGAAAATAAGCTCTCACTACAATGTGCCCTTCGTTGGAGAATCGGCGAACCTGCGAGTAGCGCAGCGAACTTCACCACCCCAGCAGTTTCCTTTTCGCTGTGAACATATTTAGTGCTCCAAGGATTTTCCCCTTCGTGCAAAGTTGATCACCGGAAGAGATCCGACGCGCCGGGGATAGGCTGGGGACCATGTCCCAAAATAATCGGGAGTACCGAGCTCAATTTGCTTCTGTGAACACAGGATTGTACGGCACGCCCGAAGCTTAACACTACCCTGCAATTCAACACGGAAGTCGCTTTGGCCACCTGCTGATGAGCCCCGTCTAGATAGCGCGTCAGGCGCACGAAATGATTCGCGAAACGGCTCGACAAAAGAGGGTACGCGAAACTCTGCGCTTAAATAACTGTATAGCGAAAATGGCGGAAAACAGTATTTGGTAACGCATGTGAACAAGAGTCATCAATAATCTATTCAATCAACGCAGTGACTTTTATCGAGCTAAATGTTGAACGGAGTCACCCTAATTTCCTTAAAAATAGAAATGCCGTCGCCCCACATTCACTACAGTTACAACGAAATTGTTATTATGCTTTGTGTGCGGGCTCGTGCACGTCCTAGTGAGTGTGCGTAGGACTAGTGCTCGTGCACGTCCTAGGGAGTGTGCGCGTGTGTGCGTGCGTGCGTGCGTGCGTGCGTGCGTGCGTGTGTGTGTGTGTGTGTGTGTGTGTGTGTGTGTGTGTGTGTGTGTGTGTGTGTGTGTGTGTGTGTGTGTGTGTGTGTGTGTGTGTGTGTGTGTGTGTGTGTGTGTGTGTGTGTGTGTGTGTGTGTGTGTGTGTGTGTGTGTGTGTGTGTGTGTGTGTGTGTGTGTGTGTGTGTGTGTGTGTGTGTGTGTGTGTGTGTGTGTGTGTGTGTGTGTGTGTGTGTGGGCGTGTGCGTGCATGCATACGTGCGGGCGCGTGTGTTTCCCGATAACTACATTACACGTCCTTAACGATGCCTGCTGAAAATATTTCAAAGGAAGAAGAGGTGGCCACTGGCAGCTGCTGTCTACTATCACCGTCATTGTAATGTTCCATACGCCATTAACAATAACCACTCACGCCCCGCGGTCCTCGCCTCGGTTCTTCAACAACATGGTGCCGTGACCAGAAGTAATGGATAATACAGTTGAAGACCTGAGTGCGCGCCGCCAAACAACGATGACGTGAGTGACCGCAACGATCGGACTACACTGCTGCTCCTGACCATTGACCGAAAGCGTCCGCGGAGAAAACAAACGACTTGAGGGCGCGCCAGACCTGCGGCGGACCCCACGCACTCAACAATTTACCGATTCTCCGCGGACGTCTCGCGTAGACCACTGAAAGACAACGGCAACGGCTTCGACATCAACAACAACGGCTTCAACATCCAACCGAGCGTGATCCTTCTCGACGACCACCTAGACATTAACGACGTCGAGAATGGACCTGCAAGGCCTTTGCCAAACTAGAAGCCTAATCCGACAGGACGTCAAAGCACTGATCGACAACATTAAATCCCGCATGACTGACAAGACATCATCAATCGGTGAGCTAATGTTCCTACTTGATCGGTGAGCTAATGTTCCTGAAAAAAAGTTTATTAGAAAAATATGAAATCCTGAAGAAACTGAGCGGTGAAACTGAAGAGCTTGTCGAACTGGACGATTTAAAGAAAGAATATGAAGCATCACTAGAATTCCAAGATTCAATCCTGCTGACAAAATTTAGAATCGAGCGTTTGTTGCCGGAGTTACAAAAATATCCTAGCAATGACACTGTAGCAATAGCCTCCGAACAAGACAACAACACCATAAAGAACAAAGAGTCAGCACTAAAGAGCAGTGGCCGTCCTAACAAAAACACCAATTTGGCGGCACCTTCGAAACGCGATCGTCAGGAGCCCCATGTCACCGAACGAGCTGGTACCTTCAAAGACGAACTTAATGCCTCTACTGACAAAGTGCAGGCAGCCGCTCGTGATGCTCGTCCAGACGAACTGACCAGAGCTTTTTCCACAGTTGACGCTGCAAACAATGCACCGGTTTCATTACCTTCAATGAGTATAACGAGTGATAAAAGTGACGGCACCACAGTGGATATACCTAAAGAGACGTCGTCTTCTGCGGAAGATTTTGAAGAGAAAAAACAGTGCTCAGCGTTCAATGAGCGACTTCAGGAAACACCAAAGAGGAACCAAAGAACACTGCAGAAGCATCGACACATTGACCCAGTTTCAGGCTTACCCATCGAGCGTTCAAATATATGTCGCGCTCCCGGAAACACGACTTCGAAGGGGAGTTTATTGAGTATGGCAAAACGTGAAGATTTTATAACCCCGATGCCAAAACGACGACGGCGAAGCTGGACGACCCTACGACAAGCATGTAGAGGTAGAACAAATAACACTCAATGGAAACGCATGATCAAGTACAGAGTGATAGAAAAAACAAAAATGCAAGATAAAGTCCCACGTAGAAGGACCTGTATACACCTCAAGATACTCGTCCGGTACCTGAATTTCGCTAGGAACCGACAGTCAACCCGACGCCCGTGCAGCATGATGTTTGTGCGAATACTTCAAGGTCGTCATCCAGGACGAACGACGGTCCAAACTAGTCGATTAAGCTGTTCAGATTCCGCGATGCACAGGTTTCACAGACGCAGGAAACATCGGTGGAAACGAAAGCATTGACTAACCCGGTGCGGCTACCACGGACGTGACATCGATTTGTGCTACGGACTGTATAATGATTTTGAACTTGGACTGATGGGTACATCGAAGTGAGCTATGCGAGATGACCGCTAAACACGGTTAGTTCTTCCCGTCATGTTCAACTTCTTCCTGTGCAAATCGCGTGGCCGGGAGGATGTTGAAAATATTTCAAAGGAAGAATAGGTGGCCACTGGCAGCTGTTGTCTACTATCACCGTCATTGTAATGTTCCATCCGCCATTAAAAAGAATCACTCACGCCCCGCGGTCCTCGCCTCGGTTCTTCAACAATGCCTTCTGAAGAAACAATAATAATTAATTTCCCGAAACAATTTTTAGCGTATATATTGCACTCGCCATCACACACGATCGGTGGAGCGTTGGCACTTTTTGGCCAACATTTCTGCTGCCTTCTTGCGTATCACTTTGCATGTTTATGGTCGTTTTATACAACGTTTATTTCCACGAAACCGCCAAATTGGACCTTGTGTGAACGCGAGAAATTGTTTTCCTGAATTTTTCAAGGATATTTTAGGGCTTGTGCGGTACTGGACTACACGGTAGGAGTTAATTAAATTTCTTGAGTAAACCATCCCCACCGTCTTCGACCATGTTTGGGTAAATATTTGCTCTTCCACTGTCAGCATCGTAGTTTTTTAACCCAGCGACTAATCCGAGCCCTGTCAGGAGGAGAAACTCTTGGCCGAGTTTTTATCTGAACAATGCGTCTGAGTGCGCGCATGCGCATGACAACAACAATGACCAAATTATTTTCGATGGCAGGGGAAGTTTTATGCATGACTGATCAGGGCCGTGCTTGGTGCAGAATGGTGCTCACAAAGAACGCATAGCGCATAACGGATAAAGGACTGATTAAAGACAGGACACGGGGGAAATTTCCACACATTCTCTATGGGGGCGTCACCCCAAGTGCGTTGTGTGGCTTACCCCTGCATTCCAATCTTTCCGCAGCTCAAATTAATTCTGTGCATCCTTTCGCAATCAAACCTGCCCTGCTCATGATGTTTTCCCGGGGGTCTAAAAGCAGCGGTAAATTTACATATTTTTTCGTGCAGAAGTGCAGTTCTACCATTTTGCGAAACGTCCAGACACACTGACTAAACATCACACGCCGCGCAAACCACGCGGCGTCGTACACAAACACATATCACAACCTCAGCAATCATAACCATCACAGGCAGTGACAGGCGTAAAGAGGAAAATATTGGAGTTCCGAGTTCTCTGGTGCCCCAAATTACATCCCCAAATTTATTAGGCGAACTTAGCCGTGGTCCGGCGGCAAAAACGAAAAAAAAAAAACATTCAGCACCTTTTTTAATTGAGATGCGCAGACCGAAGAAACAACACAGCTGGTGGACATCCCTAGATTTAACGTGCTTTTTATTAGGTCTGCCAATCTTATCGATAGATCACACACTGGTACCGCTGAGCGCACCCGTCTGTCGCAACTAGGAGAACACGTGCTCGAAAGATGTGTACGTCATCACTAGAAGGAAAGTCCCGACGAGCGCATCCACAACATCCGCGACGCACACACACTCTCCACACCTCCACCTAGGCTCCTTGCCTTCTCGCCACTTCCTCTCACACTTCCAGGCCTTGCATTTTTCCCCTCTTCACTTTGCTGCGCCGAGGTCGGAGCCACTCCCGGCAAGTCTATCCACTCGAACAACTGCATCGTGACCCGTACTATCTAAGCCTGCTCGTCGCCTCCTTATCTATCTCGCTTCTTTTCCTTCACTTCCGGTCCTAGTATTTTTCTCTTCTCGACGTTGGTGCGCCGTTTTTTGAGCGATGACCTGCGCATATTCACGTCAAGGAGAAAGAGCTCCGCTGTTAAAATATTACTGTCCAATGTTTAGAAATAGATTCTTCACATGGCAGATAGAATGAAATTTAGTTCAAATATCATTTGCTCTAAATATGATACGTTCGGCGCTGCATGAGCATACCGAATGACATTCGAGGTTAATGACATTTAGCTGCTAACTGACGCTAACATGAACTAGCGATTCACGTCGTAGTCAAAAACGTTAGGCCTAGAGAGTGCCCACCCGAGAGTTTGTTTGAGTATTCTCTAAAAGATGTAGGCACCGCCAGAGTAGCAGTTACTCGCAGTTGAGAATCCATCACCAGAAACCTTCGTTTTTAAGCGTCATTGCCGTTTGACGGAGTGTATAATTTTTATACGAAGGTATACTCTCAGCCGGACACCGTTTATTTATACGCGCGAATAATCAATGAGCGGCTAGTCGGCCCAAAAGTACACGTCGTGGGCTTAATAGTACCAAGGTTAGAGTGTCATAATCACATATGTTGAATGCAAATCTGTCGTGAGGTCGCCTAACGTCGTTGGCGCCGCATTGTCATGGCGACGTTCCCCGCCTTCTTGACTTCGTTAGCCACGAAGCTTCTTTTCGCTCTTGGAGCCGAATTCAGCAAAGAACGTAGCATTGCTTCTTGTTCGTCCAGCAGAACGCTTCTAAACAATTCTTGCAGATAAATCGCATTGCAATTGCCTGTTTCTATAATTAACCATATTTAACTAATATCTCGCAATAATAATTGTCCTTTTTTAAAAATACAAAATGCATTTGAGCATGTTTATTAGTCATGTTAAGGAAAAGTGGAACGCGCCTCCATGGTACCTGACGGAGCGGTTGTTGCATTGCGGCTCTTTGAGGCAGTGGCGCTAGATTCTCCGATGTTATAATTTAGTATGGAACTCCATGCAACCAAGCACTGCCCCTTGCTACCGCTACGCACTGGTGCCACAAAGAAGAGAATGTTTGCATTATGCGTGAGATTGAGCTACGTACGATGGCGAACACTTCGACGCCATCATCATCAGCCGCAGCAACAGCACCAGCTGCCTAACTAATATCGCCACAGCAGCCGCATCCTGTGCCAGTGGCTGGTATGACGAATCCGGCAGAGAAAATTGCAGTCAAGTGTTGCTCCTTCGGTTTTCTTTCAGGAAACCACGCCCCCTTTCTAGAACACTGTTAACCCATTAAGCGGTCAACGGGATAGACAGGGACTTTTTTCCATCGCTTACAAACAAACAAGCGAAAGTGTATAGGGAGACTGCGTACATTGAAACAACCCACATTTTCATTATAAACTACCTACATGAATCCTTTATTTTAATATTCTAGAATGATATTATATGCAAATACATGACCCTCTTACCATTAGAGACCGACAAAGGGGGTTTTGTGCTCAGGGCGCAAATAAATGTTTATGTAGGTAATTTTTTTACTGTTTAAAATTGCGCTATGTGCTATAAATATTGTTGCGAACTTTTTTTATAGCATTCTCGTGAACTTGAAAGCCTTAACCCTAGAGCTTCGGTAGCCCCATTGGAAAAAAACGTTTCGTGTTTTTCAGCACAGTGACAGTAGTTTAACGGCGAAGCTGAAAGCGCTCAATTGTGATGTTGAGTCAAACGAGTAATAAGATGCGGGTAAGCGGGTAAGATAATAAGGTTAGCAGAACAATTTCTACGACAGACTGAATGATAGCGACGTTAAGCAAGGAAAAATACAGAGTACAATCCCAACGTGCAATCTCCCACAAGTAACTAATGAACGATTCGGAAATGCTCTCACGGACATGAAAATAGGAAAAGCTGCAGGTGACGAATACATAACCGTGGGTCGGTTGAAGTAAAGAGGAGATATTGTACTAGTAATTGTTGCTGTTATATTTTTTGAAAGCTTGAAGTCTCCAAAAGTGGCTAAAGCCTGGAGAAACGCCAACGGAATTCTGATATATTACAAGGGAGATCCCAGAACCTCAACTATTACAGACCCTTAAGGCTAGTCTCAGTTGTTTAGTAGCAGTTGATCAGAGTTATAGCTAGCCCGGTAGGTGACAACTGGATTCCGAACAATCCAGAGAGCAGGCTTTGTTTAGGAAAGGGTACTAACCATGGAGCATATCCTTGTCGTCAGTTAGGTGGTAGAAAAATCCGCCGAATACACAAACCCTCTTCACATAGCATTTATAGATTATGAGTAACTTTTGATTTCGTGCTAACCACAGCAGTGCTATAAGCATTAAAGACCAGAGGATACAGGAAAGCTACATAAGTCGTCTACAAAACATATATAATGATGGCCAGGACGCGATAACCCTCCACAATCAAAACACTAAATTCCCGATCCGGAAGGCAGTAATACCGTGAAGTACCATTTCACCGAAACTACTTACAGCATTTCCGGAAGGGTATTTGAAAAAGTTGACTGGGAAAACAGGATTAAGGGTAAACGGGCATTACTTGAGCACTTTGGGTATTGTTGACGACACGTTCTTGGTTAGTTAGATGCTAAACTCATAGAAAGAATGCTTCAGGAACCATAATCAGAAAGCAGGTTCATGAGACTGACTCAAAAAAATCTATAACGAGTGCATACCTCGGTGATGGCGTACGGAGCTGAAACGTGGAACCTTACTAAACAACTAGAATGCATACGGAGGTCGGCTCAATGGGTCATGGAACGAATAATGTTAGGTGTAACACTCAGGGACAATAAACGCGCGTTGGCTAGATCAGAAAACAAGCTACAATGGACGATATGATGGTTCAAATGAAGAAAAAGAAATGGACTTGGCCTGGCCACGTAGTGAGCCGAACTTACAACTGGCAGACAATTGAGGTGACAGTGGATACCAAGAGGTTGGCCCAGAAGAAGGGGAATGCCATTAAGCCGATGGAGGGGTGCAATAGAGAAATTAGGGGGTAAACTGTGGATTCGGGCTGCTCAGGGCAGGAGCGGTTGTAGGTGAAAAGGAGAGGCCTTCGTCCCGCAGTCGACATGATTAGGCTTGTGGGGGGGGGGGGGGTGTTGTTATGATGATGGTGGTGGTGAGGATGATGTGCTGATCCTATTTTTAAACGCTATGCATGCTGGTTTCACAGAACTATAACGTGGCGATAGAGCTGGCTAGGAGAGCCTCCGAAGGGACTGGCAAAACAGCGTAAATTTCCTCAAAGGCTGCGGTATGCTAAATACCTTCAAGAAAGGTTTTATGGGTGCGTTTTAGCAGAAGAGTGTCTAGGCGGGGAAATTTTTTCTTGGTAGATACCGCGTTTCTTTAAGGATATTTTCTGGTTATGTTTCTATCGGGTGAAAAACAAAGACAAATAAAAGTTTTGTTTTAGTCAATGAACAGGCGAGCAGCCTGCAACACGACTTCTCTTGGATTTATTAAAAGGAATTCTGTAAAAGTATCAAACACATAGTCATGCGCAGGCTCTGCGAACCGGCATAAAAATAACAAAGGCCACCATTTATGAGCTCTGCACCGTGATTGAAACAAAATAAGCAATATAAGGTATCAGATTAGCAAGCCGGAATTAACTGGGTGATGTACACAAAAAGGAGAATCCCTTACAGAAAATAAGCATTCTACCCGCAGTTTTCTAAGAAAAAAGGTTACAACACCTGCAGTCTTATAATCTTTGTTGTGGTAATATGGTCAGAGGCATTCTATCAAAAATCGAAGTTGAAGAGCAGCACGAGATTGTCTTAGCGTAATTATGGCTCATATTTTCAGGAAACCAGATAAAATGTTGAATACTTACAAACTTTACATTGATACACTGGTAAAAATGCAAGGATGGATAATTTGAGAAAATAAATATCAACAGGCAAAAAAATTTATATTTACCTTATTGTGCTGGTGCTAACAAAGCACAAACCGTGAGTGGTGTTGTAGCCAGCCAAATAACCTCATTGTAAGTTTGTTGTAGCCAACAATGGGTAGAGTAAGCGTTGTTCTAGGGGTCATTTTTCAAGAATTTTAATGGCGAAGGAAATAGAAATATGGCGAATTTAAATTATCAAGAGTGAAGAGAAGTGGCGCCTTATTTATGCGTAGGGAAATATGAGGGTATCGTTTAGTATCACAAAAATAATAAAACGAGAGAGACAATGGAAGATTTTGTGATATGAAGACATGAGCTTGTATGCCTGTACATCGGTCAGCATCGTTCACTATGCGGGGAAGCGTAAGCTGGTTGTCCACACAGCTGCCGGCGAAATCGCTCTCCCAATGCTCGTAAGCAGAGATCTTGAGTTTCATAGGAGGATAGGAGGTTTTCCACACCCCTCTAACATATTACGCATTCCGGCATTTTTCCAAGTCGGCGAAGCTGTTAAAAAATTACTCCAACCTCCCCTCGCGGGAACCCCTGTGTAGATGCGACGCATAGGGGGTTCCGTTGTTGTTTCCGTTAGGTTGATTCTCCCATCGCGTGAAACGTGCCGTGAACCCCCTGCCGCGGCTATGACGCAACGTGGCGCGGCTATGACGCTGCACAATCCAACACAATCCACTTTAATGCAATCCAATGCAAATCCAACCCAATCCAATCTAAATCCAATCCAATCCAATCCAATTCAATCCAAGCCAAGCCAAGCCAAGCCAATGAAATCCAATTCAATGCCCCTCGCGAGAGAGTGTTCGCTATCGGAGAGGAGAGGGGGTGAGCGGCGGAGAGCGCAGCTCGCGCGGCTAGGAGAATGGGGGAGGGGTGTGGACACCAACAACGTCGTATGGAGGGCCAAGGCGAGTGACTGAGATGCAGTCGCAACTAAAAGGTGGAGCCGGATAAAGTAGGCCACGTATACTTTTCGAGAGCTCTAAACTGCGTTCGTGCCGCTGATGAAGAGATTTGTGGGGGGAAGCAAGTGTCTGACGCCGCAGTCTGCAGTGCTGCGTCATGTGTGCATAAGAGGGCAACGATTGCATGCCTTCGGGTTCAATAACGGTGCTGTAGGCGCTGCCTGTGCGGGTCAATTTTGAACTGGTGGCGTTAGCCGCCTCGTTTCTCAGGATGCCGTGCTGTGCTGGAGCCCGTGAAATCTTTATTAAGCAATGCGGTGTTACGTAGCTGAAAAAAATTAAAATCTACGTTCAAAAATTCCCGTTTTTAGCATTTTCCGCACGGGTTTCTCAATAATTTTCTGCAAATTTTATTGTATACTTCTTCTTCAGCTGATAGGATTATTGTCGATTCCTGTTTGTTGTTGGGCTTTAGACAGCCCATTACACGCCTACTTTACGTAGCCTTGCGTACGCAGCGGCTTTTTAGAGAATCAGTTTCAGCGTGAAACAAATTGCACTACATCTGCCTCTCAGCAACATTTGACAACGAATTTCAATCTTTGCACAAACGGCAAACTTACTTTGCGCGCTAAACCTCTCACATAAATCTGTCGGTATGAAAATGAACGGGACTTCGTGGCGTAATTGATGTAATTTTGGCTCAACCCTGAGACTCAAGGCAGCAATAATAAGGTGCACCCGAGATACATGTTTGCATATTGCGCTGGAATACATGCAAACAGTATTCAGCCCTTCAGCCGGGGAAGCTTCACGCTTCAATAGATTTCCATCCTGAATTATTATTTCCTCTGTGCTTCCTTCTGTTTTAATAACTTAATCAAAAGCCATTCTAAGATGCTTTTTTCTAGCGGTGACACCTCTGAGCATATTTTCGAAGTGGCAAAGATCTTTCTTAAAGGAAATAGAGTAAAAGGTAACTTAAAATCCGGTTTACTAATTCAATTTTTTTGTTTTTTCTCCAAAATTGTAATAAAAAGCCTGAATATATTTGAGACTTCTTTCTTCTCGTTTGGATGAATTGCAGCAAAAATACCTCAAAATGGAACGTTCTAACGCTTTTAATATACTGTCACGTGGCTATTTGTCCAGCCGCGATGCCCTGCTTGCGATGTGTGCGATCGCCGTGCAAAGTTCAATCCCCAGTTAGTGCTACGTTCCGTGCTTCTTGGCCAACCAGGTTTTTGAAGACGAGGACGTAAATGTGTGGGTCCACCGCTCGCGGGCCAGAGTGATTCAGCCATCTTCGCTGAGCCTCGCCGTGCTGCCTCTACTCTTCGGTGTAGCGCTACGCCTAATAAATAGGTACATCACCATCCTGCTGTCTACACCTCCGTCTACTAAGACGCAACAATACATTTGGAATCTTGTTGTGCTCCAGTTGATCTCAATTGACTTCTTCAAGTAAGTTTATTTGAAACGAAAATTTCGTTACAGCTGCGAAAATTGGGTTTCTTGGATTTTCGCTGCCACAATCTTTTGCAGGAAACCTTATTACGCACAACTATAGAGCGGAATGCAGCAAAAACCTATCTAACACATTTCCACTGAGTCAATTAAAATGCTTGATATCTTAAACACCAATCGTTTTTATCGAAATATATACAAGAACCGTTCAATTATAGACGTGCTCGTTTAGGAAAAATAGCCATTACTGAACGAAGGTGCCTGGGCTGGCAGACGTGTCCCTATTTTTTGTGAAAGCTGTAATAAATGCAGAGGACGGAGAATCAACGCACACACACAAGAACACGGGGAAGAATAAAACCAATGAAAATAACAAACTTTATTTGACACACTGTTGGCCCACACTGATCCCTGTCTTATTGCTTCGAAAATGCAAGTACGCGAGCATGAATACCCCGCTTATCGGGAGCAATCCATCACGCTGTGGAGGTGGCAGAGTTGGTTCCGTTTTTTGTGCTCTTTGACCCGCTACCGCATGGCGGAAGAAGGTGTATATCTTTTACCGTTTAGAGGTCAAGCATGTGAAGGGCATGCATGCTACCTCTATGTCATAAAGCCAAGGCTGAAGGGGAAGTAAAAAAGAAGTTGCGATATTTATAGCAAGGCAACAAACAGGGCTATACAGACGAATAAGTATTGACTTCTGCTGTGTCCCCTTTCTGACTTTGACATGTAATCTGCCAGCGCACACCAGCCGAGGAGCAGCTGATACATGTGCCCCTAAAAAATAACAATGAGTGCAGTAAGGACTCTGGGAGAAAGCTAATACTATCAGGAACGACTACAAAAACTTCAGTTTTGGTTTTGTTTATTGGTGGATGAAGGGGAAAGCATTTTTTTTTGTTAAATTTGAAATGGTGGGACAGATGTGTTAGCCGAATTTCACGGTGAGTCCAAACGCATCAGTGTACAGTCACTGCTAGTAACCGCATTCCATAACGTAAAGTGATGTCTACATTACTAGCACATATTATCGATAATTTAAACTTTACGAGCATCATAAAATGCTGTGACTTACCCAAAGCCACTACTGAAATTCCTTTTGTGGTTCTTATTTTTGTAGGTGTTTAAAACATATCCACGTCAATTTTCAGTCAGGGAAAATGGGAGGCATAATTTATAGCCAGATTTTTCAGTGAGGTGATGTGGTTACTGCAGGGGCATCTGGCGTTAGCACATCGCATTGACAGCACATATCGCTCGATTGAAATATGTACCTTTATTTCTGTGAATGTATATAAACCTAAATTTCGGGCGCCACAATATGTGGTACAGACGATCCCTTATATTGACGCGTATAGAAGAAAGTGTTAATTAGCAGTTAGAGCCAAGAAGTCATTGGCCTCTATCCCGCTGATTTAATTAAAATGTTCGAGGAGTTAACCTTTCGAGAGAACACCTAACTCGTTTCCTGTCATCTTTTGGTCAATAATTTAACATTACCTACACTCTTGAATGCGTGATGCTGTCTTCATATCTTGTGAGATTCCCCTTAAAAAGTGCACCTAGTACAGAATGGGGGGTGAGTACTTTCTGGACAGTACATACTAACCAGCATGTGGTAATTTGGACAGACTCACTTTGGAATGTTACGGAGCAATACTGTTGACTGTACCGCTTAAAAGATTTCTTATTCTCTCTCTGGAAGGAGACGTCGGGCTCACTTAGTTGCCACTGCATTGGAAGGCAAAACCTTAGGTTTTACATTTTGCCCTATCAGGCCTTCAAATTCAGTCAAGCCAAAACTACGTGCAATTGTGCAGCCACCAATACTTTTTGACGACAATACCTTAGGGATATTTGCTCCAGTTTATGACATGTTTCGCGTTCCTCCAAATGGATATATTTTAAATAGGGGTGGATCGTAAACCAAAGCATTCTCTGATAAAAACAACAGGACGTCGTCAACACCACGTTCGAACTCCGCAACCAAGTTGCTTGTTCCAGGCATTGACAAATTCCTTCCAAAATGCATCACTGTTTTATCTCATATATCGTTCGGGCGCCGAGGGTAGGGGGGGGGGTTGCTGTCAGCAAGAAGTTGTTGCTACGGTGGGATACAACTAGAAAACTCCAACGATGGTTCTCATTGACTGTATGCTGTTGCTATGGCGAGGTGAAATGTTTGATAGTGAAAAATATTCCTTTGTCGTGCGCGAGGTAACATGCGTGCACACGGAAAAGCTCCCGTGCGTGCGAAAGATTATAGAATCGTGTGCGTGGGATTATTAGAGTACGTTGCGTTTTTTAGTGAAACTTCTTCACCCTTCACATCCTACGCCGAACGCTGGAATGGACTTTGAACGGCAGAAAAACAGCGGGTGGTAAATAGAGGTTTTCGAGCAACGCAGCAACATACAGCACTTTAGTTTGCCCTGGAGGGAAGTTGTGATAAAGAGAAAGAAATGGGTCGTTGCAATAGTTACGTTGATTGTGGGCATGAATTTCAAAAATGAATATTTCTCTTTTTAGATTATAGGCCGCCAAAGGACTGGCAAATTTTATGAAGCGGGGTAACGAATATCTTCACAACTTCTATTGAAAACAAAACATATATTACGGGGGCATCAACTCTAAATAGGAGCTTAAGGTTTACTTACTTTATAAGACCTTTACTGCACCCCCTGCAACAAAACGATATCAGCCCACGCTTTACGTCCCACGAAGAACCTGTACCACGTTTAGAAACACGTACGGGCAAATTCTACTGGGAAAATAATTTCCTTGTTTAAATAAAGCATCTAACGCGACCAGCTTTACTTTGGATAGAAATAGGTTTTAACGAAGAGTGTAGTCTTTTTGGGGGGGCGGGGGGGTCATTAAAAATATCTGTGGTGAGATGGTGCCTGCTTTTCTTGATGTTTTCCTGATATGCCTGGAAATATTATCCCACGTGGAATGCCGTCAATTCGGCAACAGGTTTGTTTGCTTGTGTGGTTTGGAAATGTTGGTTGATGGGCTTGCGGAACTACTGCATGCACTTGGCTACCAATGCTACTAGTTTTAAATTTTTCTAAACACGTTTTTGCTTTGTAATTTCTAACAGCGGAGCTGCTTAGGCCGAGCTTTTTCCGTCAGTCGCAACAGAAGATTAAGAAAAAGTGGCGAGCAGGCAAGAAGGGACTGGGACAAAAATGCGGTTACGGAGTGTACAAGCAAATCGAAACCGGGATCCTTACGCGGTGAAACCGGCCACCTCCATTTTGCCAAACCGAAGGCCTTACGGCGACGGAGTTAGCAGCGGTGGAAAACAATTACATGTGCAGCCAAATGGGCCAAAAATGACTCCCGCTGTAGAAATCGAACCCAGGTTTCTTGCATTATGAAACGGGCGCCTATAGGAATAAGTTTTCATCGCATTCCGGGCGCGAGCATTTCCTTTGGGTTCGTAATGTGGGGCTTAGCTTTGGATTTGGATGCAGTTTCCAGCACGTGTTAACGCGGTACAGTTTGTGAGACGTGTGGATGCCACCGGACAAAACGATCCGAGCCTGCCAGTATTATAGAACGTTCAGTACGGAATTTAGGAAAGAAACTTCAGGTGAAGCAGTTGCGTCTTCGAAGAAGCGATAGGTTTCCCTATTTCTTCTTATTATTCAACGTTGCACCACTAGCGCAATGTGTGTAAATATATACATTTTTTTCAATTCCTTGCGTTAGTTTACTTTGGATAAATTATAAATGTTTTGAATATTCTATTTTGTTGGCCCTGTATGTTTGGTGGACGAACGTAGCGCGCATATTTGTAGCACACAGTAGGCTGTACGTCTGCCTTTTACACAACCGGCCTAACTGGTTGTACTCACTAACCAAGCAGCTAGTATTGAGTCTGGGAAGTAGTGACCCATTCGGTTTGGCCGGTGGGTGGAAATCAAGAGAGACTGCTTACTCGCGGAGTGAAACGACAATTTCGAGGATTGCTGTACTGCAAGGGAGCAGTCGCCGTGATTCTTACTCAGCCGGCCAATTTACTTCGCCTCACCGACTTGGCTAGAGCAGCTATTTATAGTTAACAATGACTCTGGTCCAACTTTTCCTCTTTTTTTTTCCCTCTCTCTTGTTGCCCATTTCCCCTTTCCCACGTGCAGGATAGCAAACTAGGCTCTAGCCAGGTTAACTTTCCTGCCTTTCTTCTATATTCTTCCTTCCTTCCTTCCTGGTTAGTTTGTGAGGAGAGCGGCTCGTCGAGTTATGCGCAAATTAATAGCTATTGCTCTGATCACCGCCATTAGGCAACACTTTATCAACCGTTACTGTTGATTACTAATAAGAACTACGTTGATGCTCCATAGACGTTATAAAACAATTCAATACACAACGACAGGACTGCAAAAACATTTCTAAGCCACATAAACGTTTTTGTCCTAAAATGTACTAAAAAAAGTACTATTTTACATATAAAAGTGCAAATATTATAAGACCTCTTTGTTATAGTTACCACAAACACTGAAGTTGTATAACAATTGCACTAAAACTTAAGAAAAATTATGCACTTATTGAGTGTCTTAATTAAACCAAATAATCTAAATTAATCTAGTTTCTGTGTGTTACATGAACAATGCGACTCTGCTCCCTTATGTAGTTGGCATGAATAGATGCACAATTGGCTATATCTTATGGTTAAAAAGGCATTGGTACCTTCACTTTTTTGCGTAGAGTGGGCTGCGCACAGATTGGTAAACCAACCTCTTCAATACCAAGGTTTTGGTACTAAAAAATACGAGACAAATCAGCCCTCGGTATCAAGCCTTCTTCAATACCTCGGTTTTTAGTATTAAAAAATACAAGACCATTGAGCCCTGCGTTGGTAAATGACGAGCAAAGGTACCGAGGTTGTATTAAAAAAAAACTTGTGATACATTTATTGCTAGGCTCTCCGTAGTCATTCACGTCAGTCACAATGACTTACACTAATACATACTCATCAGCCTCCCCAACAGGGTATGGATATTCTTAGAAGGCGTCATATTGATGCACATACACCGCCTGGACGTCGTGTGGGCTGGATCCGTGCGTGATGGCAAGAGAAATGTTTGCTATACGAGACGCTTCAACTTCGCCCTTTCAGCCAATACACAGCCACATTTATTTTCTGGTGGAAGCGAAAAGCAAACACGCCCGTGTCCACCAGATTTCGGCGCACGTTCAAGAACCCCAGGTGGTCAAAATTAATCCTGGGCCCTCCACTAATGCGGGCCTCATCACCTGCGTTGCCTCGGCGCGATAACTGTACAATCAATCAATCAATCAATCAATCAATCAATCAATCAATCAATCAATCAATCAATCAATCAATCAATCAATCAATCAATCAATCAATCAATCAATCACAATCAATCAATCAATCAATCAATCAATCAATGATTGTGATGATGATGATGGTGGTGGTTTGGTTTTTTATGGCGCAATGCCGACTAAGGGCAAAGAGCGCCAGAGAAAAGTTTATTTAATGAAGTGAAGTGGTTACCACAAAAAGGTAGGAGAAAAAAAAACGTGTCAAACGAACATAATAAAATCAGTTAAAGATAATGGTGATGGCTGGTGTATAGGGCCAGATTTGATTATGCGGGAGCCAGATTTGATTATGCGTGATAGGAAATGAGGTTTAAAAACTTAACGTCTGACAAATCATCTAAACACGTTTCACAGAAACACTGCCATCGTCACCTAGAAACAGCGATGGATGTAGTGAGATATGTTGTCTGTACAGCTGAAATGTTTGTGTCGTGTTGTGTGAAGTGCCTTGCATGTGATTAGTATGTGCACTAGGTGGTCGAGAACCCTAGGTGGTTAAAATTAATCCGGGGTCCTCCACTAATGTGGACCTCATCGACTGCGTTGCCTCGGGGCGTTAACACTATATTCAATCAATGAATCAATGAATCAATGAATCAATGAATCAATGAATGAATCAATCAATCAATCAATCAATCAATCAATCAATCAATCAACCTCAACATTGAATTCAAAAGGAAAGGACAGTGCTTAACTTGACCATACAAAAAGTGCTTAGTACGACCGGCTGTACCGTATTGTTTCATTATTAATGTATCGAAGTTGCCCAATTCTGGACCCAGCTCCATGTTGGAAGCACGACCTACAACCGGTAATGTAGCCTTCTCTAAACGAACCGATGGAGCGAGCACAGTAGGCAGGCAACCAAGCACCGCTTGAGTATTGTGAATGCGGAACTATTAAGGCAGAAATATGGTCTTGCGGCACTTTTACACCATCGGGCGTTCTCGAAAAGTTTCGTACCATTGCCACTCCACCCACTGCGCGTCCGCCTAACGCTTTCCAATGGCTTAGACCCTTCTTCTGTGCACATCTCCACTTCTCGTTCCTACGGCGAAGCATTGCGGCGTTGATGATGACGGTGGATTTCGATCGCTTGGCGGCGTCTGCCCGCTGCCTTACCTTATCTGCGTTTTATTAGAATGTTCGGCAACATTTAGCAACTGCCCAGTTGTAGTATCTGCGCGTAGAACGCCATGCTCTAAGAGGGCCTTCACGCTTGCAAAACACGGGGGCCCCGAAAGCGGTTCTTGGAGTGTGTCTGGACATCATACACCGACGTACTCATTCCGAAATAAACTCATTTGTTGTGATTTGTCCTCAAACTGCCCAGTGAATATTACGTTGAGGGAAGCGCGATTAATAAAGTGAGTGGAGGCGTTAGTAGAGTACTCAAAGTACAATATTCGTGAGTACTGTACTCGTGATTGATGTGCTAGACTAGTGTACTCAGGAGTGCTTAACTCATGAATGCTGTACTTGCTAGTGCATCCATCACTCGCGAGCGCATTACTCATGAGTACTGGACTTGTGGGTACAGCACCCGTGAGTAGAGCAGTCGAGAGCATATTACACGTGAGAACAGGACTTGCGAATACGAAAATTGTCAGTGCATGCACTCTTGGGTATCCTATTGCTCGTACAATTGTGCAAACAGTTTTGATTACAAACTGGAGTAGGGACGCCCGTGTCCAGTCGCATACATTTAGCGGTGCCGCTGCGCCGCTTCACTCTCAAGGAGGGTAAAAGCGAAAAAAAAAGCTTCGGCGCTCTTCGTACATTGCCCTCTCAGTCTTGATACTAGGGGCCACATTTGGAGTGTTGAAGGGGCTCTAATAGGTAGCGATTTGAAGCGCGCTATCATTAGATTAGCGCTCTTTTCTTTCCCTGTTTACATTTGAAGTCTTTCCACCATTGAACAGAGCTTTGACGTAACTTCTTTGCCGGCGACGTTGCCTCTATGACGCAGCTAGCGCTGTATACAATGGTGGCGCTATGAGCGGGTGACGTCGAATGCTGCAGCCAATCAAGGTTTTCGTATTTGGGGAAAGCCGGAGGTGATTTTCGGGGCTCGATGCCTTGATGCCACCTGATGAGAAAGTATTTCATCATCATATCTGTGGACACGCAGCATAACGCTGCGTGCAAGCGGGTTTCTTGCTCGGTTTTCCAAATTAATGGTCGCCCGGATCAACGACTTCTGAAAGGAACATTGCCATATAAATATACGTAAAACAACACTTCTGTTAAGTTCGTTCTTCCAACTTTTGCTCGGTGGGTTTTTTTATGAAAAGTTGGGGTGTGCGAATATCAATTTTTTTAATTTCGAAGCGAATTCGAATAATAAAAACAACGTTCGAATCGAATCCAATATTTTTCTAAAAAGAATACTTTTTTTTTGTAAAATTAAAGTTTTCACTATCTAGAGACACAAACACTGCAACTTTATTGGACAACAAATCACATAAAGTAAAATAAGGAATTGCACAATACCAATCCACTCAACAGTTTAAGGTCTGCACTCACTTAAATGTTATCATGGAGAAAGGTTAGCTGCTCGATATGTTCAGGGAGCAGTGACGACCTCCTGCTCGTCACGACTCCGCCAGACACTGAAAATAGTCGCTCACTTCATACACTAGTAGCTGGTATCGGCAGGTGCCTCTTGGCAAGCAGAGCCAAAAGCGGGTAGCTCTGAGTACCATGCTTAAACCACTACTCGCATGGATCTTCTTTTCATACTAAAACTTCATCATGGACCTATCTCTCAATCTGCTGTTGTGCCAGAGCGCCTGGCCCAAATACGTTCACGGGGCGAAGCGCCGACAGCGAGGCCGAGTCACGCCTTTCCCTTTCGTCGACGCGGTGCGGCCGATTCCCGCATCTGACAACGACCAAATAAGGGCATGTCGCCAAGCATGAAGGCGAGGTCACGGAGACGGCGGGAGCATCTCCCTTCCTTTCCCATTGGCGTCGCAGCTGACTCACCGCTTTGCTACCATTCGTCGGAATTCAAACTTCAGACAGCGAGAGCCCTGATTGGAGCTATTCGAACTTCTCAGGGCCACAACGAACTTCCCGGGGTATAAAAGAAGCCCGGAGGCTCTCATCGTCTGTATTTCCTCGGCGGCTTCTCTCCGGCACCAGTCTCTTCGGAGGCGCCGAGTGAAAGGGTGCTGTCGCCTTTGTGCGAGTCATGTAATGTTGGCTTACCCTGTACATACTGTATACAGGGTGTCCCAGCTATCATGCACCAAGATTTAAAAAAAGAGAAATTGTGTAACTCGAAGAAAACCTAGTGCATAATGTTTGCAGTACTGTGAAGAAGCGGAGAGTAATTTTTTCGTTAATCAGACTTAATTAATTAATTGTAATTAATTATCTAACTCGAGAAATACTGTCCTAATCACTAAAGTGTCAATGAGGCACTTGTAGGTAACCACGAGGGGCATCTAACTGCGCTATTTTCAGCGACGAACTAATTGCGTACTCATTTATTTTGACTGATAAAGGAAACCCGCG
The DNA here is from genome assembly GCF_048455015.1 of Haemaphysalis longicornis. Classification (NCBI taxonomy): domain Eukaryota; kingdom Metazoa; phylum Arthropoda; class Arachnida; order Ixodida; family Ixodidae; genus Haemaphysalis; species Haemaphysalis longicornis. The sequence continues at coordinate 1,590,365 of NW_027526353.1, read as the reverse complement.
AAATATGAAAAATACCACGTGACGACGCTTACGCGCGCATTGTAAAGCAGCGTCCCCAAACAAAGCTGATTGAAAGCAACTGCTTCGCGTGTTACCCGCCCGAAGAGACAGCGCATCACCTTGATAATAGCATGCATGGAAGGAGCAGCAGCAGCAAGATTCGCGGGACGCGTGTGCAGATAAGGAACAAACTCGGTCGCGATTTCTTCTTTCTTTCTTTTGTCTATTTCATTCTGGCTAACTCAGAGGCAGCCTGTTTGAGGGCGTTGCTTTACGGTGCGCGAGGAGGCGCCGTCACGTGGTATTTTTCATATTTCGCGGGTTTCCTTTATCAGTCAGAATACATGTGTACGCAATTAGTTCATCGCTGAAAATACCGCAGTTAGATGCCCCTCGTGGTTACCTTCAAGTGCCTCATTGACACTTTAGTGATTAGGAGAGTATTTCTCGAGTTAGATAATTAATTACAATTAGTTAATTAAGTCTCATTAAAGAAAAAAATACTGTCCGCTTCTTCACAGTACTGCAAACATTATGCACCTGGTTTCTTTCGAGTTACGCCTTTACTCTTTTTTTAAATCTTGGTGCATGATAGCTGGGACACCCTGTATAAATGTTGCTTTAACTCTTCGTCGGCTCGAGAACTTCATCGCTCTGCTCTGCGCCGCATCGATAGCGGACGGAGCAAGGCAACGTCGCGACACCGGTGACTGCGCTCGGATGGCCAGTCGCAACAGTGGAGGCGGCGGTGAGAGGGCCCAGTCCCTCTTCGGAGACAGCGTTGGGATGACTGATTCCCAACATCGGTGACGAGCTGGATGCGAGTCACAACCCTGCAGGCAGCGCTGGGATGGTCATTTCCCAACAGTGGATGGCAGCTGCGGGATCGACCGGCAACGGCTCCTACCTATAGGGTTGTAAGCGCTCAACGTTTTCTCTCAGTTCACCAGACTTCTCTAGCACAGGTTATGGTAGTGTAGAGAAGGGCTGTGTGAAGCACTGTGTATAGCTTTGAGTGTTTCAAGCCTAGAGAAAGTGCGTTGAAACCAAAGCTAGTGCCGAGAGGTAAACAGAGGAGCGTAGAGAATTACTTGCGCGTGCCCTACTAGTTGCTCGATAGTATATGAACGGCAAGGGAATTCTAACTTGGGCAAGCCGCATGAGGCCAGTGCAAACGATGGAGAACCTTAAAGTAAAGGAACTGATCGAAATTTGCGAGGATCTGGGCCTTGACTTAGGCCGTGCGAAACGGAAGCATGCGATCCTTGAGATTATGCGGAAGGAGAACTTAACGGCTGAGGAAGTCAATGAGGCCAGGGTTGATATCAAAGAGCGCCGTGAGCGCGAGGAGGCCGAAAAAAAGAGCGCCGTGACCGCGAAGAGGCGGAAAGGCAGAAGTGGAAGCAGGAAGCCTAAAGGCGGGAATGGAGCGAGGAAGCCGAAAGGCAGAAACGGAGAGAGGAAGCCGAAAGGCAGGAACGGAGAGAGCTAGCAGAAATGGAACTCGAGTTGATGAGGCTAGAGATGGGGCTCCGGCAGGGTTCGCCGGCGCCTAGCATAGCTTCTCCTACGGTTCAGGCGAGCGGTCCGAGAAGTCTGGATCAACGGCTGCCGTTCGTTGTTGAGAGGTCACGGCCGGAAGACGGAGCGTCCAAGGGCAAAGGCGAAGCGACCGCCATCGTATTCTTGGACAGAGAAGCGAGCCAGGAAAGCGAGAACGGCGCGGAGGCAGAGAAGCCGCTTCGAAATAAGGATTTTGAAAAGCGCGCACAGTCCGCGAGCAGTCGCCAGTGCATGGCACTTTCGAGTTCGCACGCTGGGAAGCTCTCCGAGAAACTTGACTCTTCCCCACCTAGCGAAACGTGAAAGGACGCCGAGCAGCGTAGCCCGAACTATGAGCCGCCCGGAAACTCTCGTGGTAGGCTAGTCGAACCGCCAGCGGCTGAGGCTGGTTGCGTGAAACCCTTCGGTGGGGAAACGGAGCCGGGCGACACGAAGAGTACGTTCTCACTGTTTTCCGATCAGTCGTTACGCAATAACGAGCTCAAGGTCGAAGCGCTCCCGAGAGAGAAATCAGGTGAGCTCGTAGCGAGTGACGTTGACAGAGACCATACCGCCGTCTCAAAGAGCAATGGCGTACCTAAAGCTGATAACGTACTTTCTGAGACGTCCGATAGAGGGCCGTGCGGGTCCGCTGATCGCGTTCATGTGTCGGTCTCGGGTTCAACGATCTCGGCAGAACGCTCAGAATCAGAGGAGGCCTCAGAGACGACTTCCAACAGGATCGCGCACAGTGTGCGAGATCGCGAGGTTTCGCGTGAAAGTTTACACGGCGAGGCTAGCCGGACGAAGCCGCTAGAGCCCCCGGAAACAGAAAGCGTTCCTTCGGGAGCGAGCTTTAACTGTGGCGATGTGGTGGCAAAGCCTGTGAACGGAACACGAGAGTCGCGCGAGCAATGAAGGCCGAGCGGCGAGCGGACCGAAAGTAGTAGCTTAATGGAGCCGCCGGCGGCCGAAGCGGGTTCCGTCATCCCCATCGGCGGGGAAGCCCAGGTGGCCGAGTGTTGCAAGGCTTACTCGATGTTGTCCCAAGTCATCTATGGCTTGCATGAAAGCAAGGTGGGGCGCTTTCACCCGCATTCCAACCTAGTGTAGCAAAGGTCCCCAAGGCGATAGCGAACGTTCAGAGCTTTCTGCCATGAGCGGAAATAGGATTGGGAGGCATGCGTGCAGGCCGCTATGTTGGCCTTGAAGTCAGCTCCGTGCGAGATTACGCGCGTCAGCTTTGCGAGGCTTGTATATGACCGCGGAAAGAGAACGCGTTTTAAATAACGAAACTGGCATGTGCGGAAGAGCTAGTTGTAACGCTGCGTTCTTCGTTTCCCCGTTCGGACGGTCCGTCCCGTCATGTTCAGCTTCGGACTCAAACACGAGCAGTATTGGTTCTCGAAACTAACGCATCGGGTGTTTCGTGGTCTGTCAGAGTACGCGCTGGGTAGGAGCAAGTAGAGCACTTACGAGTCGTGCTGAGCAGGCTCAAAGAAGCAGGCCTACCAATCAAACCATCGAAGTGTCACGTATGTTGCGCCGAATTGACGTAACTAAGGGAGGTGGTTGTGGTAGCAGCGCCTACGCAGACCGTCCGAAATTGAAGTAGGCGTAGTCGTGAACTATCGCTGACCAACCACTAAGTCAGAGATAAGGGCTTATTCGGGTTTGACTGGATATGGCTAAACTTATGTGGGAGATTACTCCACACTGGCTAATCCTTTGACTGATGCTCTGAGAAAGACTGAGGCAGTTGGGGTGGAATGCCACATGAAAGCTTTCGAACTGGCCTTGAGCGAGGAGCCACTGCTAACGGTCCCCAACTTGTCCAAGGGTTTCGTAATTCAGTGCGATCCAGCGATCGTGGCATGGGAGCTGTACTATGCCAAGAGGATGCTAAAAGCCGGGAACGACCAGTTTTGTACTTAAGCCGCAAGGTTACTTGCAGGGAAGAGGCTTGCAGTACACCCGAAAAGGAATGTGGCTTCATCGTGTGGGCAGTGCAGAAGTTTGCGTGCTCTGTAGCCGGTAACGATAACGCAGATCCACTAAGCCCGGGGTTCTAAGTAGGGCCGCCTTCGTCCTCCCCGTGTCTTTTGTTTCGTTTCTTCGCGAGCAGCATTTATCGAAGCAGGTAGATGGGAGCAAAATTATTGCCCTCATTTGTTGCCTCAGTTGATTATTTCCGCACAGCGTGATTTCAAGTAATCAACCTTACTTATCATTACATGTCGTGTGTTAGGTTTGACGCTTAGTGGCAGTTCTTCGTTTAAGAGTTTTACGTGCCGCATGGCACTCTTGGTGTAGAGGGTCCAAATTAGGGATAGACAATTAGCTGGGAGAGTTTGTCAAGTTTTGGAGTCTGGTGTTCTGACAGAGGACAGAGGGTGCTTGCTTGCGCTGGGTGTTGCCTTTTGTCGGTCGGTTCTTTGCAAGCTCCAGAACATGAGCAACCGGTGGCTGAGGGCAGACCGGAAGAGCCGGACGAAGATTGCCGAGATACCTGTGCAGCACAGCGAGGTACCTGTGATCCGGACCTGTTCATGGAGAGGAACTTCGTGGAGCCGCTCTTCCCTGGGCCACTGAAGGAGTCCCTGGATGAACCTGGCGAACCAGCGCGCCCAGCATCTGAGCCACGTGGAGGCAGCTCTTCTTCACGGTGCATTGTCTGGCGGCGGGGGTGCTGTTGCGCCAGAGCGCCTGGCCCAAATACGTTCACGAGGCGAAGCGCCGACAGCGAGTCTGTGTCACGCCTTTCCCTTTTGTCGCTGAGGTGCGGCGGAATCCCGCATCTGAGAACGACCAAATAAGGGCATGTCGCTACGCCTGGACGCGAGGTCACGCAGACGGCGGGAGCATCGCCCTCTTTTTCCCCATTGGCGACGCAGCTGACTCACCGCTTCGCTACCATTCGTCGGAATTCAAACTTCAGGCAGCGAGAGCCCTGATTAGATCTATTCGAACTTGTCGGGGCCACAACGAACTTCCCAGGGTATAAAAAAAGCCCGGAGGCTCTCATCGTCGGCATTTCCTCGGCGGCTTCTCTCCGGCACCAGTGTCTTCGGAGGCACCGAGTGAAAGGGTGCTGTCGCCTTTGTGCCAGTCATGTAACGTTCGCTTACCGTGTACATACTGTATATAAATGTTACTTTAACTCTTCGTCGGCTCGAGAACTTCCTCGCTCTGCTCTGCGCCGCGTCGATAGCGGACGGAGCAAGGCAACGTCGCGACACCGGTGACTGCGCTCGGATGGCCAGTCGCAACACTGGAGGCGGCGGTGAGAGGCCCCAGTCCCTCTTTGGAGACAGCGTCGGGATGACTGATTCCCAACATCGGTGACGAGCTGGATGCGACTCACAACCCTGCAGACAGCGCTGGGATGGTCATTTCCCAACACTGCGTACGTGGCAGTGGAGACTGCTCCTGGTTGATAGGAGTGTCAAAATCTTTCCACAATGCTTATGTGGAAATAGTCTCTCCTCGAAGCGCAGTTTGTGAATATTTCTTGGATCGTTCCGTGTCGAAATTTTGTTTGCTTCTTCCAAAGCCAGGTTTTTAACCCAGTTTGCCATTGAGTCATCCTGATGGTACACAATCACTTTAAAGCGAGGATCAAGAAACTTTGCCAGGCTTGCTACTTGGTCACACTTGTAGTCATCGAAGCGTGTTTTTAGACACTTTGCCAGATTGGCAGCGAACACAGAGCCTTCCCACTGCCAGTTGGTTTTGTCGAAGTGCATGGACAGACAATACAAAACGTGCACTTGAGCTGAGAGTGTCGGGCAGTGATCAGCACCAACAGTGGTTGATTCGTCTTCAAATGGCTTCACAGCTGTAACATACCCACCCATTTGGCGTCATTCAGAGGCACTAAAATAATGGAGGTGACCGTCTCCTGAAGCTAAGTTCATAGTAATAGCATCTCTCAGTTCGAAGAGTCTTGACAACATTGAAAGTTCGCTGTTCCATCGTGTTTTGACGTCTTGAACAACATGCAATGGCTGCTTATCCATCTTCTTGCGGCAGCAGTTAAGTCTTTCTTGTGCTTTTGGGTTATGCTTATAATGACCAACAATCCCTCTAGCTTTCTTGCAGAGTGCAACGAGACATGGATTCATAACCTTAGCATCACGGATGGCAAACTGCAAAGTGTGAGGAAAGCAAGTCCTTTCGTGCCCCGATAACCCGCGAGTGGCTGCCCTCATGTTGCGTGCATTATCTGTAACAATATAAATGGGGCAAACAGTCACTGGTACTTCCCAGTCGGACACCAGCTGTTCAAGAACTGAGGCATGCCTAGCTGATCTGTTGTTGCCCGGGAACGGAGAAGCGTTCAAGTAATACCTCCTCAACTTGAAAGTCTGATCCATGTAGTGGCACGTCAGGCTTATGTAGCTTTAATTAGCCCTGGATGTACAAATGTCGGTTGTGAAGGAAAGCGACTCCAATCCGTGCTGAAAGCACCTCGCCAACTCCAACTGTACTTTCTTCCTGGTGTCGTCATACAGTTTGGGCACCAATTCCCGAGAGAGGGTCGTTCTTGAAGGCAGTTGATATCCAGGAACGGCTTATTGAAGCAAATCTTTGAAACCTCGATCTTCCACAATCGTGTACGGTTGCAAATCGAGCGCAATCATTCTCGCTACCTTCTCGACAGGGAATGTCGTTTCACGTCTGTCACTGCCACTTTCTTCTTCAAAACATCCGCCATGCTTGGCTGGTTCACAGTTTTCGTTTTAGCGGCTGCTTCAAATTCAGCATACAAGTCTCTTTGCCGCTTCAGGTGGTTTACGAGTATCGTAGTTGTCGATTTTGGCGTTCGAAGTGATGTTTCGCAATAGTACATACAGCCTCGGTTGCCGAGATTTTGTGGAAGTAGTTTCATATAGTACTTCTGTACTTGTTGACGGTCGTGACCCTTGACGCGACTTCATTGGTGGTACGGTGGCCTTCGGAGTCGCACTCGCTTTACGCAGGCGCAACCATGAACAAAATATAGTCAGCCGTGGCACAAAACGAGGATACGCTATTACGAAGACGAGAGTGGTAACACAGAACTGGGAGGATTTCGGTGATAGCGCACGCTGTGTGAGCCCTAAGTTAAGCGCCTTGTGAGCGCTGCACGGAGCGGAGCAACACACATACGCAACTGCGGCAATAACTCCGCGTGTTCCCCGACCATTCTGCGCATGCTTCTACGAATTTTGCTCCGAATATTCGAGATAATCTTCCCCCAAAAAATTGGTTGATAATTTATTACGACTGTATTGTCTGTATTAGCCCAGGCGACTGCGGTTAATGCTAACGACAACGGACAACTTATTGGCACGCGGAAGCCGACACTTCCACGAGCGTGCTATGTTCTAATTTGCCGCGAAAAAAGCGAAGCCACGCCTAGCGCTGTGAATGTGTGCCCGAGCTCTCATTCTGCACATGAGCAGGGCGCTTGGTTTATGTTATATTCCCGGCCCACGGCCGCAGGATGGATTATTTTATATAGCGGCCGTGCCTGTAAGTGCCCTGTGTTTTGTCTTACAAATGGCGTGATTGACGAGCTTACTAACCTGACCGTTGGTATTGCTACCCTTGCCAACACCGCGCATGTGACGGCTCAGGCGAACAGCACGTACGGTCGTCGCCTTCTGTCAGGTTACACTGTATACCGGCAAAATTTGTATACCGGCAAAATTTATGGGATCGCAACAACCGTAACCTTCCACTTGGCGCTTCGTGACTGACATACACGAACCTATGGGTATTGACTGCTCTTGGTCAAACAAGGCCGAACCGCATGGAGCGTTGTTTCACGCGATTCGCGCGCGTCGTCGTTGCGAGTGCGTTTTGTCGACGCCCGCGTCAACGATTCCGCGCCCGCGGCAGCATCTGCGTTGAATGGGGAGGCGCGCGCCTCATGGCGGCGGTTTCGAAGAGGTCGTGACAGCCGGCTGGCTCCGCCGGGGATGTCTCGGTGGTTTAGGCTTACCACCTTGGCCGATATTGAATGGCTGCTTTCACTACCGTCGCGGATTATGTTTTATAGCACCGTTTTCGCCCACATTATAAGCTCCTTTACCGGACAAGCAACTTCGTGCGTGTCTTGGGCGGCATTTTCGAGAGCCCTTCACTCGAGCTCCCGACAACACTTCGCGGCAGGAGCCACCGCCATGTTGCTGCCGCCGGCAGCGCGCAGCGTGCGGGTTCCGCGGCAGCGCATTGACACACACACAAGCGCCGCCCAAGTCACACACAAGGCGCATTGACGCTGCCGCGGGTGGTTCCGCGGCAGCGTCAATGCGCCTTGTGTGTGACTTGGGCGGCGCTTTTTCGCGAGCAGAAAACGCTCGATGCCGTTCACGCTTTACAATCGATTCAGACGAGCGGGTGGCCCGATCAGCGCGATGTTCGTGACAGGTTTATAATTTTCACCCGTACAATGCTTGTTTCTAGGAGATTTATCTTTTGCGATGTTAAGGTCATTCAGCGTTCGCCACTCATCATTTCGATTGTTCCTTTAGAATATTATCTGCACTTCGTTGCGATGGCATGCCGCAGCCCCTACACATTGCCGCGCGCTGATAACTACGAATAAACACCGATACAGTCTGCGAAAGCACGTACCGTTCGCCGTGTATATGCTTCGCGACATTGCCGTTGAGACACGTGCTGATTTTGTTTTTTAGTTTTGGGTCGTTCGAATATTTCGAACAATAAAAGTGTCACTCGAATCGAATCGAATACCAAAAAATTCTATTCGAATATTCGAAGTTTCGAATATCTGGACACCCTGAATGATAACAAAGACAAGGTTTTGTGTTTTATTGAGCCCGGAAGGCTATCGTCTCCGTAATACGCAAGAGTGTTTGAGTGTTGACATTTGCAGATAGTTTTTACGACCGTGTACGCAAGTGGTGCGGTAGATGCCGGTGGGCGCAACTGCAATATTTCTCAGCTGCCCGTCCACTCCTTTTATACCGTCCGGCTCCTGTTCATTTTTTTGCACCTCTTGGTCCGTTTCCAGAGGAATGTAACCTTGTGACCTCAGTCTAGCTGTGCACTTGTTCGCACCTCGGTCTTGAAGCCAGCGTGTTTCTAATGGCAACGTGATTTTCAATTGGAAGACGAAAGGGGAGGCGTCCTTTTTGAGTTCCTGCAGAATACGGTTTATCAACGTTGCCTTTGTCTTTCACCTTCAATATCCGTTTCGCACAAAGAGGGCACGATAAAACTAGGAAATGAGTAACTAGGAGCTCCGCTTTAAAAGAAAACTACGCGATACACGGGAATACACTAACATAAGTTACCCGTTTACATCGTGAATAACTTAATAAATCCCGTTACTTTGGAATTACGAATATATATATAGAGTGCCCTAGCAAGGTGTAGATGTGGTTGTGTTTTGATGGACTCTATACAGGATAAATTTCTAGGTAAAATTTTATTACAGATCTGCATAAGCAGTCTTTTTGCTTCTTTATCTGTGAAAACAATACATACAATATCGCAGAACGCTGTTTTTATTTTAACCAAGTACAATTGCTTTAAACAGTATAGCCATTCCTCTAACGCTTGTATAAGCCTTTCGACAACGTGTTTGCAATAGTCTTCGTTGGGTTAAATACAAAAATAAATTAAAAGAATACGCTTGCACCCACAAGCACGGACCACCTTGCTGAGGCAGGGTAGAACCATGTCGGTTTACATGCAGCATTGATTTTTTTGCTTACCGCACTCCCGTTTTGGGAACTTTCTAAAGAGGACAAGCTCTCACAACTTCGCTTCAGTGAGTTACCGAAACCTTTGACCCCACTTTCTTGCGGTCCAAGCAGTTTTTTCTCCGCCCGGCGCCGCCCTCTAAAGAAATGTATTATTCATGTAGGCACTCTGGTTTCTGGGTTAGCTCCCGATATATACGGTGGCGGACGATATAATGTCGCCCACTCAAGAAACGGAAAGAATTGCGGTGGGCCACCGCTACCTCTGCAGGAAAGTACCGTAGAAAAGGCGGTGTGCCGCTTTCGTAATGCCATTTGGTCCTCTTCGCTTCTGTATTTCAGTACTAACGTTTTGGTCGCAGTTCAGTTCACACTAGTCTAGTGTCTTCGGTAGTCGTTCTTACATGTGTAAGTACAACAAAAAGAAATCTCAAGTGGAACAAATAATATCTCATGATAATGAGACACAACAAAAAATCGAAATAAATACAACGAGGGAATTGCTTTTTGCCACTTCCATAAATATGAATGAAATGAATAAAACAGCATCAAAGCATGTTCAAAAAGCTCTCAAGCGCGTGCTTTTACGAAACATCTGAATCTGGAGTATTTCTAAGTAAAAAAATAGTCCCGCGTGCAGGTGCATAAATAATTAAATAGTAATTGCCAGCTTAATGAAGCAATGATTAAAATACTTGACTTCAACGTGCGATGTTTGTATAGTAAACGCCATACGGTAAAGCCGAGCATAAGGAGTTCCGATGTTTACAATGACTTAACTCCCATTCGCAGGTCTTGAAATGACTGTCTTGTAAGGTTTATGTGTGTATCACCATCATCAGCCTTCTGAGGCACAATGTTCTGCACTGCTCGAGGCCGTAGTTTATACACGAATTTCTTTTTTTTCATTTATCCCCCGGATCATTGGCGCTCCACCTCTTTTAGACCCACCTAGTGGTATCCAACCTGTTACCCTAATTCGTCCGCCGGTTTTCGGTTCGTCTCAGTACATGGCCAGCTCAAGTCCATTTCTTTTTTTATTTGAGCTATGACATCTTCTACTCTACTTTGTTCTCTGATACAGGTAGCTCGTTTCGGTCTCTGTGTGGGAAGCATAACATTATCCGTTTCATATCCCGTTGAACACGACCTAAGTTTGCTTTCTAAATGTTTAGTAAGGGGTCAAGTTTCAGTTTCGGAAGACAAAAGCGGGAGTATGCACTGGTTGTGGCTTTTTCTTTTCAGTGACAGATGTAGATTACTTTCCATTATTTTTCGATTGCTAGATGGGTGCTCCCCAAGCCATACCTTTTTTGCGCGGGATTTATCTGTAGTGATTGGAGTGAGAGCTAACCATTTGTCCAAAGTTATTATATTCTTTCACTTCTTCTAGCGTTATATCTTCTACGCTGAAGCGATGGTTTTGGCATGTTTAAATCTCATAACATTATATTTATTCATAACTATGTTTTGCCGACTCCTATGCTTTCTCATTATATTTCCTCAATGGTTGTTTGCAGGTCTTATGCGGTCTCTCTGAGTAAGACTATGTAGTTCAGAAAGGTCAAACGGCTATGTATTCCCGGTGTCACATGAAGGATGGTGAGGAGGCCTTGACCAGCTTAGAGAGATCAACGCAGGAAAGCCATTCAAGTGTTTACCAAAACATACATTTAATGCTCACTTAAAAAAAACCTAAAGCAAACCACTTAATAAATAAATTGCACACGCCCGATAACCATCAAACCTCAAAATAATTCTCCCAAAATGCAATTCAAAGCAAATCCCAAAAGTATATTCAGTAAAGTTGTACACAATTCTTTCATATACACTCCGTACACCGAATACTAGTTATTTTCTTCTACGACCGCTCCCTAGTTGTGTCTTGCGACTGTGTCCCTAATGTGGACTGGCCCACCCCGCTGTTATTGGCGCTGACGTGTCGCACCCGTTGCGCGGCCGCGACTCGATGGTAGCCGTACTCGTCTCGCTTCGATGCCGGCGTTCGATGCGTTTGGTCGTCATTGGAGTGCGTGGGTTCCGTGCGTGCAGACGTTTCCTCTGTGGCTACCCCCTGGTAGCCGCTGCCGCTGGACGCCCTGGGTAGGTCTCGGCACGAACGTAGCCTTTCGGGGACGTCGAAGCGAAGGTCGACGGAGAGGAGACATTAGCTGCAGGTGCGCGAACGCCACCTCTGGTGCCACAAAGACACAGGTTCGTGGTGCGCCTAGGATGCCGCAGCCGATACGATTTCGGCCCGCTCCCTCCGAGGCTTGGTAGGCATATTCGATTGCCTAACGCGTCCTCCTGGCTCGTTCCTTGAAGCTGACGCGCTCCTTCGGTCTCCTGGTTTCTTGCCTCCCCCATTCTCTTTGTGCGCCCTGTTTTTACAACCTGTGGGCTTGATCGCTGCCCACTCTGATTGGCTTCTTGCCTTTTCGTGCCCATATATGGTCATCATGTCGCTTGTCTCCAGAGCGGCGTTCTCTGATTGTCTGACTAGTGCACTGCCATATTCACCAATGATGCCTTGGTGTTTTGCCGCGGTGTTCGTTCATTGGTGCGTTCCTGGCGCGCACTTGAAATGGCTGTTTTTTTGTTCTGTTTTTACTTTTCGGGGATTTTTTTGCATTCCTTCTCCGGGGGTGCCCTCGACACATAAACCAATGTTTATCTTTGAACTCACATTTTGCCCCTAAAGCTTTCTAAAATCCCTACAGAAATGCTGTGAATTGATTTGGCGCGATGCTATCTCCCGTTCTCACTTCCATTAGGACCTTATTCCTTTTCTTGGGCAGTATTGTTCTGCCCGTGCATTCCTTTATGTCCTCTAAATGTCTTATCTAGGTTCCCTCTATTCTCTAGTTCTTCAGTGCTTCCAGCACGGGTTCGGTTAGTACTTCAGTAAAGTACGTTGTTGGGCTAGTTGGTGCATGTCTCTACTTGAAAAAGGCGCTAAAAAATACACAACACGAGCACGAAGAAGGACGGGACGGATGCGCACTAACAACTGATTTATTGGAAAGGAAAAACAGGAGTATAAGTAGGTTGTCAATAAGCCACACACATAAAAAATAAAATCAGCGATAAAAGAACCAACAAGGCCACGGCAGCAGAAAATTCCACACATCATTACTGCGTGTTGTCGAGGAAGCGAAACTCATTCAAAAACAGTGATAGCGAGGGCTCGCTGATACAATCAGCGCGAAATTTTTGGATTAAATAGGCTTCACGCAGTTCTCTCGCCACAGTGTCACGACTTTTTCCTACTATCTGCGTACCTTCTAGTCGTGGTGCACATTCCTTGCCACACTCCCGGCAGTGATGGGGCAAGTGCGACCCAGTGCCGTTCTTCATTGAGAGGTCATGCTCACGTAGGCGTTCATTAACACATCGGCCAGTTTGGCCGATGTAAAATTTTCCGCATGTCAGTGGAATCTTGTAAACGACGCCTACTCGGCAGTGGACGTATTGCACACCGTGCTTCTTTTCGCAACAACTAGTTTTTCTTTTTCCGTTGATGCGTTTGCACAGGCTCGCCAACTTGCATGGCGCTGAGAACACAATCGGCACGTTAAACCTCGAGGCCACTCGCTTCAGATTGTGGGTCACTTTGTGCATATAAGGCACTACCAGGGGTCTCTTTTTCTTTTCACTGTTAACCACAGGATTTGAGTGCCGATGCTTAATCTTCTTGAGTATCGACTCTGATACGACTGACAAAAGAGGGCGAGGATAACCCGCTTCCTCAAGTCGTGACAACTGGGCATCGAAACTTGCTTCCATGCGGTGAACGCATGATTTAACAAGAGCGCCCTCAAGACACAAGATGGCAATCGCTCGCTTCACTGTCTTTGAATGGGCGGACTCAAACGGAAGAAGACCTTTTGTGGCACGAGGGCAGTACATCCAACAAACATGATTTTTTGCTATGCAGAGGTCTAAAGGGAATTTGCATTGGCTCGTGTGTCGCCCCCATTTTATCCACTATTTTTTTGTCTAGTTTTGACCGGAGGTTGCAAGAGGAGGTGAGCAAAGACGCGGTCCTTAGGATTTTTAGATACGTAGATGACTACTTAATTTGTTTAAGTAAGCAGGAATTGCTAACCTACCACCAAAGCGTGGAGCAGGTATTGGGGTCCTTTCGCGAAGTGGGAGGCAGCCTGAGCTTCACTCATGAACTTCAGACAGGGCAGAAGCTTAGATTCTTGGATTTAGACCTCTGCATAGCAAAAAATCATGTTTGTTGGATATACTGCCCTCGTGCCACAAAAGGTCTTCTTCCGTTTGAGTCCGCCCATTCAAAGACAGTGAAGCGAGCGATTGCCATCTTGTGTCTTGAGGGCGCTCTTGTTAAATCATGCGTTCACCGCATGGAAGCAAGTTTCGATGCCCAGTTGTCACGACTTGAGGAAGCGGGTTATCCTCGCCCTCTTTTGTCAGTCGTATCAGAGTCGATACTCAAGAAGATTAAGCATCGGCACTCAAATCCTGTGGTTAACAGTGAAAAGAAAAAGAGACCCGTGGTAGTGCCTTATATGCACAAAGTGACCCACAATCTGAAGCGAGTGGCCTCGAGGTTTAACGTGCCGATTGTGTTCTCAGCGCCATGCAAGTTGGCGAGCCTGTGCAAACGCATCAACGGAAAAAGAAAAACTAGTTGTTGCGAAAAGAAGCACGGTGTGCAATACGTCCACTGCCGAGTAGGCGTCGTTTACAAGATTCCACTGACATGCGGAAAATTTTACATCGGCCAAACTGGCCGATGTGTTAATGAACGCCTACGTGAGCATGACCTCTCAATGAAGAACGGCACTGGGTCGCACTTGCCCCATCACTGCCGGGAGTGTGGCAAGGAATGTGCACCACGACTAGAAGGTACGCAGATAGTAGGAAAAAGTCGTGACACTGTGGCGAGAGAACTGCGTGAAGCCTATTTAATCCAAAAATTTCGCGCTGATTGTATCAGCGAGCCCTCGCTATCACTGTTTTTGAATGAGTTTCGCTTCCTCGACAACACGCAGTAATGATGTGTGGAATTTTCTGCTGCCGTGGCCTTGTTGGTTCTTTTATCGCTGATTTTATTTTTTATGTGTGTGGCTTATTGACAACCTACTTATACTCCTGTTTTTCCTTTCCAATAAATCAGTTGTTAGTGCGCATCCGTCCCGTCCTTCTTCGTGCTCGTGTTGTGTATTTTTTAGCGCCTTTTTCAAGTAGAGTTCGGTTAGTACAGAATCAAACGCTTTCTTACAGTCTATAAATGCCTTGTTAAGTGTATTCTGCGGATATTTCTCTTATTAAATTGACAACATGGATGTTAATCATGGTTTAGTACCCTTTCCTAAACCGACCCTGTTCTAGGGGTTTTTGGATGTCTAGGCTGCACCTATGCGGCTAACAATAGCTTTGGTAAACAGCTTATACACAACTGAGAGTAGGCTGATGGGTGTTGATTATTCAGGATCCTTGGGCCCTCCATTCAGGTTGAGCGAATGTTTGGTTCGTCAAGCATTACGAAAAACAGTACAGTAACCCTTCCAGTACAACATAATCTCCCTCCTTAAAAAGATCCACGGTTATGCTCTCGTCACCGGCAGCTTTTCCTCTTCCCATGCCTTGGGGAGCTTTCAAGCTTCCTCTATAGTTGGAAGTGGGAAATCGGAAGTTGAGCAGGTAATGTCAGCACTTTACCCTCATCGCTAGCATACAGCCTGATAGAGAATCAATCTGGCACCATTATTATCTCCTCGGTTTGTGCATAATGTTACTCTCCTCGTCTCTACGTGCCTAAATCCTGACTTTTACGATGGGTGGCTTTGTCCTAATTGTTTTGAATCTTCCTCTATTTGCAGCGTTTGCTGGACCAGTGCCAATTTGGGTGCACGAATGTCGTTTGTTTTACTTTTATTAACCACTTTTGACAGCACGGTTAATTCAATCCTGCCGTTTATTTCCTTAGCTTTCCCATTTTGTCTTCCAACTGGCTCCCTGCATATTGTTTCTCCCTAGCTTCTGCGGATTCACGGAGCGCAAATATTATGTGGTAATTTAGCTTACCTATATGCTTCTGCCCATTCAGAAGCGACAATGTCTTTAGGAGAGTTTATTAAACTCCTCCGATGTGGCTCTGACTGAATTCATGCGGGGTTTCTTAGTTTTCACGAGTTTTTTTTTTTCCTGTGCTGAGATTTAGCCTTTGCCTGTACGTATTCATGCTATGATCGCTGTTCCGAATCTTACTTTATTAGCACCTCTACGTCGTGTACGATACCCGGGTTCTCACCGAAAATGACGTCAACTAGTCTTTCAGTATTCAAAAACTTCTTGAAAAGTTCAGGCTAGTTCAGTCTTCAAGAACTTCTGTCGGGACCCTTGCACTCTGATCATTTGTTCGCGGCGACACATTTCTGTCTCTCATTCACACACACACTTGAAGTCGCCCAATAAAATTAGTCTTTCTGGCTGCTCTAAATAACCAGGCAACCGTTCAAAAAATAAAAAAACTATTCGGACTTTGATGCCCTATTTTTTATTGTATAACAATGTGTTCTTCGACCTCATGTTATTTCTTTCTGCACCTCACATAAGTGCATCTCATCGACTGCTCCGACCATCTATTCCGAATTTACCCACTGACCTTTCCCCCATTTGCTGCTTAAACACCCTTGCGTTAGAATCGACCATCACAATCGTGGACTGCATCATTGCCTACTTCATTGAGCACCCTTTGCTGTATCGCTGTTCTGACCGGCGCCATGAATCGGTGCGCTATAGCTGCCAGGGACTGAGGGCCGAGACTTAGTTGATTAGTCATGAGAAGTCAGGGCGATTTATTATACCAGGGTGACAAGGGCCTTCTCTGATGAGGGAGTTCTTTTTGTGTCTATAAGAGCCTTCCCAGCATGGTAAATTTTTTTTAGTGTAGCCTCCTTTGTATCAGGTATGATGGTTGCTCATGGGAAGTGAGGGCGATCCATTAAACCAGGGTGCCAACGTCCTTTGTCTGGTGAGGGAGTGCTTTTTTTTTTATAAAGAGCCTTCCTACCATGGCTGAGCCTTTATAGTGTAGCATCCTAGGTATCCGTGATGATGGTTACTTCCAAAGCACGCAGCACTCCATGCCTTCATGGGTGCGGTTCGAGCCACACAAAAAAGGGAGAGAAAGCGAGAGATTTATCGCCTTTAAAAGGCGGCTAAGACAAATATTTATTGATTTCCTTTAACAGAAAACAAAATTTCACTGATATAACAGCACCCTCTAAATATTAAAAATCAAGATACAAGGATATTTTAGTGAAGAGAAATTGCAGGAGGCCGTTTCAGGGTTTCATCGGAGCTCAAACAACTTATGTGCACAGCGTTTATTGCTAATTTGAGACGTGTAATGCCAATTCTCAATGATGTGAATTCCAGAAGGGAAAAGGAGCACGTCTGGTATTCCCTCTTCTGCCTTTCGGTCAAAGTCATAATTGGTTGGTCCTGCTTTTTTGAATACATTCAAAAAGATGTAGTTGTTGAGGGTAATGGACGGACATCTGGTTCACACAGCGCCCCGAAACAGTGGTTTTTATTCAACGCCCAGCCATCACCGCGCAGTGTTGTAGTACGGGAGTAATTTTAAGTGCTTTATAAGAATGTTTAAATGGTGACAGTGTGCGAAGAAATAGGTAGTTACTCCATGTTATTTATGCCGTTAATCGGTGTGATATAGTTTTAATGACTCTGTCGCATTTACACTGCGCGCAGTACGCTACGCATGCAGTTATATGTTAGAAAGTTCTATTGCATGTTTCGTCTCGTGCAGGATATTGATGTCCACAAGAAAAAACAAGTGTCTTTTAAAGAAATGGTTGGCTAAGTGCGACGTGGGGAAGGCGAAAGAAACTTACTTCATGATATCTGCACTAAATCCTTTTTATAATACTGAAATGATATTCGTATTTCTGGCCCCACCAGGAACCGAAACTGGAACAAATAGAAGTACGGAGCGACAACTTGTCGTCTTACCGACTGAGCTACGACACCACGCTCGTAGCTACACCACCATAGCTACGCTACCGGTTGACCTACGTCACGCTCCCTACAGCGGTGGCGTAGCGGTGGCGCTCGGTACTGTGGTGGCGCTCACCGTAACTTCCGAAACATGCACCAGCGTGTTCTTATTGGACCGGAAATGCTGATTAGCTGCAGCAGTTAAGGTATGCAGCCAGTACCGGCGACATTGGTTTCAGCGCCAACTGCGTCGTAAAGGCTGCGGCACAGTAGAATATTTACGTCAGTTGGGTCTGAATAGCGACGGTGATCGGCGGGTAAACGAGAAAGAACGGGAGTCTTTTGCATATTTGGTGCGGAACCAGCTTTATGCAAATGTCAAATATTTTGTAGACGCTGTAAACACGTAATCTCGCTATTGGTCGCTTGGTATTGCGACATTCGAATGCCTATTTAGAGCCCCTAATTGTGATGAACAAAATGTGGGCTACTGGTTACAGTGAACAGTCGCCAACAATACCCCCCCCCCCCCAAGCGGCCATCGGGACATCGTTAGAGCACAATCACAAATGCACAACAATATATTAGTAACAGGAGCCGTGGTAAATCTCCATTGGGAGTTAGAACACATCTTGTCACGTCACGTACGTCTGTTTACATTTTAGTGTGAAATTTACAAGCCTAAAATGCCCGCAGCATATTCTTGTTAAATATGCTGAGTACACCACGCTTTTTCTAGAGCAAATTAGGAGTAATACGAGTTGGTCTGGGACTGCTTATGCTCACCGCTTAACATGCGTCAATTTGTCACCATTACGAGCCCTTCCGCGAGCGCCTGGCTTGGCCGGAATGCGGGCAAATTGAGTTGTAGGAGAACTTCTCCCAGCAGGCCCCGTTCCCAAGCCAAAAAGATTCGAAAGTAGGCTTATCTGGCATCTTTGAATGACACCAATGACGTAGACAACTGTTTTTCCTCGTCCTCGTTCGGTCGGATTATTGTCTGCTATACGGTTCCTGGTCTGAGCGGCTCCCTAGCCTTTGTTCCACACATCCGGCCAGCACAAACCGTTCTTTTTTATTTTCCCGCATAGAGCCAGCTAAGTTTCAAAACTTGTTTCACAATTACGGCTGTGTTGTTCGCCAGAAGATAAACTCCGTCTTTTCCCGCGCTGTTTTTTCAGCTCGTTTGTTACATACAAAAATTGAAAAATATTCGCGTCACAATGAATCATGATATTCATTATCTTTACTTCACTTATTCTGAGGAGGAATAGAGCTCTTGATAATTTTTGCTGTTAATGAGAATATATGTCTTAGGGAAACAACAGGCACAAATTTGCACTGAGAAAGTTTGAGACTTTCTAATTGCATTATCAACGGCATTCTCGTTTTGCTCATAGCAATTTTGACTTTCATTGGCTGCGTTGTCAGTACCGCACTCCTTCTTACAGTGGCTTTACCATGAGCCAGAATAAGCAAAAAAATACCCTTTTGATCGTTTTCTCATTGTAGTGTTTAGAAGAAATCAAGGAGTGCTGAGAACGTTTTTATTTCGCCATTATTCCATCGTGTGTGCGCAGCTTGAAATGGTTGATGTGCTGGAACGTTACATAAACGGAAAGGTATATAGAGCTAGGTTGTCACCCTGAGAAACACCGACACATCTCATAACCCGTAAACGCAGTGATACCTCTCAGGCACTGATATATCTACACTTTTTGATAAGAATTAAGAAAAACAAAAGAAGCGGAACTACAGTGTAGCACAAACTCTGGAAAAGTACTTCGCGCAAAAAAAGCGAGAAAAAAGATAGAAGAAAAGGACGCAAAGGCAATCTAGCAGTACAGAAGCCTTTTTTAACCATCGCCAAGGTTTCGGCGCCTTTGTACAAAAGCATGCTCACACACCCTGAAGAATACCTTACTTGCAATAGCTAAACGGTAAACAGGGATATTTTGCTTGAGATATACATTTTTAAATAAACCATTTATGTTTTAAAACAGAAGTAAGTGTCAAACTCCGCATATATAGGCCGTAGAGGCAGCAAAGCGGAACACGTTTCAGAATCATATCAATGTCATTGTTAGCGTGTGCTGATATTGTTTCGCGCACACTAGCACTTTTGGCAGTGTTCCCAAAAAAGAAACAAAGATTTCACTGATATTTAAATCAATTACTGTGTTATGAAAGGGCTTAAGCAACTCACACATTTAAACCTACCATGTAACACGATTTCCTTTTTTCCTTAAAGGTACATGAGGTGAGAAAGAAGTCTTCTCCATGCAAAGTTATTGTGAGAGAAGAGAATGGCAGCATATATATTGTCTCCAAGAAAGTCATCGTGGATTCGCCGCCTTCATTTCCACTTCAAGATGGGGTATCCTCTCCGCCACATATGCCATCTTATTCTTCTTATACTTATATTACTTTGGAGAGTTCTTGGGACATTTGCAGGGAGTTCTTCGAAAGCATTGGCCTTTTAAGAGTGGCGGGGTGTCATTTACGTTGGAATCTCTGTAGAAATACTTCAAGTGGTCAGCTCTACTTGGGATTGTGAATCATTGGTAGAAGTAAATCCCTCTTGGGCGGAATGAAGAGGTCAGGTCTGATGTAGAGGTTTCAATTATTGTCACATGCAAGTTAAATGTAATCTGAGCAATGAAGTCGTGCCTTTGTTTACGAGTTTCATAAGTTGCACGAAGCCCTGGCTGTCGTTTAATCCGCACTGCTAATGTGGTTAACTGCAGTTCATTGTAACATCTTATTATTCAAGGGAAGCTCAAGAGAATTTTTTCCATCACAGTGCTTCTGCTGGTGAATGTAAAAGTCACAGAGCTAGTTATGCAGACTGCCTCGGGCTTTATTTATATATTTCAGTACTATAGCTGAGCTCGCACGCATCCCCCAAAAGAATTGGAAATGTGAGTATTATGCTTGAATGGTTTCTTTTCTTTCAAGAAAGTTGTGTTTCTTGCCTAGTAAAAGCAGTGTATTGCTCACAAGTACCCTGGCAGCATGATAGGAGTTTCCGTCGCACCCAGCTGTGAATTTTACCTGGGTTAAATTGCTGAGGCCGAAAACAAGGCTTTCAAATGTGCTTGTTAAAACTGATCAACTGTACATTTCAACGCTGGCTTGTTTGATTCTTAATTATATCGAACTTGTTCTGGCTGAAATGTATGAAGTGTATATATTTAGGCTGTCTGTTTAATTTTAAAATGTGTAACATGCTCCCAGCTATCTTGTTTGTAAAGTTTTGTAACATTCACACTGGCTTTTACGTGCTTTTTTCAGATGAGTTATGTTAAATAAGTACAAATAATGGGGGAAGGGAACGCGCCTAAAGTGAAGCGCCTTTTGAGGGTGCTTCGGTAGTTTCAGGAACAATTAGCTCGGAAAGCGTTACTCTCTTTAGTATTGATGTTTTAGTTGTGCTATACTACCACATGGTTTGGGTAAGTTCTCGTGTGGAAATGTTTTGCCGTTGGTATTGGCTCGAGGCTTCTTTTCCTATACAGTTGCTCTAAACATGTGTAGGTCTTGTGATAATACGACTGTGGATGGGTTTTTTTGGTTTTGGACTGTTCCGATAATTTATTAGCAAAGTGCATTTTCTCCAGCAGTGATGCATAAACATGATGTGGCAAGCGCAAATGGTACTTCCGCCAATGGGTCTTTATTTTATCTGATCAGACAACATATTTTATGGTCATTTATGTATAATGTCTGTGTCAGTGCCGCGGTAGATGCACAAGTACATTTGGAAAGTATTTGCCCTAAAGCCGCTTATTACCAATGTTTATAAGTAAAGGTGAGTATGTGAAAATGCTATTGTGTTGTGTTATTGCTATGGTAATTATTGCTTGTAACGTGGTCATTTTCTGCGTAATTTAAAACCTGTAGCTATCAATATCTGAAAGGTACGCATAGCATTACACAGTAAAGTAGTATAGTATATTGAAAAGCAGTGTATGAATGTTAGTAGTTGGTTTTGTGTGTATTTAATACAAGTATCATTTCTTTTACATGCAGGTGAAACCCAGAACAGGATTATGCGAGTGAAGCCAAAGACTGTGTGCCGCTCTAGTTGTCTCAGACCAACTTTTCTATAGACCTGTGCTGTGATTGGACTGTTAGGTACTATCAGGTACCACACAACTACGGTGGTTTCTCCTCTCCATTTGTGTTTATTACGGCAGGCCATATCTCATCGCTGAGTTTAAATTGTATTTGCGGTTTCCTTATGATACCACTGTATCCGCCAGCGAGCATATGACCTCTGGGTATACCTACAGAAAAGCAAAAACATTGGAAAAGTGGAGTCCCATAGACAGCTTTCCAACGTCTAAAGGAACACCGTTTTATATTGGAAGCTGGTGTGAAGGTACCTGGAATGGCGTACCGGATAAATCCGAGATCAATTCACGTGGCACAGTGTTACAGTGTGTACGTGCAACTTAAAGTACCATTTTTATTGGAACTGTGAATCGTATACTTTTATTTGGAATGCCGATCTACAGCATTTTGTTGGAAAATTTTGTGGTGCAGTGTTTCACTTACTTTTTCAGGGTATGTGGAAAACGGTTCCAAATATATAACTTTAAATTGAAGAAGATAGTTTACGCTTCGCATCGGCAGTAATGGTACACCTTCGGGCCATATCAAATCTAGCGGAGCGATCACCGAAAAGCAGGGAACCCGTCGGGATTAATCTTTATGTCAGTGGTGTCGGAATTCTTGTTGTTTAAAAAGCGGAGCTTTTTAGGTTTTTAGCTTCGCGAAGTAGTGTACCAGAATGTTGAGCCCAGTCGACGGCAGGTGACCGTGCAGCGCGAGCCACGTGCAGCGCGAGGATAGCCCCGTGTAGTCACGTCTACGTCCGGAGGCTTTCACCGAGCCAGGAGCTCGCAAAAATCCACAGCAGAGATACCGAGTGCATGTGAGCACGCTCTCTGGGAGGAGCGCCAGACGTCGGCAAACTCGACCTTCGAGAACACTCTTCCCAGCGTTAATGGCAAGATTTGTCACGTGAATCGTTGAGGTGTTTTGATTAGTAAAGGTCTTTTGCGTAGTAAAAGAAATGGGCAGCGAATAAAAAAAAGACAAGTGGGGATAGGGGCATTGCATATATTCGGGAAACGCCGCTAAATTGTTTTGGTAGCACCTCCGCACAGGTCACGGGCGTACAGCAGCTGACTCGCACTGTCGGTACCAATCAACTTATCACCTTTTCACTATCTGCGCTACCGCGCCTCAACCCATGTCGCATATCTTCATTACGTGTTGATGAAACAGTAAATGAGTTTCTTGCACGCCTTTTCGATGCCTCTGGCTTGTTCCATCGCTTTCTGTGCCCCTGAAACTAACAAAGCGCAAGCCATCAACTTTCTCAGTTTCCACGTATGCCTCATACGCATACGGAGACACTGTACTGATGGAGGTTCTGGCTTTGAAGCACTCCGAACATAGTGAATCTTCTACGGGTGGTAAATTTTGAAAGCATAAAAGTTCTTTAAATTTTTACTGTTTTGCAGTAAAAATGTAAAGAACTTCTACTCAACGTGGAAGCTGTCACGTGTGGAGCAGAGATTCGGATGAGGGGCTATGGTGGAGTTCTCTGCTATTTCGTTCCAGCCATTTCCATTTTCTCCTCCCTTTATCACCACTACCTTCTAAAAGTGAGCAGAGCTTTCTTTAATAAAATTCCATTTTCCCAACTTTGCAGTAATAGCGCGCCTACTTCTGGGACAGCTAGCGCCCTTACTTTATCATTTGTACCTTGTAGTCGCTGCAACAGCACGAGCGGGAGTACTGTTCTTTATGTGCTTGCTTTCATCCCACACGTGCCGGATCCGTTCTGTGCCTTTTTGAAAGCGCCTTTTCTTACTGAAAAGCAGTATACCTCTACCAGCCAAGAAACTTTTCGCGTCTGCGGCGGCACAAAACTGCCAGGTAAAATGAAAGAAATTACTGGAACCGCCAGGAGGCGAACCTGGACACGAATAGATAAACGAAGGGAGATCCCGGCCTCTCAACAAATAAGCTATACCCGCACGAGGAGACGGGGAAGGAGACGGTGTACTCAACGAGCACAGCGGCGAACGTGCAACCTGCCCTCATTCGAAGCTCTCGTGTGAACTGCATCTCTCATACGGTATGATAACGGCGTTCACGTTCTTTGGCTTAGCGCGAACGGAAGAACGTCTGGGCAAAGTGTCAGGGTAGTTACGGCGACTCATGAAACAAAAGTGTGGAGGAAATAGTGGGAGAACCTTAGCCCCGCGTTTCGCCCCCCTGCTCTTCTCACCATTCGCAAGACACTCGTCTCCCTTTTCTCTTTGTCTATGCTGCTGCGTTTGGTCACTCGGTTGCATAGATGGCACCTTGCAAAACCAAAGTAATGGCTCCCAGTCTCTGGTTTCATTGTAGAGCCACAGTACGGGAATTCAAGTGACGTCACATGGGTAATCTTTTGGTGGGGGGAGGGGGGTTACAGCTTCGCCATACAACAACATTCACAGCGTGGACTGGAGAGAAAGATAGAGAACATTAGAAAGAAAGATGGAGAGTGGATAGAGTTAGATAGAGATAGAGATTCGTCGGCAAAGAGCCGTTGGGCACTAGCATCCTCTTCGGCCAGGTTGATGGTCCCGACTTGATCTGCTGGGTTGGACTTGAGCAATCAGGTTTCCCATTGCTCCGCCTGACTCATTCTTCGAGCAGGTGTAGCAGCTTCCGGGCAAACCTATAGCATATGTGCTAGGTATGCCCTTTCTTTACACCAATGTCTTCCTGGGTAGAATTAGTTATACGCAACCGAGTTCAAATAGGAATTCACCTGAAGTAGTAAATATACGACAGACAGCCTTTACTGATAGACGGGTGAGCGTGAAATCTGTTTTGTGATTGCGAAAGAAGGGTAAACTAAAGCGGTCGAGCGCCCGCAGCGGGGCTAAGCTAAAATTCTTTACTTCCTTAGCCATGGTTCTGGACCACAAACTGGCAGGATTGCATATGAGTTTACCGGAAGAATTATGATTACGTCCTCTTTACCCGGAATCATGTATTTAAAGAATGCAGGCACAAAACTTTAGAAGCTATGAGAAGAAAGGGTATGGTTTGTTGTCTTTCATGTCCGGAATGCCGGTGAGTGGACAAATACAGTTCTTAGATACAAATCTCCGTTTCCTAATCGGCCTTCTGCGCTGTACCTTTAGGCCGCGCTCATGCAATGTTTTGTTGATTTATGGCTCAGGAAAATCTGATTTGGTTAATAGTGGGACTCTGAAATTGTGCCTGTAATCGAATCAGAAAAAGTGCTGCTTACACACGGTTGTTGAATACTTTTTTTCGGCAAACGCAGAGTGTTGGGGTGTCGGTACGTTTTCCTGTTAGTGAGCTGGTAGCTGTCAGCCATGGTATAAAAAAATGTAGAACCAGTGGATAGGAACCAAGATCAAAATACAGAAGAAAAGTTTAGGTAAATTTTTTATGCGTGGATGATATCCAAAGGGATCATTTCCTCGGACATTTATGGCATTACTATGGTCTTTTAAGCCCAGAATAAAGTTTTTTGCGTTTGCCGCGCAAACAAACAAAAGCAAGAACGCGGAGAACCCTAGGCAGAGGAGTGACAGTGGAACCACAATGTGTACTTTGTTCAGTGATGGCCGGCGGTCGTATACAGCCTACCCTTATCATGCTGTTCGATACGTGTGGTCACGGCTAGCCTATACGTCAACACACGCCGCCGCAACCACATAAACAAGCCCAAGAAATATAAAAGTTCGCATCAATTCATGGAGTATTAAAAGTGCAAGTGCATCCTACGCTTTAAAGACCCCGGCGTGCTGTTACAACACAGCGACCGCTTCACCGAAGTTATTGAAAGCGTGTTTACGTCGCAAAGACCAGTAGATGCTCTTAAAAACGCTCCATCAGGCTCGCAGATAGGTAGGCTGAATTTCTTGCCGGGGATGTGTGAATATGTTCAAACACGTGCCACTAGTGTTTTTATCATTTGCTGGTTGTTCTTATGCTCCAATAATTGGGCCCTATATGAACTGTAATTTTTCATATCTGTACATATGGTTTCCCTGTGGAATAAAAAAATTACGTGGCTTGTCAGCTCGTGCACTGCCTCCCTTCGTTTGTACGTCAGTAGCCTTTCACAGTGTTTCCATCATGACCCGCTATCAACTTGCCCATTTTACCATCCTCAAAATCCGTGGGCGAAACTGTGTGGCCATTCGTTTTTCTTGCGTGCTCTCACTTCAACTTCCTCTATTTCTTCATGTATTTCCAATTCGCTGGTAATATACCCAACGTTAGTGGCCGAACTCTCTTAATACTTGCACTTAACATCCATGCCCAGCGCTGTAGTCGCCTTTAATTACAAGGATATCCATAGAGCTTAACCTCTGGGTTGAGGCCACAACGCTCGTGGCAGATGATGAGACAACAGTACCATCGGTTACAGGATTTAGAATTCCAGGAGGGGCAGGAGGTGTTAGCTGAGCTGGCTTCAGTGGCTGCGCTTCTAGGGTCCGTTTCTTGCATGCTAGCGCTGATGCAACCTTTGACAGTTACCTCACAGGGCTACGAGAGCAAAGTTTTAAGCATTGCCAACTGCTGTTATTTCTGGGCCGTACGCAATCTGAAAGAACGATAATTGGTGAAAGGAAGCCAAACCACAATACCTGGCCCGCACTCCACGAGGATGATGGCAGCGGACTCGAACGGAAGCCCATGCTCAGGCTCGTTTGAGGGATTCATCTTTTGTGTAGCTTCTGCAAATATTTTAACTGCTGTTTCATCCACAGTATGCTACATGTTAAACGTTCCAAAGTGCGAATAAAGCAAATACAATCAAGTATCGTCTTTGCTGCTCACTGAAAATACACAAATGATGGCAGAGACCTTCTGCTCCTGTATTACCTAGATGCGTCAGCCACGCGGGAGCACTGCGTGTCCCTAGCACTCCAGCGTAGGCATTCACGGGAGAATTCCTCTTTCATCAAAAGGCTATTTCATTTTTAAACGCACGGTTTTTATTCCTGGAGCTACTCCCGTTGTTGTATAAGATTGTGTGCAAATAGATAGAGAAATTTAGACATTCATTTCAACAAAGAATGGTTAAGAACCGATATTATAGGGCCGACCGGTGCTGAGCCTGCGATATTGCCCGGCTCCTCTTCGGAGTATAATACCCCTCCGTCTCCCCCCCCCCCCCCTAAGCTTAAGCAGCGGTAGCACACCCTTCTCTTTCAGTACATCGTACCCGTGGGGAGATGAGATGTGTATAATAGCAGTAACACCCTTTGATGATGATTTAGTTGCTCTCTGCAACTCCGCATCATCATGGGAGAAGGGAGCGACTTTTGCGAAATAAATCGGAACGACGCACAAAATGCCTACGCAACAGCGCATTTACCTGCGAACACGGATGCCGACACCAGTGCGCCTGTACACTGACCGCGGAATTATTTCTCGACTTTCATCTCAGACAAGTGCGGTCTAATGCACTGTTCAGTACATAAGCGAATTGATTGATGATTTATTGTGGGGGTTTAACGCGCCGACGCAACGCAGGCGATGAGGCGCGCCGTAGTGGAGGGCTCCGGATTAATTTTGACCACCTGGGGATCTTTAACGTGCGCCGAAATCTCGTACACACGGGCGTTTTTGCTTTTCGCCTCCATCAGAAAAGCGGCCGCCGCGGCCGGGAATCGAACCCGCGACCGCATAAGCAAATAACGTTTAGAAGAAATAGTGAGTGTTCACTCGCACGCTGTTTAACACGCGACAGTGGCGTAGCACTGAGTGCATGCATGCGTCATTGCAGTCATGCCACGATCCTCGCAGTCATCGAAGACATCGCAAGAGGAATTTTTACCGGCCACCTAAATTTTGCTTCACCGCAGCAAAATACTCCGGAGTAATAATTGCCTTTTTCCTCTGAGGTCTGTCACAGACGCGCTAGGGAGCAATGTAATCGCTCTTTATTTGGGAAACACGTGCGCGTACGATTTAACACGTATGCAGGCTACAAGGTTAAACCACCTTAGGTGTTTCAAAACTCGGGGCACTGAAATTATTTGATGAAATGAATTATTGTAGACCTGTCGGCTAGGGAGCGGGGTTATACGCCATATGCAGGGTAAGGTGTTTGTTCAAAGAAAACACAAAGACTTCTACACCTAGTGGTTTTTAAATTACTTTAGCCATTGGGGCTACCGAGGCTACTCATCAACAGATGCCCGGCAGTTGTTTCATTCAGTTGGCGTATTCGTCCACATTATAAAACGTTAGAGAATGTATAGACTTGATGTATCCCTATTAAAAATGCTAAATCTATTACAGATACTCCGAGCCCAAATTTCTGAATAGTAGGTACATTGGAACTCATTTTCATTTTGCCATGCTACAATATGAATCGAGGGGCTAAATCAATGGCGATGGTTTTGCTAAAAACTCCCCTCTCCATTTTGGTCCAAATAGTGCCAAAGGAAAACAACTGTGTGTCTGTGTGCGAAGCTGGGCGCACACACTAGCCCGCACACGCACACACACACACACGCATGCACGCACGAACGCGCACGCACCCACACGCACGCACGCACGACCACACACACATTTGCACACGCACACGTACACAAAAACGCGCATACACGCACACACGCACGCACGCATGACCACACACATATGCACACACACACGTACACACAAACGCGCCCACACGCACAAACACACGCACACACGCACATCCGCACACACATACGCGTAAACGCAAACACGCACACACTTACATTTGCGCGCGAGCGCGCGCACGTGCAGCTTGCACGTTTTTTTCATTGCACCATTATTTCGAAACAAATTGCCTCCCAAACTACAGCCGAGTACCTCATCCACGCCCTGTGTTTTCACTGCCGTTGATTATACGTGTACGTGTAGCTACAAAAATTTTTTTCCATACAAACTAGCCTAGATTTTATATTTGAGAGTGTGAAATAAGCAAGTACCAGTGTGCTTCATCTGTCCACATTCACTGCTAAATTGTAAACAACACAGCGTGTTTTAATGCGGTTATTCCCACATACACTTCCACTTCTGACGAAAACGTGAATGAAACAACAAGCACGTGAACAACCACTTCCGCCGGCAGCAACTTGCAATGTGCATCTCAAGATGGTAAAAGGCACACTTCAAAAATCAAGCAAACAAAGCGTGCTTCCTTCTTGGCACGAGAAATGTCGTGGTAGCACAGCTCAGCACTTGTATAATATATCTCTTGGCCACCAATGTCAAACTCAACAGGCTGGAAGACAGCATTGTGGCGAACTAACGAAATGTTTCAAGCGCCTGAAGAACCGATAACAGAAAACAGCAAAATGTACATTGGGCCCCACAAACTTTGTGCTCGCAAGCTGTGGTAAGCATGTACATGTTAACATGCGCTGTCCAGTTCCTTTAATTTACACCAAATGGTTTACACGGGTTTTTATTTTTATTGTTTGTCACCAATTGTATACAAAAGTTGAGGGAAGCTTGATCACGATGAGTAAATGTGATCAGGTAAACATAAAGAGGTTTTCTGCATGTAAAAAGTCCAGAAGAGAGCAATGAACGATCCCTATTGTTCGCGTTTTGTATGAGGATGCGTGTTCTTCTAAGATGACTGACCTACTGCTGTTTTGCTGTTTTCATTTGTCAATGGTTTCATGCTGAGAGTAGGAACTGACATGTGAACTGCACAACGCCCCAATGCATGGGCTACTGTGATGGGTTGTGCGATTTGATTTAATCGGAACCTCTAAGGTCAATTGTGTTTCAATTTTAGTATTTAGGGGTGCAGATATTTATTTCTGTGAATGTTTTTTAAAAGTTCTTTCTTTTTTAAATGATCTTTAGTCGGGCTGTTGCAATGACTTTAATCCTTTTTATCAGTAGTAATGCTTTACGCATTCGAAAAGCCCCATAGAAAGGCCGAAGGGACGTTTCTGCATTACTAACAAGTTTGATTTACAAAATCCAGTTTTGCAGTGCCCAGGCGACTTAGGGAGTGCTGCCTCCAACAACGACCGAGGCAGTGTGTTATATAATATTCTAATAATCTGCAATAAATAAATTTTTGCCGGACGTGTTCTTGCATTGTGCTGTTTTTGTAAGTATCCCCAATATCAACCGGCATAAAATGTCATCTTTTTATTTCGCGCAAGTAGAACAACTTTCATCGCTATAATTGACCTTGGGGCCAATGCCCGAACAGATGCTCTAGTATTGGTACCATGCCGATTACTATTTCATAGCGAAAAAAAATTAACCAAAATAAAGAACACCTAAATGATGGCGAACTAGATCTGAATCTCACCTCTGCTTTAGCACTGAATTCCAGCGCGTGGTTTGGCGACCTGAGTGTAATTTTAGAACAAAATACCAACACAGAATGAATTAGTTTGTGTTAAACATTGTAATTGCTTATTTATGCTCGTCTTGTTCTTAAAGAAGCCATGAAGAGAAAACACAAGTTTGGTTCATTCGAAAGATTGCCTCGTTAGAACCATAACGACACCACTTATAACGCAAACTTCGCTCAAATAAGCTACATAATTAGGAAAAAAGGAAATGACCATGCGACCCACCAGCTCATTTTCCGCAACAGAACCTGTGATGTCACTTGGGAATGCTCTGCGTTTGGCGGAGGCCGGCAAAAGCAAACGCATGTTAGGCAGGGCTTACAGTTTGCATAGCGAGCTAAATGCCCGTGAAACATACTGCACATTCTTTTTATCACGAAGAACGGTGGAGTAAACGGTTGAAGGTCCGAACGAACTCGCAAGCGTGTGCGCCAATGCGTACGAAACTAGCGCCGGCCGAGCTCGACATCTCGCCGTCGCGCAGACAAATTTTCGGGTTCGAGGCTCTTCGGGGCCAACGAACCGTTCCAGCACGCACAGCCGTGACCTTGCTTCGTATCGTAATCCCTTCACAGGAGGTTGGCCGTCATATCGCCAACCAGCAAAGGTAAAAATAGAAACGAGGGGAGTAAGGAACAGCAAGAAGCGACGAGATAGTGCCAGTCGTCGCGTAAGTTTCGAATGGTGTTGGCTTGCTGCTGTCGTTACGAGCTCGTTTCCAGTTTACAACCACTGAAAACTTCAGTTTGTTCGAGTACTTTACAATGAAATTTCGTTGCTGCGTTTTGAAATGCCCATGTAGTATGGGCAAATCGTCGAGGGAGTGCGACATCCCCGCCGGTGAGGAGATCTCCTTTCATGTGCTGCCCAACGACGAAGGTAGGCGAAGCAAGTGGCTACGTTTTGTGAACTTTGCAAACGGAGGAGAAAGAGAGCTAAAGGAAGTACGAGTGTGCTCGCTTCATTTCCGAGGAAGTGATTACGGCAGGGACCCTTACGTTAGCTCACTCCTGGGACATGCTGGCGCTCGTCGCCGACTTCGTCAAATCGCGCTGACCTTGGGGGAAAAAATGCCGTAAACACCGCGCATTGACGCTCGTATCTTTCTGGTCGAAGCAGAGAGCTCGCGCGAAGGGCTTTCCATACACGACACCGGCCAACTGGCATAAGTGATACTGCTACTAAAATTGAACTATTATTAACCGTAATCAAAATACGGCACATACGTACCAGTCTATATTCGTCCGTCGCGACGAGGCTGACGAGGCAGCGGTGCCGACGGCTGGGCGTTCGTCTGTTGTGGCTATCGCGGAATGGTCGCTTTACCTTCCACCGCGTATCCCACAACTCTTGCCGCTCGTGCACTTAGAAGCATTGAGCGTTTTTGTGGTGTGAGGTTGTTAAATGCAAGCCCGAGCTCCTCGGCGAGAGTTTTGTTATCCGGATCAGGCGATTCCATGACTAGGGCTGCGGGTGCACTAGGTTTTACTAGTATTTTTAAAATGGCCGCCGTCTCGATCGACTCCCGTGTGTGGGTGCTATATGGAGTCGACATACTAAGTATCTGTTTCATGGACCGGCTCTATGACGCCATTGTACACGTCACGGAATGTTCAATTTTAGCGGGAGATTTAAAATTTTGGCTTAAATTGCCTTATTTCTCAGTGAATAAAGCATCATTTGCTTCCGGGAAAGCGCTTGGGGTACTATGAAACACCTAATCTTTCGAATAAAACAAGCGTTTGTTTTCTCTTCATCGCTCCTTTAAAAACATCACCACTGAGAAACGTAAATGTTTAGTGCCCCAGAAAGTAAACTGAGCACGAGTTGGAGATTTTGAGGGGATTTCTCTGTCATGTGCATAGCCAGAAACCCTTAGTGACTGTTTAAAAAAGTCTTCCAAGTTAAATCAGCCCGCCCATATATTATTTATGCTGCAACAACACAGAAAGGCAATCGCTCTAATTTCAAGAAGCCGTTCTACATTTATTTTCAGGGCAGCTGTATGTGCAATAGCAGTAGCCAGGCTTGGTAACTCGGCTGAAGGTGTAGGCAAAAATGTTTTGAAGTGTGTCTGTAAAAACCCACTCTTGTTTTTTAAACTTGCTGCGGCCTATTTTTCAGTATAGCACTAGGATACTCACAGCTTCCGCAGGAAAAGATGCTTCAGCGGCTCCCTTCGGTAAGAAGCAATCAACAACTGCGACCACGCCATGTCTTGTTTCCTTCTAACTGAACATGCCAACACCAATTCGGAACGACAACGCGGTAAGTAGGAAACGAAGGAAGAGAATGCATGCAGTTTCGCAAAACCAAGCCGCAGGAGAAGAGGTAGGTTCGGTGACAGACTTCGCAGTTATAATTCGCGATATCAAGTTTGGAAAGAAAGCCCCACCAACATTTGACATGGCGACTTCTTTGCCCAGATAAAAACTCCAGCACTTAGCTGCCCAGCACCTCTAACGCTTACTCAAATTCCTCTTTTTTGTTGGACATATGAAGAGAATTGCGCCTGCTTATGAATCCCGCTGAATTTCTTTCCTCTTTTCACATATAGCATTAATATTTAGGTCAGTGTTTATTTTTCTTTTATTGTGTTTTACTTCCTGGAAATACGTTCATTGACATCTTACTACCAAAAATGGCAGCCGACGCTTCTTCTTTCTTTGCTCCTTCCGAATTGAAGGAATGTTTTCTCTCAACTTTTAAAGTTTAAATATTGTTACCATAAGCAAACAAATCGAACACAGCTTTTCATGAATAGAATGAGCTACAAAAGTAACGTCACTCGTTATTTCCAAACTAACAGTTCTGCAAACTCCGGTTGCGACATTTGGTGGTCGCCGGCTCGGATATCTCGATGAGACCATTGTAAAAGAAGGTGTCGCGCTTTTTCAACGTATCTAGTGTGATGTAAATTTTGTCGCTTGGTGCTATCCAATACGCGACAAAAAAAAGCGACGGCACATTCCTTTGCACGGTGCCTTCAAATTACGGGTGTTCCGGGAATGTTTATACACAGGGGGCCCAATAAACTACTATTTCTCAGAACTCGGCGCAGTGGCTCAGTGGCTAAGGCGTTGCGCTGCTGGGCACGAGGTCGCGGGTTCGATTCCCGGCCGCGGCGGTAGGTTTTCTGATGGAGACGAAAAGGAGAACGCCCCTGTGCGCGAGATTTCGCCGCACGTTAACTATCCCCAGGATGTCGAAATAATTAAGGACCCCTACACTACGGCGCGCCTGACTGTATGCGTTGCGTCGGCTCATTAAACACTCCAATCACGGTTTCTCAGAAAACACGGGCGACACGACAATGGCACAGTGTCAGGAGTCAAGGTGCGAAGACGGTGGAAACGACGATGAAGAACGATAAGAAGCGAGAAATCTCTGGAAGCGGGTAGAGAAAGAAAAACTAGGAGAAGGAAGACGAAGAGCGGGTGGACGGAGATCGTGGTTCGAGGCGACCGAAGGAGGCGGGACCCGAGGTCTGGGAACCCGCAAGGCACCAGCGGCACTGCCCCGTTGGCCTCCGCAAGCATTTGACGCGGGTGCTCCTGGGCAACGGCGGCTCCGCTCCGATGGCTTACGCACCGGCTTGCACGGGCACGCACGCACCAGTGGCTTCGCCCCACTGGCCCCGTCACCATCTTCAAGGCGCTGCGCTCAGGGAGCCACCTTAGCGACGACTGATACCCCGCTACCCCAACGATCCGGTGCAACGCAACCAGAGAATGTGCGGTAGGGAAATGGCATTTAAGAAACTATAGGGACCAATTGATATAGTGAGAGGACATTATTGTAGTTCATGAACTGAAAGCCATTTTGGGTCTTTTTTTGATGTAATGTATTTCTAGCACTTTTATTGTATATTTCTCTTCAATTCTTCTTCCTTAAAGTCTTATCTTAATTTGATCCATTTGAGTACGGAATCCATCCTTTTACCGAGGTGACGCGTGACACACAGGTTCTCTTGCTTGCCAAGCACAACACGTCACCTTTTGCCACACAGCGATCAGGACGCGGCGTCTGGCAGTCAGCTGATTCCTTTCCCAAATCAAACCCCCGTGGCTGTCAATCAGCTGACCCTCGGCAATGACTTCACTCTTGTCTTGCGACAAGTTGGTTGTAGGACGATGACCGAAATAATATTTTCCGTACTGCTAGCGCTTTGAGCTAGGTAAGGAAGAGATTAAGGCGCGAATGCTGTGGCGGATGCCCGCCCATAAGCTGCCGAATCCAGCGCAAATGCGGCACTCACTTTAACCACAGGACCAACACTAATTCGTTCTTAAGTGAACGCAGTTTGTTGAGATTGAATTGCGGGAAATAGTTGTCACACTAATAAATAAAACAGTTACTCTGGTCGCCCAACCACCGCTAACGGCGTACGCCCTACTTTATGGCATCCCTTTCACACGTCTTGTACGTAAAGGGATGTGGGGACTCCGGATGTGTCCGGATGTGGGGACTCCGCCATGTACGTCTTGTACATGGTGGAGTCGCCACATCCTGTGCTGTGCACGGGCCGTGCACGTGACGTCGCCTTAGCAACGGGGACGGGTGAGATACGACACAATGCCTCTTTAAGGCGCACACACAGTTGTCGCAAAGCATGCTACGACAGGGAGTGCAACTTTTCGGTTGCAGTATTTCCTGCTGTGTTACAGTGGTACAGGTCACAGTGTAGCAGGCAAGGAGGACTCGCGAAGTTTGTCGGTTACATTTGCTCTTATTTTTGCCCAGTTCTTTACAAATACAAATATTCTTCCTGCCAGCAAACACCGAATTTCTCGAATGGCTGTGCGCAAGGTTTGAGCTTATAATTTTATTTGTCTTTCACTTACTACGCAACGCCATTTTGATAACTAAGAAAGAAAACAGTGTTTTAGGGTTTTTATTGCTATTACTTTAATTAAGTGGTTTCTGCCAACCGCTAAAAAAGAAAAACATAATCACCAAACAGAATAGCCGCGAACAGATGTTTTGAAATCTAAAAAAAAGTATACGAAAAGGACTTTATTGTTACGCGATTGCTATTTTTGTTTAGACGAACAAACAAGGCTAATAACATGAATACCCCATTCTGGAACAAACTCGAATGGTTGATGGAGTTCCCTGACACGGGACGTAAATGTTGTACAGGATGTTTTGTTGTGCCGGTACAAATACTGTGTAATGGCTTGAATTTTATGTGCAATTGTTACCCCAATCGTTCATTAGGTTCATGCCGGTCAAAGTCATGAAGTAATTCGCCGTATTCTGATATTTTAACTATTACTTCTTTATTCGTGTTTACACGCAAACCCCAATTATTTAAAACCGTTTAAATTTGAATATTTGATATTCTATAATGGTTGGTCGTTAGATATAGCGGTCGCATGTGCTAGCTAAGGTAAAAAGTGGTGATAATATAATGGCAAATTACAGGATTATGTTAAATTGTAGTCGCAAACGTACGAGACGCAGGCGTTAGAATAAAGCGTCAAACATACCGCGTTATTTAAACTAGAATCACCGTAGCGAATACATGTTGAAAGGCCCCAAAATACAGTAACGAGAATACTGACCACCACAAAAATTATATATACAAACTTCTCCGGGAGTTTCATTTTGAACAGGCTAAACAAATACTGTCATGTTTGATGCATTCTGCTGAAGTTAAGTGAACCTCTCTATTGCGTCAAATGGAAAGTTCAATACTTGGCGATCGTTCTCAAGCAGTCCGTCATGCATTAGGAGGCGAGTCGAAATCAAGAGAATTTCGAAAGAAATGATGTCATCCTGTTTAGTTGAGATAGATGCGCGGGTCCCGCGAGTAAAAAAACCCGGTACGGCAAGAGAGGTTAGGCGTTTTGGATACTGGCACTGATCCTTTGCCATTCCAATACTGCATTGTTTCGACGCGTTTGTCAGATTGTCCTACTCGTAGCATGTCAGAGTGGCCTCACATCGATTTTATGAAGTTTGACTGCCAGGTGCACCTGTCATAGGCGCAGACGTGCACCTGTCGCAGCCAACGTTTTCTGGAGTACTTCTGCCGAGTTGTGCTCGAAGTGTTGTTTGTGATGTCGCATATCGTCGTGATTCTTCCCGCCTAATTGGATGCATTTGATTCATTCAGATTCAATTTATTCCATTTTCATTTCCTTTATTTTCCAAAACAATGGCTGGATGGTCTGCTCGGCTATGAGCTGCGCGCTAAAGCTTCAACCTTTTTTCCTCGAAATCACCTATTTTTAACCTGGAAGTTTGGAATTCCGCGCTTTTATCTCTCCTCCTTAATCATAATCCGTGTCAGCTTTCCTTTTGTTGTATCACACGCCTTCATTTTAGGGCTTATCTTGCATTTCCATTTTCCAGACGGCGTCCCTATCGGGCTGATTCAAAATGTCACCCCTAAGCAGCCGCGATAATTCAGTTTCTTAGCAGCCGCGAGTTTCAGTTTCTTAACGGCCACCTGCTCTCTTTTGGATGGTGATGCTGGGTGTTTCTCTTCCTCAATGACGTAATTGAATGGCATCACATTTGTTGAGATGGGGAAGACGACAGTGGCGGTAGTTGGGGAAGGGGAACAGAGGAAAGAAGTGATAGCCTGCCAGAATAATAATAGCTTGGCGACCATTGTACGGTTAGCGGGTATTTGCACAACTGCCCCTGAGGGTGGGAAACGGCAGAACATTTGACACTACGCGCGATTCACTGACCAGACAGTGTTTTATAAAAGGTGCGGAGGCTATGTGCAGCCCCAGAAGGAAGAGTTACCACTATCGTAATGTCTTCAGTATGAATCCGATTCTGTCGCGGTCGTTCCTCTTTACAGCGGGCAGATGCAAGAACGCTGTGATGTCTGTAATGCCCTACGCAGTGGACATAGGGGGTTTGGCAATGTAGTAGGTGCTACGCTAAATTTTAACAGTGAAGTACCTGGCGACGACCTCAAGGAGTAAAGTCTTACGTATGAACACATTTTGTTTTTCATTTTGCCATGTTCGACGAGTACATCAAATTGGCGGAGCTTCTGAAATTGGCTACCATAAGAAAAGGACCGGGACATTTGTAAGGTGCACAAAAGCTTCAGAAAACATTTACAATATTAGGATGATTACGGCCTAACATGAAGGTAGCGGTTGCTAGACAGAAAAACACATGGAATTTCGGATATAAATTGTAACATAACAAACCACGCAGGCGAGAAAAAACAATTACGGGGGTTTTACTTTTCGGTTTGTCCGTTAGCAATGTCGGGAGAGGAAAGAGTGCGGAAATGGCTAGATTGGGCTCGCAAGCTTCCTACAGTAAGAAAACGAGGCTAGTCAAGTGTGAAAGAAATATAAAAATTCCATGGTTGCGACCGAATAATCACAAGCATCCTGAGTTATTGTAGGGATGTTTTAATATAAACATTTGCATCAATGACTCCGGCATGCGTGAATACGTCGAAAGTGCACTGCCCTGGACTAACACCTATGGTTCTCTAATTGAAAAAGAGATTAGATTGGATAAATGGGACTACCCTGGTGGCTTCGTCGATGCTTTCTAAACATTGGGAAAGAGATCAAGTGTGCCGTCATCTAGGACAATGGTTTATTAAGCAAGCTCATTAAACTAATGCATCAATAGTGCCTACCTCCGTCGGTTCAGAATTGTAACGTCGAATACGTGGTTGAAGAAACTGTAACAAATGGGAAGAAATCTGTCCCGAAACACACAGAAAAACTTGCGAAAGCACATCGAGCCATAGTAGATAAGTAAAAAGAGTTGGACTTACGAAAAAGAAGTGCCTGCCCTGGGTTAAATATTAGATTCGGCCGGGAGATTTTCTAGCCATAAATCAGAGATGGAAGTGGCATTTACAAGGTGGACGTATTTTGCGGTCGGATGTAAGCTACGTCGACGCTTTGATCGTCGCGTTATTTATTCTTATGAATTCTTGACGCGGTATTTCACTTTTTTGTTGAAAAAAAAAACGCATTCGGGCAAAGAAAAACATTTTCTTATCAGCCCATCTTTTTTCAACCAGTATGGCATAAAGTCGGTCCTAACTCGGCGGGCACCATTAGGCACCTACTTGTAAGTACTAAAGGCTCTACACGATCAAACTGTTCATCGCGTAGAAAGCGAAAACTGTGGATAGATACAGCCCATAGCAAACACAGTATACGTCTCTTGAATGGTCTTTGTTCAAAGTTTTTCAAGGCAAAAATAAGATATTTAAGTATCCTTCCGATATCCATCATTAAATCGAATCAAATGTAAGGTTCATTTGGTTGTTTTCAGGTTGGTTCATTTTTACGTGGGAAAAGGGAACACTACGAGCCTCGGGTCTGCTTCTTGGGGTCAAGCAATCTTGGGTGAAATTTCGTACAGACACATGTAGGTGAAGCAAAATGCTTTCTAGTATACAGAATTTCATAATGTACGAATGCAGGAATGAATTAGTTACGTTTCTTCAGCGTCATCTCTTTGTGAGTAGCGCATAGCGCAAACGTGAGTAACCTGGTTCCCGGTCGAACAGCGAGCACAAGCGCCGTCAACTTTGATGGTTATATAATCATACCTGTATAGAATTATTTTTTTTTCACTCTGTTATAATCAACCTGGTTCGCTAAGCATAAGATGTACCATTACCGCCTACATCGAAATTTTTACGTCTTGTTTTATTTTCTCTCCTGATACAATTTTCTCAGGGTTGGCCACCCTGGTGATGGCCACCACCTCCCATGAATACGCTAATTAAAACACGGCCCTCAGTCGCAAATGGCTGCGAAGCAACTGACCAGGGCGGCAGCCAGACCGGTGATGCAGCAGAGGTTGGTAAGGATCCATAGAGCCGGACAGGCCGCCATTGGATTCTGAACATGGAAAGGTTTAACGTGAGAACTTTATATAGCGAGGCGAGTGTAGAGTTGTTGCTCGAGGAATTAGGGGGCATTAAATGAGATGTCATAGGGCTTAGTGAGGTTAGGAGGACAGGTGAAGCCTTTGCGATGCTGAAAAATGGACGCGTCCTAAGTTTCCGTGGTTTAGTGGACAGAAGAGAAATGGGAGTGGGATTTCTAGTTTATATAAGCATAGCTGGCAAGATATAGGAAAACTGTAGCATTAACGAAAGGGCAGCCGGTCTTTTATTAGGCTTAATAAGAATGCAAATTCAGAGTGGTACAGGACACGCACCTACATCCAGCCACGAAGATCAGCTACGTGAACGTTTCTATGGAGATAATCGGCAATGGCTAAAAAAACAACGCATTATACCGTAGATATGGGAGACTTAAATGCTAAAGTAGGCAAGAATCAAGCTGGTGACAAGGCCTTTAGGAAACACGGTCTGGAGTGTAGAAATAGCAGGGGGTACCTGCTAGTCGAGCTAGAAGAACGGAATAATCCACGCTCTATGAACCTTCTTCAGCAAACGGTAGAGCCGGAAGTGGACGTGGAGGAGCTCTGATTGAGGAGCATAAAAACTAGAATAGCCTTCATATTATGCGATAACCCTGGGTTGTGAAGGATGTGGAAGTGCTCGGAAGGGTAAGGTGCAGTGACCATCGTTTGGTGAGATCTCGAATTAAGCTAGATTTGAGGAGGGACCGTAACAAGCTAGTACGGAAGAAGCCAATAAATGAGCTAACAGTAAGGCGTAAAGTTGGGGAATTCAGGATCGCGCTGCAGAACCCATATTGAGATCTCGCCCAGGAAGCAGGGTTTACGAAAAAAAGGCCAGCAATAATTTTGCACGCATTATCCTGGAGTGTGCAGTAGAAGTCGTAGGCACCGTGGCCAGAATTTCAGAAAGAACATTTGGGTGGAAATTTAGCACCTTCACAAACACATACTTCTTGTCTTGCCTCAAGCTCTCGGAGCCTGCAAATCCTCTCTCCTACAGAACCATCCGTCCTTCGCTCACCCTCTACCTTTATATTGTCACGAAGAAAATACGAAGAGGACGAAGTTGTATGTGTGGTGCGTGACTTTCGTTAGGGCTTTGATGGACCACATCATGTTAAATATATCGCTTCACATTCAACAATTGTTCCCTTCATTCGTTATGCGCCACATAACATTTTGGTGAAGGTGCGGGGTGAATCCCCATACCAACACTCATGCATTGCCCGCTTCTGCTCCTGATGCCTTTTCCTGAGGATTCCTGGATTGCATCGGCTTTCCCCCGCAGAGGAGCGTCATGGACCCGTCAACCTCCCAAGTCCGATGTCTCCAGCCGACGAGCAGCCGGGACCAGCCGAGAAGTAACCTGCCGTGATCCGAACTGACGGTTTTTAAATGCAGAGCATTTCTTTACTCACGATGTCACCCGGCGTTGTCGGCGTGCCTCGGCGTCCGCAACAGCCGTTCCAGCTGCGCCCTCTCCCCCACTTCTCCTCGCCTGCTCTTCGCTGCTCCTCGCGTGTTCTCTGCATGCTCGGATCGCGTTCAGCAACAGGTGGGGCGCGCATGCGTCGTAGTTTGGCGCGAGAGCAACAACAGTTGTGGCGTGATCGTGACGTAGTCGTTACGTGGTCGTGGCGCGGTGGTGCCGCGATGGCGCGGTTCTCGGCGTTCGCTCTCGCTGTCAATTTCTTTCGAACCAGATAAAATCGGGTATGTGCGCCCCCCGAAAATGCTCTGCATTTGACCGTGCCCCTCGCGTGGGGGATGTTTTGACATCCCGTTTCAGCGCTTGCACTCCCAGAATCTACTTCTACAACTAAAATTTGCTGCAGTCTTTTCCAGGGAAGGGGGGGGGGGGGGCACGCGTCTATGGGGCCTCGGGTGGGCAAATTTTAATAATTGCTACGAAACTATATACAGAAAGCGTTATTTTTGTGGAATCCGCTGCTTTTTTAATCATTTCGCTTCAACAGGCTCCGGACTGCGCCCCTTACATGCGAACAAGCGTCATTCTCACTTCATATATCATTCTGATGTCATTCATACGTCAGTGCCACTACTTTCGTTGTTCCCGGAGCATATTAGGACCGACGTTTCCAAGTCTATTTCGATTTCTTGCTGTAGTTCGCGTTACAGGTTTATTTTATTCCATTCCTGGACGTTTAACAACCTCGCACGCTGCAAAAGGCACCTTTAATTGTTTTTTCAGTGCTTGCTCACAAGCTGCGATGGAAATTTCACCTGTAACGACACTGCAAAACGTCATACTTCGTACTTTCAAGGACAGCTACTTTATTTATGAAATAAAGGTGTCTCGAGAAGAGGAAACAGCATAAGCCAGTGGACCAAAGATAGAAGCAAATGTTTCACTTAAAAAAGAGCCGATCTCCACTCCAGGGGGACTCGAGTAAGTGCGTCGCATAGGGGCTGGGTGTATTGCGTTAACGTTTAGTGTTTGGGGAGTTGGTAGTAGTGAATGCGTTGTATCACCAGCTTCTTGACGTAGTTTGAATGAGTCAAGGATATAAGGCGCGTTCGTAGCCTTTCATTCTGTGTCGGTTTTGTGGAGCAGTGGGAAGAGCACCATGTACCTCGCGTTCCGCCCACAGGTAGTGAATGCGTTGTATCAGGAGCTTCTTGACGTAGTTAGAATGAGTCAAGGATATAAGGCGTGTTCGTAGCCTTCCATTCTGTGTCGGCTTTGTGGCGCAGTGGGTAGAGCACCATGTATTTTGCGTTCCGCCCGCAGGGTCGTCGGATCAAAACCAGGCGCCGGTAAGTATTATTTTTTATATAGTGTAGGGGGAGGGGTGCGGACCTGTTGTTGAGAGCGAGGAGGGTAGCGTGATGCTGGAGAGGAGGAGTGGAGGAGAGGGCGCACCTGGAACGGCTGTTGCGGACGCCGAGGAACGCCGACAACGCCGGGTGACATCGTGAGTTAAACAAATGCTCTGCATTTAAAACAATTGAGCCAATAGGTGGATACAGACAGTTTTTTGTAAGCGGGATCTTCCCAGTCAGGAAAAATTCGGTTGACTGTTCCTGTCCGGGTTTCGTCCGTCAGGTATCGCTGGTGGGAACAGTGAGAACATGTCAGTCAGGCCACTGTGCTTATAACTGTGCTTAGGCAGAGGCGATGGGTTTCTATTAAAGAGCAATCTCGTGTAATCTCATACCACAATATATAGGTTTCCGGGTGATGTGTAAGGTACACGGCGAGCAGTATTAGGCTGTGAGGTTATGATTCGTGCGTACTTGGCGGAGAATGGTTGCTTCGTCTCCTGTGAGAGAAGAAGCTCTGTGCCCTACTCGAACTCATCATTTTTCCTTGGGAGGGCAATTTTTCTGTCTGCCATTGAGAAAACCAACCCAACGAGCATTCCTAACCATATGCACGAGGAAACTTCAGATTAATTACATCCATTTTCCTCAAATGTACCAGGAGCTTCCCTAGCGCTAAATAATGGGAACATATATGACACGTGCCCGTGGTTCCACGCGTTTCGAACAATTCTGCTTATATAACCTCCTTGTTAAAGTGTTCTCTTAACTCCTGGCCGGAACCGTTAATTGAGGGACAAGCGGGTACCTTTTTAAAGCCTGCGTGTTTGTACGTGAAGCCGCAACTGCGATGGCTAGGTGCTGCGACATCGGCTGATCTACGACGACCAGCCGGGCCCCCACAGCGCTCTGCACTTGAAATGGCTGACGATTACGATGCTTTGTGATGCGAACTTTGAGCGCAGCGGGAATGGCCGCCGTCTCACAAGCGGCACGTAGCACCTCTATTTAAGGAAAGGATCGCATAATCGACCAATTCAGGATGGCGCCAACTATAATCTGGTGTTCTATCGTAGTGTGTTCCCGCCGGCCAGCTTGTCTTGCG
This sequence comes from Haemaphysalis longicornis, assembly GCF_048455015.1. Lineage (NCBI taxonomy): Eukaryota > Metazoa > Arthropoda > Arachnida > Ixodida > Ixodidae > Haemaphysalis > Haemaphysalis longicornis. The sequence goes on along the minus strand of NW_027526353.1, from coordinate 1,547,922 downwards.
CTGCATCGGCGTGCCGCCCTCCCCTTGACACCTTTGACTCAGTTTTCTCTCGGCCTCCGACGCCGAAACACGCAGGGATTCTCCAGTCAATGTTTTACCCTCCGGTGGCCCTCCTGTTTACGAAAATCACCCCAAACATAAACCACGCTAAGTTTCTCTGCTAAAACTAACTGAGGCATCAGCGAACCCGGCTTCCGTGGCAGCGGTAGCGTACCACTGCGTGAATAACCCTGGGCATGGCGGTGCCAGTCGTGAGCGTCGTCGCTATGGGGTAGTGGGCAGAGGTCTTTTTTGTTATTCTGTTTACCCATCTGCAACTGACGCAAAACCGCAATGACCCATCCTTCTTTTTTACTAGCACTACAGGGGCAGAGCAGAGGCTAAAGACTGGTGTATAACATTGTCCTTGAGGATCTCTCACACCCGGTTTTGTATCGCTTCCCGTTTTTTAAGCTAAACCAGGTACGGTGGTTGGCAAATAGCGTCATCAGTGCAAGTTAGATGTTCAGCAATATACGTACGACCAATTTCGGATGGCGTGGCAAAACAGTGCCAAAATTCGTCGAGCACTGCAAGCTGTCGGCCCTTTGCTCTTCTGAAAGTTTTCGGTGAAAGTCAAGGTCCACAGTGGCTGCCTTTTCCTGGGGCAATGAATGTTACCAATGGGACAAATCACCATGACGTTTTACTTACATCCTGACATTCCTCGATGCCTTCCACGTGGACTAGAGCAATATCTCCAGTCAAATGCTGTGGCTCATCCCGAAAATTTAAGAAAGGAACTTGCGCGCTGCCTTAGCAAACCTGCAGTAGGCGTCTGGTGACAACAGGGTCTTTCTCTAGAAGAAGCTGAACATTCTCTTCCAGCAGTGCTTCACCGTCAGGAAAGCTGTTCACTTCGACCAGCAAGAAAGCGCTAGCGCGCCGAGGCAGCTTCACATGTTCTCCTTCAAATATTGACGAGGTTTAATATAGCGCGAGGTGGTGGTGGGGTGTCTCTTGCGTCTCTGGCTTCCGAAGTGTGAGGCTGTTTGAGCCCAGATCAATACGGCATCATACTCATGGAGAAAGGCAATACCAAGAATTAAGTTTCTTGAGCAGTTTTTAGGGATGACGAATCTCACAAGGTATACATCACCATCAATCTCTATCCGAGCAGTGTGTCGCCGAATAGGCGCCACGAGGTGTCCTCCGGTGATACGTGTATCGGGCCCGCCCCAAGCTGCCATCACCTTCCGCCGGCGGCCGCAATGCTTCCCACTCACAACCGAGTAGTCATTGCCTGTGTGCCGAGTGAAGTACAGTAATCGCCGTTTGTAAGGACACGCAGGTTATTTGACACCACACAGGCACGTACGAGCTGCTTGCTAGCGTCGGAGTTTCAGAGTCCCGCCGTTTGTGGATTTTGACTATTGTCGCCGTCTACAACACCACCAAGCCTATGTGGTGTCAAGAAAAACTTACGCCACACGTTACCTCCTGATGAACAAGGGAGAAGGGAGCCAGGTGGACACAATAATACGCAATGGAGTTAAACAAGCCAATGGAGTTCCCATGAGCGCGTCGACGGACAAGTTTCTCCAGATGGCTCTACACAACACAGTGGATGATTTGATCGAGGGCCACCTATCCAGCCAAAAACCAACACTGAGTCAAAATAAGGTGTGCCGCCATGTCCTGGGAAGAATAGGCTGGAGCGTGGCAGAGCTGACCGATCGAGAACAGCTTGCGGACCAATGGCTAGACGTATTAAACACCAAGCCCCTCCCGAAGAGCATGAATCCGACTCACCATGGCGGCAGGCGTGAAGCTGGGGCCCGTGTACTCAAGAGGATACTGGAGAGCGAAGGCGGTGTCGTCTGCACGGGCGCCTCCAAAAACAAGGGGACGACCACAGCAGTGGCGGTGGTGACAACCAGGCTCGAGCTGCTGACAAGCTCGTCGTTTCAAATCACAGAGTTGGAAGAAGTATAGGAGTTGGCAATTGCCTTAGCCCCCACCCTTCCGGGAATTTCCTAGGTTGTCACCGACTCACAGAAAGTGTACAGGAACTTCCAGTCAGGCGGGGTATTCAGGCGGGTAATTCGCATCCTGACACACAAAACACGTCCTGAAAGTCAGTTTTAATTAGTATGGGTTCCAGCCCACTCCTTGGTGGAGAGCAATGAGTTTGCCCACCGACACGCCCGCGCGTTAACATACGGGGCAACGGCTGAGGAAGAGGCCAGAAGTCAACCTATAGTCGCATACAGACTGATATTGTGGTACTGCCGAGAGTATAGGCGGAAACTTCCTGCCCGCACCGAGGTTTCCCGCGGGAGCAGCAAGTAGAGTATCGACAGATCCAGTCAAATTCTTTCCCTCACCCTCGCTTAGTGAATGGCCGGTTTCCAACTCAGCAGGATAACACCTGTCCATTATCCAAGCAGCTCGATACTCTTCGCCACATCATAAGAGAGTGTGCCTCCAGCCCAAAACACCCACCTCCATCCGCATTTCCTCCACTAAGAACCCCACCCTTTCCCCTTGCGAGCAATGGGAGGTCTTGTTGTCCAGCCCACCTTGGAGGATAAGCTATGTCTCGTTACCAGGAGCCAGGTGGCGAAGGCAGCATATGATATCATGTGAAGAGGGATCCACTCTCATCCAGCGCGTTTAGCGCTGACATGCTTTGCCATAAAAGTGTTTCTGCTCCCCCTCAAGGCTTGCCGTGTTTAGTTTTCCCAATGAAGCTGTCGGGACAGGCTGTTATGGCGAGAACGCCGGAGAGGTGAAAAGGGGTGGCGGGGTGACGGTGAACGGGGTCCACCAGGGGCTACCTGGAGCGGCAGCGAAGAGGATCGAAGGTACTATTCAATTTGCCGGAGCTGTGAACCATAACGTGGGCATGTATCGCTCGGTGGGAATTCGCGAAGCCCTAGCTTATGGTAGCGGCAGCGGCGAGCGGTGTAGAGTGGCTCACCACAGTGAAACAGGAGCGGTCGGTTATCCCGTGTTTGTCGGGCATGCGTTTATGGCACTCGCTTCTGCTGTGGGCACGGCGGTGAAATATACGCCTGCTAACCAGGAGGTCGCGGTGGTGATGCGTTTCCTTAAGGGGCGGCGACTGATCAGGGCAGCTGGTAATCCGGCGTGACGTACGTGAGGTTACGACGTGTGGGGACAACCTCGATCCATTCCACTTCTTTTCTGACGGCCTGGGCAACCGAAACTGAGGATGGTAGTCTAAGCACCGGAGACAAATTTTTCAGGTCCTCCTGGGAGCGCCGTGCGGGTGATCTCGTGAAGTCAGCCTTGATCACTTGCGGTCGTTGCCAAGTCGTGTACTGGGACAGATAGGAAATGTGGGGCTGCCACTTACACGTGTTAGTGGTTACTCTTCGCTGCTAGCACTTGCTCGATGTTTAAGGCCTGTCACAAACTCGTCAACGTTCGCTGGCGGATTACGAACAAGACAACCGAAGATGTCGCTCCACTCATCTCGATTAAGGTCACGCACCTTAATTTCCTCGGTGGCCTGCGGTTACTCTCGTTAGCTCAACGATACAACGTCCTCGACAAAGCTCGTAATGCTTTCGTTCGGTGCCTGATGGCGTGACTTCAAGAGATCATTGGCCCTTTGACGTCGACAGCCATTTGCGAATAATCTCCGGGGGCACTCTATGCAGGTTTATCAAGACGTAAAGCCCACCTCGTGGATCAGGAACACGTTGCGAACTGTTCCGTCCAGAAAAAAGTAGAAATCCTTACGCATTCAAGCGCCGACAAACGGTTGTTGCGAGCCACTCGCGATCCAATCTTCGACGTCTTCAAACGAGACACGTATTTGGGCAGCGGTGCGCCAGTATATGATCGTGGAACCAAATGCTTCGCTTTCCTCTGACTGATGCGTCATGGCCTTGGGTCTCGCCTTCGTCCTTTTGGGGCCCTCGGGCAGTTGGCTGAAATCCGATGCCTGGCCTTGCAGACGTCGACTTTTAGGAACGCCAGGCTCTTCGAGGAAGACCCGCCGGCCGGGGGGGCTAAGTATTGGGCCGGGATGACGTGCCTTAAGCGGGCACTTAATCATTAAATCGAATCAAATGTTAGGGTCCTTTGGTTGTTTTCCGGTTGGTTCATTTCTATGTGGGAAAAGGGAAGCCTATGAGCCTCGGGACTGCTGCTTCGGGTCAAACAATTGTGTGTGAAATTTCGTTCAGACACATGTAGATGAAACAAAATGCTTTCCTGTTTATAGAACTTCATAAAGTACGAAAGCAGGAATGAATTACGTGCGTTTCTCCAGTGTCATTTCTTTGTGAGTAGCGCATAGCGCAAACGTGAGTAACCTCGTTCCCGATTGAACAGCGAGAACAAGTACTGCCAACTTTGACTGTTATATAATCATACCTGTAAAGAATTATTTTTTTTTCACTCTGTTATAATCAACCTGGTTTACTAAGATGTATCATTATCGCCTACAGCGAATGTTTTACGTTTTGCTTTATTTTCTCTCGTGATACAATTTCCTCGGGATTGGCCACCCTGGTGTAATAATGGCCACAACCTCCCATTAATACGCCAATTAAAACACGGCCCTCAGTCGCAGGTGGCTGCGAAGCAACTGACCAGGGCAGCATTACTTTTTCAGTGTATGTGGAAGACGGTTCCAAAAATACAACTGGAACTTTTTGACAAAACGTTCCAGTTACTAAGTGGATCTTATGTGCATGCAGATTAAGACGAATAATGTTGTATGTAAAATCCAGCGAATTAAGCAGCAGCCAAACTATACACATTTTTCTTGTTACTTTTCATTTTTGTGAGTTATGCATTTACTCTTGAGTACACTTAGTGCAAAAAAACTTTGGCGAAGGTGATTGGAGTTGGCGCACACGCGACATACACGATATGAGCGCGGCAACAACACGAGTGCGCCTACTTAAGAAAGAAACTTGCTGCAGCAGACTTGCAGTTGCTCGCCTGCTAGAAAATTTGGTTGAGAATGCCTATCATTGCTATATGGACTGCCCAAGTGAAGAAGAACGTAGACGCTTTGCATCGGCAGTAATGGTAGAGTTCCGTGCTAAATCAAATCTAGCGGAGCGATCACCGTAAAGAACGGAACACGTCGCGATAAGTCTTGCTTTAACTGGCGTCGGATTTCTCGTTGTTTTAGCAGCATAGCGTTTTAGGTTTTCAGCTCTGCGGTGTAGAGTACCAGAATATTTAGCCCAGCCGTGGGCAGGTGACCATGCACCACGCGAGGAGAGCCCAGCGTATTGCAGTCTTGTCTGCAGGCTTCCGCAGCGTGAGGAGCTCAGAAAAATACAAAGCAGAAATACCGAGTGCACGTGGGCATGCTCTCTGAGGGGAACGCCAGGCGTCTGCCAATTCGACCTTCCAGAACACTGTTACCAGCGTTCACGGCAAGATCTCTCGCGTGAATCATTCAGGTCTTTTGAATTCCGTAGTAAAAGGAATGGGCAGCGAATAAAAGTACGGGATGGGGCATTGAATTTAATCGGTGAATCGCAGTAAACCTTTGTGCTAGCATCTCCGCCCAGGTTACGTGCGTACAGCAGCTGACATCCACTGACCGCTCCAATCAACTGATCACCTTTTCGGTATCTGCGCTGTTGTGCCCCAAATGGATCGCATATCTTCATTACGTGTTGATGAAGCATTGAAGAAGTTCCTTGCATGCCTTTTCGATACCTCTGGCTTCTTCCATTCCCTTGTGTTCCCCTGTAGTTCAGAAAGCTCAAGCCATCAAACTTCTCAGTTTCCACGTTTGCCTCATATGCATACGGAACAACTTCACTGATAAAGTTACTGGCTATGAAAAACTCCTGAAATAAAAGAATTGTCTACGGGTGTTAAATTTTGGAGGCGCGGAAATTCTGGGAAAGAAAACTAATACTGACATGCAAAAATTCCACAAACGTAACTGATCCCCTCGGAGCAAGTGCCTTCTAGAGAGGGTTGTCGTCTGCCCCCTCTCTCGCATAAACGCCTCTGTTCGCTTTCCCGCATACAAACACGCTCTTCCTATCTTTTCAATCTTTCTACTATAAACATGTTGAATGTTTGCTCCTGTTCCCGTGTTTGACGGCTTACGGCCCATCAACAAGTTCCTTGGGTTACTGTTTGACTTCTTGCAATGCATCCCCCTGTAAACAGTAGGGTCGAGCGCGAACGCTCGTTGTATTCTTGGGGCGCAACATTAATTCCGAGGAGTATTTTTCATTTTCTGTAGCAAAACACAAGCACAGATGCGCTTTAATAAAAACACGTGACGTATACCAACTGTGTATTGATGTTTTGCCTCAAATATACCGAATGTTTTCTGTTTTGCTGATATATGTTGGCTAGCGCAAGGTGTGTTTCAGTAATTACTGGTTTGTAGAAACTTTGCTTCTAAAAACTTCTTGAGCAAAAAGAAATTCCAACGTTCGGCCGGGCAGCAGAATCGAGATACATACAGGGAGACAGACGAACGGGCCAAAACATTTCAGTTAAATGGACCAAGAAATATTCTCGTGTTTTGACGCGAGGCTCGGCGAGTGATCACAGATACAACGAGTTACCGGAGGGCGCAGGGAAAGCTGTCAAAGGCATATCTTATGGAACCAGCAGAATGCATCATGACAGCAGTCCATACAGCTCCCAAGATGACATAGTAAGCAGCTTTGTAAAAAAACCAGGTTTTAACAGGCAAAAATCTAGGGCTCAAAGAAAAGGGCCAAAATATTATGCTACGGATCAGTGATAGCTGTTGGGCTTGTCAAAAAAACATGAGCGGTAATTTTCTTATTGGCTATGTGTCCTTTTTACAGCGCCCACGAGAAGGTTCAAGAAGAAGTGAAGAAAACTGTTATGCCTGCTGCATCCTCTTGGCATTGCTTGTGCAAAACACAATAAAAAGAGGCACCTCAACCCATCAAAGTGTGTTGACGCATCGGGGCGGTTTGTGTTTGTTAGAATGATGTGGGAAAATTACGAGGCTGCAAACAAGACATCGATGTCATCGAAATTCATCGATGTCATCAAAATTCATCATCGATGTCATAAACGCCTCTTACCCCTGCATCCATAAACATTCCTACTCTCCAGCGTCTAGTCGAATAGATTCTTGAAAGAAAATTTTGCATGCGAACGCAATCCGGTAACCACCCTCTGGCGAGCCTAGTACACATATGGAGTAGAAGACAGACTCAGAATACGGCCACAAGTGTTCTGGTATCAAACAAGAAAGAGCGATGGCCAGAGATCCCATTATTTTATTCTAACGAGATAATAATTGACCGAGGTAATTAAAACTACTGTTTTTCTTGTTACATCAGTATGGAAGTCCTCAGTAGGCAGTAGATCACACAACTCTGCAATGTAACCTACAGCAACGTCACCAGTCCCGCTGCAGACATGTCCGTCATGTGAACCCCCTCTTTTTACCAGCTGGAGTACGACGAACAAACACGTTTCCAGAACTGCCTTTCATGCGCACAGCGGACCAATAAGCCTGAAAACGAAGGACTTGTGAAGGATATTTCAATTTGCAGAAGCATAAATGCTGTACTTGCAGACTGAAGTCTTCACCTGCGTGGCTGTGTGGCATCATCCCTTCGGTGAAGTTCAGTTCGTAAGACAGGTTGTGTGGTGTCATTGAGGAGGGGCGTGAAGTACCCGATGACCGGACACAGAGAGGGAGATGATGAATAAATTTCTATTTAGACATATTCACTAGGACGTTACACTGAATACATTGAAGGCGTCAGAAAACAATGAACTACATAGTAACAAACAAAATGCGGCCCTTGTGGAGAATGTTTCGCCCCAAACGTGTCGACACAGGACAAAAGGTACCAAACCGCCAGACGGCTGACCCAGATACCATGTGTCCAGAAACCAACAGGATCAAGTCAGTTATCGTCCGCTGTCGGCCGCAGCCCCGGACCAACTCCATAAATTTTGCGCATTCAGTCCACTGCTTGTCTCCTTCAACCAGCATGAAATCTAAGCAGTGGGTGAACTGCCTGCGGGCTCTAACCTCCGCTCTCCTCTTTCCCTCTGAAGTTCAGGAAGAGAGAATGGGAATCTCTGATGATGCGTCATCATCCTCATCACCATCATCATCAACAGCCTATTCATGCCCACTGCTGCGCGAAGCTTCCCATTGACTTCCAATAGCTCAAGTCTTGCACCACTCAAGTACAGTGCTCGCCACATAATTTTATAAATTTCTTCTCTTAATCGTGTTATTGGCATTCCACTTCTTCTAAACCTATGTATCGGTATCCCCTCTATTGCACTCATTGTCCGCTGGTTGTCAATTCGTCGCACTACATGGCCAGCCCAAGTTCTTTGTTTTCGTTATAAGTTATATCATCTTCTCGAGTTTGTTTCCTGATTCAGGACGCTCGTTTCCTGTCCCCAAGTGTTACTCTGTATCTCGTTCAGCCGATCTAAATGTTCATTCCAGTTATTTACTAGGGCGCGGATTATCAGCTCCCTATAGGATCCCCGGCCCTATGTACTGATTGTATATATTTTTTTTTGAGGCACAGAGGAAGCTGATTTTGATTATTTTGGAGTCGTGCTGAGTTCTGCCTAGCCCATATCTATTCTGAGCTGGATTTCTCACTTATGGTTCGGGCCAGTGCGTAACCAGCTTACCGATGTAGGCATATTCGTTTACTTTACTAGCGCTTCGTTTCCTAAGCTGATTTTCGCATGCTCCTTGCTGAATATTTTTAGAAGGGAAAAGGGTTGAGCGTGTTGGTTCATCGTCACACGAAAAACAAGCGCTGAATAAAAACAGCGCTTATCCCGTCTACTCCTCGTCCCGTGTTTTTATTTAGCGCTTGTTTTCCGTGTGAATATTTTTAGATGCAATCATATTTGTTTTTATCACCACGTTTACCCTTTCGGATTGTAGTTCTCTAAGCATTTTTTGTAGGTCTAAAGCAGTCCCACTCGGCAAAACCATGTTTTCTGCAAACCTAGAAATGACCAAGTATTCTCCGTTATCTTTGAGCCTGTGATTTCCAAGTCAACCTTTTTGAATACCCGCTGCAGATATGCTGTGAACCCTTTTGGCGAGATTGTGACTCCATGTCTTACTCCCTGTCGCATTTGGAAGTTACCTCTTTGCTTGTGAAGTGCTACCCTGCCCTTGGTTTCATGGAATACATTATCTAGGAGTCGGACGTACGTGTTTTCTATACCCTGGTCCTTTATTGAGTTTAGCACGGCGACAGTTTTTACTAAGTGAACCATGTTCTCATTGTCTCTAAATAATGAAAAGCGTTTAGTTTATTTTTCTATCACTTGATTGACAACATGGATGTTATCCATGTTTGGGTGCCCTTTTCTAAACCCAACGGGCTGTGAGGGGTCTGTGAAATTCACGTTGTTTCCAATGCGGTTAACTATGATTTTGGCAATTAGCTTGCACACGCGTGAGAGTAAGCTGATCGGTCTCTATTTCTAGCGCTGTTCCCTAGCCCTATGTGTTGTTCCCTTCTTCATGGCTGATTCCATGTCCTCGTAGAAAATGTCTTAGGCTTCGTCAGCGTAGCTAGATTTGGCGCACCGACCTGCACTATCTTTAAGCTATAACGGTTATTCTGCTTGATCCCAACGGCTGCAAACCTTAAGGTAATTCTGAAAAATTCTTCAACGTTGCCTGTTTATTTTTCATGGATTAGGACTCCCACTACATGTTGCTTCTTCTTAGGAGGTCTTCTGTTGCACAAACTATGCCCGCTAGTCACCTCCACATAGCCTTGTCTTGTCCTAAATTCTCTTAACATGAAATATCCCACTTATGTTTGAGAGCTCCTCTCGTAGTACAGCTAAGCTTCTCTCACTTAACAAGGTGTGTTTATGGAACGTTGCTAGGCTCAAGTTCCAAAGGCGGCCGGTCCGGACCAATAGATGCATGTACACTGTCGGTAGCGCTAGTATGACCGCCGACGTTGTCGGTTGCTTACAGCTGCTGGAGACTCCGCGCCGAAATTTGCTTCGGCAAGTAAAAGGAGGTCGGGCCGAACTACTGCGCTAGGGTTGGCAGATTTTTCTCAGGTGATGGAGGGCTGTTTGTGTACGAAAGAGCCTTCTCAGCATACTTGTACCTATCTGGTTTGGCCTCTCAATATATACCTTCAAAGACATACCTCAATCTGCGTCAATCATTCATGACGATCCGCTTGAACCCAACGTAATTATTTTACGCCAGCTCAATTTGCCGCAGTGCACTAGGAAAAATTATTTTCCGAAATAACCGGAGCAAACACGCTTAACGCAAATGACCTTCCCGTGAGCTGACCACCGATATCCTTACCTTTTTTTCTTTGTGTACTCCCGGTTCAGTCTGAGCGCGTCGAACTACGATATACAGACCGCACTACGGATAAAATGCACTGCTCGAATGGTAAATCTGCTGCGACATAAACATTAGCCACCTTCAGAACCAATTTCAGGGTTCACAGAACTGTTGATAGCGAAAACATTTGCTGAAAATGATAACATACAAGTTCGGTAAGCAGTTGTGCCCCGCATTGAGACTTAATTTGTTGCCGCTGAGATACTGGAGGTTATCTTGTGTTCTGAAATCCCAGGAAGAGATTTAAGTCTTCATAAGTTTGCTTCTGTATTACCTTTATAACCGAGTGCGTTACGGAATGTAATATTTCTTTGTATCTCCTATATCAAGTGCATCTAACCAGAATATTACATCAGCAACTAACGGCGAAGAAATGGAATCTCGATTCATCACTTCCGAGTCCCATGTTCTATCCTCCTTTTCTTTATCAAAAGCCCCCGAATCACTTTATTCATACATTTGCTCACTCTTTTTGTCTCAGGCAGCCACAAATGCTTTAAAATGTGCCATTGAAAGTTTGAAAAGCTTTTTTATTATTGCCGAAAAATATGAAAATCTGATCCTGCTAATCGATACAATATCCGACTGTAGGCTCCATATGCTGGGCTAGTTCACGTGAGATACATATTATCACTAAAGGACCACGGCTGTGCTGAGCGGGTACTGTTATAACTTTTCCTATCTTCCCTTTTTTCACCTTTCTCGGCATACCAAGTTTCTCTCACCTCCCTCAACCCTACAAACGCAGATCGATAAATTTATGCGTTCGTCCGTCATTTCTTTTACGTGGCTGCAGACTCCATCGCAGCCTCGTCCTACTCTCGTCGCATAAAGCAAGCAGTATGACCTACGGTTATGTGTTCGTCTGAAAAAGTCGCAAAAGACGCGTGCCCAAAGTACTAGAAACACTGCCAGACAGACAGATGCCGCTTCCTCCACCGCAACAGAAAACAGGCAAACTCCCTCGTCATTTATATCCCCGAGCTGCATCGGCGTATGTGCGCGGGTGTATTCATTAATAGTCTTTTTCCGTGTGTACGTGAATGTTTATCGGCGTAATGAGCGCAATAATTCGGCAGTTGAATGAGCTTTCCAGGGGATTTTCGTGCGGCCTTCCCTTTAACGGAAGAACTCAGACGCGTGGGCAGCTTAGGTGGCGATCGGTTCAAAGCGCCGTGACTCTGTTTCTCTTTCGGTCCCTCTCGCTGACAGTCTTCCGAACAAAATGTCACAGTTGCAAGAGAGATTCTGTTTCTGCTTTCATATGACGGAAGAAGCATAATGCGAAATTCGTGGGAGGCGGCGCGCGAAAACCTTCATTTTCAAAGGAAGTGATGCCTTTTCAGTTGTTTACCTAGAAGGCGGTATGTGGCCATCCTTGTTTTGTTAGTTCCTTTTCACTTGATTTCGGTATGGTACCTGATAGTAGAGCAGTACTTTGTCAGTGCTCTGCTGTCGGCTCAGCCGCGACGTTTAGGGCGACTGAAACCAGTAAGAAGGAGGTAGAGATAAAACTAAAAAGTAAATGCAGGCAGACGAACGATGCATTCATTAGCTATGTCACGAACAGCGCCTATGGCGTTTCTCAGCGAGATTATTTAAACCCTGCTGGCGCTAGTGAGACGGTTAACAGACAGCAACTGCTTGCACCCCGTCGACACGTGAACGATGGCAATGACTACTGAAGGCGTTCCGAGAAAATTAAACCTGAGATTCAAATCATTCATGCTTCTCTATTGGAGGCTTCTGTAGCATTTCAAAAAGAGTAGCTGGACTAGCTAATTTCAAACAGTCTCCATTACTAAATATGGGAATTAAAAATGCGCTGTTTAAACTTTTCGTTCATTTCTGAAAGCAGTGGTGGGGATCGTTAGGTTCTTTGTTTTTTTTCTTTTCTAATACCCCCTCGATTGAAAACCCAAACGGGGTTGGGCCATTTCTTTGTAACTTTAGGGAAGGAAGCGCCGGAATGGCGGCGACTTAGCTTACAGGAAAAAGAATACGAGTACTAAACAAGCTTGGTGATGAGCACACATTGCATAAAAACGACGGTTGGGCGTCAAGGATCATAATAATAGCGTAAATATGCAAATTGCCTTCTTTATTACAAGAAATACCATGTCTGCAAGAACCCAAGCCTGACGTTCCTTGAACACAGCATTTCAGTGAGCCATTCATGTCACATGAATGGCTCCGCATAGCATAGCTCCCAATTCCACTTTGATTCTGCGCCCAGAAAGAAACAGATAATACAATAAAACATTCTAAATGTACTCATCAAAACTACGGTCGGGAACTGCTCTATTCATTCAAGATTATGTAAGAAGGTTATTTGTCTGCAAAAAAATCTTGGGGGTATTTAAAAAGGAGGAAGTAATCCGTGCGGGACCGAGGACAACACCAACTTTTTTGCTGCAATTGTGGTTTTGTCGGCCGAAATCGTTTTTGGTGTCTAGCTTTTATGGAGTGGCTGCGTCCTATTTTGCACTTTAATCACGCAGCCCTAAATTATGAGCGACGCAGCTAGGTTTAGGCAAGACAGAGACCGCTGTTGAAGCATTAATGCAGCAAAACTACAAGACAAAAAATGAAGCGATCTGGGAAAATATGTCAATACCGTTATAAAGAAAGTACACGTCAATGTCACAGTGAGCTCTAGAAGTTATAATTTTTCACGAGACTTCCTTGATAAGGGGAATGCAATTCATTTATGTACTTTAAGAGTGTTGCGTTGAAAAAAAGCAAATGATTACACAGTGCAATATAACAATTTTGAACATTTAATTTTACACCATTGCAGTATTTCCTATTTTACTTTCCTTAAATGTCCGATAGATGGCAGTGGCGCTCCTACTGATTCATTTACTGATTGTGCAGTTGAACTCGCCGAAGCTTCACCTTGGCTTTGAAGTTCACTGTATTGCAGAGGTACGGATTAATTTTGTTCGAATGGCGCCTTGTGATGTGCGCCTAAATCTCAACCTACGCGCGTGTTCTCTGTTCGCCTCCGTCACAAAAGTGGACACCACGGCCGAGATAGAATCTCTCTCCTTGCCAACCCCAGAGCAACGCCTTAGACACTCAGGCACAATGGCAGGTGCGCTGGAATTGTACTGACCAGCAACGCATGGTTGTAGTAATACTGCTGATTCAAGCGCAGCATACCCATAGTAACATCCCTACTATGAATGGGGAGGTACCAAAGCAAGTTTACCTGGGGCAGCGGAAAAACGGTGTTTGAGTGGGATATCGCAATTTGCCACGAATTATGTGAACCTCTGTTACACATCAGCGTTCCAGTCTCTTGTTGACAATAATGGTGCCTTTATGTGCAGCCAAACAGGTTGAGTATATCTTACCTTATAAAAGATGAGGCAGAGCAGAAAAACTCATCACGCTGCCATGTATATTCTGCTTAGCAGCGAAAATGGAGAGAATCGCTTATTCTTATCTCACAGAGGCATGCGTACTTTTCAAAAACAGGTGTACGCTAAGAAAACATATTGTGAAATAATGGTTACCACTGAACACTGATTTATTTACGGCTATGTGGAAAAGCAGTAAATTATTCTTGAGCGTGCAAGCGAACGTACAAGAAACATTATGTTGGATTTGCCGCGTGCAACTGAATGCCGGGTCAACAACACCACTTGTTTGCTTTCCTCTCTATCACAAAAAACGGTGCTCAAGTCCTCTTGACTGCTATAAAGGGTGCCTTTGTTTTCGGTAGACATGTATACGTTATCAAGCATATATGTGCCGTTGTGTGTAAGTCGTCCAAAACGTACCCAAGGAGCCGCTTTCTTCTGAATTCTTTCAAATTGTTTAATATTACATTTTTTGTAGGAATCTCATACTATGCAATCATATTGGAATTTTTGTTGAATGTAGGATTGATAACCGAGATGTTTCCATTTGGTGGTGAATGGCGAAGCTTGTTGTCTTAAGAACATGACTTTCTGAAAGTAGACGCAGGAACCTATCTAGTAGAACCTTGCGTAACTGTTTCCGGTTGATTTCCTAAAATGGCGCCAGAAGCTTATAATGGCGCGGGCGACAGCAGGCGACAGCGCAGTGAATTCTTTTTCTGCAGTTGATGATGTATCTAATTTCGCAAAAGTCAAGCATGTTTGATTTTTATAAAGGAACACTGAAAATATCACTTCTGTATGGATTTGTTGCCTCATATTTGCGTAATGTCTTGTTCTTCAACAATGTTGACAAGTATGAACATTACACCGGACGTAGACGGGTAGATTTAGCTGTGACTATACAAGACTATTGCGCAGCCATTGCCTTGCTTTCGCCGGGTGGCTGAATCGAGTTACAGACAGACATACAGACAGACCAAAATTTTGGGGTTTAAGTAGCCCGAGAAAGATGATCGTCTTTAAAAATGCATGCACCCCGTCATCAGGCGAACGGTGGCAATGAATGCTGATGGCGTTCCGAGAAAATTAAATCTTAGATTTAAATCATTCGGGCTTTTTTATTTTGGGGCTGCTGTAGCTTTTTAAAAGTAGTAGTTGGACTAGTTTTTTAAACACTCTCTAGTGCTACAAATGGGAATTAAAAATGCGTTGTCTAAACTTGTCGTTCAGTTCTGAAAGCAGTGGCGGTGAGCATTAGGTTCTTTGTTTTTTTTTTCTTTTCTAATAGTAAGCCAACTCGTTTGAAAACCACACCATGTACATTGCGGCTTGAGTTGGAGAATTTTTCTTGTAACTTTAGCGAAGGAAGAAGTTTGACAGAAGAGGCGAAAGCTCCGTAATGGCAGCGACTTTTCTTACAGAAAAAAAACAAAACGAGAACTAAACAAGCTTTGTGATGAGCACACGTTGCTAAAAAAACCGGTTGGCCGTCAAGGATCATAATAATAGCGTCATTAATGCAAATTGCCTTCGTTATTGCCAAGAAATACTATGTCTGGAAGAATCCAAGCCTGGCGTTTCTAGAATGCAGCATTTCAGTGAGCCATTCGTGTCACATGAATGGCTCCGCATAGCATAGCTCGCAATTATAATTGGATCCTGCAGATAGAATGAACTAAAGGAGACATAAAACAGTCTACATGTACTCGGGAAAACTACGGCCGGGAACTGCTATATTCATTGAAGAATACGTAAGTAGGTGTTTTGTATGAAAAGGCATTATTGGGGGAATTTAGGAAAGAGGACGTAATCCGTGCGCGACCGAGGACAACACCCACCGTTTTACAGCAAAGATGGTTTTGTCAGCCGAAGTCGTTTTGGGTGTCCAGCTTTTGTTAAGTGGCTGCGTCCTATTTTGCACTTTAATAAAGCAGTCCTTATTCCCGGAGTCAATACCCCCGTGCGGTACAGATTTCCCTGGCGGGTTGTCTCGCCGAGATGAGGTCCTGCTCAGACGTCTTCGCCTGGGAGTCGCCCTCACGCCAGCTGTGACGAGGTCCTGGCCTCCTCAATACCATGCCCCGTTCAACTCCACCTGCCCCTTTTGCCCCGCTCCAGTTGACCAGGCTGCAGCAGAGCACCTGGTGTGGAGTTGCCCTGCTCTGCGAAGCCTACGCGCTGTGCACATCGCCACCTGCGGCCCGCGCCCCGGACGTCTGCAGACTTCATGGCGTGGATACAAGGACCACATCATGCTCCAGTTCCTTCGGGAATCCGGCGTGTATCTATACATTTAGTTTCCCCTTATGCTGATTAGCAAACTTCCGCAATAAAAAAAAAATCAAAATTATGAGCGACGCAGCTAGGTTTAGGCACAACGGAGGCCGGTGTTCAATCATTGTTGCGACAAAACTACCAGACAAAAAAAATGAAGCGATCTGGGAAAATATGTAAGGCGTTATAAAGAAAGTACACGTCAATGTCAGAGTGCGCTCTAGAAGTTATAATTTTTCACGAGGCTTCCTTGATAACAGTAATGTCATGCATTAAGCATTTTGGAAGAGTTGCGTTTAAAAAAAAAAGGAAATGCTTACACAGTGAAATACAAAAAAAATTGAACATTTTCTTTTACACCATTGCGGTATTTCCTATTTGATTTTCCTTAAAGGCCAGATACGAGGGAGTGGTGCTCCTACTGATTCATTTCCTGATTGTGCGGTTTCACGCGCCGAAGATTCACCTTGGTTTTGAAGTGCACACCAATGCACAGCTCGGCCTAATTTCAGCAGAATTGGGCTCTATAATGTGCCAGTAAAGCTCAACCTACGCGCGTGTTCTCTGTTCGCTTCAACCACAAAAGGGGCCACCACGGCGGAGATAGAACCTGTCTGCTTGGCCACACCAGAGCAACACCTTAGCCACCCTGCCACAATGGCCGGTATGCTGGAATTGTATTGACCAGCAACGCACGGTTGTAGTAAACCTTAAACACGCTGAGCCAAGCGCAGCATACCCATAGTAACATCCCTGCCATGCATGAGGAGGCACTCATGCAAGTTTATCTGGGGCGGAGGAAAGACGGTGTTTGAGTGTAAGATCTCAATGGGCCATGAATTAGATGAACCTGCGTTACACAACAGCGTTCCAGTCTCTTGTTGCCATTCATGATGCCTTTCTGTGCATCCAAAGAGGGTGAGCATATCCTACCTTATAAAAGATGAGTCAGAGCGGAAACGTTCAACACAATGTATAGGTTACTCTCCTTAGCAGTGAAAATGCGGGGAATCGATTATTATAACCTTACAGAGGCATGCGTACTCTTAAAAAACTGGCGCCCGCAAAAGAAAACATATGAAATAATGGTTAGTACAGACCACTGATTTATTTACGGCTATCTGGAGAACCACTTAATTATATTTGACTGTGCAAGCGAACGTACAGGCAACATTATGTTGGACTTCGCGCGTGTAACGATATACCATGTTCACGAGACCAGGTTTTTGCTTCCCTCTCTATAACGAAAAAATGGTGCTAAAGTCCTGTTTACTGCTATAAAAGGCGCCTTTGTTCTCGCTAGAGATGTAGACGTTATCGAGCATATATGTGCCGTTGTGCGTTTGTCATCCAAAAAGTACCTAAATTGCCGCTTTTCTTTGAATGCTTCTAATTTTTCAATAATACATTCTTTGTAGGAATCCCATACTCTACAATCGTATTGAAATTTTGCTCGAATGTAGGATTGATAACAAAGAATTTTTTACATTTGGTAGTGATTTTGCGAAGCTTGTGTCTTAATTAAGAACAGAACTTTCTGAAAGCAGACGCACAAAGGTTGTCAATGCGGGAATTCCAGGACAGGTTAGCCGTGAATGTTCCACCTAAATACTTGTAGTTATTCACCTGTTTAGCTGTGGATGAACCAAGGGAATAAGCGTAATAAAAGGGAGATTGTTTTGCAGGTATACACAAGGAAACATTTTTATGAATTTACAATCATACTCCATTTTTGCAGCATTTGTATATGTAGTCCAGCTTTTTATTTTAGCTCTCTTTGGTCATATATGTTGCGAAATTCACGAAACAAAACGCTGACATCTGCGAACAACCGAATCTGGACAACTGGCTCGATTAAATCTACAATATCATTTATGTAACACAAAAACAGCAAGGACCCCAATAGACTCCCCTTGGGTGCACCCGACGTGACAGGCAAAAGACTCGAATATTGACCCCCGATGCCGACGTACTGCAACCGATTCCTCAGGTATGCAGCTACCCATGTGACGAATACCTTGGGAAGAACTATCTAAATTTATTTGAAGAAAGATGTTTAATAAAGAACTTTATCGAAGTCCTTACAGAAGTCTAAAAAGAGTTTTTATTGGAATGTTATTATCGAGGGCACCGGCAAACCGCGTTACGTGCTGCAGGCACCCTGGAGATGTCAGCAATCGTCATTGCAGATGTGCTGGAGACGTACTGTTGGGGGGGGGGTGCGGGATTACGTATATAACACGTTGCTACATCGACAAAAACCCGTCCGAATTACGTGAAGGACAACGTAGAATGCAGCTATCGTGGTACTTTTATACGCTGTTTACGCGATGTTACCTTAGTGGTACAGCTTATGGATTTTCTAGTGGCACGCATCAAGACGTATAGGTATAGACTCTACATTGTTTGCTGTGAATGGCGCAAACATTAGTTTGTTAAATCTATGTCTAGTCTACGTTAGTACGATATTGTTTAGATGAACAAGTATGCATTAAATGTACATTCTTTATACATTATTTGGGAGCTTGGTCAGCCCCCTTTGTGAAGTTGCCTACGTGTGGTTGGTACTTATACTTAAAATATAAGCTTTCACGATATTCAGCACTTATTGCTGTTAAGTGGCCCTTCGTGTTTAAAGTGATGTTTTCCCATTTTTGAAGGGCTACATACTGCATGAAGTATGAGATGTGAAGAGCCAAGCTGACCACGGACTCTTGCAGAAACACACAAAGCGCAGGTGCAAAAAAAATGTCTCATCGAAAACAAGTGACAGGAAGTAACAGCAAACCACTCCTGTTTCCTGATCAGCACAACTGCCCTTAGCCCTAATGAAACCTAACCAGAGTAATCCAATTCAGGCTTAGTTGTAGACCACCAGCATGGCTGTAAGGCGTTCTGCAAATAAACTATCATAGAAACAAATCGAAAATTAAGCTAATTATATTGACAGTCTTACCAAGGTAATTGTAAATAAGTAAAGCTGGGCACAAAGAAAGCTTTCAAAGTGCACACAAAACGCCACAGAGTTCCGAAAACACAGATCATATTGACTTCGAAAATTATGTATTACGCTTTTGCAACCCCACCATGTTAGTTTTCATGGCTATCTGTTTTGCCCTAAAAGATACAGATTTTCTAATAACAAGAATATTGCAAATTTTCGTGAAATAAATAAAAACACACAGCAGAAAGATTGGTAAAAATAGGAACGAAAGAAAACATGTAAACCCAGGTTACAAGAACAAGACAGTTATGCAATTTGAAATATACAGCACTAAATGAAATTGTCAGAGAACAATGCAAGAAAAGTGTGAAAACAAAAATGATTTAATGGTGGTTACAAGAACAAGTCAAATTTATGTAACTCTATATAATTCACAACCAGTGAAAATATTGGTACATTAAAACAGAAGCAGCTTGGACACACACAAGTGGTAATGTGGTAGTTGTGAGTGCCGCACGAGTATAAGCAACTTTAAATAAAATAACATATAGGAAAATGGTTATGAGCGCTACAACAAATGTTGTATATACAGAAATTCTTGTACGCTGGTTAAAAGAGCAGTAGAAATTCACGTAACTAAATAATTCACACCTAGTGAAATACACGTAAACAATAAAACAAAAAAACACTGTAGAAACAGAAATAATTCAATGGTTGTTAAAAAGACAACACAAAGCTACAGTACCTCAATCACCCACATTGATATGTTTTGGGAACAAAACAAAGAAACGTGGAAACACAAAAATGATTGAATAGTTACTACAAAAATACAGATACTCCCAAAATGGTTGCATACTGGGACGGTCCGAAAGTGGTTAAAAATTTTGTGCTCCAAGTGTTAGATAAATTTAATACCTCTTCTAGCTGTAAAAATTTAAGAAGCTGCAGGTTGTCGCAAAGCCTACACTTGCACAGGAAGTGACTGACAAAAAAATCGGGGTAGTATACATTGTCTGGTGGAAGCATTTGATGTCTGTAACAACATTATGATATCTAGGTGCACACATTGCCAGATGCCACCCGCAGCAGGTTAAAAGCATGCTTCGCTTTTTTGCCCAACCAGGAGAACTCCTGTGCCGAATTTTCCGTCCACAGTAGCTTGAGCAGGTGCCTTGTGCAGGCTGATGACGGAACACCTCCCTTGCCGGCAAGTTCTTCAATCTAGCAGGGGTACAGGAAAATCTGTGTTGTTAATACAGCTTTTAACATTGGTATGATACAGAAATCTTGGGTCCTAATCATTCCAGCTTGTTACACTGCACACCCATGACTTTTCACGGGTAACAGGATATAACACGGGTTTTAGTGATAAACGAATCCCCTGCTATAGCGCTAAATGAGAGTGTATATTGTTTAATTAGGATGTGGTTGCCTGGTCTCCAACTTGGAGTGGAGGAGCTGGTGAGTAACTTCATTAATAAAAAAAGAGAAACCAGCCATCCGACACAGTAAACACGTTCCTCTCCTCAAACTACGCCACAGAAAAGCAAACCATTCTTTCATTCACACATTTCCTTTCATGGCACATGACAACTCCAACCTCAGCACACACCTGAAAATAACGAGTCACCGTGCACACAAATTATCTTTACCGTAACGCTATGCAGCTGGCTTTCACGATGCCAGCAAATGAGGTAGCGAGCAACAAAATACGTAAAACATTGGGTTCTGATCAAGGCGCAGATTAGGATTTGAGAATTCGCAATGCCCATGCACTGTTCTTATGATAAGTAAAATGCTCAAGTGGATGGTGCGAGCGGGTATTCGAATGAGCACGTTTCGTCTGTTTTTCGTCCGATTTTACTATGCGCCTCATGGCAACATGGTCCCGTGCAGTGTCAGGGCAAAAACATAATATTTTGAGAATTTATTGCACTAAAGCTGCACCAAGACACCTATGCTCCCTACAGAGAACAACTATAAATTATTAGCACGATGTAACCTTGAATGTGGATTAGAATGTCGAAACTTGGGCAATATTTTTTGCCTGTATTTCAAATACAGCTGCCGCTGTCAGGATCAAGCCGCATCCTTCGATTCAGCAGCGGGACACATTTCCCGCTAAGCTGTCATGACATTTTCAAGAAATCCAGTCATGTTGAAGACAACCAACAAATAAACACTAAATCCGAGGGCCCCAATACACCAACACGCACGTGGAAACTAAGAGACTGGTTGACCCGCACAACTACTGAGGTTGGTTCCAACAATTGCTGTTGCATTCCAAACCCGAGGGTCCACCTTTCCAGGATAGCCCACCCATTGCGTAAGCTTTCCAGCTATAAACAGTACACTACACAGCGTCTCATCGCCTTCACCGCAGACCTATTCCGCCCACAGTACGCTAATGCAATACGAGCGCGAAATGTTAAGGGCAGCCCTACGCAACAGTACCTCTGGGTCGCGTTATAATCACTCAGTGTTTGGCAGCGTGAAAGATGTTTAGCATCACTCTTTTTTATCACAACAGCTAGGGAGCGTCTGTGGGCACTACTGATGACACTGGTGCAATATCGAGTCCTGCTGCACCGGGTAGTCACTGCGACCTCAGCACGTTTGGCCCAAAACAATACTGTGTATTAGCTTAACAGCTTACAATGTTTTTCAGTCGGACACAATTTCCAAAATGTCTCAGAAGGGATTCGATCGGTCCACAAAAAACGTATTGGTAAGGAGATATGCCCCACCTTCTATGCCTGTGCCCTCATTTCAAGTAAACAGGTTGGCTTTGGAGTGAAGCACATTCATTAGTTCTACTCTGCACAGCAGAACTCCTTGGTGACCTCCACTATCTATATGTCTTCCTTTCCATTTTCTCTCTGCCCTCTACATTTTTCTTTTCTGTTTAGTTTGACTAGACTTGACTTGGAGGTTACGGATAACGTACGACTGATAGTGAGCGCTTTTGTTTTCGTTTTCGTAATTTGCTCACAAAAAAGGAGCAGGTAAAATTGTGCTCTCACACCAAGTGCTGGCGATAAAGAGTAAGCTGTCCTTATTTTATTCTTACTTTTTTGTGAAAAAGTTAGCTTCCGATGAAATCTGTTGGTTTAATGAAATTTCCTGTAGTGTTTCCAAAGTGGTTGAACCAAAGCTTTTATGTATTGGCAAAATAATTGAAAATTCCTTCCCCTGCATCAAGTATCATGTCACATAAGCAAACATGGCAACATTTGTTATGGTGGTTTAGCTGGGATGCTAACCTTTCTCAAGTAGTCTCCTAGCTCCCCTCGCGGCAAGTCACGTCGAGGGAGACCTCACCACAAGCACGCGATGCTGCCGCGCCAGACTGGTCTCCCCGTGAAATGTCCACACCGCCCGCCCCGTCTACCTAACTTACCCTCTTGCGCCGCTGCCGACCGAGAAGCCTTCTGAAAATTCACTTTTTTTTTTCCATGGTGACTATCCACGCGGCCTTACAGACTGCAACATTTCATCTCCGCGGTCGCCGATATTACAGACCTTCGGCAGATCGAGTGGCTCGGACCGTTCGAATCAACCACCTACGGATGGCGGCATTTACATCGGAAGAAAACGTGCAACAGTTGGCGGCGCACTCGGAGATCACGGTGAAATGGAGGGGGTGCCTAGTTATCAAACCCAACCGCCGAAGCGTAGCAGTGAAGGTTGACTAGGTGCAACCGAAAGTCCCTGACGAGTTCTTGAATAAATTCCAGTAACAACTGATTCAGTTCCAATGTTTAGGCAGGGTCCGGAGGGCGGTCCGCGAAGGATAGCAAAAACCTAAGCTCGCGCCCATGACCGGAACCACGAGGGTTTCTCACGTGATTCCGTCGACTCCAGCATCTCACGAAGTGGTCCCCCACCAGGCCAGTATAAATGACAACCCCATCCAAATCGAACGTCCTGTTCGGCCACCACTGTGCAACGGGTGCTACCATGTCGGACACTACCTGAAAAGCTGCGATACACCTTGGTGTCATGTGTGCCGCGCCTACAGCCACGGGCAGAAAAACTGCAAGCAGTGCTGCAATATTGCGAGCGCCCGCGAAAAAACCCTGAGGAGTACATGGTAGCCGACGAAATGGCGGTGATGATGAGTGCCGAGCCCCCCGCAGCCTCCCCTCACTGCCTCCCTCAGCCCTCCACGCACGTTTTTTCGCCTCCACTAGAAGGAATGAATCAGCTACGCGCGATAAAGAGGAGGCAGAAGAGAAGAAGACAGAAAACAAAGAGCTCTGCTCCCAGTCTGCAAATGCGTCCAAGTCAAACGTGCATGCCGAGACGAGTACGAGACACAACATCACCTCCCCAGCCGCAGCAAGGATTACTGCCGACAAGACGGAGGCAAGAGATAGAGGATACCAGCAGCATTGACGATATAGGCGCCCTTTTCTTCGGACGCGACTGGCCCGCAGAATGAACTACACCGGGGCCGCCCCCACCTCCAGGAAAGAAATGGCCCCTGCGCACAAGCCATCAAAGGAAACGGAGGTTACGCCAACGGATAAAGAAGTATTTGATGAGGGGAATCCGCCGGGCTCGTACAGCGCGGGCGGGCGGCGCGTCAATGTCACTATCTGGCGACGAGGAAATGCAGCTTGCGGAGCAGAACAACAGATGGCGCGTCAACAGCGTTGCCATAGTTTACATGTTCTTTTACGGACGTGAGGCACAAAAACCGTAAGGATCGAATGTATTATAAAATTTGCCAAATTTTTTTCTGTAAAATACATAAATAGAAGTGCTGGGCATTTTAGCAGCAGCTATTCATAAATACTGCCTTAGTTACAAGCCGGACCGCGCTTGAAACGAAGCACTAGAAGGAATCCCGGAGCCCGCAACGAGTGGTTCACTCTCGCCGCTCTCGTGCGCGGGTTCTCAGATTTGCGTGCACTTTTCACATTCACAGGTAGGGCGGCGAAGATAGGACAGTCTGAATACTAACTAATGGCATAGAGGATAAGAACCATCATACACTGCAACTGATCATACCTAGCTTCTCAACCATATGCTTTCTTCTTGTAGGTTTCGCGTTCCAACAAAAAAATTAAACCCCTTCGTTTAATGACAGCGATGTTCGAAACTCGAAGGTTTCTTCCGCCGTAAACCGACTCCAATGAAAGTTCAATTGTGCAAGGGATTCGTCAGCGTCGTTTGCGCACGACGGCAGCCGGCTTTGTACTGGCTGACCTTGAACCGGCGCGCCTTTTCCTTTTAGCACCTCCGGACAGAGGGCGCGTTGTTGCCATGCCCGGCCCGTGACATTATCGCGCCGCCTGAGCGAGCCCTTTTGCGCCTCCTCAATACTTCTTGCTCCGTGGGTACGCCTGCGATTCCAGGCACGCTAAGGAAACATTCAGGTGAACCCTCTCAGCCACGCCGCTAAAACCACGATGGCCACTCTCCAGAATTCATTTAGGCTTGCACACTTAATGTTGTGAGTCTCCGCCCCGCAAATCGCACATCCTGGACACTCAATATACTTGAAGACCATAATACCGACGTTGCCTTCCTACAGGAAACCAAAATCGCAAATCTGGTCTACGTAAAAAACTTCCCAGTTCACGTAAAAAACTTCGTCGAGTTCTTCGGAAACAAATATTGGCGCTTTTGTACCGTGGGGAACCGCGGAGTAGGCGTTTCAGACATTTTATTAGATGCAAGAACTTGTCCAAATTGTCGACTGCGAACTGGCGAGAGATGGCCGTGGAACCAATGACTCCACCGGGCGGTCTGAGTTGTTTAATGTACTTGTGTCAGTCCCCTAAAACGTGTTTCTCGGGAGTGACTTCACCTGCGTCCTAACTACCTTAATTGGTCATGGAGGAGAAGCAAGGTGGACCCATCGGCGCGAATTTTGAAATCCCTAATACACAGCTGCGTCTTCGTTGACGCTGCCTTAAAGCAGTAATAGAATACCGTGCGCTATACGCATTGACGAGGCCAGTTGCAGGCCCGCTAGGGCCACGTTGATGTTCCAGGGGATTTGTAGTCAGAGGTGGCCCGCCACGACAAACACCAGTCCCCTATTCCGACCCCAAGCTCGTTACTTCCAACATCCAACCTCGGCCACACTTTTGCAGATTCATAGCCATGTAATATAAAAAACATGAGCAAAGCAACAGAAAATCTCCAATTGCGTGCTGTAGACACTGCCGGATGGGAACATCTAAACAAAAAGGTCAAACGCGAAGCAATACACATAGGCAGCTGGGAGGCTGCTCAAGGTAGAGCCAATGAGCGCCGCCTTTTAGAAATCCTTCACAGGCTCATCGAGGTTGGGCAGGCACAGCTAGAATAGTTCTGGAAAGACTTCCAGTTCGTAAAACAAGTATTAGGGACGAGCTGGAGCCACGCTGCTGTGGAGCCCTGGTCTTCAATCGGGAAATGTAGGTTCAACATGAGGCACAACCGTCAAAACAATTTAAAGCCTTAGAGAGGAAACACGGCGCTCAAAAAACATTAACGAGGTAGAACACAGTGGTGTTCTTGCCTCCAGGGCGGAAGTAGCTTCAGCCTGTTCCAACCACTTTCTCGTGTACTCATCACCACAAAAGAGCCTGAATCCGCACCAGAGGAAATACTGCAACAGATCGCGAAACTGTCACAGGATATAAGGGGAGCAATAAATATGCACATTCAATAAAATTGACAGTTGGGCTAGTTGGTTTTGATTCATCGTAAGTAGCGCTAGAGACGGGACGCAGAAAAGGAGACACACACGACGGCGCTAACTCGCAACTGACTTTATTAGGCGAAAACACAAATATATACCCAAAAGAAAGAACACGTGCCCAGGTCAAACCCGAAAATGCAGTTTGATAAACACAAAGATCACAGGATTACGATACGAAAAAACACTCAAGATTACACTGCACATAGTCAACAACCAACCAGCGAAACATCTAAGTTAATGCATTTGACAAGAACAGAAATTCCTTTTCATGAAGTGCTACCGACGCGTGGCTGATACACTTATCCTCGTGCTTTCTTATATAAAAAGCTTCGATTACCTCGCGTGTCAATTGGTGCCTGTGTCGCCGTACCACACTGGTGTTTTCAAAAAGTGGACAGCATTGCGCCTGGGTCTTATCTTTGTGGGTCGCGCAATGTCGAGTGATATGTGCATGAGGGTTGTTTTTGAGCGAACTCCGGTGTTCCATCAGACGAACATTGATGCATCTGCCTGATTGGCCGATATAAACGTTGTCACATGATAATGGCAATGAGTACACAATTCCTGTCTTGCACGGGTCAAAAGGCGAAGCATGCTTAACATTGCAATATCTGTCAGACTTCTGACCGGACAACCTTCTTTCCGAATCGTAATCCTGTGACCTTTGTGTTTATCAAACTGCATTTTCGGGTTTGACCTGGGCACGTGTTCTTTCTTTTTGGTATATATTTGTGTTTTCGCCTAATAAAGTCAGTTGCGAGTTAGCGCCGCCGTGTGTGTCTCCTTTTCTGTGTCCCGTCTCTAGCGCTACTTACGATGAAAATATGCACATAACATCCTCTCGGGCAGAACAGCCGATTAAAAAGCTAGAACTCAACAAATCCCCGTGTCCACACGGAATCGTCAGCGAATTCTACCCAACTTTCCGCAAAGAACTTATCCCCACCCTCGCAAGTCGAATGCAGAGGAAGCCCGATGAACGATGACACGAACGAAGGCAAAACGCAAGAACAACAAGTATCGAGCAGAGAACGAACCTCACAAAAAGATAGGGAAGGCACAATGAGCGAAGAACCATCAGATCCTGCATCGGACATTGCAGAGGTTTCTAAAGTGCTTTTTTCCGAGACAGATAAAGAAGAAAATCTGGGAAAAGTGCACGGATACATAGAAAGAACACTTCCCTTCACAAAATCAACCGCAACAGAGGACTCGGCATCGGAATGCGGCTTCCCCGAACAAAAGTCGACATTGAGTGAAAACGCTGAAGACTGTTCGGACGATTTCCCCAGCCTCCAACAAGCCCACACAAGTTACCCAAGCAAGGATGATTCTTTTATGGCCAAGCTGGCGGGGAGAGATCGCAGGTTCTTTAAGTCCTTGATGTCGATTTCAAACAAGTGCCAAGAACAAGAAGTCCGCAAGGACTTGGAGTTTGTACTAACAAATTACACCAGAGTAAAGACCATTGCGCTTGAAGCAAACCAACAACTGAAAGTTGCACAAGGGGAGGTCAAGGGTCTCATGGAGGCGTGTGCCATTATCGCAGGAGGTCCCATATTGCCCAAGAAACACTTCCCGAAGTATAAGGCAGACGAACCTGTCACAAGGCCGAAAACAAAAACTGCAGTTGTAGTGCAGTCAAACCTCCCTTCCGTGAAGGTAATTGAGGAAATCAAGAAGACCCTTGACTCCACTGACATGGGCCTTATGGTTGTTAATATCAAGCCGTCAAGAGAAGAGGTAGTCATCTCTTCGCCTTGTAAAACAGGTATAGACCGACTTAACGAAATTATCAAGACACATTTCAGCTTGAAAAAAAAAACATCTCACCACAAAAGTACCGAAGGCAAAGTTCGCATAACTTAAAATAGTCGGCTTAGAAGAGGACAGTCAGAAAGTCTCCATCCACAACGTCTCAGCAAGCAAAACCATGTCGACTGCTGGGAGGATCGAGGATCTCACGGTCAATCAATAGTGCAAAGGAAAACATGATAACACAGTCATTTTGCAAATAAACCAAAGGCATAGAATTCCTTGCTGGGTAAAACTCATATGAACCTTACGTGGACACGGTGTAGTTTTTTTATAACACGTTCCTACCACACTGTAGCCACTGTTCAGTCTACGGCAACCTGGAGAAATAGTGCAGTTCATCATACTCGGAGTGTTGTAGGCGCTGCGACGACCGCCACTATGAAGGCTGCACCAGGCCTCCCTCCTGCTTCGTGTGCAAGAAGCACAACTACAACAGCGGCGCGGACATTGACACGCGCCATGCCTTCTCCTCCCTCTCGTGCCCGACTTACCTCCTGAGCATCGCGGAGGATGGTGAACGATCTTCTTTCAATGTGCGACTGTTCTTATAGTAGGGAAATTCCGAACTGCCATACACGAGCTTTATTCTGCGCAGAAATGTACCTGCTATTGCTGCAGTGACTATAGCTTGGAACTTTGAATAATGGAGCAGGACTGAGCGAAACAAGCATAAAACGCGAAATATATCGTGAAAGTGCCATTTCGGGCTGTGGACAGGAAAGTACCGACTGCAGTATTGGACGCAACTTTTCTAATTCCCTCTCGTTACGACAGTTAAGGAAAATGGTAAATCTATTAGGACATTGACAGTTTTTTAAAGCGTTTAACACTTGTCGTAAATTAGCTTTAATGCATATAATTTCCAGGAGCATGAGGAATTAGCTATACGACATTAATAAGTTTTTTGAAAGAATTAGGCCTGAACTTCATTGTCCTATGCCATTGCGTTCTTCAAGGCATACAGATCGAAACACCTTCTCAACAGGCCAGGAGCGGGGAAGGAGTTGCAATTTTCCTTACAGAATCGTCACCGTACACGGCCATTGATGACTTTTCTACAACTAATAACGATGTGGAGTGCTTAACAATTCGTCTAGGAAAAACCACAGCATCGGTGGTCGATAGACCTCCAAATGCTGACAGGGAAAACTTCAGTATTTTTCTTGAACGACTCCTTCAGTTTGGTAGCAGTACTAACAACTCTTGGATTGTTATGGGGATGTCAAGATAGACATGAGTTAAGCGGGTAAGTGGTCTTGGAAAGAGAAAAACGTATGGGCATACCAAGCATAGAAAAATCTTGTAGAACTACCAACTAGGGTATCTTCTGATAGTGCTACCCTGCTAGATATAAGTCTTTCTAGTATCAACATCGATGATATTCAGGCTGGCGTGCTTTCCGTTGATTTTAGTCATCGTTTACCAGTGTTTTTTTTTGCCAACAGAAAAACCCGCAAGCGGCCATAGTTGTAAAAGAATATTGCGGAGTGTAATAACCAGTTGGTGACTGGAGCAGTTTACAGACCTTGTCAGAGTTTTCGACTGGACGGGCCGTTTCGCTCAAAACGACTCAAACAAAGCTTATGGTCTACTTTTGAGGTAGATGCTAGCGCGCTACGATTTAGAGTTTCAACCAATGGTACAACAAAAAAAATATCCCGCATGGTTTGAAAGACCTGGATAGATCAACAACTTCTGACACGATTTAAACTAAAACCTCATTGTATCCCTCTTTTGGGTGAGCTTATGACCCTAAACTGCTCCTTGAATTAAAAAAAATAGGAAAAAAACTGGAGAGCGACCGGAAAAAATGCCAAGCTCAGGTGCTATGAACGGCTATTGGAGCATATACGCAACGATTCAAAGAAGATATGAAAACAGTGAATGTGATAACGGGCCGCGAAAAGAACACGCATTCGGATGTTTCTCGCTTGAACGGTAGACGGGTACAATCAGCCGAAATGGCAAACGCAATCAATAGGCATTTCATCAAAGTAGGGTTTACAATTCGTAGGTCGATGTAGATAAGGGTCAGAAGAGTCAGAACTTCCAAACTATTTTTTAAGTCCGGCGAACGTGAGCGAGGGCAATGCAGCATTTCCTCTTAAACACATCGCCCCTGAAATTACTGAAGTTTTAGCTTTTATTATTATTTGATATTATCAATTAGAGTTTTCCCTCAAAAGTTGAAAGTAGCGTAAGTGCGGCCAATTCACAAAGGTGGTGGCGATGATCAGTTGTCCAATTACAGGACAATCTCTGTGTTGACTGTCTTCACAAACATATTTAAAGATGTACTACTTAACACACTAACAAACTTCTTCAACTCCACAAGGTCATTTCACCATATCAGTACGGCTTTCAAAAAACCAAGTCAACACAGTAATATCTACTTAATATTAACTACAGTAAAATAAAAAAAAATGTAGAGGGAAGAAAACGTACCCTCGGGTTATTCTTGCACCTCCAAAGGGCATTTGACTAGCAATCCTAAAATATTGCTAAGAAATATAAAATATTAGGAATACGTGGAGTAGCGGCTGGCCTATTAAGGAGCTATTTGGGTGATAGCAGCAACTTTTTTAATTGACTGGTGTTTCATCGGAGATATTGGAAATAGAACAGGGTGTTCCCCAAGTATCAGAGGTCGGACCGCTGTTATTCCTAATATATGTGAATAATATTCCAAACTCTCCTTGTACAACCCAGTCAGCCATGTATGCAGCGCCTACAGGGGTCTTTATAGCGCCTACATGGGTGTTATTATGAGTGTACTTGTTCTTTCAAAGCCGTTCCTCTTGGTCGGATCTGTTTCTTGTACATTCATACTATTCCTAGACACCGAAACTTCCCGCATTCCGTATTCACGCACCAGATAAATTGGGTTTTCCTAATTATTACGAGGTTATTTTTAAAGGTAAAGTTTGCACATTTCTTAGGTCGTCTTTTTTCAGCCTACCTGTACGACGCAACAGCGAGTAATGAAGAGTCCCTCATCATCACAGACAAATTTCAAGATTACCCACTGCAAACCTTTCTTCACGCAGTTTACTTGAGATCTAAAGAACTAGTCTCTTCATCCCTTTTTAGATTTCCAAATTTGTGACTTAACTACCCCCACCGTTTTCTGTTTCTTTGCGCCTGTGTGACACACTTTTTGAGTTGTGTTTGCATTGAATCCTCGCAGTATTTTCAGCGGCCATCGGAAATATAAGATCCGCCATTTTTGGGGGCATTTATTCTTTGTTTCTTTGAAAAGTGTCTCTCTTCCCCTTTATCTCCTTCCCTCTTTCTCCCCCCACTCTCTGTCTGTTCATCTCTATATTTCACATTGCGCTTTTGAAGACGGGGTAAGCAAACCCTACTCAGTGTGGTTAACGCCGATGAATGCTGCCAAATGCTCACGTGCGACCTCCTACACCGGAATCTCGTCACGAACTTTGCGGCTTCTTTCACACTGAACATTAAATTTTCTCTCTAAATTTTATTTATTGACACGCCCGTCCAATCACTTTGAAGTCCAGCCACTGCTCTGGTCACCATTGATATTTATCGTTGTTGAACAAAAGGTGTAGATGACAGAGTGAGGACAACCTGGCACAGCGTATAAAACGACATACCGGGTTGTACCCACGGTTGTGTCCTCTATTCGATAAAAGGTGCTGACCCACCTGTAGCAAAATTACTAATGATGTATACGTGCTTCTGTGCGTGATGGGTTACTCATTAGGTTACTCATGGGAAAGAAACAAGCGGTCGTCAGCACTGAGCAATTCTTGACCCTGGGCGGCAGTTTTCGGAGGAGAGCATTCCATGTCACTGGCGTACCCTGACATCAGATGAGAAGGCGACTAAGGAACTATTACGTTTCCTCTAGGCGACGATGCCCGCCCGAATTCGTTGGAACGCCAGGTTTGTGTTTTAATATCGCACGTTTAAAGACAGCAATGTACGCCAGCTTTACCAACACTACCGAACACTACTACAGTCTTCTCGGTCACGCCGCAAATCCCCTGCGCGTCATTAGTGATTGAGGAATCAGCGAACGCACGGCTGCAAGCACTACTCTACCGCTAGCTGCTGCCTCCGAGTATGTTTCTGTAAATCCTTCTTGAACGTCCCAACCAAATGTCACGTGGTTCCGATGATTCAAGCAATGAGAAGAACACGCATGACATCCAATGGTTGCCTAACTCGTTGCTCAGCACTCGCTCTTAAGTGCTGCCGTCCGCTGAGGCAGGCCTCGCTTATGGGTTCTCTCGACGGCAGCGAATGTGAGCCTTTGCACGCACGACGCGATCTCCTTATCAGGCAGTGACCGCACATCATCATCGAGCGCATGACGGCACCGGCTCTTATGGCGTCATTTTCCAGCGCTTCGCCACCGCGAGGCCTCTCTCTTTGCCTCGCCGTCATGCTTTCGCCATGAATAACCGCCTAAGGGCACCTCATGGCTGCTAAGAATACTGCTCTCCCCCTCACTTTTGCCACACTCTCTTTCGACGTCGTAATTCTCTCTTCGTTCGCTCGGTTACCACGCCGACGCCGATGTCAAACCGGAGTAGCGGCCGCCAAAATACTGTGCACTAATAAAGGAGACCTGACGAGAAAATTTTATGTTCCACTTTCATTGCTTTTATCGTTGGTAATGATCTGGCAAACCCAAAAAAACACTTTAAAGACGTCAGCGCGCGATAATTAATTACAATCAATTGCCTGAAAATCGTTTGTTTCAACTTCCCGCGCTTTCATCTTGAAAGGCGCATATGACAGAAGTCCGGCATGACCTCGCCGCCTTGTGCGGACGTCAAAACACTGCGGACGCCGGTGGGGGCGCTGTTTCGACCACGCAGCCAACGGAGCTGAACGGCTGAGTTGCCTGAAGGTGCTAGGCCTACCATTTCGGCGGATAGTCAATGACCGCTTTTAATAACAGTCCAGATGGCGACTTCTATGGCGATTCCGTGCTGTATTATTGCTCCTTTCCAGCGTGTGGCACTTTATTTTCGCCAACAGTGCGTTTCTGGGCAGTGGTTAAGCCTGTAGCTCTGGCTATGTGCACCCGTTTGCGAATGCGCCGGCGCCCGCTCGACGCTCGCGGGGCAGCGTGCGTGAAGTTACGTCATGGGTTTCACAAGCACTGTCCGCGTCGCTTCTTTTGGCTATCACGGGATGATGTCACGCTGATATACATTTGCTGAGTGCCTCTCTGCGTGCTATTCCGTCGGCGCGACAACTGAGATCCAATGTAAGTATGTTCTTCGCGTCGCAGGCCGATCATATTTCAGCCAGGACATTCTGTTGACTAAAGGAAGCGAACTGTGCAATAATATTGACGCCGAAAATTGGTGTCAGTATTCCTTATTATATGAGGACCCCAGAAGCGTCAGAACCGATACAAGTAAGCTGATACCGCCTTTTGTTCTCATTTTCTAGTCTCAGTAACTATGACTGTAAGAAAACTTGAAAATTGTAATCCAGGATTAAAATAAAACTAGCTTAGGCGCGTGCGATAACTTCTTTCAAAACCCTCTGCAGCGCTGGTGGTAAGAGTGCTGGCATGGTGGGTTTTGCTTTTCAGCTGTATTGTATAGCCACTACGGGGTAATTCATTCGGTTACTTGGCGCGCAACAATTTAGCCGTGAAGCGGAGTTGACGCACGCCATTCCGAGTGCTGCCTTTTCTATCGGGTTTCTCCGTCCTGTCTTCCGCGCTTTTGTTCGCCTAAACAACTTAGCCACTACATATATATGACGCAGAAAATCGGCTCCTGTTCGTTTGTTAGAAAAGCATAACTTTCTAAATATTCATGTCATATTCTACTTCAAGCTCCTCGGTAAGCGGATGGGAGTATATACGCTGCCCTTAGTCTTCCGCTAATACCTTGATGTTAGTGCAAAGCCTTTATTGTAGCTCATAATCTACCAGAGCGTTTTT
The DNA here is from genome assembly GCF_048455015.1 of Haemaphysalis longicornis. Classification (NCBI taxonomy): domain Eukaryota; kingdom Metazoa; phylum Arthropoda; class Arachnida; order Ixodida; family Ixodidae; genus Haemaphysalis; species Haemaphysalis longicornis. The sequence goes on along the minus strand of NW_027526353.1, from coordinate 1,514,511 downwards.
CTAGAACTCCAAAACCACCTTTATTATTACGCGCACATTTGCAAAAACGCAGCCCCTTACCGGTATAAGAATGTAAGGGTTCGAGCCCCACCTTGCGACTGAGATGATTAGACCATTTCGTCGAGATTACCTGCAATAATGTGACAAAATTTAGGCCTGCGGTATAATGCATGCAATCGTATGTTCGCGACGATCCCAAGGTGCCGCCTGATTATCTGCGGAACGAGCACTCCTGGCGATGATCGCCTTAGTATGTTAGCACAGCGCTACATGAGCCCGTGTCGCTCTTAGCAGTGTTGCGTTATGCTCTGACCCACCGACGTAATCTGCTGTGATCATTCCGTTGAATGGAGATGCATTACTTGACCATGAGGGAAACCGGGAGCTACCATGCATTCCCCAATACTTGCATCCCGCCGCCGAGGAGAGAAGGGAAGGTCGGCCGCGGGCTGCGCGTCGCGGAGCAGGCCTGTGGCGGTGGTTGCGCGGCGGTCCCTCCTCACGTGACCGTTTTGTCGGGGGATCCGAGGAAGCTGGTCGGAGCGAGCGTTAAAAGGAAAAAGGTTTTTGGGCTGCAGCAGTCGCACACCACAGACGTGACTACCGGAGCTCCGGCTTCGCCTTCCTTTGTCTGCCCCAACTGCACATTTTTCCTGATCTTCGCCAGAGTCCAACTACGTTATTGGATCACCCAATAACGCGGGTTCGGCCATTTCGTTGTGCCTTGTCTGTTGCTTCTGTTCTCTGCCGCTACGCCAGTCGGCGGTCCTGCAAAAGGTGCTACAGGCGGCGCGCTCTCCCGCTCTCAGGGTGCAGGTAGCAGTGCCGACGTACAGCGGTTACAACAATCAGTCGAGAGCCAACGCTCTCCTGCCGGCTATGACCTGTGGCGAGCAGGCGACCGGCATGAGGGAGAGCGAAGTGCTGCGCAGAGTCCTCCCCGCCGGCCTATTCGACGAGGCCGCCAGGTAGAATTCGGATGATAGGCCATACGGCACTCACGATGGACGACTTTGGAACGACCTTAAGGGAAGACTTCCTTCCCATGATGATGATGATGAATTACCTAGTAAGACAAAAATCCGGACACAACACAAGCAAGAAATGTCGCAAAACTTTCCCGACGTCGCCAACGGAGCTGCAATTTTTAAATCAAAACTGTCTAGCTCTACTAGCCAACGGTTTTTCGTGGCATGTGGGACAATAAACTCCCAACGTGGTGGAGGCGGCAGGGGTGAGTGGAGGGTTTCACTTGCAGAGCGCACTGTGGATGGCGCGGCCAATTTACCCAGCGTTCGCAGCGTAGGTGCCTGCTCGCTGGCAGCCGCTTCGGCGGTATGCGTTTGTCGTCTGCTTTAGCGAAGTTTGTTTCAAGTCCATTGGGCGATTGCTTCGCACAGACTGATTAACTTGTTCGACAGCACCTCCTGGGTAACCCGACACGACGGAATTAAGTGGTCACACGGCAAACTAAGGATTGGTTTGCACGGCGGGAAAACAAAATGTAGAGATTACATACAGACGACATCTGGCGCTAGAGAAGCGCTGCCTTTTGCGCACTGCTTGCCACGAATGGGACTCGGTTTTATAAACTGGTGAATACCATTTCGGTAGTGTTTTAAGAGGTAACACAAAAGGCGAAAGGAGCAACTGGTTCTGATAAACAGCGAGTATAGAAGTTCCCTCAACTTTCTAAAACTTCCCTCAACTTACTAAACTGACTTTTTTTAATCGGCATAAATTCGAATCACAAAGCTCACATGCCGAATGGTTTCGGTGTCCGTGATTGTGTCGCGCGGTGTCCCGAGCTAACACATCAGGATTGCTATGTTGCGTTGTATAACCCTTCGAAAGACGCTCCTCTCCGTTTTTTTTTTGAGCCGATGCACGGCCGAGCTACAGCGGCGGCGGCTGCCGCTCTAGCCGGGCCGTGGCCGGCGCTGCTGCGTTGCGGACACCGCCCCCGCGAATTTAAGCTAACGGAAGCCATAATTTCTGGTTTCACTTTTTGTAGAGCCACGTAGGTGAATTCAAGCGAAATCGCACAGATAATGGATGTGGGTTTCGTTTAAAAATTTGCTTTCCAATCGCCTTTACAACGTGGATTGTAGCTATTTTTTTATTTTTAGAGATGACCCCAACATAAGTCTGGGCGGGTATTGGACGCATGAGCTCTGGAAATCGACCCGAACGGGCACACTAGCGCCACTGCGGTGTAATGTTTCTATCTCACTAACGGGTTACAGGGTGAATAATTTGTGTCCTTTGACACTGAGACGTGTACTTGAGGCACCTACCGGAGAAGTCGCAATCAGGCGAACGCATTCAGGCAATAATGAAGTCGCAATCAGGCAATCAGGACCTCAGACGTGTACTTGAGCACACTAACTGGAGAAGTCGCAATCAGGCGAAGACGTATGCATGATTCCTCTAACGAATCTTTTTGCTTGGTGATGTGAACACGCGTACAAAGCGGCCGAAAGTTAGGCCTAGCGTAGCGCTTTTAGCTCCAGCCTCGTCAAACGGTAGGCGCAGCTTCACGTGCACCAATGTTTGCGTTTGTCACTGGTGGTGAAGCCCATCGTTATTGTTATGGCTACTTAACGTTCAGCCTAGATGTATGCTCACATGAGAGTTGGACCAGAGCTCAGAATCACAGAAACGGTGACAAGAAAACGGCGGGATAGAAAAATGAACGATGATGTGAATTTTACGGGCGCCGAAGCATTGTACACTGCTGATTTCACATCCCCCACTGTGCTTCCTGCATGCGTTCTGTGATTGAAGAATCTTCAACCACAACAGCAGGGAAGGCTCCGGCGTTCCCGTTGTATTTTATCGCGAAAAATTTGTCACTAGATGCTGTAGATAACGGAAACACGCAAACGCTAACTAACGGAAGGTTATTATTTGCTGTTTTTTGCTTTTTTTTTACCTGCACGATAGATATGATGGCTCCCGTATAGGTAAATATATTTATTTTTCACGGGCGAGGTTTCTTGAACTTACAAAAAAAAACGCCTAAAATCAATTTATTCTATGAAAGTAAGCGGAAAAGTGCTCGCGCAGATTGCATCTGGGCGAGATAACAGAGACACACGCTGGAAAATCAATACTGAGCATGGCATTGTGTCCAGAGAACGCGCTGCTTCCTGATGCTCTTCCATGTCTCAATTTTTTGGAAGGCTTTGCTCGCCCCCAGAGGGCCGCGACGATGTTTCGCGGAAAAATGCTAGGAACAGTGCCGACGCAGGAAGGAAAAACCCGAGAAGTCTAAAGGAAGTGTAAGAGCAAAAGCAGTTCCCCGCAACGAACAGAAACACCCCACAATAGAAAACGCGGATAAAGCTTGTTGCCTGCAGAACCAAGAATTAATGATAAGACCTTGCCCGGACCCGGCCAGACGTTGTTGCCCGCATTGAAAAATGAATTAGGGAAAAGAAAAACAGCTGTAGGTGGCTTGACCCGACAAGCGCGGCTACCGCTGAACTGAAATCGATCACAAAAGGAATCGCTTTCTACTTTACAGAATGCCGAGCGGCGATGTCGTTGAGTTATTTTTGTTATTCGTCTCTTCATTCGGCTCGTCGTCTGCAACTAAAAGGGTGGAATAGAATGAAGGAGTTGTTTACAGGTAGAGCAAGTTCTTTTACGGACGACAAATTGAATCCTGCGGACTGAAAACTGACTGGAAACATGCCCAATCGAAAACAACGCTTCCGAAGAAAAAAAAATGAATGGCGAAACGCTTCCTTCGTTGCCGTGCGATGCAGCGCAGTTTCCACAGTCCCCGGAAGAAATAGTCTGAAGTGATTCCCCGCGATTTGTCGGGTACACATGTTTTTTAATACCTTTTTATGCATCACTCTAGCAGTAACATGCACGCAACATAAATATATATGTTTCTTTTCCTGCATATATTTCACCACGGCTGTGCAAACTTCGAATGATTTATGACACTGGATTGTGTGGCTTAAACAAGTTGGGTTGAACAAGGCCAGATATTGAATGCGGCAATCAGAACACTGCATCCACAGATGCCCTTCGACAGGCAGCCAAGGAAGACTGTATCTCGCTTTTGTCGATGTCGCTCCAATTTCTATGTTACCCGAAATGACCTAAAGATGCCACCAGCATTGTTTAGATTCCCGTCATACAGAGCGCCGTAGAATCTCAGTAGTCGGAAGCTCAGGTGAGGGATGGACGTGTGACGTCATGCTCACTCAATATTTTCTTTGCGTCCTGTCCTCCTCCCCCCACCCACAGCACGGCCAACAATACCACCTCTAGTGTGTACGTGTCTCACCACAGGGCGCTTGCTCTGTGTGAAGTTGAATCCCCATTTGGCTGCATCCAATTTGTCCGCCTGTTCCCATCCAATTGGTCCATTGATGCCTCCACCAAGTTTAGAGACCTCGAAAACCCAGAATGCTTCTTTTATCCAAGAAATTCACTTTATTATTAAAAGCTCGCGATCCCTGATGCAAGTGTCTTTACGGTGACGGGTAATTTCATGCTTTGCATGGAAGAACAACTGTGCAAAGCATCTCTCTTAATTTGCCACAGCTCTGTTTAGGCCACGTGTTTTTTGCGCCGTGAAGGAACACGCAACTTTTTTATAGTATTTGCGCTACACTTGAGATAAAGTAGCACAGACGGCTCCGAGTGCACCAAAACGACTGAACCATCGAAACAAAGAATGAGACCTTAGAGTGCTGTTGCCCGAGCCTTTTCTCCACCCATCAGAGAGAAAAAAGTCAGCATTACCACAGTGGCACCGCCAATTTTCTAAAAAACACAAGATCGAGACGCACTCAGGCGGGGGCGAAGTATACCCTCATTCCACTGAGTGACCGACAAGTATAAGGCAAAGGATTTCTGTTAAACTTTTGACAACTGAATGGAAGAGCTACAGAGCTTTTCTGAAGAAAGTGTAGTGTAGTGTAGTGAAAGTGTAGTGATAAGGTGCAGAGAAAAGCGGGTACCTAAAAGCGCTTCCAGTGCTCTTCTTATAGCGTGCACTGCCATCGTGTGCCTGTTCCCCCTTTTTTCCTAAAATACCAGGCATTTCGTTAAAGATAGGTACTTTGTATAAATCCTTTGGTTTTCATTTCCTATACCACCTGCCAAAATGTCGTAAGATGTGTTGCTGGGCCAGTTGACTCCTATCACAGAAATAAGCTTTAGAGCAAAGAAACTAGCGCCCGTCCCGTCCTTCTCACCGTCCGTGCCTTTCGCTACGCTCAATCTTATTTCCGCCAAACATCGTGTTTTTGATGATTGGCCATAAGAAATTATTTTGTTTCCTGTAAACTGCTGTATAAGAAAGCTCACGAGGTGAAATGTTTTTTTTTTACATTTTCTTCTTGAGCGGATTTTTTTTACGTTGCTGTTTGGGAATTGAGAAGTTCAGCATTTCTGATCAGGTAATTGCCCTATCACCTGCATTGCCGAATTCCTGACGTTTAGCTCGGCCGGTCAATAGCAGACTGAGAAGAAGATAGCGATTCAAGCTTCCGCGCAGTTTTTGAAAAATGCAAAAGAGGACGACAAATCTGCTTGGTTTATTCGCAACCAAGTGACTAGATTTAACAGAAGAAATACCTCCTACTTGGAATGCCTCCTGCTGTGAACACATGCTCGCAAAAGGGGTGTGAACACTTGCGCGCTAGAGGTCTTTTAAAGTTGCCATGTCTTTCCACTCTTCTAAAGTGTGTGGACCGGTGAGGTTGGGGTGACCTTCTTGATAGAGGAGCGCTTTCGTGTGGAGTGCAAGAGAACTGTTCGAGAATGTTATTGCTCGCTCATTATTGATGGGATCGCTATCGCACAGAAGGTGATATACGACCGAAAATTGTACAAACATCTGGCCTTGTTGACATGGGCCCCGGGGAAGGGGCAAGCATGAGACCTTACGTTGGAAACCGTCTGTGGTGCGTTGTTTTATGGCGATTGTCAACCAGCTATGTGATACCGTTTGGCTATCTCTGGACGCGATGGCTGAAGAATTAAAAGCTGTTGTGTACGACGATAGAAGTTGTCAAAGCTGTCCAAGACGTGGGATTTCTCTTGACGAAAGTCATACTTGACATTTTCAAACGTCTTTCGGAAGATGGCACCCTTGTTCATGCTGTGCCTCGCTCTTTAAGGAAGAGTGATCCACATTTCCTTTCTTTTGATTCCAATCATCTCGTAAAGAATCTGTTCGCCAACTTCTTTGGCTGAGAGATGATGGACGGAGATAAAGAAATTTGAGGTGGCCTCTAGTTGACGGAACTATTTGAAATACCGTTAGATCTGTTTTTGCCATTAGGAATCCTTACTTGCGCTCAAGTGGACCGAAACTACTGGTAGAAGATGAAGTTTTCTTTATTTACTTTTGCTTTATTTTTCCCCGGGAAAGAGCCTCTGCCTGTAAATACGTTTTGTTGTTAATACTGTTGTAAACAAATAGAGGCCTGAATAAATATTCCTCTTCAAACTATTATTCTTGGCTTCGAACAATAGTGTTCCACAAAAGGGCTTGTAAATTCCAAGGGCCGTTATGCAATTCCACTGGCAAGCAATTTTATTAAGGGGAGTATAAATATATATGAAACTGAATCTGAAAGCTCCAAAAGTGAGTGACTTTTCCGGATATAAACACACAATGCAATATGATATTTCCGGAAAAGCCTGTCAATGCGAACGCAATAAACACATGGAACGCTATGCCAGTTCGTAGTATTGATGTTTATATCTTCAGGCTCCTTGTGAGTAATTTTCTGTCGCAGTAAGCTTTAACTTCATTGCGGACCAACTATAAACACTCAGCATCAGCTCAATGGGTGCTCGGAGTGTGAGGGTACCGACGAGCGGCCATGCGACACGCAGACAACCAGGCTGGGTGGGTGTTCCGGTATACGCTGGCTTTTTATAAGATAAATTATAACATAAATTTTAGCTCTCAATACTTTAAAAAATTCGAAATGCATTCGTTTGCTTTAAACATAGCAAAACATAACGGCATACTGGCGCCGTCATCAGAGCATTCCTCCAAAGCTTTCTCCGCAGAGCGTTTCCGAAGATGGTTGTGCCGCGTCGGCCGCCAAGAAAAGTACAGCCCGGACGCCGTTTTCGCGTCACATAGCAGGCCGCACCTTGCGTGCGCTTGATCGAGGGGCCGTGGTTTTTAATGACCTACACAAAAATTACATTTTAAGCTTGAAATCTCAGATCATCATTTTGGCAATGGCGACAGGTATTTGGTTAACTATTGATTGGGGTAAAATGTATCGATGTATTCACAGAACACCTTACCCTCCTACGTTGAGTCCAGCACACGTGTTCGCAGGTAAAGCTGCAAAGAAGGGGAAACGGCCTGTGCAAATTGTTTATCCCTCTTGAGTTAGCATATTTCAGTCACCACCGCCAGCAATCGGTGGAATGTTCTCTCAGTGTGCCAATTCCGGTTTCGATGGTTGGCTAGGTGGCTTCGACTTGTTTACCTCTCATGGATTTATTGGCAATGTAAACACGAGGATTGTTTGTATGCATTGATTAGCAAAGGAAACACGAAGCTACCAAAAACAGTTTGTATTAACACAATACCTTCTAGAGTAGAAATGGCAGGGGAAAAACAATACTTGCCCCATCGTTTTTTGTGGGAGTTGTACAGTTCTTACGTTGATTTTAATTTATTTTTCCCGAAACAAACTCGCCTGCCTTATCTCCCAATTCTCGTGGTGATCTGACATCCGGAAACTGCATGTGAGTTGAGCATGGCTTTTACCCTGTTGAAATTGAGGCTTCGCGTAATGTTTGAAAGCTAATTTCTCAGACGGGCCGGAACAAATAGATGACTTCGTTAAATAAATACTGCTTAGCGCCCCACTTATTCCTCACTGCCTTTCACGTTTGCTATTCGCATTCGAGTTCGAATCAACTGCAAATTACCGAAAAAAGAAGATAGCGATGCCTACCTTTCTTAGGAACACTCTACCTCCAAGCTTAATTAACCGTTCGCTCGTTCAGAGGCGCACACGCTACTATCAAGCTGCAATTTCATCCGTGTCGGTTCTCGGCATCAAAAGAATTCTCATCTTCCCAAGCCCCATCAACGTTATACAGGGTTCCTCTTCATCGATGATGTGTTCTCGTAGCTACAATCAACAAGCTTTCGCAAAATCACTCTCAACATGTCAGTTCCAGCGACATTCCGAAAACTTTAAAGCTGAATCGATGACCCCTAGTGATCTCCCTTTGTAAAGGCGCTGCTGGAATTGTTATTGTGCAGCTCTCCAGCGGTCACGCAACACTTATCTGGTGTAGAATAAATTGTCCCGTAGAAACAGAGCTGTCAAGCACGCGGACAGCTTTCCATTAACTCGGACCTCATGCGGAAACCTTTACAAGCAGTGGCGGGAAAACGGGGTCGATTGGCATCGACGTTGGCGGCGTTGTCAACAACAAGGTGAATGTAGCGCAGAATACAAGTAGAAAAATCTACCGAATTCAAAGAGACGGTCGCCGCAACGGTTCGGTGAACATTTCTGTCGAGCTTGATATAAAATCACTTTTGCGACAGGACAAAGCGCCACGTTTGAACAGGTTCATTTGAAGCGCGGTTGAATTCCCCGAGCTCCTGGGGCAAATCTCATTAGTATTACTCACGCAAATCACTTCTGGCGACGTGGAGGGAGGTCCCTCGTGAGTTTGAACGAAATGAGACTTCTCTCGACCACTCATTCAAACTCCCACGCAGCTTGCTGTGACATTGTTTTTACGGCTGGCATAAAGCAGTCCACCAATGCCACCTGTAATCTAATCAGCGTGACTGTCTTTGTCAGCTTGTTTGTCAGAATTCACTTGCATGAATATTACTACCAATGTACTCACCCAAAGTCTAGAAACTGCGTGTACATTTATATAACTGCGTTGGCATTTGTACAGTTAGGTTATGTCATACGAACCCCACGGGTGATCACAGTAACATATTCGATGCAGTCGCCCATAGTCCGAGGACGCTCAACTCTAGTCCGCATCGCAAGCAGTCGTGACTCTACAATGAAATTTTTTGGTGGTCAGGTTCGTTGGAATTAGTTTGAAAGTATGAAGTCACAGAGTTTGTCTTGTAATACGCATCTAACAACTTTTGTACCCCAAGAGCGTGTGGGGTGTCCTCACAGCTTCCCCGTAAAAAAGGAACTGTTCATTTTGTGCAAGCAGGTCACTGCTCCTCTATTATCACAGCATCTCGAATGGCAGTAGAGAAAGTAGGTTTATCAACAACAACTGTTTAACCTACCTTGCGCTTCTACGCTGTCATTAGCAATATGTCGAACCTGAATCTCTGCACTTGTGGCATCATATAGGCGAAACAAACTTTCCGGGTGACAGGCATGAAGAAAGGGTTTAAGCTTCACTTTGCGACTCAAGTGCGAGTAGAACTTTATTATGCCTCTTCTATCTAGAGAGAGGGGTAGAGGGGGGGTGTTGTAGCACTGTCCTTCGAATGCAGGGCTAGGTCTTATGATTACTGTGGGAAACTCTAGCCCTTGATAGGCCGTAAGGAAGCGGGCCTCTATCTGTAGTACTCGATTTACAACAGGAAGCGGCATTGGATAGGCTGCGTAGAATGTTGCCACCCGAAATCATGGCTGTTAAGGAGAATGATGTTTATATTGTCATGAAGGTAGAAACTAGCCGTCAATGTTTGCACTTTTGCTAATCCAAACAGGTAACCCTCTGGCAATAACCGCCATCTTCACTGTGCCCACATCGTCCAGACGCGGTGCCCCGATTTCTCAGTATGTGCAAGCGCCGTTGGAATTCTTACGTTTACAATTTATTGCCGGACACAATTACAAGGTGCTTGCAAGAATAAGAGCAGAGAAAACACGCGAGTAATGAAAGCAATTACGAATCGGTAACGAAACCAGTACATTTTCCGCAATGAAGATAAAAAAAACGAAGTTTTTTGAGCCTCTTCCATCTTTAAAAAAAAACAAGATAAGTCCAATCTGCCAGCTTCCGCGAAACGCGTTCGAAAGAGTGTTAAATATTTCCAGTGGTTGCTGTAATTTCACCAACGCCTTTCACAGTCAACTGACGGAACCATTGCGACTACTAAGTCCACAACGTCGAAGTGCTGCCTCGCTCCTTTGTACTGTAGGCTCCTTGCTTGTTTAGTGCCACAAAACTCCCTCCTTTTCGTCCGTTATTCTCTCCATCCGGGCTTGTTTAGAAATTCGATGTTATAGACGTCATTCTTTTTTTTCCCAGAATCGAGCTTTTTCGTGCAATACGAACGGAGGTTTCCTCGAAGGGAGAAAAGAGTGATAAACGCCAAGACACGTGTCAAGCCTTCAAGGAAAACCATTCCAACGCCGCAGACAGAATTATGCGTCGGATAAACAGGATTGGACAGGAAAACAGGAAAAACAGATTATAACAGAAATTCACGTCAACATACCGCCTTCCAAACCCCCGCCCCCTCCCCTTACCTCCAAAAAAACGTTTACACGACCGATAAACCGAACTTGACACGCGTTGTCAATGTAAACAAGACTAACGTTATTGAGATGATTTTAAACTCGCATCGATTTCTACGCTTTGATGTTTTCTTTCTTCACTGGCTGTGCCGCGTGACATTTCTGATCCCGTCGAAAACAAGCTGCTTTTCGACGCTGCTGACAGTTTATGATTGAGTTCACTTTCACGTCCAAGACCGTTACCACTACTTAAAAGTAGCAGGCATATAAAAAGACCGATAAACAATTCATCGCAATCGGGTAGCGGTCCTCTCAAGCGAACCGGTAACAAGCATACTTTGCCAAAAACTGCCCCTATCATCCGAGCTTCCTTCATGCCATTGCGCTCTTTCCTCGTACAACAGCCCACACTCCGCATCGAAGCCAAGGGGAATGAGTTCCGCCAGAGGGTGCTAAACGCGGCGGAGTGAATTGTTCTCCCAGGGACCTCGGTCAAGAGGGAGCGGTATAGGGAAAAGAAGGAGAACAATAGGGACAAGAGCTGCAGGCCAAATGCGTCAGGTAGCCTGTTTTCCCGCAAGGTGCGTGCCGCCAATCGGAGATGATCGTGTGGCGCCATTCTCCACGCCTGCTTCAGCACAGAACTGCCAAAACACCAGCTACTCCACTCGCGCGCCTGCGGTATCCTGTTTCTGATGCGGCTAGAACAACAACAGGTCTCTTTCTGCCTATTCGAACGCCACTGCCAGCGGCACATCTCCACTTCTTGCGCGACGCCTACCCTTTTAGGGAAACATTATTTCGAATTGCATTGTATAATTTTCTCCTTCATCCACTTAGGTTTGTGCGTGCAATTCACAACTTTGCATTTCCTTCCCATCTTAAAGAGGCCATGCAGACAATATACCAGTTTGTTTTGTATAAAAGATGCAGGGTTTTTTACTGCCCCAGCGATTCTTCGTCAGCAAACAATGCCGTATTCACGGAGAAATTATTCATTTGATATGAACATTTGGATTGTTCCGCCAAATCGTGTTTTTTGGAGACGTCCTCTCATGAAGTCACAAGGGCGGGTGTCAAAGTGAACTTCCAAAGCGTCATTGGGCTATGCAGCCTTTCTTGCCGTGAGTCGTCCTAGATAGCGATACCATACTCAGCCGCGGACCGTCGTCCGCCGTTGCTTTGTTTGTAACCGTATTTGCCCCTGGCTTGTTTTAGGGGCGAAGCTCCTTAAGGTGTGGGTCTGTCCATCGTCGTTTAGTTCTTGGATTGTTTACTAGATGGCGTGGCTACCTCTAGTTTAGTTCTTGGATTGTTTACTAGATGGCGGTACTTGTATATGATGAAAAGATGCGCTTGGATTGTTTACTAGATGGCGTGGCTACCTCTAGTTTAGTTCTTGGATTGTTTACTAGATGGCGGGGAGCGTTGTAATAAAATCCGTTCGCTGTTGGCGCGCGCTCGGAGTCGCCCGATGGATAAGGCTGCAGATGTGCGAGCCCGCGAGGCAGAAGCGCTCCGTGAAGCTGCGCGACGCCGCCGCCAAGATCCTGCCGTACGAGAGCGGGAGGCCGAAGCGTGTCGTCTGGCTGCGCGACGACGCCGCCAAGATCCCAGCGTTCGAGAACGAGAGGCCCAAGCGTCACGGCAACGGCGCGAGGACCCTGCCGTACGCGAAGCGGCACGGCTACGGCGCTAAGAGGATCTCCAAAACGTCAGAGAACGGGAAGCGGCGAGAAAGCGCGCGTATCGGCAGGCAGACCCCGATGCAGTGAGAGCTCGTGAGGCGTCTGCAAAACGCCTCAGGCGAGCTCAGCCCCAAGGTGCCGACGCGCGGTTTAAGCGAGACTTTCTAGACATTACGTTCGGACACAGATGTAGTGGGCGAACTTTCACTGAAGAGTCACGGTTTTACCGATGATTTCCCCTCAGGAGGTTCGCCCACTCATCATCATTCACCCCGTGGATATGCTGTGAATTTTTTTTTCTTATCGTAGAAAACAATCCTTTCGTGAAACATGGCGTATGCTGGACAAGCCTCGTCACGTAAGACAACATCGCTTACGGTTATCGGTCAGTGCATTGTAAGACAACTTCATGGAGGCGGCCTGCTGTATAGCTCAAGCAAGCATAGTGCGCCCACTATCAACAGCAGTGGGCATCGGCACTTCAATATTTATGTGTATTTTCGTAGCTGTCATTGTTTACCCCAACATTCTCACTGCTCTAAAACGAATGTGGATTATATTTAAGCGCAAACAGCTCGTTGGGCACGCTTATAAGTCCTGCCTAATTTGCGTTTGTTTCCGCCGGCTTCAGGCAATAGCACAGCTGGGCAGAGGACATCATTAGTTCTGTTGCGGGAAATGAGCTAGTGGGTCGCATTACATTCCCTTTTTTCGTAATTATATAGCTTATTTGAGCGAAGTGTGCGTAATAGTGGTGTCAGTATGATTCTAATGAGGCAACCTTTCGAATGAACCAAACTTGTGTTTTGTCTGCCCCTTTAGGTAGCTGAGTCATTGCTATATATTGCGGACTAAAAACACGTCGCTGCTTCAATACTTAAGACGCCTCTCGTGTAGGTACTTTTGGCGTTGTTTCTTGTTACGTTGTGTTGACGTCCGTCGCCCGTGGAAAACCTTGCCAAAGTAAAAGAAAAAGTTCCCCGAAAACGGGACCACGTTGCACAGTCAAAATTCAGAAAGAAAAAAACGCCTTCGCAAATCACCGAAACGTGGCAAATGTTTGCATTCCTTTTAGGTCCATTCTGTGCATTTGAGTTACCATAGAGTCTTTCAAGGTGTTCTATGCATTTCATGAATGCGTACATCACTGCTATAGACATGTCACGAAACATCAGTCTCAAATGTCCTTGGTATTCCTCCAAGGTTTCGCGTTCTTTGCGTCTTCTCTTTCGACTTGCTCCGAATAGAAGCGGTTTGTCATCCCGTCTCCATTTCTTCTCGTTTGAGAGACGACGGCCCGGTAATTTGAAGTTTTGGCTCCCTAGTGCTGCAGTGAGAATGCAAAAGATCGGCATAGTTTTTCGCGCCGCACCTGAGACAAACCACAGCTGTGCTTTTCAGAAATCGATATGAAATGGGGATATTAGGAGCGGTGCATTCTGAAAAGATTTTCTCTTCTGTTCTGCTTTTGGCAGGGAGGGAGGAAGGTATTTCAATCACACGACTTGGAGCTCCTAAGTCATATAATACCTCAGTGGAGTACGCGTTTGCTGCACTAAAATGATAATTATGGTTGACAATTGCAAAATTTCCATATTACCCGCACCCGATTTAAAATTTTGGACCTTTTTAACTTACCCCTCGATAGTGACCAGCCATGGCTCGTTTGCATGTCTTTTAGAATCCATTTTTTTTTAGTTTAACGTAGCTCATGTACCAGTACACCCCACTAGTGTTCACTAGTGGACTACAATGGTGACTAAACTGGTGATCTGAATGGATTCCAATGCTGACTGGAATGGTCACCCCATGTACTACAATATAGAATCCAATGTTCGTCACCATTAAAACGCAATGGTGACTTAATTATTGATCCTGGGGGGGGGGGTACACAGGATTTAGTTTCGGAGGAGGCTCCTTTTGAAAAAAAGAAGAGGGTGTGCATGATGCGTGGAAACAAGTAAGTTTCCGGGAATGTCAAAATAGATATAATAATCAAAATCGCAGGCTCTTTTGACGCACTCCACATTCCATCCCGGACGTATCAAACAACAAAGGGATAGTGAAATTGTTCAATATATCGATAATTTGATATACAAAATATGCCCATGGGAAGCTTATCTGAAAACTCCGCACATCACTAAGAGCATTTCGAGTTTGCGATAAACGGTAGCTTTGCGGTTTGATCCCCACACCACAGAAAATAGAAAACCAGGCGTGACGACTCCAGTAGTTTATTTAGAACAAAACAAGCCCATGTGCTCCCCTTGCAGTATCTTATCCGCAGTGAAGTTTACCAAACTGTCATCCAGCTTACTACTGCAATTGTAATGAGAAAGCTCGGCACCGTGCACAGCTCAGCCACGGCCACGAATTACGCTGTGTGATCTCAGCGCTCGGCTGCCGTAAGCGGTGGGAAACAACGTCAGCGTCGCTAACAGATCCGTTTATTCAGTAAAAGTACTCACCCGCGATCTCCGCATAAATGCGTTGCTGTTGCAGCATCCGGAGTTTCGCATGGTCATGCCGACAGCTCGCTAATTCACTCTCGAGGCTCTGAATGAAGTCGTCTTGTGTTTGAAAAATTTCTCGTTGGAGTCGCAACAAAGCTGCTTTGCTCAATTACACGCAGGAACACGAAGGCGACACGGGCCAGCATGGCCGTTGTGCTCCGCGTTCGTCTTACTTACGTCACTTGCTGCTTGCTCGAGCGGGCTGCGAGGAATTTCGTGATTGAAATACCTCTGCTACCGTCGAACATTTTTAACTGGCCTTCGCCCATCTAATTATTCCCGCCCTCGTCGTTAAATGCATATTCTTCCTGTTTTTTTGCCAACATGGTGCTGACGGAACGTCTCTGATAACAAAATGAACACGCGCCACGCTGCACTAGGCTCGATGCCACAGTGGGTGCTAAAATACTGCTGCGGCAAATGCTAAAGGTGCATGGGAGTGCTAGTAGGCGTACCAAATACTGGTGCCCGATCTCGCGCGGGCTTTTTTCTTCTTTATTTCCTTTGTTCGAATATTTCAAAATCATTCATTTCAAAACTAAAATCCCGTACTTCGCCGATGTGCAGAAATCTCCTCTATACTTCAAACACGCGATGCAGGTTGTCGTTCATTACAGGTTACACAACGACCCATTGGGCTCTCCTCTGCAAACATCATTTCAGAGACATCACTTGGCTACAGCTCGAGGAACGCAAACAACACTCATTATCATGAGCCGGTTCAGAACCAATTCTTCCGGAGATTTCCAGCGCCTTCTGCATTGACTACGTCAGTCCACTCGGAGCAACCGAGCTTTTCCGGTTCATTTCTCCATCAGGTCATTGGTATGGCCTATTTTGCTAATGGTAGCCTTCTCCTTAAACAGACGGTCAAGGTGTAGTGTTTTACCCGCTGTTCAAGACAAACCCCAAAAAAGCTCCTTTTACTTTATTCAAAACAGAACATATTCACGTGTTTGTTCCCTTATTTCCGCCGTTGTTTCAATATTTGTAACCGCCATCACGTATGCCGAGAACGCATCACAACTTGAAATTCTGTATCAGAGTAACATGCGGGGGGTTATAAGTTCTTCCACACAGCTTGAAACTCCTAGCAAAATGAAGCTGAAAGACCAAAACATTTGCGTAGCTAAGTGATTGCTTCGCCACTTTACATATACCACAGACCTATCGAGAACGATTCATCTTCTGTTCCCCACCCACTCTGCTTTGACTCGATTTATTCGGCGCTGGGGACTCAAAGTTACTGTCAATTTTCTCCAAGTGACAGAAAAAAATGACCCAGAGCAGCCTTTCAGTGCAGTGTCACAAGCGAATATGTTAACCGGATTGGGATCGCGTTAAGTGAGCTTTCACGGAACGATTCATCTACCTCTGTACTCCACGGGCGCGCCCGCCCAGTGGCTACATCTTACGCTTGCCTTCATGACAAAATGTCACGCGTTAGAAACTGGTGCGCTATCTGTCAAATACTAAGGTGTTGAAAATTTTCGAACTTTTGTTGAATACACGTGGGCAGTGATAACGACAGCGGCAACGCTTCTTAGTTCCGTGCAGTAGGCTTTTTTTCTTATTGGTGTTTACACCAGGCCTTCAGTAAAACGCAACATTTACGCCAACACGTTTCGTTCGTGTCTTAACCGGAGTTGCCACTCTCGGAGGATTCAACCGAATTTTGCACTTAGCCTAATCTGTGGAGCTAAATATTTTTATTTAGGTATTTATTTGTGCTGCAGACAAAAATTTAGGCTTAGACAAGAGGGGAATCAAGACAAGAAAAGTCTAACCAAACAAGACTAGCATCGTACCAGAGAATACAGGAGGTAAATGAAATACATTAGGATACATCAGAGTACATCACAATACAAGAAATGACAGCAGATTCCTTTAAAACCCAAATGCAGTCCTATGCAAACAAGAAGACACTATCTAGTTCGTCTAAAAATTTCCCGGATTCAAACACACCTTGCGGCATAGAGTTCCTTTCAGACACAGTGCGTGGAAAAAAGTTCTTCGTAAGAGCAGTTGTGCGGGAGAAAATTGGTGTTAGTACGCACTTATTACTATGTTTTGTGGTCCTGGTAGTCAGGGGTTCACTATTTGGGTAAGATTTATTTTCAACTTGCCAGTTATACAATTATGTAAGAATAATAGCCGACTAATTTTCCTGCGCGCTTGTAATGTTTGAATATGGTTAAGATTTGTAGGCTTGCCGTCTCGCGGTGTTCAGTTTGTTTTGTTCGGAGGGTTTCAGGGCTAGGTAAGGAGCACTGTATGCAATCCGGCTGATAAGGATGGCTTGGAGTATTCCTGGTTAAGATTCATCAAAAATGCTGGAGAGTCATACATCTTATATTTTGAAAAAAATAAATCTTACCGCCTTTTTTGAAGATTTTACAGCTGGTGGGAATCTTTTTTTAGTAAATGTGTCCCAGACAAGAGCGGCATATTCAAGTTTTTACCGTATACATACAGTGTATGCGAGGAGCTTTGTACTTAATGGCAAAAAAAATTTCCTGAATTTTTGCTGCCACCCCTTCCCATAGGAGTGATTTCCCGTGCAACCCGAATGAACCAAAGCTTCAGAGCACTGCAGCTTTGGTTTAGTGGACTGGCAAACTTGTCCTGTTTGGGAGTGCCTTACGGCGTCTAACCACATCGTCCCAAACAACAAACTGCCCGTCGATACCAATTCTATCGTCAACTAGCATTATCTTTTTGTTCAAAGATTGGTATCCTTCCACAATTGCCTTAAGTAGTTTCCGCTTCCGGAGGGTGTCCGCTCAGTAGTAATTTTGAACGTAAATTCCGGTTGGTTTTTTGAAGTTTTTTTTTTTTTTTTTCAAGACAGCCTGCATTTCTTCGTGGTTTTCACGGCGAAAAATAATCTGGCGATTCGAATTACGAGTACCTATGCGGTGAATTCAGCCTGCTTGAGAACAGTGCACACCCAATTTTCTTCAAAAGAGTTCATTTATTACCTTTTCACGTAAAACCAGCTCAGTTTTATTTGCCTCTTCAGGAATTCTGAACACGATAAGATTTGCCCTCCGGCAGCGTCTTCCATGTTCGTCAGTTTTGCTCGCTGAGGGTTAATTTTGTCCTAAATGCTGTCTACAACAAACATCACAGTTTCAGTAAAACTGGCACTGGTTTTCAATTTTACCACATCATATGTTAACTTGTCAAGGCATTTGCTGAAACATTGTAGTGGTTTGTCGGTTCTCTGAAGGCGATTTTTGATATCAACAACATCTGATTGAATGGATTGCAGCCGATTCTTAATTATTTCCAACATTTCTTCTACGCTCGGCCCAGGGTTTCCTCCATATGCCTTCAGAGAAGCATACCACACACACCGCCACTCGTAAGTAATACTCAAGCACTTCCGTGGGCACGGCAGAACAACGGTACAGCGATGGTCGCTACTAAAATAGGAACTCTACGAACCAAAACGAGATAGAACAGGCGCATATTGCAAGGCCTACAGCCAGCGCTTGCGCCGTTCCCACGGAAGTAGTCCACTTGTTGTCGAGCTTTTAAACTTGGTTCTGTTAACATGACGACGACAGAGGTGGACAAGGATTCGAAATTGATGGCTGTGCTCCCTACATTCTCGGTGCCGATGCCAGATGATACGGGGACCCTCATAGCTGCGCGAGGTAAAGCTGTTCAGTTGGTTACCAGCAACATCGAATCAACGAGATTGAACCGACGCATGTTGAAAGGCCTGCAACCAGCGTTTGCACCATGCCCAAATACTGCATACTTGAGCGGGCGCATAACTTCACAATGAATCTTGCACACAAAACACATATCAGTCTGAATGGGAGTTTTTTGGCTTAAATACATCTGTTAAACTTCTCACGGAAGCCGGCCTGCTGCAACGTGTGGTAGTAGGACGGTGGAAAAGCTTACAGTTACACCGGGGGCCCCGAGCCGTTGTAAATTGACACGTTTACATGGTTTTATCTCCCCACAAAACCCAGTATCTAGCTGTGAATACTACAATTGTTCTAATGGGAGTAATAAAAAGTCCAACGAATTCTCCTTCTCTTTCACGCCTTCGTCCTTTACGCCTCCTTACGAAATGGCTGTCAGTTGGTGTTGTGTGTCGTGTGAGCTCTAGGGTCCCCAAAAATTTATTGTCGGTATGAACTTGCGGCTACAAGAATGGATGTAGAGTGCTTCCCGACTACCGAAGCTCGTTTCGGACATTATGAAACCAGCCTAGACTACGGTGCGACGTACTGCAACGTCGCCTCCGAGTCACCTATCTTCGAGCCGACGAAGTACGCTAGCGAGTCGACGCGAGGCCTAAACGCAGTGATCGCTAACAGAGAGTGTCTCGTTAAAAACAACGCGGTTGTGCCTCTGCGATGTGTTTGAATGTAAGATTTGCCAGTTTTTTATTCTAACCAACATTTTGGAAGACTTGGGCCTCTACTGGTGTCAAATAACCTCAGTGTGTTTACCATGTCACTGCACGGGCGATTCTCGGCCACTGGAGGTGAGCGTTGTGCTGGAGAAAGGGCGCCATGCCTTGAACGTCATTGGGAAGGCCGAACGGTGTCAAAGCAATGCGTCTTCATGCGGGTCTCGGGCAGAACACTCAGTCATTTACACTTCCGAGCTGAATGAAGTATCCGCGCTTGGAATGGCTGTAGGTGTTTTTATTAGCTTGTGTCTCTGGCTTATTGGCAGGTGAAGGTGAAGTTGGCAGGTCAAACGTTGAAGGGCCGCTATTCTTGATAAGTACGCGTGGTGCCCACCGCGCCTGCTACGAGGAGGGTGACTCCCGCGTGCCGCCGGCAATTTATTGCTTTCACTGGAAAGGGGTCCCGTGGGAGCTCTCCGTGCGCTATGCGCGAGTAACTATAACCAGCAAACGCAATTCGAGGGAGCATCCTGTAGAGTCGACGGACGACTGCTTATTTTATGTATTAGATGCAACGCATCTCATGCTCGCCCCTCTGTCCTTCCTGGATCTGGCCGGCGCTGTCCGCACAGCTGCGCCTCTACTCCTCTCCTCTCTCCGGTAGCGAACATTCTCTCCCAAACAGCTGCGGGTAGGCGCAGCGCGATCTCACTCCGTTGCTAGGCGCCGATGGGCGTCACTGCGCTCGGCGCTGCGCGCGCTGCGCATGTACAATACTCTCTCTCTCCGCCGTCTCCTCTCCTTCGGCCGCTGTGAATATAAAGCGGCATGCCGCGCTCCGGTGGTCTCAGTCGACGGTCATCCGTCCACCTCCCCTTCGCGTGAAAATGCCTGCTATAAGCGTAATCAATACGTATAGAAAACGCCAATGGAATCCCCCATGAGATGAGTTGCATCACACCAGGGTTCCCGCGAGGGGAGGTGGGCGTAATTTATTTATTTATTTATTTATTTATTTATTTATTTATTTATTCACATACCTACATTTCGCCAAGAGGGCATTACAGTAGGGGGGTAAGAACGCATTTCACACACGGAATGTGCCAAAAAAGTGAAAGCTATAAAGAATAACAAGGAACTGGGAAACAAATAACAGACAGTAGGGGGTAAAAACTCATTTTACACACACGAAATGCGCCAACAAAGTGAATACTATGAAGAGTAACAAGGAACAGGGAAACGAATACCAGACAGTAGGGGGGTAAAAACCTATTTTCATACACGAAATGCGCTAACAAAATGAAAGATACAAAGAATAACAAGGAACAGGGAGAGAAATAACAGACAAAAATTAACAAATGACAGCATGAAAAGTAGCAAAAAAACTAACATTGCCCAGCATTCAAAGTAACACAAGTATGCAGAAACGTATGAATTAACTAACGTATAAAAAAACAAGTTTGCGGAAAAAATACACTCTAGGAAGAATAGCGTTCAAATTTTAGCGTTCAACATTGCATAAAGCTACCAGGAATTCATTGTCGCTTTTTTTTTTGAGGGAGAGGGGGGCGCAGGCATCACACCGACCGTGAAATTTTTCCGAAATTTTGGGTGAGGGGAGAGAGTGGAAGTGCGGGTGGTAAAGCCAGACGCTTGCTTCCAGAACACTACAGGCGAGGAAAAGAGGGAATAGAAGCATTTTGAGGAGTTGGTCACCACAACGGTTGCGCTCCCTTTCGAACAGCACTTCGTTTTGACGTACTAGTGAGCGCAGGTGTCTCGGACGGAAGTGCAATTCAGCGTACCTTTAAATAAATATTCATACATTACACAATGTTGGACACAAGAGTGACAAGTGCGGCGTCACCCGCCGCGGTGGCTCAGAGGCTAAGCCGTTGTGCTGCTGAGCACGAGGTCGCGGGTGGGATTCCCGGCCGCGGCGGCCGCTTTTGTGATGGAGGTGAAAAGCAAAAACGCCCGTGTGTACGAGATTTCGGCGCACGTTAAATATACCCAGGTGGTGGAAATTAATCCGTAGCGCTCCACTGCGGCGCGCCTCATCGCCTACGCTGCGACTGCGCGTTAAACCCTAGAAAGCATTAATCATGTGCACGCGTCATTACAATGACGTTTCTTTATTTTTTTGTTAATTCAGATGCAAAAAATGCGTCTGTATTTGCTGCCGTAGATTTAAAGCGTTTTGCTATCCCTGTAATGGATGCGCTACTGCGGCTTCCTGGGGAACGTGACAGGAGGCGCGGCAACGTCAGCGTTTGGGAGGAAAGTGCAAGCAAACAGCTCACCGATGACATGCTGACCTGATTGTTCGAGAATGGCTGACATTTTTTAGTTGACGAGTGTTGTAGTGGATAAAGTTCTTACCCAGATACTTTGTGCTGCTGGTGTATGTGTTTGTTTATTCAGTGTTTTTATTGTGTTAATAACATGTTCACACGTATATTATATTTATGTTTCCTCCGCAATAAATTGACTGTGTCCAGAAAGCAAACCGTTCATGTTTTCTCATTCAACGTTTGAGGTGGAAAAAGACTGGAAATTACGTAATCCTGAACGACAAATATAAATGCGGCCTGTGCGTTCAACAAGAACTTCCAAATACAGTAACACATTCCTCAACAGCGCTTATATCAAACGCCCAAAAACAGAAAAAAAGACCTCGAATGCACGTAAACACTGCCCTCTTAGCGCCCCCTGAACGTTCTAAGTTGTAGGAAATAATACACTCCCAAGGGTACCCCGGACCACTCCCATTATAGGGCCAGTGAATTGAAACTCCCATATGCTACTGAAAAAACTGTGGAAATAATGGGAGTAAGGCGATACTCTCATTGGAAGGATTTTTAAATACTTGGTACTGAGTAACGCGACATGTCATTTACTCCCGTTCCAGCTTATTTGTGTTCTTTGTGTACTGAGAGTGGAACTAAATTTTGCCCTTAGAAGAAGCTCAAGGCGTGATTTGCGAAAAAACGGAGCGGGCTGAACTATAAGCTGTCTAGAAATCACTGGTATCTAATATACCAACACGGCAGATTCCACCCTTTACAACAAGATAGCTTGTCTAGACATAGAACAATCAAGCTTGCATGGAACAAACAATGTTCAGATTGCTGACTTCCCCTTGTGCCATGCAAGATTAAATTAGGCTTTTCTTACTGTGCCCGTTTTATTTGTGTTATCTTCCTGTTTGAGGGAAACAGGAAGAGGAAACACGGATTCCGTTCAGCCCACAGGCAGGCCGAGCTCACATTACCCAACAGTTACCTTTTTGTGCTCCTTCACAGTCAACCACAGCCAAGAACAGCTGCTTACGAAGTTCCATTAGCGTAGAAAAAATTGGCTTAGCTAATTGGTGCAGGCACCCCCTTTTTTTCCAGAAACATTCATGTACCAGATCCACGAGCATGTTACAGTGCATTGTTAAGCCATGGACATCTATTGCTACCGCTTAACTCCAGCCGAAAAAACCAGAGGAAATATTCAATAAAAACTTGCTCGAAAAATTTATTCGAAATTAAATCGAAAACGAATACTTTATTTGACAGACGAACACAGGGTCCTTACCAGCTGGTATGAGCAGTAGCTTTGAAAAACTGCTTTTCGCACGCTCACTCGAATAATGAGTATCGCAAAGAAGTGTTTTAAAAACAGTAAAAATGAAAAAAAAAACATGGATGCGATAGTTGTCCTCTACGGACTTCACCTGTGATGTTCTGTCGCAGTAGGGTTTTGCAGTCGCTTTCCTAAAACATGCTCGCCGATGCGAAAGCCCTCCACAACACCGATGCTCACCACCTCGCCGAATCTCTCCGCAGTTAGACACCCGTCAGTACTTTCGCAGCCACACCATCGGCTCACGCCTCGACTTTCTTCTCTATCTTTTCTTTATCCACCAACCTACCTCCTTCTGGAATGACGTTCTGTCTAAAGCACACCCCACTCCGCACTCTTCCTCAACATCTCCCACAGACATGCAAAGACCAATGGCCTTCACTGCGTAGGGCAGTGAACTAAAAACACTTTATGTGAACCTACCTACTTCGGCGCAGCCCTCGGAAGACCGCACTGCACTCTGCCCTTCTAAGAAGCCTAACACTAGGCCCAAATTTCGGCTCCGTCTTTGTGACAGCACACGTCGCCTCGTTCTTCTTTATTTGATTGTCTCAGCATTCCAACCCCCTTTTCAAGCAGCCGGAGGCCTGCTGCTCTATAAACCTTGGCGATTCTTGAGCACCACCACTTGGCCAATAATTGATCAACCTCGGGCACCCCCATTCAACGCATGTTGTTCTAAACCCCCCAGTAACACAACTAAATGCAGGGACTATGCAAGTGAGGACCAATTGGGCGGCTACTACGTTTTTAGCGTTCATATTTTGTTCATACACGTACCCTAGCAGAAACCCGTTGGAGCTCCCTCTAGGGCAAGCCTGTATCGCCGCATTCAGGTAATATAATAAATATCTGGTATACGTATGATTGCAGAATCTGACCGTACTGATAAGCCTAAATTATTCCTCACCTGGAAGCGGTGTAATTAAGTGGGCTCTAAGAATTCTAAACGCTTTCATTCGATACTTTATTCGTAGTAACGAGGAGAACGGGCAACGTGTTTTTGGTGCCTTTTACAACCACCGTGATAAACCATGAGGAAGCGGAGATAGATTGATTTGATTGTAGGATTTAACGCGCCGACGCAACGCAGGTGTTTAGGCGCGCTGTAGTATACATTACCCAAAATAACTGGCGAAGTTGTGCGGCTCTTGGATATCAAGCTTGCCCATGTTAACGAAGACAAAAAAGAAATGTGGTTCATAAAGCAAATTATGACGTGCCTGCTTCAATCCAACGTTAATAATTTACACAAGCTCCATTTATCATGCCGCGCTTGCCGAGCCTAATTTCCCATACGAACGGAGCGGACGCAGGTATTTCGAATGATCTTCAAGTCGGCTGTACGCCTGGTATGTTTACGTTTTTGCTGGGCATACTGTCGGTTCAGAAGCAATGCATTGAGCTACTCACTAAGGATAGCGTAAAGGGGCTGGCATGTGTTTTTCGACGCTTTCGAGTTTGTACACCGGTCCCCTCTCTTCTGGGTAGCGTGGCAACTGGCCAAATATAGCGTTGGTTTGCAATCTTGAAAAACACAAATGCATTCCCAGCCAAGCATATGCTTGCAGCGATCGCACACGTGGTCGGGATATAAAACAGCCGCACTCAAGGCAGCCAGGAGAAAAGGTTGAGCTGGTCGCTCCGCAGTTATTCATCACTAAGTCTAAAAAGCAATAAAATTACTATTGACTAATGTCTTATGCGCACGTGTGAATTGACAAATAAAATGGCAGCCTCTCCACTCCGTGGATAATGGCGAGGGTGGGGTGTACAGGGACTCGAACTTGCATCCAAGTTGCGCCACGAGGGACATCCGATTTGCGCCCCGGCCGACATTCAATTTTAGTTGCTTTGCCTTCGGTTGCGGCGGTTTCGTATTCGGGGAAGATCGGTGTCTTCGTAGACATTGAATAGCAGCGTTACTCTTCTTATGTTCATTTCCGTTCATGGCGAGAAGAGGGTTTGTGATTTCCGGAACCCGCTGATATACGCGGTGCACCACGGCGCCATCTCATGTTTAGGCGTAGCGCCATCTGGCGCAGTTCGATGCAGTCACTGTGCATTACAACTTCACCACTACCTGACTACACCGGTGTTTTTACGCGTTTTCTTCTTTCTAGGATATCTTTGTGCCTGTTTTGGAGTGTTTTGGAGTGTTCTTGTCGCGTTTTAGGTAATTTCCGCACAAATTTTCGCTTGATAGCGTGTGCGCACGAATGGACCCTAACGGACATCGAGAGGTCCTAATATACTACGCACTGCTACAGGCGAGGGAGTAAGCCTTTTGACTCTAGGCTACTTACGAACGTAGCCGAGTGGGTAAGACGACGAACACTAACTCTGCCTGGTCTACGACACGTAGGCTCAAATCCTGCCGGTGCCTGTGTGATTTTTTGCAATTGTAAATGCTATCCGCACGGACGCGGCCGGACATTGTGAGGTCCTAAGGTGCTCCGCACCAGAAAAATACCACAAGCTTGAAAAGGGAATGCTCTTAATATTTTAGGAGACACGTCGTATACTTGGAGCTTTCCAGGAATCCGAACGCAATAGCATAGTTGAACCTGCTGTTGATCTGATGTTAAATTTTCTGCTGAACTTTTTTTCTGCACCCGTCGCAATGCGACAAAGCCGCTTGACAGCACCATCCGCCGCAGAAAGCGCTCGCCCCGTACAGCAAAGACTCTCGTGTTCGTTAACGTCGGAACTTCCACCTCTTTTGGATGGCCAAGCCATCCAAAAATACGCACACCTCACCAAATCTCTAAACATTTACACTGATTACCAATGAGCATGTTCACGCATCCTATACAATCGAATACCCTCCGCAGCACGCATGATTTATGAAAAGATAAAAGGAACGATTAGACTTGATGGGTACATGGTCAACCGCGCTACGGGCTCCCCGCAACCACATCGAGCCGCAGAGAGATCGCATCTCACCAAAACCCACCACAATGAAAGATCTACGACGCAACCCGGAAGCTTACGCTAAACCACACAAACACCTAACCAAAGAAGAACAGGTCTTAGTGAGGCAGGCGCAAACGGGTACCCTCCTAACCCCAGCACGAACGGCCCTTTACCTAGGAAGACCACTCCCACAGTGCTCGAAATGTCTGGGATTGCTGGACAAGCGTCACCTATTCGGCAACTGCAACAAGGGACAAGGCGAAAAAACCATTGTGGGATTCTCGTCACGTGAAGACCAAACCACCCTCTCCGCTTTCATGAAGCAAAACCTCGAACCCCACTGGAAGGGACGTCAAAAAGCCCCTGATAAGGACTCAACCTAGTCCAGATGACGCCGCCTAGAAAGCCACGACAGGCAACCTAGCGGTTCCCTGACCAGAAGGGAAGTATACCTACAAAAGATATATACCAATAAGGTTTTCATTCATTACACCTCTCCAGGCAGGTTGAATTGAACATTCAGCTGCGTGGTGCCTCCTCCGGCGCTGCTGTTTCCCGTGTTCTGCCCACACACCCCGAAACATGCTCCTATTTTGATTACCAGTGATTTCTTGCACCACACAACGCGCTCTGTAAACAGATATTGAAGGCTCTCGCCTTTCATTCTGCCGTCAGTCACGAACAAAAATCATGAGAAAATCCATGACGCTGAAATCACGTTTTCTTGGAAAGGTTTGTGGCCTGATTATAATATTTGAATAATTTTTTTTGCCTATTCATGTAGCCGACGTTCGAAAAAAACGAGTCACACCAATAAGGACGACGAAATTAAATAAAGAATACGTTCTGCTATTGAACACTATTGCATTGGCAATCACTGCATCATTAGAAATGCTTAGGTGCTTTCGCATTTTTTCCTCCATATTTCGAATGAGATAGCCATAAGAATGTCATTGTTTATTCCGAATTTACAAACTAAATCATTTTATAAAGTTTGAAACTATCGGAAATAAACTGGCCCCGTACGGCTATCGGGCCCAAATTTATCCGTCCACATATCATTTCTAGTACGTGTAACCTCTAGATTAGAAGAAGACAGCGCGGTTTACACACGGACACATGGAAGAGTACTTGACACACACGAGCGCTGAACCAACCTTTTTTCGCTTTTTTCGTGTGTGTCAAGTACTCTTCCCTGTGTCTGTGTGTAAACCGCACTGTCTTCATCTAATCATGTTAAACCGACACGCCCAGATAGATTACGCCCAGATAGATAACCTCAAGATTACGCGCTATAACAAGCAGTGACCATCTGGAAAGCTGTCGAACCTATTTGCGTACTCGATCCATCGAATGAAGGAGATGTCGAGTGCTGTTTAGGGCTGACGGAATTATCCCGAGGACGCAGCTGCCTCGACTTTCTCCACCCGCCAGACCCAAATGCTCTTAGCGAGTAACTACTCACTCTAGCGCCCATAAATGGCATGCTGCGGTGGTTCCGTGGGTGAACTAAACCGACTGCCGTGTAAGAGGCCTTGGGGGACGCACTTAGGTGCCTCACATTCTCATAAACCCTTACTGGGCAGCCTATTCGCGTTTCGAACGGTATTTTAAGTGAAGGAGTTGGCACAGGAACTGCAACAAACATGAAGTAAAGAAATTGCAACAGGAGAACAAAAGGGGGCCCGGTTGTCCGCTGCAAAGACAGGAGGGCCACTTATCTTAGACTAGAAAGGAAACAAAGGACAGCACCTCAGCTACACAGGCCAACAAAATATCGCCAAAGATATGGAGAACAACAAAGGGCTACGAAGGGCCGGACTTGTGAAGGTGCTCCGGCCATAAACCCAGTCGTACGGTTACCATGGCGACAGTGATGAATACCGGGAAATGAAATCGAAAGAAAAAACAGGCATTTGTTTTTTTTTTTTTGCTTGGATCATTTATTCATGGGGCTTACGGCACCTCCTTGAGCACTAACCAGTCTGGCCACCCTACGTTCTAAGGTAGGCTTCGAGTTCCACGCAGAGGGAAGAGTAGAGTGCACATTTGGAGGCCCGCAAAGCACGGTGTGGACTTGAGTGAGGATGGAGATTGTGCGAAGTCGATGGAGGCCGGAAGTCGGAATGCCTTCTTGGAAAAAGGGTGTAACTTAAAAGGCGCTCGCTGAATTAGGGACAGAGTGGCGTAATTGGACGATACGTGTGCTAACACGATTGCTCATAACGGGATTGTTTTCAATTTTTTAGCGTTTCCTGCCTTTTGGTTTTCGGAGAAATACGATCTGTCGAAGAGGAAATACCTTAATGAAGAGCTATCATGGCACATTCGAAGCACGTACTCGCACTCTTGCCCGTTTGTTTCTATTTTAAAGCCTGGTGTAAGAAAGAGCCAAGTAAAAAATAGCAGTAATAGCTGGCAGGAATTACATTTCACAGCTGTGAGAACATGTGAAGCATTTTCAGTTATTACCGCTTGTTTGAAATAAAGAAAGGAAACTACAGTATCATTTATGTAGGATAGTCCAATTGGTGTTGTTTGAACAGTACTGAAAATTTTACTCGTTTTTTTGTATTTGCGACAATTAAGGATCTTTACGAAGGAGAAATTCAGTTATTTTAGTACACAATTTTTTCTCAGTATACCCGGTTAAACCAATGCGGTAGAAACAGGGTAGTTTATGATGTTGAGGGATGGGGTCCGCTGTAATGTGCTTGGAAGTGGAGTGGCCACGAGATCGGTTCCGTAAAGAAAAGACTAATTCCTTCTTTTTTTCTTACAGTAGGGAAGAAAGGCCAGCCAGAATCGAAATGCATCAGATGGCCCAATGTGCGATGGCGGACCGATCCACTCTTGCAACGTGCAAGGTCGATGTCCACCGAGGCACTGAAGTGCTCTTTTCCTTAGTGCTGTAACACCAGGGCAAGTCTACAGGAAATGCTCGTTCCGGCCTCTTGCAGGGCAGGACGAACACTGTGAGGTCGTGTATAAGCTCAGGTTAGTGATGCGCAGTAGTGCTGGTTAGAGAAGTTCACCAGTCAGGGATGTATGAGGAAGTAAAGAAGTAAAGAAATTAACAAAGTAAAGAAAGGCACATTCTCCCATTCAAAAACGTGTCGAGGCTTAGTTTCAACTTAGCGAACCAATTGCGACGACCCGTCGGCGGCCGGTGGAATAAACTTTGAGCCGACTGACACTGTAGTAGGGTCGGCGAGCCGTGCAGTCCCGCCGTCAAGCTAAGTCATTAACTCCTAACGTCCCACGAAAACGCCATAGAAAATGGGCACGGGTGCTGAGAATAGGACAGAAATTTCGAATTGATTTTTCGACCAAATAAAATCGCGTAAACGCAGTCATATAGGTCGAAACATTGCCTATGGACTCCGAACTACAATTTGCGCTAGTAATGCCGCAATGTTTACAAATCACTTCAGTGTCTTTTTATTGTTCACCACCCAGTGACCTTTCACACGTTCTTTTTTTAACATAGTCGTTGTTCACAAAGTTTTTTTAAAATTACATCTGATAATGTGCCGTCACGGAGAGCCCAACCTGTAATGATAGTACGGGAGGCAAGAGATTCCAAGCGGGGAGGAGGAAGAAAAAGAGTACCGAAAGAAAACAAAGTAAATCCCACTTCGTGCCACCAAAATATACCTGCAGGTTGCCATTTATTTTGTCCTTGTTCTCAGTATTTCACTTAAGCAAATACTAAATAAAGTATCTCTGGTCAGCCATTATTGCACTTGATGCTGGCTCTGTAGCTGGAGAGAAACCACGCAAAATTCTCTGTTACAAGGTAAACATCTTTGCAATGGCTAAAAATGGTGTCTCCTCGTGAATAAACGTAAATTGGCAGGGGCACTGTGATAGCTCGGGCGCAGTTACTGGTTCCAGTTCAATATTGTTGTTGAGGTCGTCAGAGTGCACTGGTGTTTCCTTTGCTTTTTTGTGGCACTTAGACTCGTGGTTCATAATTGAGCTAGCTGACTTCAGCATGCTGCCAAAGGCGCGGAACGAAAGCACAACAGGCTGTCCTATTCTTGACGTGGTACTCAATGTGTGGGATGGCACTCATTCGTCTTGACTCGTGGCTCCCTCACGACGGTAGAGAACAAAAAAAGCAACATTCTGTGTTTGCCCATCCTGATTTTTTGTGTGTGTGTTCGTAAATATGGCTCTGCAAGTTTAGTATTTCCTAAAAACCACAATGTGTGAACTAACCGGACAAAGCATAAGTTTTAGCACACTGCTGTGAAGATAAAAATGTTTAAAGCAGGCGAGCCATGCAGGAAAGGTTTCTCCAAAACAGCAGCAGCTATTCATCCTGCATTGCTTTCGGTGAATGACATTATCATTACAATGTAAAAATCACTGCAGCCATAATTCTTCTCCTCAGTACATCAACACTTTTTACACCTGAGAGACATTTATCGCGTAGTTACGCTTTTGGCGCACCTGTAGAAGTATGACCTCTACAATTGTTAACATAATATTGTGTTGCGCCGATTCCCATAGTGACCTACGCCTTCCACAACTGAATGAGATTCGTAATTTCAAAACTGGCAGCTTGACTCCCGCAATAGATGTTCGACTATAACTTATTTCCGAATCGACAGCAAATACTCGTCGATATTTCGTAAGCGTGCTTCTCAAACAACTTTATAGTGGAATTAGAACTGAACATCTATGCGGAACTCGAAAAGATATAAAGAAAATGCCGCAAACGCGGCGCGAACAATGGCTTTGCCGGCAATGGTCTGATTAGTGTCACATATTAGTGGCGATGGGAGCAGTAATAGGTGAGTTTATCCAACCGGTCGAACTGCTTCCGCTCACTGACTAGCAAGAGTCATTGTAATCACTAATAATGACCCTGGTCAGTCATTAGGCGGAATCGGTTTGGCCGGTTGGGTAAAAATCGAGACAGACTGCTCCCATCCGTTACAGCAATCCTCGCTTGTGTCGTTTCGCCACTTCAAACGGATCAGTCTGTATTGATTTTTACCCAACCGGCCAAAGCGCTTCCGCTTACTGGCTGACCAGGGTCATTATTAGTAATTACAGTGACTCTAGCTAGTCAGTGAGTGGAAGCGGTTCGGCCGGCTGGGTAAAATCAACTTGACTGCTTTCATCGCCGCCTTTAGCGTTACTAAATAAACCATTGCCAACTTTTCCGGCCCACACCCCATGCCAGAGCCAACGTTGCCAGAGTAAAAACAACACAAACAATGAGCGATGGACGAATACGTTGCCGTGTGGACCCAGACACCTAGAGAGCAGCGAGCGATGAGGTGGGGTAACCAGCGCACCGCGATTGCACGCTACGTTGGAATTTTGTTTCTGCGACGCGTTGTAGGCAAGCAATGCTGTCGCAAACCATGCATTGGATTTGTTTACTTTATGCCCGAGCACCGGCTGCACCTGGTTGTGTTATCTGGTCCAAGGGGAAGCGCGTGTTCCACTCTTTGTTTCCAATGCCGCACAGGTATTCTCATTAGATAGGGAGATTGTTTCGCCCTAACGTCACTAGCCTGGAATAGACTTCTTTGAGCTATAGTGTTCTCGATGTAATCCGACGGTTCTAGAAGCACCTGTGCCAAATAATATATGTCCTTAGCGCAGACGCGTGCGGCATTCGATTCGCCGACACTAGCCTGCACACGTCACTTTGTTGACTGTGGATTTATGGAGTTGTTAGGGGAGCCCAAGTTAGCACCAATAAACTTGTTTTTCCTTCAAGACAACTGCGTCATTATTGGTTACGTGACAATACATTCAGAAGGTCTCCATCACGACTGCAGCTTACGAAATTAGGTTCTAATAACATCCTATCTCAGTTAAGGCAGATTCAATGTTGTTCCTCTCACTATTTTTGTCGAATTATGGAAACGCCCTTCGTTTTCTCAAATCCCGAAACTGTTTACGTTGTTTATGGACACTCCTGAGGTTTTCCGAAATACGGAAACAGTATACGTTTGTTTACGTAAGCTTTGTCCGTAAAAATACGGATTTTTTTTAATGTATATGACATTTGCTGTACCGCTTCCAGGGCCGGAGGTATTTTCCGAGAGTTTATCGACGATGAACTTAAGCGGCAGTACATTTTTTGGAGAATAACCTAATGAATCATAAGCCTATGCAAAACAAAAACGCGCTACATAAAACCAATAACTTCGTCAATAGAAGCTGCGACTTCCGGTCTTTGTTAGCATGGCAGATAACAGCGGAGGTTTGAATCTCAATGGACAGCTCACCTTAAGTAAGTTCGCGCGCGGCATCTCCAATTCTGCGCTTTAGAGTTAAGGCTTTAAAAATGTGCCAAAGCAGCCAGAGTTTACTCCCGTCAAGGTGGCGAGAGTGTTTAAATACTCCTGATAGCCGAGTATACGACATCCTTCAAAATAAAATACACGCCAGCAGCCCCAGCTTC
The DNA here is from genome assembly GCF_048455015.1 of Haemaphysalis longicornis. Classification (NCBI taxonomy): domain Eukaryota; kingdom Metazoa; phylum Arthropoda; class Arachnida; order Ixodida; family Ixodidae; genus Haemaphysalis; species Haemaphysalis longicornis. The sequence continues at coordinate 1,482,478 of NW_027526353.1, read as the reverse complement.
AGTGGGCACCTGTGTGGCCCAAAAGGTAAATTCTAACGCTACATAAATATTCCAGCGTGCTACATTAATACACCCTGATAGGTGTGCTTTTCAAAATTCTTGCCTTGGTGTCCACGCTCAAATGTAATCTAGGAATATAAAGTGCCACTCGAGATATATTAGCTACGCGCTCACAAATGCATCTGTAGGTGAGATAATTACTAGTACATTGTTATACATGTAGATCGTAGTTACAACAACGTTGTACCACTTGCGGGCTGAGCAATTTCACAACCAGGAAGTTGTGCAAGGTTTTCTAGGTATAAGAATAAAAATTTTGTAGTTTCTTATTATTCAACTATTAACAGGTAATTTTTTTATATTTTGCCCATTACATATTGTAATGCAATCAGTTCTTTTATTCTTAATTGTGAATATCTGAAGCGCATTTGCAACATAACATTATATATGAATAACTTTGAGACGGTTTGCTAACATATTCAGCCATTATCACGATGTGACAGCTTGTGTGCGCAAGGGCGGCATCCATAATACGGAAAACGACGTTATACAATACAGGATACATTGATTGAACATATCGCAAAAATCAAGAATTAGACCTAGCTCTGCTTTCACGCAGGATAATACAGTATAGCAAGTGCACGACTCAAGTATTTATTCGAAACGAACAAGTCCCCTGTAGTCCAGGCAGTCAAACAAGCGGCATGAGCTCCCACAACTTGCAGCTGCCAACGTATAAGGTGTCAGCTCGGACAAGGTTTTGAGTGAAAACTTGGGAATAAAACAACATGATAACCTGTAAGGCTAAGCCATGCAACCAGGCAGCATTGAAGCTCGGTGCTGCACACTTCCGGCAAGATGTTGGGATGCACAACTCTGAGGAGGACGTTAAGATCGAAAAAGAGGGAGTCGGGAAGCGTGATAGGCACGCAACAAACGCGAACTCCGCGCCAGCCGAGGCGACCGAGCAAAACAGCCTGTGGGGAAACTGGGCTCCTCGATTTCCCTTCCCGGCTGCAAACAACCGCATTAGCGCGAAAACTCATCGCCCCCCCCCCCTTTAGGGGTAACGCCATGTAGTCCTTCCCCTCTTTTCGTTCACTCTTTTCGCGCACCGGCTCGCGTTGCCTTTCGGATTCGCTAACGCGGGAAACGCTCCCACAAGCAAATGTGCTCGAGCGCTACTTGAAAACGATGCTCCGCGGTCTCGACCGTCGGATGTCTGGCGTCAGCGCTTTTGAAGAGAATCCACGCGAATGATCCTTAATTAAGTTAAACTCGCGGCCAGTTTTCGCTCTAAAGCCTTTTGTTCCCCGGTGTTTCCCGGTATAGAGAGGAATTTCAGCTCTCCCACTTTTCAGCTTCGGTTGCGACTTCCGTCTTCGAACCAAGGATAATCCCGTCCCAGCGCGTTGGAACATAGCCTGACGCGCCGCTTATAGCTGTTTTTCGACGAGTTTTGTGCCGTCGGTATTCGGGGAGCAATCTTTAATAACGGCGGGCGCACAATCAGTTTTATTTCACGAACCTTGGCCTTGACCCCTCCTAGAGCAACCGAATGGGCGACCGAAAATAGATTAGCTCGTTTCGAGCTGCGATAGATACTTACCGACGACGTTTGTTTTTTTTGGAAAGCAGGCTTTTAATTATTCAATTCAAAACTCTCGACGCTTGCTGCCTGTCAAGAAGCCAGGCGTCGCCTCACGTTCGATTGGACAATGCGGCCAGTAAAAGAAAAACTTCCAGGTATGTGTGTGGTGTATGTGTCTGCTTCGTTGGTAGGGGTTTGTGTGGAATAGAAACAGCACTAGAACATGCGTAACCAAAACGTCCCGGCGGGTAGAGGAGCTGAATATAAATAGGGATCCATGTGATGTATCCCCCACCTTTAAAACGACGTTTTTTTTTTTGTTTTTTTTTACGATACCATTTTTTCTTTTTTAATGTTGTGAGCCACCAAATATTACAAAGTGTTCTGCAGAATGAATCATGTTCCTATTTTAGTTAATTGAAATGTTGTAGTCTGTTTATTAACAGCTGGCGAATGGTTCTGAAACACAAACTAAAGAGGTGCGGTAAAAGAAACTGATAACACCGCCAATATCATCAAGATATATACAGCCGTCTTTGTATCGTTTAGTGTAATATGTAAAGGTATATTCAAAAACAATTCATAAATCCTATTTTTTCTTAACATTGCATTATGTTTCCGTAAGTGGGGTGCATGGCCTTCCATTCGTCTGTGTTGTTTACTCTGCGGCGCTTTATGATCCCTCTGCGAATGCTACAAGTCTCGTCATTTTATACGTATTATTCTCTGTAGGAACAGTAATAACATAGGCGGAATGTTTCAATAAAAAGGTGTCAAGTAAAGGCTACAAAAGCCAAGTCAAGCCTAAGATTTACTTGGCTAAACCAAGCATAAGTTTCGTGACAATCGAAAAACAGGGCATAGTCCAACGGAAGAGAATGTGGACGTGAAGGTATAGGGGAGTGCCGCAAAGCTTGAGAGCTTGGAGATCAACTGTGATGTGTCCCTTCGAAAACATGTACTGCAAAGTAATAGGATTTCAGGTATGTGGACCGTATTGTTTGTTTTCGCACAACGGGCTTGGCTTGCCCAAGACGTCCACATTAGCCGGCCCTCACTACTTCATCAACATTATTATCAATTATTATTACTCAATCAATATTTTTATCAATAATAGCATCAATATTATTATTTTCCCTAATTTTAGCTGTTCCATATCCTGAAAGAAAGTGTTATTATGAGCAATATGAAAGGCAACACAGCAACGCATAGAAAACACCCTCCGATCCAGCTGTATGTGATACGCAGCGGCCGCTGCAGGAAACAAAGTGGAAAGGGGGATGCTGTTCTAACAACTGTTCCCATTCCCCCCGGGCGTCTTATCGGCGGTCGGACGATACCATATTATCGGTGAAATGACGTAAGCTGCTGCTTTGTAGAACTCCCACCGTGGTGGGAGGTGGGAGTGCCAACAGGTAATGGAAGAGCGCCCTCCTTCCCCCTTTGAGTTTCCGAGCGCCATCCGCGTATCACTCCGTGTCCGTTTCGAGGCTGTTTGCCACGCGTCGCTGTGTTCCCTTTCATATTGCTAATAATAGTACTTTATAAGTTCCGTGTGAATTAGTATTCACCAGTGGAGATTTTGAAAAAAAAAAGTGATGTGAGTGCGGCCGAATAAGCCATATATGAGGCGTTCTGGTATATAAATGTAGTGTTTATTTATTAGACAATACACGTTATATTTACAATATTGTGCTTCAGAAGAAAGGAGACGTGTGCTCAGGGCTGCTTTTTCTTGAAGTATACATGACTACACGCCCCAACCCTGTGTCTGTGCAGAGCTGGTTGTCTTCTGAGTATGTCTGCTATAAATAACAAATGCAGGAATTTAAAGGGCTTTCGTATTTGCAAAAAAAGTCTTCCAACAAATGAATGTGTGTAGAGAAGAGAAGGCGACTTTATTATAATAGCCTCCGCGTGACCTTGGTTTTGGAGGCTAGTTTGTAACACTGTGTTATGCCGACTTTATCGTTATTATAACCAATTGCATGACATGTGCCGTAATGCGGCAATTTCACAGCGGTATCACGACTGCAAGGAATTAAGTTATCAACGGGTTAAAAAACGACTTAGCAATGACCAACTTGGTTACACAAAAATGGCTTATCATAGGAAACATCTTTTAGAAGGACAATCTATACTTAGGGTACAAAACAACCTAGGACTTCTGACGCTCAAATTTTGAAAAACGCAATTACTGAAAAGCCCCATTCAGTCAACCGGAATAGCGCACAAGAATATCATAAAAACCACTTTAAGCATAAATCTTTTACAACTTAGGTTCTTCAGGGATGTCCGTACTGAAAAACGACATTTACTTATTACTTTGTAAGAAGACCTTTCGGTGCCTTTATTTGGATTTTATTTTTAAAGTAGTAACAGTAGTAACTACGAATTTTGACGCCGTAAAAATTACGATAAGCGTTTAACAGCGAAGGGCGCCTGCACTTCGACGGCCGTCCAGTGCGCGATATCGGCTTGCGCACGCAGCGCATGATCATCTTTAATACATCCTCCGATAACCTACGAGGCTTCCATGCGTGAGCCTCGAGTACATACAAATGTTCAGCGCCCCCCCCCCCCCCTCCCGCCCTCCTATTCTGCGGCAGGTAGCCCCCAGCGTGCCGAAGTCAGCTCGGCTGTTTCAGCGGGTTTCCCAGGCGTGTAAGTAGCTGTAACTTCTTCGTTTAATAGACCACTTGCTCTATATCACAGATTTGCTTCCGTCACACAGTGCCGACAAAAAGTTGGATTTGATTCCATAGTTGAAAATTTCCGGTTGCGTTGTCTGTCTTCACATATTAGTTTCTACAAGTCCTGCTACGCTGGTTCTGGAACGGGAAGCATAATGGATGAGTTGCGTACTAAACTACTGTAAAACATCGCGTAATCTGCGAAGATTTTGGAATATTCTTGCACGCTTTCGTGTCAGTGAACTATTTTGAAATCTTATATACTAAAAACTACATAAGCCTGCTAGGCTGTGGCTATACATATTGCAAAACCGCTTTCTGTTCCAGAACACAACAAATTGTATGTCCACACGCGAAGGAGTAAATATGAGCGCTACTCAGTATATTGTGGAAAGTGTTTGTCATTGTCCATACTATTTGTTTGTGTTATGGTCAGTGTTTTGTTTTAAGTTCCCTCAATTTCAGGCGAATGTGCGATATTAATAACACGTTTTAAAGCGTGATAATTATGCCAAAGAAAGTTGTGAAATTCACATTTATTGGGCGATTGCTTGAGATCATCTTTTGGAAAATGTCATCTTTTAAAAAATGTCTTGGTGTGTAGCAGCAAAAACGTTATTTTTTTCTTCGTCCAGCTGGTCCACATCTGAAGATTCGAGTCAGGTTATTCGCTCGGTAACCGTCACCCGTTTAGTTTACGTAATAGCATTTTGAACGAGAATTCCGCACTGTCGCTGTTTATCCAAGTATTGGATTGTTGGCTCCTGACACCCTACATTGGACGATTGAAAGCATCTCCAGCCCATCGCCATTGTTGTTAGAACGGCGACTCTAAGACCGGAGATATCATTGATGTGATGTTCAAGGGTGAACTAAAAATTCAATATTTTTTCTCATTTGTTCTTAACTATTCAAGCGGTTAGGGTGCACAGATGGGCTGTTCCGTCCACTGAAGATTAGGACTAGCCCTGAAGTTAAAAAATTAACCTCCGCCTTTGTTTTCTAACTTCAATTTTGCGTACATATTAGTCATACGGACGCTGCTTCAGCTAATGTGAAAACAACAGCCGCTGGACCATTAGCGTAACACAGTGAATGCCGAGTCGCGGGTATACAAGAAAAGGAAGTGCAATAACTAGATGAAAGGATGAAGTAAGGGTATTTGGGGTTAAAAATAGACACGCAAGACAGGGGCAGTTATAGGTAAATCGAAGAGGCCTTTGTCGTGCAGTCGTCCTAGGTAGGCCTTATTTTATGATATTGAGGATGAAAACCCAGGGTTTCCTCTAATACGAAGCTTCTGCAAGCGCCGACAGCCCGCGGCAAAATCCAGCGTCAGTTCCGCACCCGTATTCCGAAGTCTCTTTCTCTCCAAGAAGAGTATTTGAATTAGTTGAGGACACCTGGGCGGGTCTTGTGAATCAAGGAGGCCATGTTCCCCATTTCCTCTTACGTCTAGTTGACCGAGATACAAAGAGCAGGGGCTAGCTCATTTGATTTGCCATCCACACTGTATGCTTTACTGCGGTAGGGCCGAAGTCTCGCTACACAATCGGGTTCTAACTGACTGTCGGACCAGCAGCAAAATAAAACCAATGGAGGTTAAAACGCCAATCAAATACGCCTTAAGAGACAACCACTCCGGCGACGGAAGAAAAAGCGCAGTAAGTTGAACAACAGACCTCAAATGAATGGACAAATTGTTTCACCATAGCACACAGAAGTGAATAATGGTCGTTCTTACAGAAAAAATAATGGCTACCCGCACATCATCTATGACAGCAGTTTGTGGTCTGCGTTGCTGTACTGCGCACTGCGATTTGCCTATCCCAGGATGCATATTGTTATTTCTCAGGCCAAATATTCGTTGTTAGAAGTGTCATTTGTGGCAGCATTTTGCACATCAACCAAATTATTTGTTACCATGAATCATTAGCAGACGTCTGGAGCTTTAGTTCACCTGTAGTCGGGGGAGCAGATTGTCCTACACGCCGTACCCAGTGCTGTACTAAATATCGCAGCAACATCATAATGTTTTTTTTCTAATTCATTAACAGAGGGCATTTCTGAAGAGACCCTTAACCACATTTCTCAACCATCAAAACTGCAAATGATTTCAGCCTTGATTTGGTGGCTCGGAAATGACCTTACCAAATCAGTACAATATGCACGAGATAACGTAGGAAACCGCTTTAAACATTGGGCCCTCTTTCGCGGTATGGGCACTTTTAAGGAGCTTCAATGACGTCGCTCGAGCCATGCCGCGACAACTTGATGGTTTTCTTTTTTTTTTCAACTGGACTTTGTTTAAGCTAAAAGAAGTAGACTTCAGTGCCTCAATAAGTTCTGTTCATTCCGAAGAAGAGCAATACAATGAGTATTACAAAACTTTCAAATTTCGCCTCACATGGGCGTGTTAAGGGCAGGTGTGACTTCATATGAGCCACCACTACAAATCGTGCACCGCTCCGCATAACAACGGCGATTATTGAACGCCAAGCTTTCTCGGGTTGCATTCTGTGGTTGGCCAAGCCTACACGGTCAGTATGTGCTAGTTAGCACGTATGCACAACTTTTCTAGAGTACCCAAATGAAGTTTCTTTTGTACACTCCGTAGGCCTTACGTTTGGGTTTGGGGGTGTACCGCGCGAATTAGTACCCGCTGCTTGGCGTTTGCTCGGAAAAGTGCGGAATGAAACAATCGGATGAACGCCGGCTTCCAAAAGCGAATGAGCCAGTTTCCATTCTGTCCACGCAAAGCGTTTTTTTTTCTTTCCTGCGTGGCGAATCAGCGTACAACGGTATCAGTGAGGACGCTAAACTTCGCTTTAAAACGTTGTTTTCAGTGTGCTAACTGCACGCCAGAATGCAAACAAAGCTAACTACAGGCCCCTCTACAGTGTGTGAGAAGGAGAAGAGACTCCCAGCCTGCACCACCGAAGTATCGCAGGAAAGGCCCCTCTACAATCGTATCGTAATCGGTCTTAGAGGTGGGTTTGCGCCACGGCTGACGATGGCTCAAACACACTTCTCCGACGTCACAGAACAGTCGCCAGAATGTGGTTAGAGCATCGCGACTGCTTTTGCGTGTTTTTTTTTTTCTCTACTATACGCTCGATGCTTGTGATAACATTGATATTATTTCGTGGGGACTAAACTAGTTTTTCTGATAAACCAGACTTCTATTTTGTGTTCATTCCCCTCTTTCCTAGCAGCAGTAAGTATATTTCCCGGCTTTAGTAAAAACAATGGCAGCAAAAGCAAAGTCAAGGTTAGATCAGTTGTCTGTTGCTACGTGAAAACCAGGCAGTACAGCTCTGCGTTTTCCATAATGACTTTTCAAGTGCTTACACACCCAACGGAAGGGGAAGGGCGTACATCTGCAGTGTTTCGTTCCTGTGGTTGAGCGCGCATTGTAACGCAGAGAATGTGGCAGAAGGGGGAGGGGGGGAGCGTTCGCGGTGAACAACGGAGGATGATGACACTGATAGGGAAGGAAGCGAAAAGAGGAAGGTCGAGGAAAGTGCAGAGAAAGAATGAGTAGGCAAGCGCAGTATAGCAGTATCGGACTAGTTAACAAAACGTTGAATACGCGAAAGTTTGGCTGAAACAGCTGAGAGGTAGCGCCAGATAATCGGGCTGCCGTCAAATCACCGAGCGAAAGTGTGAGCACCGGCTGCTGGAAAGCGCGCTTAGGCGTCGTGTACCCGTTCAATCCCTCGTAGCCCTATTAGCGAGACAATCGCGCTACACCCCCATTTGACCACAATGTGGACCCACTGCATTGCCCTTGCCAGCCACACAAATTGTAATACAAAACGGTCTGAACAGTTTAAGATACAAAGCCTCTCTCGCTCGGGGCTATGTCCGTCGCCTTCGCCCGCACCTAATGCTGCTCTCCTCGTCCCCCTCTCTCCACGCCAGCTGTGCGATAGCGCGTGAGGTGCGCCTTCTCTCCTCCTCTCCGCGCACCGCTCCCTTAGTTTCTGCTTGCCCGATGAACTGAATGGACGCCAACAACTCTGTCAGCGAACTGGCTGGCACACCTTCAACCAGCGCCATCCAGCTCACTCCCGGAACCGCGAGCACCTCTAAAGACAAGGCTGCGTAGAGGACAGCTCGAGATGCAGAACGCAAACGTCGACGCCGAGCAGTGGATCTAGATGGCGTTCGGCCCCGCGACGCTGCTTCGAAACGTCGACGTCGAGCAGCGATGTCAAACTTTGAGAAAGTGAATGCGCATTGAAACGCCAGCGTAAAGCAGCGGATCCCACACTGCGAGAAAGCGAAGCCGCTTCGGCACGCTTTGCATCACCACATAGTTCCCTTCGGGGAGACGGAGTAATTTTTTTTCCAAAACAGTACCGGACGTAACCCGCGAACATTCTTCGTCTGCCACTTTTGCCAAACAAGCTGCACGAGCTTAGACTCAACGCGGCTGGCTTTATAATTTAGAGGTTCTCGCCGCCGAAGCCATAGCGAAATGCTTCCGACAACAGAAACCTGCCGGAAGAGGAGTGCTTCTTGAATAAATATGAAGTGAACAAAATATACATTGTCCATTATTTCTGCATAAAATGGTCCTCTCTTAAGTCCTTCGACAAAGTCAATGTACCTTACAGGCACGCTGACATTTTGCTTCGCCAAGTATGCTAATACCAGAGAAAGCTTTGCGCCATCGTTACCTCCAAAATATCTTTTTCATTCATTGATGGTTCGTATCGGTTTTTTATTCATGCACAGTTGGATGGCCTAGACATGGTCATGGCCCACTTAACTTAGGCCAGTCGCCCATCATTGGCGTCATCAGCGAGTTTTTTGTACTGCAGAAGGCATCCATGTTAGAATTCACCACATTAAATTTCACCCAGAAAGGCCGTGACCTGCTCGACCAGCCATTCGTTGCTCTAGTGTTAAAAGAGTACTGAGAAACCACATTAATACGAATAATATTGAAACTTTATTTCTGTTCCATAAACACAGATCCAGATCCAGATACAGATCACTACAAAACACCGAATCAGAAATTACGTCGTAAATAGAGAGAATGACGCAGCTCCTTCGACTTTGGGATACTACGGAACGTTCGTTTAATAATATACCTGACCAAAAATAAATTTAATGCAACTAGCATGTCTGTAATGCTTATAATACAAGAACTTAGCTCACCATGGAATTTTCGCGCCTCCAAAAAGGAGACACCTGAATGGACATGGCTGAATTTTAATGCTGGTCGTTTGGTCGCGTGAGCTGGAGGCAATTTATTACTCGTCCGTTTCTGCTATTGAAGTGCAAAAGAGAAAACGTCTATCAATCGTTATTGCAGCGGCTGCAGATCAATAACTGCTTGGCAAGAACCGAAATCATTTGACCCACGTTATGTACGCTGCATGGCTTGACGCTTACCAAACGGTCGATGGTGAAATACACGACCACTCCGAGAGCCTGAAGCAGCAATATCGTTTGACACAAACGTAGTTTTTCATCGCAGGGCAGCGGTTGTCACGTTATGTTTTTCAGGCTACATGAGCAATTTAATATCCGGGGTTAACTCTGGCACGACGCCCCTAGTAACCAGAGCAATGAAAGCATTGAATGAAGAGCAAAGTTTTTCGCACCTCGTCATAATAGCACAACCAGAGATTGAACACGCGGAAACGGAAAACGGCCCAAAGGGGCTGCCTTGAGGCTCACTGAACTTGTGACGAGTCTAAAATATTCAACCTGAAAGCAAATATTTCCCCACCCGTTCTCCAAATGCGTCAACTGGTTCCAGGAAAGCTATTTCTGCTTGGACTTTGTGGCGAAGAAGACGCGGTTGAAAGTTAAATACACGCCTTTAAAAATCACCACAGCCTGGCGTTTTAATCAGCTAACCACTTAATAACATTTATATATTATTGGCAGTGTCTGTCGAGCTGGCTCTTTCACTACCATCTTACATTGCAATACAGATACAGTTTCGAGAAAAATTCGAGAGAATCGCACACCGATGGGTTTGCATGGACCTTTGCTCACGCGTCGCGTTTCAACATCGCCATTGGTTGATTTAACAACTCACAAAAATAATCTTTTCTGGTTAAGAAAACCCAACCAAATAATTAAGAGCCACTAATTAACCATGATTTAAGAAAGCGTTGTTTAGAATGACCAATTGAATGATCTTTTGTTTGTTGCCTTCGCGCTCGAGCACGTTTTGTGCTCGAATCTGATCAAAAGATATGCCGTAATTACATTAAAAGTTTGATATTGGGAACTGTTATTATTCGAATTTAGGGATAATTCGAAAGCGCAATATGGTTCGTCCAAGCTCCTTCGAAGTGTATGTATAAAAACGCCCGTTAATTTGGATGCAAATATATCCTGCGACAGGCAATTCGAACTGCGCGCCATCCTTCCCTCGGCTCCATACACAGGCGTGTGCACATACACGTCACCTCCCTACACAGGCATGTGTGTGTCCTTCGCAAAGGAGGCAATAAAGGGAACATAATTTATGCAATGACTACACCAAAGCATGCAAGGCAGACGTTTTAGAGGACGTTTTCTCCGTGGGCGAATTCGATGTGGGCGAGATTTCAATGGCGTGAGTTGTGCACTGACCTAGAAGGACATCTTTCCTCAAATCAGGTGTGCACAACCAGTCGGGGCAGTGTCAAAGACGTTCTACAAGCCTGAGGTGCCAGCTCCTGCAGTTTCCGCTTCAGTGCCGGCATTTCTTTCATTGTTGGGGAGGGGGGGATGCGGGGGAGGGGGCTTCGGAGACGTTGTTCAATAGCCGGGATGTCTTCTCGGCCCTCCGGAGCTTGATTGGGAATACTATTCGCTTCTCATTTTAATTTCCAACATTAACTCTCCCTGTTTCTTTCTGGTTCTTTTTTTTTCAAAATTATTAATCCGCAAAGCTTTCCAACCATATAAAATTATTTTATACTATGCCCCGTGATTAGATATAACCTTTTTTTTTTCTTTTACAACCACTGATGTTTCGAGGATTCCTTATTAGACAATGTAACCATACACAAAGGAACAGCATCGGAAAAAAAGGACGAGGTGAGCGGGTGCGCTCTATAGCCGTATGGAATGCAGCCCGATACTTCCGTGTGGATGAGGGCATGGGCAATCGTACCGCTACATTCGTTTTTTGGAGCAAAACGTGTTGGTTTTCGTCTTCAGGAACAAAAGACAGGCTGCAATCCTAAATTTTTCAAGCATCAAAGTGTTGACCATTAAGAAAAAAGGTTGACCTGCCTTTAGAAAGAAATCACGTCGCTGATTTCTTTGCAGTCCTAATGCCCTGCTGTTCTTCATCGTTGTTATTAGTTCAAACTTTATCCATTCGAAAAGAAATGGCTTCCTTTTTGCGGTAGGGATTAACGCTCGTTCATTTTTTAGCTTGGATGTTTGGGAAAAATAGCAATATACTGAAATAGCTTCGCTAGCAGAGGGCCAATTGTGATATTCGGGGAAATGACTTGAGAGAAGGTCAAAAAGAAATTGTGGCCTAAAATACGCAATCACCTTCGGTGTGCAGACCACTGTCTCATATTTGCTGAATGATCGGATAGTTTTCTGAAGCGAAATCTGTAATTAGGGCTCTTCACAAATAAGCAACTCATGAATAGAAGGTGCCGCACAGGAGATATGGCTACGGAATAATTTGCCGTAACATTAATTTCCAAATGCCCGAGAGAAAAGCCACATAAATGCAATTTTGTTGCGAGCGTTTATAAAAGGTTTAGCTGCGGTGGCCGGAAATGAAATCAGTTAGGTATCGCGACTCGTCGGGATCGTAGACTTTTTGTGACAACGGTGGCAAATGCAGCGTAGTCAGCCCAAGGGCCCTGTTCTTTTGTAATTTTCGCCGGTGAAAAGTCCTGATGGAGGGTCTTATTTTCAAACTGCTTCTGCGGTGACTCCCCGTGGCTCAAAGGCTTATTCCTCCTGACGGCAAAAATTTGTAAAGCGTTAAACCAGGCAGCAAGAATTAATTAGTGCCACATGGTTCTGTGGCGGACATGCTCAAATTTTACTCAATTATAGATTTCATTTTCCCTGTTTCACCTAACCATTGAGCAATATCACTGCTGATGAGATCACCTGAATGACATTAAGGATCACACCAATACAAAACTCGTTCATTGTGAATTAACTCCGGGTAGTCACGAGCCATCAAGTAGCTTATATATAATGAAATCACTTTGCCGCCAGTTTCAGGTTTGGAAAAGGCTTGTTTGGACGCCGTGCACTGCCAGTCAAGGCAGTGAGCAATTTGCCGGTGCTCCCGTGTCTTAAAAGAAATTTACTGGGTTGTTTTAAGAAAACACTTGGAAAGCTGGTGTGAGAGCAGCGTTAATGACAAAAGGTTACAGGTTATCACGCGAACTTCTGACGAGAAGTAATCTCCGTGGGAGAGGATAAACTGGCCGGAAAGTTTATCGTAGGGTATTTTTGTTTTGTTTTTTTAGGCCGCTTATAAGTGCGTGTTTAGTTTTATGAAGAGCGGAGATCTTGATGGCGGCCGCCGACTTGAACATAGAAATAAAGGAAGGAGCAAACTTTTAGGCTGTGATATACAAAAGTAAATCAGGAGTTTTTTTTATGGTATCAGGAGTTACTCAACTAATGAACGCTATGGTTTTGTTGAACAGTTCAATAGGCACTGCTTTTAGCTTAACCCTAATTTCTGATATCGGCAGGTGACGTTCGGAATATGCGTATCTCTGAAGCTAAAGTAAGTGACAGATAGGGGAGTGGAAGAGAGCACGATGCACAAAAGAGGACGTATGTGCTTTAGGCGGTGTTCTTGTCAAGCGCCAACGCGCAAAAAAGTGCAGGCGGTTTTGTTTAGTTTATTTTTATCTGAGGATCGGAGCACTTGAGTCGTACGAACCAGACCAGACAGACCCTTTCCTTCATGCGGTAGTGCAGACGAGGTTGCTAGACTGTGTGTCGGGCTTTGTTGTGTCGTCCAGTGCACTAAAACCCAGAGCGCTACTTTAAAAAGGTCTTAGTGCCAATTCCGTTCCTGAGGGCCACATTCTGTAAATGAATACCTTGCTCTGCTACCTATGAAGAAACTGGGCAATGATATGAGTGACGTGGCAATACCAGTACCTGTTTATCGCTCCTTATGCGGTGCAGTTTCGTAAAAAGACGTGTTAAAAATAGTTAGCAAATGCCTGTGAAATCATCTGTGCAACCCGTATTCTTTCAACTACATACCGGAACACTATCCGTCAGTCTACGACTTCGGAATAAAGGTATATTTTTAGCCGGTTCTGAAAATTTCCGAAATTGTGGTAAATTGGAGACCATATAAGACATTTTTTTTGGACTGTTTTGAAGCAAAGCTCCACAGGCACATTCCCCAGTGGACACTAAAGAAACAACTGCCGGTATCTCCGCACATGGCACGTTTCCTACCAACAAGTAAAGATGAAAGGACTGGCCTTAACATATTTATAGCTTTACACCTGTACAGTGTCTTGATACCTCGGAGGGCAACATGACATGCTGACCTGGATGCACTGCCTACAAGGGAATATTTTATTGAAGGTATCGCAAATATTCAGGATGCTATCGAAATGCAGTACAAGCAACTCGACCGGCATAACATCTTGGACGCATTCGTTTACCTGAAACGTTTTTAACGCGCTCCACCCGTTCTAGTGGGTAATTTTTATTATTATGTTGCGTTGGAGCATGTACCATAGTTTCGCTTTTGTTCCCTGTACCAAACGGTAATAAAGAAACAAAATCACGATGCAGGTGTCACACCCCGCGCTCATGGTAAAAACAGACGCGTCTCGTTCATAAACCAGAAATACGAGAACAGCATAGCCTTTTTCACACGGCCTTTCTGGACATGGTCTCGTGAATTACTCACTGCGCCGATTCAATCTCACATCGCCGACACGTGAGCAGCGAACTGCCGATCACGTGCGCTCCACTGGTGCGGGTAAAATCGCCGCACGCGCTCAAGCTGGGCATGCCCGGGAGGCTTGGCCGAAAACGTTCACTATTTGCAGACTCACTATACATTTTGTCCTAGCCACACAGGAACAGTTTGAACCACCTGATATTTCCAGAGGATATTATTACTTGGAAAAACATTGGGGAGATATTTTTTGAGAACTAAAATATGCACTTCTATTACGTCACAGGGGATTCAGGCGCTTTGAGGCAAAACTGAAAGTACATCAGACTAACCTTTTATAATGATAGCGGAGGTGGGGTTAAGCGAAAGAGGATAATTGGCGAAAACAATCAAAGTTTTTTTGGACTCAATAACGTACACGACTATTTCACGGCAGAATACGATTGACTGATTTAATGTTGGGTTTAAGGCGCCAACGCAACGCAGGCGATAAGGCGCGCCGTCGTGGAGGGCTCCGGATTAATTTTCACCACGTGGGGGTCCTTAGCCCGTGCAGAAATCTCGTACACACGATAATTTTTGCTTTTCCTCTCCATCAGAAAAGCTGCCGCCGCGGAAGGGAATCGAACTCACGTCCTCGTGCTCAGCAGCGCAACGCCTTAGCCACAGAGCCACCGCTGCGGGTGGCAGAATACAAAGCTTGTTTGTTTGGTCTTATTGTCTGGTACAAGAAGCCGTGATTTTTCAAGCATTGTCGTCACTAATAGAGAAAGAATCCTGGAAAAACCGTGATGCATCGCCCTCTGTGTCTACCTTGAAGTTCCGGCTCTTTATGGGCGGATTATATACCTCGCATAGTGGTCGTAAGCAGGCGTGACGGAATACGCATTAAGCATGGGAATGTAAGCAGGAAGCAAAAGTCATGTAAAATTGTACGTAGCAAACGCACCTGAAATTTTTTATCTGCTTCACCTAAACCTTATATTCTAGGTTTCTTATCAGACAATACTGAACATGGGTTGCTTTACCGTGGCACCCCAAATAAATTAATATTTAGGTTCAATTTTCGTACTACAGTGGAAACTCTTCAAAATAAACACTGATATAGCGAATTATGGGCTATAGCGAACTAAATACTCACTTTGGATGGTCCCGCATCATTTCGATGACACGTATTCTTTTTATAACGAAAGTGAAACTGTGGGGCGCAGACACTTTTCGATGTAACAAAGAACATTTGAGCCCTAGCCTTAAAAGCTACTTCCGAAAACACTAAGCATCCAGAACTGCAGAGGTAAAAAAGGCCGCTTTGTTCGTAGACACTGTGATAAACTTCATGTGGCTCAGTGGTTTGAATAGCCACCACACAAAGTTCACATACTTTCTCGAAAACATAGCAACGCAGTCCTGTTTCGTCAACTCAAATTTGTTCTCTTGTAATTTACCGTTTCATGTTCTGGTTCATTGAGCTTTAATGGCACAAGGAGGAAGATGAGGTTATTTTTTTACAGCAGGTTCGAAGACTAATACAGTAAAAGCTCGTTAATTCGAACACAAAGGGGACCATAGAATTGTTTGAATTAGGCGGATTTCAAATTAGCGGGAGAGTGCTACAAGAAATGCACTTCGCACCACACTGCGCATGCAGAACACAAAGAAGCCACCCCTGGACTAGTTATCGCAAATAAGGCGCTACTGAAGGCTAGTAGGGAACGGACCAGTGACCGCGGCACGCGCTGGAGCACTGGCTCCGGTGGCGCCGCACCCGATGCAGAACCGAAATCGGCTGTTGCAGAAGCGTAGCGCGCACGCTACGCTGTTTATTTGTTTCGATGTTTTAGGTCTCTAGTAAATTTGGTTTGGATTGGATTTGACATGCATTGTAATCACTCTGAGACAATTTTTGTACGATATGCGATTGAAAGCAAGTGATACCAGTACGACTTAACCGTTCTGGATACCTACGTGTTCGAATTATCGGGAATTTCCCCCCTTTTATATATACAGGGATGTGCCGGGAAGAGGACGTCAGTTCGAATTAGGCGCAAGTTCGAATCAACAAGCTTTTACGGTATAGTGCGTTTTTTTCGTATCAAGAGTTTTGGCAGGATGTAAGATTACCGATTGGTTTGAGCCAATTTTTTGTTCTACGGTTACAACGCATACCGGATATAAAGAACTAAATCACTGCCCTCATACTACTTCGTTATAGCGAGGTTCGGGTGTGGTCGAAGTGTCAGCTTTGCTCCTACAAAGGCCATTGAAAACTAATTACCATCATCATCTTGCGAAAAATGGCGACCGTTATGCTTCAGATTTAAACGTTCTGTTTAACGTGGCACCTTTTTGGTGAGGTGGGCGTTTTCATGTGATTTGTTTTCCAGGACCCGGAAACGCTGTTGGCATTCCTCAGGGAAGGGTAAAAACTGCGGACTGATAACTCCTGTCTTGCACGGCGAGGACGAGCAAATGTGTAGCAACAAAACTGCACAAACGCCTTTTGTACAGCAGTCTGGTGTTCTGGTGCTGGAATGACAATTTCGCGCTTGCATGATAATGATAAAATTAGGAGAGGCGTGCCATTTGTACCAAACTGGTAACGGAGATGACAAAAATTCGACATGATTGGTCGACTTTTCTCACCGGTCGCCCGCTATGATCGTAACCACCAAGTTGGGATTACCAGTACAATTCTTGGCTCGTTGATGATCGCTGACGTTACGGTTAAGGCTTTTGAGTTTTAGTTACACTTGTTAAGGCGAGCAGCGCAATGCCTTCGGTCGAGTGGCGCGCCCAGAGATAATGTATTTTTGCCAACCCTGTTCGTTTCTTTGTCAGCTCCACGATCTCAATGTGATACGAAAGTTTTGCCTTTCAACAGCATATATCTTCTTTGCTGCCTGCCAAAATTTATTGCACCAACCCCCTCTCCCTTTACTCCCTGTTACGTTGAAGCAAAAGAGGCCCGAGTGAACAGCGTGAGGTATTGACTAAGGATAAAAAGGAACCCTTCCCTCAACCCCACTCGGAAACGATGCTTCAGATGGGTAATTACGATGCCGGTGGTTTACTGCTCAAAGTGAGGAGCTTAGAGGGGATGATTGAAAGAGGCCCTTTAACAGGCGTTTAAAAGGGCTCTCCGTTTAAAGAGTTACCAAGGGGAACAAGGTGCTGATAGCACCGCATTCGGTTTTTGTACTCTCCGCCATAGATGGGAAGCCATAAGAAAAAATTGAGGAAATTTCTCGCAATGCGTTTGATGGCCATTGCTTTAACAGTGACATTTTAAGGCATCGGCTTTGTTTTTTGCTTTGACGTGGGTGTTAAAAACCGAGGGGGTATAAAAAATAAATATTTCTCGTGGTATTCATTTGCTTGAGGGCACAAAATATGGGAAGGGTGTCCGAAATGAAGCCTCGAAAGACGAAGTTGGGCCTTGAATGCTTTTTCGCAAAATATTATTGCTTGAAGTATAACCATGACGGCAGAGCTATGCTTTAAATCTTGAATGATTGGCATTTGGCAACCGAAAACAAAATGAATGCTAGGAATTTTTTCAGAGAGTAAGGATGCATACATCAGCCCAACAAACTACTCACGTTGTATCGTTGAGAAACGGGAAAATAATGTTTTAGTAGTGCGTGTTTAGTTACTATTTCTGGCGCTCAGGGAACTAGTACAAAAAAAAAACAAAAGGAAAGATAAAGGGCCTGACGGCCAGATAATATTTCCCTTTCCGTAAGAAATTTTGGTTCGAATAGCTTCAGCTGCTGTCAAACGATACAAAATAAGTTCTCTGTGAGCAATTACCCGCTTCTAAGAACTGGAGTTTCGCATGTTAAAAACGCCTGCAAGGAACAATCCCCACACATATAAAAAGCAATGTCAATGAAGCTTTTATTTCACTGTTTTGAGTTTCTGCACTTCTCATCAACCCACCTAAGCCCGCAAGAAGCCATGATAACTTTGTGAAACGTCACTAGTAATTCATGCATATTTCGAAGCTAAAGAAAACGCGAATGCAACGGATGACAGACTTTAACACCAGTCTTAAGGATAGACCCAAGCGCAATCCATCAAAAGATGTACTACCAGCCGGATAGTAACAGCTACTTCAAGGGGTAACGTAGACAAAATGGCAGTGGGTTTGATTTAAATGACTTGATGTTTTATTGTACCGTGAGCACGAGTGCGGGAGAAAGCAATATTTTACTGACGCAAACGTAACACAATTTAACCAAAACGTTTAGTTCTCGAGCTTTATCGTATGTAATGTGACATGAGCAATGACATCAAAACAAAAGTTAGTCAAAGTTAGTCATTTTACTGAAGCTGTCAATGTATAACAGGCGCCCCTTTCTCTATCTTGTTTTCCCGCCTTTCTAAAGATTGCGGAGTGCTACTCAAATACCGCATTTCGCGTTTCGTTCGCTTTTAAGACGGAGTTTTATGGGCCGTATTGTTGCTATGGTTGATAGTTATGGGTTCGTGAAACATTGGGTATGACCCGAAAAACACAGTCACGAAAGCGGTGGTGTCGCTTACGCCAATTCGCCCGTGTCGTTCCAGACAAGCCCGACGTTCCCGACTGCCGCGTAAGGCAGCGTACGCTGGCATAGTGCGGCACTTGTTGCTTCTATGTTTTCGTGGGCGTTTGCAACTTTCGTTGTTCACCCCGACTATGAAACAATCATCCACTAGGTCCAGACGTAAACACGTCGTTCTTCGAGAATCTAATCCCCGTTTAACTTGCGTCCGATTTTTCCTGCCTCAGCCAATTGCCACGAGTTTCCGATATTCATAAGGTCATTCCGGAAACGTAGCTTGTTGGTAGTATTCGCATTGTTTTCCTAACGACGTAGCCTGTTTTTGCGGTTTACTTTAATGGTGGTGTCTGCGTTATTCTCAACACACAATCGTTCAAACGAACGAAACAATTACTTAGTCTTCATGGCCACATAAAGCGGAAAGATTTTTCATTTTATTTTTCCTCAGCCGAGAGGTGTATTTCATCAGCTGTTTTGTTTTCGTTTGTTTTTAAATGCGCATTTCACCTTAAAAAATGCTTGACACAGCTAGCTGAAAGAAAAATGTGGCGGTCCCGTGTACGTAGGAAATAATTCCCTGCGCAAACTCTTCCACATGCGCGAGGGCAACAAGGTGGGAGTGGAGTTAACGGGAAGGGGAGAGAGATTGGCATGGTTTCCAAATCCCGTAGCTGCACTCACGCCTACACCGATCCTGGCAGTTGAAAAGGTCTCACCGAGGGAGCAAAACAGAGCTTCTCTCCAAGCAAAACGCCCGCGCTGTGAGCTTGTGCGTGAACCACTGGTCGAGGGACAAATGCCGGGCAGAGCTACGGAATTCCGGGAGCATCTCCACAGTGGAGCCACGCTGGTTGACTTTCCGTACGTTCCTGATTTTTAACTTTAGGTTTAGGTAAGTGTCTCGGAGATAAGCTGCATGCATACGACCAGGCAGCACTGAAATAATTGTGTGAAAGATGTCACAACCCATTGGATGGTCCCTGGAGGCAGTGGCTCCAGCTGTGCGGCAGGGGGCCATGCCGTCTGTAATATTTCCACAAGCTTTTTCACGGTACATATTTTTCGAACGACCGGAATAACTTATACAGAGCCCTCTGGCAGCCTGAAGCACCGTGTAATTTTGAAAAAAAAAGATTTGAGAAAAGAACGCCGGATTAAGTTTGTATGCTGTGGACATTATAAATTATATGAATTTATATGCTATTTTATTGTAGATGCCGCGTGCAAAAAAGAGAATTTAAGGTAAATAATAGCTTCATGGGCACATCAACCATTAGACAGTCGCCGGTACTTGTCGTTTTCGTCCCGAGCAATCACGTGTATTGAGTGCGAATACACGAAATCAAACACCATTCTATCAAAACTGCTCTTCTGTGGCCTCCTGCGTACTTCGCCCCTGTAACTATGGGCACATGATTACACATGTAACGCCGCCGACTTGGCTACGCAGACAAGCGCTTTCCTATTGTTAGAAGTTATTTCCACGTTATTTATTTGCTGTCTTATTGCGGCGGAATTTTCTTTAGCGAGGAATACAAGAGTTTGGAATAACAGGATCTTTTATGAGTAATCGTATATTTTGTCAGGGTTGTTATTGTTATATTATTCATTTATTACTTAAATCTTACCGCATTGGTTTAAGATTTTACCCCGCTGTTTGGGACTGGCTCGCAATTAAAGTTTACTTACACAGTATAGATCCATGAGGATATTCCCTCCCTTGGCGCGAAGCATGTCAATTAGGTAGTTAATCCTTTTTTTGCTATGTGCGAAGCTTTCTAGTCCATACATATTTTGAACGGTCACGAGCCCCTCCATGCATTTACTAGGCTGTCAGTTCTCCTGGTGGTATTGCTTGAACGTGAATGCAGCTCAATTTTAATAATTCGCCCTCGCAAGCTAAACAGTGCCGGAAATAAACACGCGAAGGCAGTCTTTTTTTATTTTTGGTACGCACCGAAATTTGCCTGTCCAAATGGCAAGTAAAAAAATCAGCCTCTCCCTATTTCATATTCATTTTTAGAAAAAGGGAAGGTAGGAAAGCAACGTTAATTTTTTTGCAAATTCAGCATGACCATTGGGTGTTGCCATTGCTTCAAAAGAACTACACCACTACCGATATAGGTGCCCCGGAAGCCCCAATAAATGTGATTGATTCGTTTATTTAGGCAAAAGACATTACTTAACACAATCGGCGGAATGTCTTTGTTGTAGCTGTGCGTAAGAGGAACTGAGCACCGCTTTTTAACGAGTAAATTTAGAACATATTTGAGTTTTAGCGGAATTGCGTTCATGGAGTATAGCTCAGTGCGTTGTCAATTAACACTCCATCACAGCATGTTGCTGCAGTGGAGCAAAAGATATAATAGTGCTTGCGCCGTGTTACATGAACATGACTGCACGTGATTAAAGCAGATGCACCCCAGCGACTCAGGACTCCGCTTTTCTGGAAGCTGCGTCTTGTGTTTTCATTCTGCTAGTTGAAGTATTTCCCGCCAAAAGACGGATAAAAAAGAGCGAAGAAAGAAACGCCAACACGATGTTGCAGTAAATAAGGCTGGAGAAGGTATCCGCGCCTAATCGCGAAGAAGCCAAACAGAGAAACAGGCGAACATGCAATGCCGCAATTAGGAAGTAATGAAGGAATACCGACAAAGCTTTGCCTTGAGAGCACGTAAAAAGCCATAAGTGCAAAAAAAAAATACTTGATTTCTTCATGAAATAAACGGTTCTTTGTATTTTGCTTCTGATGCGGTACAGCGTAAAACTGCCGAAAACAATGGCGGTAAAAGATCATGAAGACGATAAGTGAAGAGTTGGCAGGGTAAGAAAAACAATGTTTCCGCAATGGTGTTGCCGGTCACCAACGTATTAGCCATCGTTTAAAGCATAGTTTTCAGTATGCAGACGTCATGTGTTTGTGCCTAGCTGAACGCTTCACAATATTACGCAGTGGGCACGTTATTTTGCCAGTTTAGGAAACATTACTCCTTTATTACTAATATAAATGGCACATGTTTTCTTTTCTTCGGAATTTCTCTTCAAACGTTTTGCACACAAAGAAAAAACATTCATCCCGAGTTCGTGCTGGAATTTTCGAATTACGGTGTAAATTATGAACCGAGCATACGCTGCATGCCGACCAATCGGTTGCCATGAGTGAATTCAAATAGCAAGGCAATACCCCATGCTCGTCGAAAAGACTCACGTCGGGTAGGCCGGAAAGAAACCCAAGCAGAGCAGAAACCTTCATTTTTGCCGCAGAGAAATCCATTTTTGCTACGGCGTCTCGTGCAGACGGTATCGAAAATGGTGGAGCGCTGTGGTCGGTGGTCAGGCGGCTTTTATTCCATAAGGGACTCGATGGAGAGGCCGGGGAACAGAAAAAAATAAAAAGAAAAAGTTATGTTTCTGAATTTTGAGCGATCCACCGTTGTTTGGAGTGAACAGCCAAGAATCCTTACAAAAAATAAAAATTAAGAGATGGGAGGGAGTGCACCGGCAATTATGATAAGGTGAAAGAGCAAAGCAGGGCTGATCGCATAGAACCTCGGGCGAGCCGTTATGACTATACAAAAGTAAAAATAATGAGAGATCTACAGGGAATCCTGTCCGAGCGACGTCCGTTTCAGTCTTTTGAAACTGGGGAATAAGGGGGCGAAAGTAACGGTCATTAGCTCTCGTCCGGCATGTTAACCATACATTTATATCTGGCGAGAGGTCAGGTATTGTAGCCAACGTGGGCGGATTTTCGGCGGGTTTTAAATATACGATGTTGCGAAACTTCTTATAAGGCTTATGCATCCAAAAGCGTTTGCTGGCACGTCTTTCAATCCCTGACCTCCGTGATGAGGCGCGAACGCATTGGGCAAACGTTTTCCGAAGGAGATTGAGCTACCACTGGACGCATTGCAATTGTTTTGAAGTTCATAAAATCGCTTAAATAAACGTTTATATCTAATAAATGTTTGTCTCTCTCTTTCTCAACTCCTTACATGCTCCATTAGTGAAAGTAACATGTTTTCATTGGTAAGAGGGCATTTGAAAACATTAATGTTTCTTCGTTGATTTCGTTGACTTATTTGACGTTTATTCTTTTACTACCCGTCATAGCCTCTGTTGTGCGCATCGATCATTTCTTGAAGAAGGGAGAGGGGATAGTACGAGATATCACAATGAGGCGTATTTGTTCAGCAGGTATGAAAGAATAAACCGCGTATTGTTAAGCTTAAACATAGTGGCCTATAAGAAGTTAAAACCTTGCTTGGAATTCCGAAATAAACATACAGTGTCAACTGTTGCGATAAACAAATTTTCTGAACACAAACTTAATGTATTGGGTCATGAAGGGCAGCGAAGAAATGAGGGATACATGTGTCGTCCCCTGTGTAATGGTGGATGGCGGACGCTAGGGTGGGTCTACTTGTATGGCATAAGATGGGGACAGGTGAACTGGTCGCCATGCCCTGAAAGAAGGTGTGATCTCCACTGGTCAACTATCTCGAAATGAATAATAGCAGAGTCAGCCGATAGGATGACTCTAACCTAAAAAATAACATTTCATACGTAACTCAAATATTTATGCATCAATGTCGCATTGCTCATATTACATGTTCGCAGAAGCTGAAGGGTTTTTTTTTCTCCAAATGCTTCTTTTCACACACTTGAAGAAATTAGTACCTTCCAACAATAGAGAGTTTTAAACGTCTTCCCACCATTTTTGAGTGTTGTGTAAGCTGTGACAATAACACCTCAGCCGTGACAGATATTCACACTAATATGTGTTAAATTCCAATGCTGCGAAGTAAAAGACAGCGCACGCAGTACTCTTAAATCAGATTATTGACTGCATTTGCCAAGGGCCAACGATTTTTGTTTTGTCCTTCTGTGGTGCTTTAGTAAGGGTAAAATAAAGGGCTCAGGCCAGGGTCCTGAAAGCGGCACAGCAAGCAGCGAGTGGTATATAGGCAGTGTCGCCCATCTGCTGTTCCGCCAGACGAGAGCTCAACTGCGCGGGCTTCATAATTAGCTGTGAACCGTGGAAATGTTTTGTTGGTCAATCGCCGTTGATGTATATGGATCTCCCCCAATTTAAGCTGAATCGACCGCTTTTATTACAACAGTTTAGACAAAATTCTAGCGGCGTCTGTGACGTAGCGGCGTCTGTGACGGCGTCTGTTACGTAGACGCCGCTGCCAAAACCATTTGCGACAGTTTTGCATCTTACTCGCGCCATCGAAACACCGCATATTGGGAATGCAATTTCTTAGAAAAGTACACAAAAAAAGCAATCAGTGGCTCGACACTGTTTCATGTCTCAACACCACCGTTCACCTCAAGAGCGGGCCAAGAATGCATCTAGTGCCTATTTTTACTTTTTAGTTTCTACGAGGGGAAGCACACGAATTTACGGCGGGGTTTTCTTGCATTTTCACCTCAGCTGTTTAGAAAGAAATTGTCCACATAAGGAATTTCATAAATTTATTGCTTGAACTGCGACGAACCTGCCGAATGAAACAATTCCAGGACATCTAAGCCTTCTTTGTAATTGTAGTGAATGCGAAAGAAGGAGCCCTGAATTGTGAACGAATATGTCTGCACTATTGTTACGGCCCTGTTTAACCTCTGCTGTTGATTTGGACATTCATAGTTTATTTTGTTGACATGTACACTAGATCGTAACCATCGTACTTTTCCTTTTGTTGTGTTCTCTTCTCTATTCGGTCGCCATCACTGAGACGCTTCAAAAATCCCCTCTATTAGCTTGAAACACACGCTATAAGTCGGAGCGCGCTTTGCTCGTCACCTCATTTTTAGTTGCATATTTGCAATTCTCAAATTTATTGTGTAGTGCTCAGCATATGCTTCTAACCTGCGTTTGCCACTTGAAGGCAGTGGTCGGCGAACTCACTCATGAGTTCAGTTAGTCAGAATCATTTGTACTCAAACTCACACATGAGTTTGAGTTTGAGTGAGCGCGAGGCCAGTGTAGCATGGTGAGTTTGAGCTTGAGTACTCAGAGTTTGAGCCCAACTGAATTTGAGTACTCGTGAGTCCGAATGAGTTCTCAGTCTATTTTGAGTTTTGAGCACATTTCGAGTTTGCATACTGAGTAGATATTGAGTTTGAGTACATTTTTAGCTCTGAGTACATTTTGAGTTTTGAGTCCGAGTGAGTTCTGAGTTTTGCGCTCCTGTGAGTTTGAGTTTGTGTGAGTGCAGATGTGCTGCTCAGCATTGAGTCTGAGTTTGAATGAGTGGTGATTTGAAAAAAAAATATTGTGAGTAAGTTTGAGTGAGCCACGCCAACTTTGCCGAGGCATGCTCGAAGGGCAGTCACGTTGATAAGGTTCCCCTTCAGCTACCCAGAATCATCGCACGGTGGTGTGCGGTTTTTTATTACCTCCTTCCCAAGAGCACCCAATAAAACACCGGTGAAAATATTCACACCATATACATAGCTCCATGGAACAAACGCTAAGAGTCTACGAGCTTTGTTATAAAAATTATTTTATGTGCTTGGTGGTTTACCCTTACCAGCCAATGAGAAAGACCGATCTACACTTTCCGCACTTCGACAAACATAAATAAATTTTAGACGCCCCCTCGTGTCAACTGAATTGTTGGAGGGCAAGGTCATGCATTATCGAGCTCCAAATAGTGTGGAGGCCAATCGACAACAACACCCATAGCGGTATACTTCTTAACCGTTCTCTGCAAACAACAACAGCCGTGTGACTGATGGGCTCATCAGAATCTCCCTATGAATTGTTCCATAAACGTTGTATCGTAGGTATACCGCCGCTACACCATACAAAAATGCGTGCTCAATTGCCTCAGGCTGTTTCAGTCTAATCCCTACCATACAAGAAGCACCGCTTTATACATCCCCTTAGCAGCGGGCGTGGTGGCTGCGTGTTGGATCACCATTATTGAAGTGTTTCCACACGTTTAACCTTCCACACGTTTAACCTTCTAGAAGACATTCTGGAATTTAAATTTCAAGCTTGTCTTTCTATCCAGTAAACACTGGTCAGAGTTTCCCACAGTGCAGCATTGTTTCAAAATTTCATTCAACTGTATAAGATACTCTCATTTTCTAGAACTTTGGTTTGAAGTTGGGCGTCATTCCTGGCATATATTGACTTGTTTGGGGCCTACTATGCCTCTTCTTCTGTCCGTCGGGTCTTGTGTGTGTGCCATGGACTTCAAACAATAAGTCAACGTGGGTAAATAATGCTTCCACATTATTTGTAGGAAAAATGCGTTTGGCATTCTCAAGAAAAGCATAACCTTAATGCGTTTTTTTGGCGCGGTTGAAGAAAAAGAGAATTAATTTGTACAGTTGCAATCTATGCTTTCGGGAATTTGGGCGGTTGCAATAAGAATAGTTTCAACCGTCGAAAAAAGCAGATGCACCTCCGAAAACAGTAATATTTCAGCGTTTAGCAGCAGCACTCTGGCACATATTGAAGCAACATTCACAAGAAGTGCCAAAACAAAGCAACGTTGTGTGCGAAACACTGAATTAAATGCCTCTCCATAGCTCACTATGTTACAATAATACCGGAGACGACGCTACGTTCGCATGTCGAATAGTTCACAGACGACTGGATTCCAGGCCATTCTCTTTCAGCTGCGAACTTCCGTCGTGATGTGTATGCCATATATGATTGTAGAACAAAGCGCTCTTTCCATTTTGTGTTATACAATACGCTAGTGCCTACATCGGCAGAAGTTCAAGCCCGTCTGGTTTAGTTGCCTCCTTGCATGCATACTATTCCTTCTTTCTCATTGAATGAAACGTTTATTTACAAACAAGCTGAAGCATATATGAATGGTGTTGTGACTCCTCTTCGTCACCCCTCGCAGCAGACGACGCTAACGATCATCATTTCATTACGCTTCACGAGCTGCCCCATGCTCATGTGGCTGCGCCGGCTCGCGCCCGCTTCTTCTTCTAGATTCCATTAAAGCCTCATCGGATCACGACGTGTGGCTCCCCTTCCTGAGCATCGCGCCGCAGCTGGAGGACCCAGAGGTCCAACACATGGTGCCGAGAACCCGGGACTTCTAGACGACGCCAAGCCCATCGACGCACGGAGCCGCAAAAGCCCAGAAAAAGACGCGGCGCCTGCGATCTTGGCGAGTTCCCAGCTTGGTGCGGCCGAATGGAACGACGGCTTCGACGACGACGCAGCCTACGTGCGCAACTTGATGGCCTTCTAACGGAAGCGGAAGGCCACATGAGTGGAAACAGAGAGGCGACGGCAGGAGCGGTGAGTGTACTGCTCGAACGAATCAATGCATTTTATGGCCAGCTAGAGAAGTTGGACGAGGCGATCTTTCAAGAGACACCGGATGACCTAGTAGGCAGCGAGACGACAGACGCGGGACAATACCGCGACAGGGTTGTCACCGCTACCGCGAACCTTCGTCTCAAGCTGCAAGAATCCCGGTCTTCAACGCCACGTCCGATGACCGTCCAGCCATCACCGACTGGCAAATGCAAGCTTCCCCAGCTAGAGCTTTTCAAATTTGACGGGAACCGCAGATCGTGGCAGCGATTCTGGACGCAGTTTTCGGCAGCCGTCCACAACAACGACGAGCTCAGCACGGCTGACAAGTTTAACTACTTGAGTAGCCTCGTGACTGGAGCAGCTGCATCGTCCCTATCTGGACTGCAAGCGACCGAAGAGTGCTACAAGGACGCCATTGAAATATTGAAGAAGCGTTTCGGGGATGACCGCATCATTGTGCAAGATCATCTGCGAGGCCTCCTGGACCTGAAGGTGGTGTCGTCGTCATCCGACGTGCTACAACTGAGGCACCTTTACGATCGGGTCCAGGTTCATATCCGAAGCCTCAATGCGCTTGGCACGAGCTCTACGACCTACTGCACCATGCTGCGTGAAATCCTGCTAAGGGTACTACCGGCAGACATGGTCCTGTAGTTCCATGAGGTGCGCAAGACGCCATTTTCCCCAGATGGCGCTTCATCGAACCCACACGGCGACTCATCCGGTTTAACGGCCTCCCCCGACCAGGAGCTTCAAGTGCTTCTGGAATTCCTCGACCACCAGCTTATGTGTCGAGAGGCTGTTGCTGAATGCCCGGAACAGAAACTTCATCGCACACCAGACAAAGAAGCACAAAAACCAAACCACCCGTGTGATGTTCCCACGGCAGCTGCTCTACAAAGCTTAGTGAACCGGCCGTAGCAGTGCTTCTTTTGCCACTCTGGAGCACACTCTTCCGAAGCCTGTGATGCCGAAGAGCTCAGCCTTTCGTGCAAAAAGGAGATGCTCGCCAAAGCTGGACGATGCTTCCGTTGTCTCAAGAAGGGTCACTTGGCGAGAGATTGCAGAAGCCAGCTAAAATGTGGCAAGTGCACGAGAAGGCACGCAAGATCCGTGTGACCGGCAGACAGCACTAACAACGACATGGAGAACGTGACGTCTGCACCGGTCAACCTGGTCGCGAAACAAGCAGGCTCCGTCGTGCTGCTGCAGACACTCTCAGCCACAATAGCAGCGCGAAAACGTCACGACGCTACCGAGTTCTGTTCGATGGAGGATGCCAGCGTAGCTTCATTACTGACAGTGCTTCTGAAAAACTCGGTTGCAAACCGCTGGGCGAGGAAACGTTGACCGTAGGTGGGTTCGGAGGTCAACACACACGGAAAACGATGAAGGTGCGAGTTCTCCTTTTCGCTGCAGACAACAAACGTCCAATCAGCATCGAAGCCCTGGAAGTGGACACGATTTGCAGCGAAACCATCCCTGTACCAGGAGAAAGAGTTTTAAAGGAGATGAATAATATGCACATCGATACGAAGGCTCTTTCGGTACGAGGAGTGGAGGATAAACAGATTGCGGTCCTTGTCGGGTCAGATTATTATTGGGAGCTAGTGACCTATACCGTCAGACCTGTGCAGGGAAAGCTGAATGCGGTGAAGACTAAATTAGGATGGACTGTACAAGGCCCTTTGCCTGTTTTTTCCGACTTCGTCCAGTGTTCCAGTGCTGTTCTGTCCGTTGAAGACCACGTGGTCTCGAAACTTGTGACTCCTTTAAGGGATCATGAGAGCATCGGAGTCAAGGCCGAAGACAAACGAGCGACGGGCAGCGATTTGGCGCTGGATAAGTCAGAGGTCATCAAGTGGACATCTCCCCAACCAGACCATCCGCTACCCTACTTAGGCTCGTGGAAAATGACTAGGGCGCCTTTTGGTGCAACTTCGAGTCCTGTCCTCATGACGGCTGCGTTGAAGCACCACTTTAAATCATTGGGAAACAGCTACCCACTGACAGCCCGACTGCCGAAAGGCTTCTAGACGGTCCTTTCATTGGAGCAGAGTTCCCTACAAAAGAAGCGATGCACCAGAATAAGGTCTCCCGAGAAGCGTCAACGAACACGAGAAAATTGGCAAGCAACGACCCTGTTGTATCCTCCATTTCGGAACAAGAAACGCCATCATCGGAAAAGTCTTTTTTCCTCGCTTTCTGGAGCCTCGAAAGTTCTACGATTTCACAGCAACAAGCAGTCGGACACCTTTCCGATCAAGTCCAAGATAATCCTGCACTCCAGCGAGTTGGCGCTATAGCCAGCAGAAAATCTTCGTGAGCGAACGTCTGAATTACGAACCGAGTCCAAAAGACGCAAACTCAGAAAGAAAGAACGAGTCAGAAGACGTCATGCCGAGCACAAAGAGAGGCTTCAAGTGAAAGTTCACATGGTCCAGACAAGGAGCACAAAACCCTCGGTCGTTACAAAACCCTCACAACGGGAACCTGGCTTGCAAACGAACTATGGCGTGACTTGAAGGTGCAGCAACACGCCCGATGGTATAAGCACCGGTGGCGGCAAAAACGATCTCGGCATCAGAGGAGTGATGATACCAAGGATATCACGCCCAACCAAGCAAAAGAGACGCCCTCGAAGAAAAACTTGGGCTACACTGTGAAAGCCAACGTCCAATACAACTCTGTAGTTTGGGAGAAATCTCATTGGTAGACTTGATGGCATCGTCGGGCCCAGCAGTGTACGTTTTTCGTGGGGCACTACACCCAAGCGTCCCGTACCCCCACTTAACCCTCTGGAAGCCCCTTAGCACCATCTGTCGGCGGGGGAGACTGTTGTGACTTCCTCTTCGTCACCCCTTGCAGCAGACGACGCTAACCATCATCATTTCATTACGCTTCACGAGCTGCCGCCTGCTCATGTGGCTGCGCCGGCTCGCGCCCGCTTCTTCTTCTAGATTCCATTAAAGCCTCATCGGATCACGACGTGTTGCTCCCCTTCCTGAGCATCGTGCCGCAGCTGGAGGACCCAGAGGTCCAAGAAATGGGAACTCTGGCGGACAGGTTGTACTTATCAATTTACATTACCGCCAGGAACTGCGGTGATGGCATCCGAAGTGACCCGAGAAGCTTTAGCTCTAGCCACGCGGCAAAACGGCCTGTAGAATGCCCCTGGAAGTGTTGTTTATGCCAAATTTTGTAATGTTTACAGCGTGGGTGGGACCAAAAATTAATATTGCTTTGTAGAAAACAATTCATGAGAAAGTTGTTCTCGGAATCACTTTCAATGGCCAGCATTCGTGCTCTATAATGGCCCACATGGTCGCGGACGCTCGTAACTATTAAAACGCTCAGGCGATCTGGACCAGAGTAATTAAATTCGGGTCCCGTTTCCTTCCGCCATTTGTAAAGGGCGCCTACGCAGATGTAGCAACTTCTTGTCCTTCCACGGTCTGGGAAAGGCCCCCAGAAAAGTTATTAGCTTTCCCCATCAATAGGGAACCTTCAGGGGAAAAGGACTATCAATTTCACGTTTTCACGGATGGATCAAAATCAAACAACAAAGTAGGTGCGGCTTTTGTGGTTACGAATGAAAATTTGAGTATGGTAGATTTTTGCTAGCATAGTTTACCGAAATTTTGCGACAACGTTCAGGCTGATGAGGTAGCATTGACTAAGGCAATAGAGTATGCAAGTTGCAAGGAACGTAAAAAGGTACAAATAATAACGAACAGCCTTTAAGCATTACAGGCCATCAGCAATACGTATAATGAAAATGCCACGATTTTGGAAGGTAACAAACAAATAGAGAACAATAAGTGTAAGGGTATAATCCAACTGGCACACACAAGGGGTCTTTTAGGCAATCCGGGAAACGAATTAGCTGACAATTTCACAAAAACAGCAGCCCAGCAAAGAGAAACACTTACGATTCCGAAGATAAAGCAGCTGTGCCACTTGCCTAGTTTCACACTTCTATTTGGTTCTCTTTAGTCTTTGCTGTACTCAGCGTTGTCTTGCGATTTATGTTGGTAAAGGCCTTCGTACGGCTGGCAGTATGTGTGTTTGGAAAATGCGTGTGTATGTTGTACACCTGGGCCTCACGTTTTTTTTTGTTTTTTTTTTTACTGTGCTTAACTCTGATGTATCTAAGTTATTGTTCTTCCAGTTTTTGTCGCTCAGTCGCACTGCCGTTGCTGCTCACTTGAATTCTATACCTTGGCCTTCCGAATGTTTTTACTGTGTTTCTTTCTTCTACCCTGAATTTCTTGTTATCCAAGCTTTCTGCAAATGGGCAAACCTTCGCGTTATTACATTTGTTTGAGTGTCAGTGACTAGACATGCTTTGTCACGATGTTGTGTTACTTTCTGTGTATTTCATGTTATTGATGACCACCCTATATTACTCTTTGAAGTTTGTACCCCCCTTACTCAATGCTCTCATTGAGCTTGTAAGGTATCAAATATAAATAAAAAAATAAATAAATAATTTAAAGGAAATAATTTGCAAAAGCTTTAGACAGATGCAAAAAGAATCGGTTGAGGAAGTTTGAAGCAATCAGGCGTACCAATGGGTCCCCAACGTTAAAAATACCCCAAGTAACTTCCCAACAAATCATTTTTTATCACAAGCAGTGATAGGCTATGGCAGGTTCCCCCACTATTTGTATAGTTTTGGGGTTAACGACGATAAATAATGCAGTTGTTAGAAGGAAGCTACAGTTGTAACAATTACTTAGACGACTGTCTAAGGATGAAATCCCTTATAGGTAAATTTAAAGAAGAAACTAAGGCATCAGTAATCAAAACAAAAACAAGAAATAATAAACGACGAAAAGCTAACGGAGTTCATTGTACAAATGGTAGAAGAGATTAATAAAATATTGTAGCTAAAAAATAGGTAAATGGGTATTCCACCGTGCTCACTATTGATTTCACCCCCTGAGGGGGAGAACGGTTCACTGCCGCACAAGACCACCACAACACTAAGGGGCTCCACATGGCAAACCTATATCCATCAAACAAAAGGTGGGTATTAAATAGAAGGAAAACCTATAGAAGGCCAATCAACACTTGGAAAAAAACGATATGAAATTATTGAAACCACAGACTCCCGAGGCGGCTGGCAAACATTTTGCCAGTGGCGGTCTCATAGGGCGTCAGGAAGTGGAGAAAAAAGACGAGGAGAAAATAGGTATAAGCCTCTATCGCAGGGTCATCACGCTCAGCACTTCTACCTAGTACGTGGCCACCAGCACGATAGAAGTGGGGCGGTGGATTTTTTAATATTCCTTCTCGTGCTGGAGGTGGACTTCCGCAGTAGCACAGCTTTAGGCAGTCTATACCGCACAAGGTGCAAAAAATGCTCCAATTCGAGTAGGTGCAACAATGCATGGAGACCCAGGGAATAACGCGGAAACGAAAAAAAAGAATGAAGTAACTCGAAAAGCACAGAGTTTGTCTGAGTTAGTGACCCCCTGGCATACCTAGGCAGGAAGGTGCATTTCGTGGCAAGAGGTAGACAAATACCCTCCCACGTGGGACATATGTTCAAAGAAGAACACGGAATTCTATTGGAGTACTGGGAAATATCACAAACATAGTGGGCAGGGACTTAAACAGGAATATCAACCAAGCCTGGCCATTCAGGAGGGCACAATAGCAATTGCGGATCTAATGGTGTGGTTTAGTGCTTTTTCAAGAAAACGTGAAGACCAAGTAAAAAGGATTACACAGGAAATTAGGAAGGGTTAAAAAGGGGATGAAAAAAAAACTACTGTAAAAGGGTAGAACTATACATGTACAGTAAGGTTTAAGGAAGACAGCAAGAGGTTACAGGGGCCACACCAGCTTGAAAACATGTGAGGTTAGCTAAAGAATCGCGTTGATTTTATCCCGTAGCCGTGTGCACGAGCTGATGTATTAGTGATAATAAGCGGTAATCACGACATAAGAGCAATAGTGTGAAATTACGTTAAAGTAGGGTGTAGAAATTATGAAGTGAGTGTAAGTTTGAGCAGTAGGTAGTAGAGGAAGGCCTGCAAATTTCCGTAAAAACGAGTTGCAACCATAATCAAGATAGCTCAGGTAGGGAAATCAGTAACAGAAACAAGGTGAAACCACAATCAAGAGAGCTCACGTTGGAGCATCAGTAACAGCAAGAACTAATATGAAGGAAAGGGGAGGAAAAACACGATGAAGGGGGGTGGGTGAAGTAATCAGTTTCTGAGTTTACAGGAGGTCTTCCAGGGCACAAGAGACAGCAGGACAGGGGAAGATGCAGATCGTCATCACGGCAGAGAATGAAGACGGAAAAAGGATCAACTGATCAAGAGGAGTCAACATGGAGCATGAGATTTCACCATCCAGGAAGCACTTAAACTGCATATATAGGTGCATATCAAGATCACATGTATGAAGAACGACATGTTGATTTAGAACTGAGATTTAACATATTCGTTTAAATAAATACCGCGGATTGCCTCCCATCCCTTGGCTTGGTTTCTCTTGATAGATGTCTCTTAATGCTTCTTTCTTTTTTTCTTTTCCTGTCTTTCAAAAACACTTTTAGGGGCGAAGCTCCTCTCGCTCGGGACCTGTCCCGGCCGCGTATTCCCAAACCATATCCCGTAGTCCCCCCGGCCGACCACACCCTCTAAGCAGGGGCACAGCCAAAGAGATTAAAAAATTGAAATTTTTTAACCTCCTCGGACGCCGCACCGTGACGTCTCTACCTATATGTGCGCGACTTCATGCGAGGTGTATTTTTTCTTTTTTCCCCCTCCCCTTGTTTCGACTGCTTGGCAGGCGGCCGATGGTTTCGCTCCGTAGGCGGGGCTGGAGTGCGGCGCTGGGGAAGCTGACGCACATGTGGTAGAAGCTAACCTTTTGTACCTGAGCCAATTGATCTCTCCGCGCTTTTCTTGCGCACCTGCATGTTGTCGCTGACCTCCGATCGTGTTCCTAAATAAGCGCTCGACTCGGTGCTCGAAGTGCGCTCGCGCGGATGGACGCTTTCACGCGCTTGTGGCAGTTATACACGGTCCGGAAAGCAAACACCCTCATTGAAAGCTTATTCTACAGCACACAGAAGGGTATACAATTGAGTTGGGTCTTCTTTCACTATATACATACCTGAAAACACCATTCGGTCCTGCAGGTAAGGATTACAAGAAAGGCAGCCAATTACCCATGACTAAATTTACAAACTGTCCTACTCTTGCGAAATATTACAGCTGCATGAGGTGCTACATTTTGGTACTTTCATAAGCACTATTACATTGAATTTCGTTAACATTAACTTCATTGCATTATTCTTTATCAGGAACAGTGCCACTAAGCAAAACATTGACATTTTGTTAACAGCAATGGCAGGTGTGAATCGTTCTTGCAAGGGTGATACGTTGATAAGAAAGACCCCAGCTCAAACGTACACGTTTTAGACTCGGTCATGAATTCTGCATAATTTGCACTGCTGGTCATAAAAATTTAGGGGAACAATATCGAAAATATATACCAACCAAGTGCTAAGTAATAGTTGGATTGTACAGCAACTGAAGTACTCGAGGAGTTTGATATATGTCTTCTGTACAGGGCTATTGACCACAGTCTCTTCACTGAAGCCACCAGGCCGAGTTTGATATCGGTAATCATGCGTGCTACCACTCACGCTGTTGCCAATGTCAATTAGTTATTTTTAACAATTTGTGCTTCATGCAGACAGAGATTTTGCTGCATAAGATACGTCATTTATAAATAAACAGCTCCAGCAGGACCCGAATGGCGCTGACGCCCCCCCTGTAATCGGGAAGGCACACCAAAGCGTAACCACTTATTTTGGCTCTGTCAATTATTCGACCGTAATCGCCACCAGCTTTTAACTCTAGGTCCCGCCCCTGCGACTGAACAGGAAAATGTTAGTGGGGTCCGTGGCGATCCCACCGCACTAGAAGCAATTACCGAGTACACCCTTGAAAACAGACTCTACAAATTGGTGTAGCAGGCTGGCCGACTTCCCCATTCGGTATACAATGTGAACTGTCTGCAGCGTGCACTGTTTTCAGTGTGAAGCGCATTGATGTGAAGTGTGAAGCGCTTGAATACAGAATGCAATTTTTTATTCATTTGAATAGCTCGTTTGAATAACACTGACTTTTAACGCAAACTTCACCTAAGTATTCTATATAATTTGGGAAAAAAAGAATAGTTATGTAACCCACTAGCTCATTTTCTACACTAGAAGCTCTGACGGAACATGGGCAGCAGTGCCGTTGGCTGAGGATGACAAAATCAAACACAAGTTATACCAGGCTTTTAAGCTTGCAGATGAAACTATTTGCACTTAATTTAAATGCGTGATATTTTTATAACTGTAAATGTGCTATGGTTACAATGGAAGTTACAAAAGTGCGCTGTCCGCACTCACTCTGTTTTTGATCGGATGTGCACGTGGTTTATTTTCGTTACGGTAGACAGCAATTGTTTCGTGAAAACCTGGCTTATCTCGACAAACTTTGGTTTCACGGGCTTGCAAACAATCAACGTTTAAGTTGCTGCGTGGGTTTCAAAATATGTTTCGCTGATGTGGTCCTGATTTAAGAACCATCGGATGTTTCACTGGTAGATCAGGTTTCCACTGTTGTTTGGCATCTTGTGCCTCTTCAAAAAGTGGCAGAGAGTGCTCTGCGCTAAAGCTAGAGGGTACGATAGGTTGGATTTGATCAGTTGCTTCTTAAATACCATCTGATTGAAATGCTGCCTTTAGCGTCGCTTCCAGTTCCGCGAGACGAAACTTTGGTGGCAGTTTTTTGTTCAATTTTTCACGCGCTCGCACGTGCTCATCACGACCCTTCTGTTTTACGGCAATTGCGCCTATGAAGGACTCCTTGGGGCACAGCACGGACCTTGGCGCCCGACCGCCGCGCATCCCGGTCTCTCTCGACACATCGATTGATTGATTGATTGTAGGGTTTAACGCGCCGACGCAACGCAGGCGATGAGGCGCGCCGTAGTGGAGGGCTCCGGATTAATTTTGACCACCTGGGGATCTTTAACGTGCGGCGAAATCTCGAACACACGGGCGTTTTTGCTTTTCGCCTCCATCAGAAAAGCGAAAGCCGCGGCCGGGAATCGAACCCGCGACCTCGTGCTCAGCAGCGCAACTCCTTAGCCACTGAGCCACCGCGGCGGGTCTCTCAATACATCACAACCTCTCTTCTCTCTCGGTGTGCTTTTCTTTGGGATTCCCTTCTGCCGCCAGCCACTGTCACTGGAAGCTTTTGATTGCCCGGGTCGTGAGGGCTACGGGGGGGGGGGGGGGGGAAGGTGAACGACCCCGAATGACGCAGATGATGATGGTAGCCTCGGGGTGTATAGAACATACACCGTAGATCGCACCTTCTCTCCTCCGTCATCGTCGACGTCTTCTTTTCGACTCCATGACACTACTATGCCTACAACCATGACCCCAAGTGCATGTTGGTAATTTATTATTCCGTTTGTTGTGTTTCTGCAGTTTTTAAATGTTGGTTCATGGGCTTGCAAAACTTTTACAGACACTTGGCTCTAAACGTTAGTAGTTGTAAAACTGCTTACACAGATAGAATTTTTGAACAGTGGAGCTGCTTAGGCCGAGCACTATTCGTCCGTCGCTACAAGAAACGTCGAAGTATGAAAAAAAGTGAGCAAGAAGCTCACGAGAAGAGTCTTGGAGTGCGCACCTTACGAAGAAAATGTGGTAAGAGAGGTCCTCGAAATCCAATCCGGGACATCTATTCAGCGAAAACAGCAACCGACTCATTTTGTCACACAAATGGCCTCACAGGTACGGAGTGAGCAGGGGTAGAGAACAAACACTTGTGCAGCCAATTCGGAAAAAAAAATTGTGGGAGTGGCAGAAATCGAAACTGGGTCCGTAATTGGCGTTTATCCGAACGAGGTATAATCTTATTCCGTGAGCAAAGAATTTTGTTTGAGTTCGTAATGCGGGTGTTGCCTTGGACTTGGACGATGGTTCCAGCGCGTGTTAGTGCGGTCCACTTTCGGAGAAATCTGAAAGCCTGTGGAGGAAACAATCCGGGCATCTTAGTAATTTAGAACTTTCTGTTGCAAGTTCTTTATTAAACATCAAGTGTCACAGCCGCGTATGTGAAGAAAACTAAGAAGCCACCATTTCCTCTGATTCTCTAGTCTTGCACCCCTCTGTCTTTGAAAGACCTTGCTTTATTCAATTTGGATAAATTTTAAATATTTTGAGTGTATAATTTTATTATGTCCTGTACATTTTTGGATGAATGGAGCAACCCATGTTTGCTTAGTTATTAGTATGCATCTCAAGAGAATTATTCAGTTGCTATATGGCATTAGCTATTCAGTTTAATTTCTTACGCTTCACCTATGAAACTGTTCGGGGCGGTATCGTTCCAAATAGTATTTCACGATGGCGGCGATGGGTGCCTTCTCCCAAGATTACACCCGAAACACAATTGGCATCTGTTCACTAACTGGCAAGAATAAGTTATTTTTAGTTGTGATTCTGGCTTATCTGTGAGTGGAATCGGTTTGGCCCGAAGGGTAAAATAAAGACAGGCTGCTCTCTCGTAGTAATGGAAAGACACCGATGAGGATTGCTGTACTGCATGGGAGCAGTACGTTTTGATTTTCACCCAACCGACCAAACCGTTTCCGCTCACTGACTGGTTACATACAGCCACTATTATAATTACAGTGACTCTGCCTGGTTAGTGCGAAGAAGCGGTTTGTCCGTTTGGGTTAAAGTCAATAACGACCACTTCCGTCGCCACGATCATGCAACCCTATTTAGACCATTATGATCAGCCTTTGTACAGAAAAAAGTATTGGTATGGTTGCAGGACTCCAGGAAAATTTTATAATAGTCTCCGCCGTAGCGTTTTGAGCAGTTCAACCTCACTAAAGCATTCTCAAGCGCTGAGCTTTGAAAAAAGGAACTTATCAATAAATAAAAAAAATCAGTGGAAATACAGGCAATTGCTATCTCAACGTTGTAAAAACACTGCATAAAGTAAATGTTGTAGTAACGTCTCAAACTACTTCAGCGTTGTGTGTACCCAATGTCACTCAATTCTTTTTAATGTTCTTTCCGCTCATTGTGGCCATTATTCCATCACTTGTTTGAAGTAATTGCGGTACAAACTATTTCAGGTATTGGTAAGCATAGAGCTGGAAAGAGTATCACTTGAGCCTTGCGTTTCCTTTAGTTGAGCGTGCTCTCGAGACATT
Organism: Haemaphysalis longicornis; assembly: GCF_048455015.1. Lineage (NCBI taxonomy): Eukaryota > Metazoa > Arthropoda > Arachnida > Ixodida > Ixodidae > Haemaphysalis > Haemaphysalis longicornis. The sequence goes on along the minus strand of NW_027526353.1, from coordinate 1,444,206 downwards.
GAAAAAGAAATATTTATTCAAGACTTACATTTTCAATACTGGAAAATGTGAACACTATTCAGCCCGGCGAAAGTAAATGACGAGCAAAGGTTTAGAGATAGTAATAACAAAACTTGTGATGCTTTTATTACTTTCCTCATCATAATGATTCAGGGCGGTCAAAGTGGCTTACAGTGATATACACTGATCGGCCTTCCTAGCCTGCACACATTTTCTTCGATCGTGTCAAATCGATGAACGTACACCGCCTGCCGACGGTTATGCTGGATGTGTGTGGGATTGCAAGCGAAATGTTTTAAAGACGATAGTCTTTCTTGGGCTACTTACACCCAGAAAGTTTGGTCTGTCTGTATGTATGTCTGTCTGACTGTCTGTCTGTCCGTCTGTCTGTCTCTCTGTAACTCGATTCAACCACCCGGCCAAAGTAAAATGCTTAGTGCGCAATAGTCTTATACACTCACAGCCAAATGTGAACGTCTAAGCACGGTTTATATATTCATACTTGTCAACTTTCTTGAACAAGAACAAGACATTACGCAAATATAAGACAGGAAATTAGTACACAAGAGATATTTACAATGTTCTTTTATTAAAAAAAACATGGATGCTTGGTTTTTCGATAGCAAATGATATTCTACATCTAATGCAGATCAACGCGTACCGCCTGCTGTTGCCCGCGCCACCTCCTGGCGGCATATGAGAAATCACACGGCAACAGCAACTAAAGGTTCCGCTAGCTAGGCTTCACATTCCGCTTGGACCGCACGTGGAGCACGGCAACGCGGTTCTATAAACTTTGAAGTCGGCCGCCCCGATTCACGCATGTTTCCGCCGTACTGCAGCGCTGGCATCGAGGAACCCCCCCCCTCTTCCCCCCCACTCCCCTGTAGCAGTGGAACGCGGTGAATTCAAATCGCCTTGAGCAACCCTTTAGTGTGTTTACCTTGGGATGAGCGCGACGGAACAGGAACAGTATGAGAGGTGAGCCGGAAAGCGAAGGGGGACATTTCCTTGGCAAAGTCTCCAAAGGCTATCATCTTTTGACGACATTTGAAACGAAAGGAGCAGATACACGGCCAATTTTTTGACACGAGACGCCTCAACTTCATAAGTCCGGCTAGCACACAGGCACACTGATTTCAAAAAGAAAGGACAGCGCAAAGTGGACCAGACGAAACGTTCCACGTATGACCACTTCTACAGTGTTCTTTCCTCAATAATGTATCGCAACTTCCCAGTAGTTGCCCCTGCTCCAAATTAGAACCACGGTCAAGAACCCATTCTGTGCCATTACGTACACGCACCCATGGAGCGAGGACAGTCCACGAGCAGCTAAGCCCTGCTTGAGGATCATGAATGCGAAACCATTGAGGCGTATATAAGGTGTTGTGGTACTTCTACACAAACCAGGCGTTCTCGTGACGTTTCATACCTTTGTGACTTCACCCAGTGCGCTTTAAAGCATTAGAGAGATGATGATGATCATATATATCGATTGCCAGTCTGTTCGCTCGTTTGGCTACGCCCCTCTGCTGCCCTACCTTATCGGTGTTTTGTAATTCTTTACGGACACATATAGGTGCTGCCGAGATAAAGTACGGGAGTGTGGAACGCCTCGCTGTAATGGGCACCTCCCGCTGGCAATACACGCGGTGCCCCGAATATAACACTTGCGTTTCTGGACATCATAGGTCGGTGAACTCATTTGTGAGTACTAATTTGGGCTCATTTGTACTAAAACGCCCGAGTGTGTACAATGATGAGTGAATACGTACCCCGGTTAATAAAGGGAGTACGTTAAAGTGTGAGTACAAACCGGGTATAGTATTTATGAGTACCGTAGTCGTTAGTAAACATGCGTGTGTGTACATTATTGATAAGTCATGTACTCGCTAGTGATACGCTCGCCAGTAGAGTACTTATGAGGGCTGTGCGCATGAGTTCTGTACTGGCGACTGCATAACTCGCTAGAAAAGATCTAATAGTTACATAACTCGCGATAACAGTACTCATAAGGAGTGAACTGGCGAGTATATTACTCGTGAGTAAAGCACTCGCAAGCAGATTACTCGTGTTTATAGCACCCGTGAGTACAGCACAGGCGAGCACACTACTTGTGAGAGAACACTCGTTAGTAGAAACTTCCCGAGTGCATGCAGTCGGGAGTCCCGCATCACTTCAACAACAATGAAAACAGTTGAACTGGAGTTGGGACACAGGCGCCATGTCACAAACATTTCGCGCTGCCGTTGAGCCAATCAATCACAATGACACTAAAATCAGGCAAAGAAAACTTCCCGCTCTCCATGCATTGTCTTGTAAATCTTGTTTCTCCGTGCCCTATTCGGCGGTGTTAGCCCTTTTCAGAACTCGCTCGCAACGTTGGTGCACGGCTAAAATACTGAGTAGGCGGCGGCAGGGCGGGCAGCGCGACGTCGGTGCTGTTGTCTGACGGCATGGGTTCATTTTGGCCGTTATGTCGTGTTTACACATACGCTGTTTGGGAACGCGTGGGTTTCTTCATTGCGCTTTCTCTCTGCGAAGTGCTATAGTAAAGAGGCGGGGGAGGCCGCTAAGAATTCATGCACTACGCACGCTGAAGCCGTTCTTTCTCGGTCTTCAGCAGTTTTCACAGACGCGCGTAGCGCTGTGTTGTTTTGTGAGCCAAACGGCTCATGTAAACCGTCGTGAATAACTTTATTTGTGTCAAATTGGCTGCATGTTTTGTCCGACTGAAATTGTTCGCACCGTGCCGTTGTGCCCAGTGATGCAAGAATTTTGCTGATGTACGTGCGTCCATCTAGTCTTATTAGTCTCCTATGGTGAAACATGCCGCTCAGATATGCAAGGACTATCATCTCATGCAGTGCCATATCTAAGTGGACATACAGCGCTGCCGTGCAGCCACAGCGGTAAAACTTTCCCATGCAATGAATGTAAACATACATGCGCAATTAAGCTCACGTGTGCGTTGTGAATTTGAAAGAATAACTCACAGCTGAACGCGTGCGACGCTTTGTTTCGCCTCGCATTGTCGAAAGGCTCTGCCAAGTGGCTGCTGGACAAGCACTTCCTTTTCGAATGACTTCGATGTGTCCCATATTCGTTTCGCCACTGCTCCTCTATGCCGCCGTTTAATTAGGTAGTTAATAACGCTGAATTACGCAGCTTGTTCTTCACCTACTGAGGTTACCGCCTAGTTTAATCTGACACCGGGGAAGGCCTCGTGGAGGGGGCATTATGCCAGTTAAAGACGCCTGGGTTTTCGCTGAAGCTTGCACCTTGGAGCCTGTCCGTAAAAGACGACACCACGGCCTTTTTTCATGAATACAACCATCCACGAATGAATCTCCAACTTTTTGTAGAGGCAAACAACATGCGTAATCATAAACGAGAGCAAACAAGTGGAACGACGCTTTTTGAGAAAGAATACGACATACCCGAAGACCATTCAGTATCCGAAGAGCCACGAACGCCCGAGGAGGAAGATTTGGTTACCTTGCGTATCGAAGCAGAGGCGGCTTCAGTTTTAAATAAACATCAAGACGCTGCGTTAGATTCCCTCCGATGGGCAACAGTAGAGGCGTGGCCGAGACAAATCACCTTTCCACCTAAAAAGCGAGCATTCCCACGTGCTCATGACGTACTTTCTACTCACGTATCCGTATGACGAGACCGAGTCAGTAAGAGTCCAAGAACTGTTCTGTGCTACACCAGTTTATTGACGCCCAGAAATGGGCCAGACGAAACTGTGTGAGCAAGGAAATTAGCTGGTTTTCGACGAGGACGGGATATCTCAAGCTACACGGAGAGTTCTGGTGGAAGTACAGGAAGAAAGAGGACTGTCACAATCGATCAACTTCTCACGGCATGAAAATAATAAGGTCTTTATGACATTTACGGACACGCGCGCTAAATTACGAGTTTCCGAACCACGACATTCGAAAGCATCGACTCCACGCTGGCCTGGAATATGTGAATCATCTCCAGCTATGTTATTTTATATGTGTGCACTCTGTTTCTTGTGAGATGTTTCCTCACATAAAGTGATTTTTTAAAGCGTGTTCTGTGTCTCCAACAACTTGCTTAAGCGGGGAGACTTGCGATGAGATAGTGGACAGCAATGGGGTGTGCGTCACATCACACGTGAACGAGGAGAAAGTTGTATAAGAAAATGCAACGACAGACTGTGAACACTCCCATTGTGTGATGTGCCACAAGTGAACCGGCAGAAATCCGGCACAGCTCGAAGCATTAAAACGACGAAAGAAGAGGATATCGTGACTGGCGATGAAGAAAGCGTGGATTTGGAGGAGGCACGGTTCGGAATGACACCTGCAATGATGCAGTCGCTGAGGTCTCCCAAAGCCCTCGTTTGGACGCCCGGAGACACAGCGAGACTGCAATGAAAGCCGTTCTACGAACGCGTTGTAGACCAAGCATTAAATCGCCTGCTGCGACCATGAAAAGTTGTGTAGCTTGTGTCGACTACCAAGACGCCACCGCAACCGGTAGTGCACCAGCATTAACTTTTTGACTGCACCAGAGGACGTGTGACGCTTAATTTATCTTAATCTGTCTTTAAAGGGAACTGGAACTTGCGATTACTCACGTTTCCAATGAACATATGTTAGCATTTTTTGTTGTTACGGTAGAGTATACTAGGGCATTCCCTTTGTAACTGCAACGTTCATCTCGTTAATCGTCTCGTCGAGATAAATGTAAGTCTCCGTATTATACGGTATGTCCATCTCAACCACCTGCATCGTTTCTGCAAAGTGAATTCCGAGGACTACCCATCAATAACACCACAGACTACAAATGACCACAAATTAGTCTCCCTACGAATTAGTAGGCCGGCGAATGAAGTCCGGAAGCACCCGCAGTAAGAATTTCGGGGCCCCATGTTTTGCTGGCGTTAATTGCCCCTTAGAGCACGATGTCTCAGACGTAGGTACTTTAACTCAGCAGCAGACAAATGTGGCCTTCATGGCTAAGTAAACACAGATAATGCAGCGGAAGGACTCTGCCGAGCGAGCGGAGAGCGCGGCCTCGAAATCTACGATCGTCATCAAACCTCCCACGCATAGTGGTAGCAATGTGAAGTGGCGATACCTGTGGAAGGCCGGTCGAAGCCATTCGAAAGCGTTCGGCGGAATCGCGCAGTGTGACGCGGAAGGGTAAGAACCGTCTTCCAGAGTGCCCTATCGTCTAAAAGTGACAAGAGCCCTAATTTTTCATTTAACGGTTAGGCTGTCACGATTCTCAAACAGTGGGGCTCTTCGATTTATAGTGTTGGACTCAGCGTGGGTAGTCCGCGGGTAGTACGAGGAATCCCCGAAGTCATAGGGATACATAGGAAAATCGAATGCCGGACTGATTCTCGGGGAGTCCGCGGTGACTCCGAGAGTAAATCGAAGAGCCCCAGTGCTTTCCTGCACGCGTACTGCATTCCCTCCATGGGTTCGTTTAAATGACTCCACACAAGGGGTTATGTTCTGTGGTTCTAATGTAGAGCAGCGTAGAGAACTCTGCAGCTGGGATACAGTAAGAACGTGGTACAAGCTGCCATACTGTACACGTTCCTTCTAGCGAAGTCTCTTCTCACTTTCCCTTATGTGTTGTGTTCTGTGTGTGCTTGCCGAAAGGATGAAGTTGAAGAGTTTCATATCGCAAACATTTCGCTTGACAACCCACACCGATTCAGCACAACTGTCAGCAGGCAGTGCACGTGCATCGACAATATGTGTTTAGTTTTGAAAGGCTCATCCTTGCGTATCAGTGTAAGCCGTTGGGTGAGCCTTGAATAGCTGCGATACCGTTAGCAATTAAACCACACGTTTTTGTAATACAGCCTCTATACCTTTACTTGTCTTGCACCTTCCAATGCTGAATAGTCTGGAACTTGTTTAGTATGGAGAACGCACGTATTGAAGAAAGGTTTGGTTTTTACTGTTTGCCCTGCAGACTTTACTCGAAGAGAAAACCTAAAGTGATATTTATTCCGTGCAACCACAAGATTGCTCCTAATTCGAAGCGAAATTTTTCAATATGAAGAAACGTACCTTGGAATATAAAACAGAACCTGTGCCAGAAGTGCGCATAAGAAAATAATTATGCCCGTAGGGACAACAACGTGTAAAAAAACCTATCCTGTTTTCAATGTTTTATTCGTAAAAAAATGTTAAAATTTTGGTAATGCTATATCTGCTAAATTTTGTTTTTAAGTTTTCGTCTTGGCATCAAAGTAAACAATTTGTATAAATAGCGGTTTAAAAATAAAATGCAAATTAAAAAACTCTTGACCTGCCGCTCTGCCCAATAATAAAAGTAGTTGTACAGTGGTAAAGTAATTAAACAAGTTTTAACCTTACCAAGCATTCAACATTTGTTTTGAATATAATTGCATAATAGCACTTATCTCATGAATCACTCCTGTCTTTCTTCATCAGACTGAGGACGAATATTTAATAAGTAATCACTATGAATTATTGTAACTGTAGGCGGTCAGCGAGAGAAGTTTGAATGCAAAATCAAGGGGGCGGCTCCAGCGCACAGAAGCAATTCCCGCTTTTGTGTTCCACTTTGCGAATGTGCAGTCTGACTTGATTTTACCCAACCGGCCAAACCGCTTCCGCTCAATGAATAGCTAGAATCACACTAATACGTAACGTCGACTGTGTAGAGTTAGTGAGCTAAAACAGTTTGGCATTATTGGTAAAATCAATTTAGACTGCGCCCCTCGCCGCCTAAATGGAACACTCGTAAGTCAGTTACCAGCTTCAACAAGGTTTTATAGGAGGAGCGTTAAAAAATAACCAGAATAGTCAATGTGCCACATAACCATTGAATAATTCTCTAGAGGTGCACGCCTCATAACTGGGCAGACATGTACGCAACATTGATTGATTGTGGGGTTTAACGCGCAGACGCAACGCAGGCGATGATGCGCGACGTACTGCAGTGCTCCGGATTAATTTTCAGCCCCTAGGGATCTTTAACGTGTGCCGAAATATCGTACACACGGGCGTTTCTGCTTTTCACCTCCATCAGAAAAGCGGCCGCCGCGGCCGGGCATCGAACGAACGACCTCATGCTCAGAAGCGCAACGCTTTAGCCACTGAGCAACCGCGGCGGGTCATTCATCGAAAAATATACAAGACGTAATAACGCGGAATAGTGAAACATTTATAATATATCCAAAGTGCAAAAAAGTAAGGCATTTCAAAATGAAAAATTTACGCAGCTCGCTTCTACTGGCGCAAGGCTGGCGAAACAGAAGGAGCGGCGACTCCCTTCCCTTCTTCGAAGACGCAGGTGTTATACCTAAATGTTATTGCCGAAATTGCCACAGAAAGTACTGGAAGGCCGGGATTGTTTCGTCCACAGGTTTTCACACGTCTCCCAAAGTCCAATGCAATAGCACTCGCGTCTTTGCCCTTGCCCTTGGAATGTCGTCCAAGGGCAAAGCCTTCCCCCGCGTTACGAACCCAAAGAAAATGCTGATCACCCGGGAGGCGATGATAGCTCGGATAGACACGGATTTCATAATGCAATAGACCAAGTTTAGATTCCTGCTGCCGCAGCCATTTTTTCCAATTGGAGGCACATGCCATTCTCCCCCGCCGCTGAAAATCTCTGTAAGCTGTCAGTTTCATTGATTAAACTTACCGGGTTTCGAATCCCCGGGCGTCCCTAAACCACAATTGTTATAAAGGGAAACTGAAGTGAATTTGTCAAGGTCCTGCGTAGACTTGTCGCCCATAAACACACTTTTGATCATTTAACCTTGTGATAAGGCGGTATGTATTTTTGAAGTTTGAAAGAAGAAAAACTACCTTGTGTGGTGTGCGGCTGCCACACAAACAGCGGCGACGCCAATACGGGGTGTTGCGTGATTGTACAATGTCCAAGACCACAAGGAAAACCAGTTTCGATTTCGGTAATGGGAAACAAATGCTTGGCATCCAACGTAATCGTTGGATGGAAATGACCTATATCTTAGTAATCGGTATGCCGCGCTCCAGCCATCTTTTGGCTGTAAAAGACGTCAGATAAACCTACAAGCACGCTAAGAATCTTACAATCACTTGCAGAGCCGCACCCGGTGAATGATTGCCCTACGAGGCACCGCAGACACTTAAATTCGACGCGCTTTCCCTCTATCTTTTGAGGTTACCTGGCTCGTGCCTGTATCGTAAGACGTGTGTTCGCACCAGACGAAGGTTCAGCTTTCGGGACTGGGCGGCCAGTAGTGGGTGCTTATGGCAGCAGGACGCCAGCGAGAACTCGCAAGCGCGTTAGTCTTAGCCTGCACGTGTTTTGCTAACTCTCTCGTAGAGCAATGCACGTTAAAGCGCAAGAATGGTGAATTCATTTGAGGAAATAATGCCGAGACCGAAGAACGGAACTTCATAAATATGCATAATGGGGTTTCAAAATTGCTACTTGCAGAACTGTATACCTAGTGCCCCGGAGCAGTCGGGCATAACCCAGCGATTTCAAGCGCGGTAATATCAGGTATACAATGTTTAAGCAGTTCACATTTCCTTTAGTTTCATCTTTTCAAGGAGCCTAGATGAGTACTTGTTGTAAAGCACTTAGACAGTATGTCTCTTCCATTATTCGCACAATATCTCATGTGTAGCGACTGCATTGCTTTGAACAAAATGCGTTCGCAGATTGTTATCCTGCTGCGAACCACTCTGTAATTAAGCCAGCACGGAAACTGCTTCCCGGATCTTGTTTTACCAATTAAATTAGAAAGTTGCGTTGATTTTATTTTCTTAGTACCTTCGCCGACTTTTCTCCCGTCGTCAATGGTCGTACATGTTTTTACCAGCGTACCACTCAGCGAAGTTTCCCATGTGCGCTTGTGTGGTGAGACTTAGAATTAGAGCTGGATAGTCTACAAAGTGACAAACTAGGGGCACTGTGATGATATCCCGAAAGGCGGCGACAGGCAGCACGAACCGTGGGCCATTCCGAACGGGTTTGTGCCGGAGTGCCAGAGAGCGAGAAAGAAGTCTGGCATCTGCGCCTGGCGGAAGGGCTGCTGGAACGGGTGTAGAAGCAGTCTCATCAGCGAAGACGCCATTGCTGGTGGAGCGGACCGGTTTTAGGACGCAGCTCAACAGGCTCGGCACGCCGATCGGCGTCCGCTGTGGTCCTGAAAGGGTGGGCCACGTAACGTTTCGGGGAGTATTGGGGACAAGGAGTTCGACTTGAGTCAAAACTTCCGATTATATTGTAACCCCAAAGGACGACAGAGATGAGCGTACGATAACAGGTACGATAGCACTGTGCAGGACGGTCCCGGCAACACTAAGGCTAAATAAACGCGGAAAAACAAAATGTTCTAAATGGGACAAAATGGCCTACATGGGACGAAATGTCCTACATGGAACTTCGAGGCTACGTGGCGGCGTCGCCTCGAAGTTCGTAGAGCGGTCTCTTGTCGATATACTCACCGGCGCGAGTGATGCGGGCCCGTCCCTGTTTGCTGCCCCGGAGCTGAGGACCACAGGGCGCCGGCAAATGGGAACGGAGGGTCACGCCCACACCGCACGCAGATCGGGATGCCGAGCCTGTTGAGCTGCGTCCTGAAACCGGTCGTCTCGGCTGGCACTGGCGGTTTCGCTGATGAGGCTTCTTCCAGATCCGTTCCAGAAGACCTTCCAAAGCCGTTGCACCACCGATGCCTGACTTCTTCCTCACCGTCTGGTACTCCGGCGCATACCCCTTTGGGGATTTTACGAAATCGTACTGCTTGTCGCCGCCTTTCGGCCACATCGTCACAGGCAGCTTCTTCCTTACACAACCATGCCGTGCCTTAGTATCAACTCAGGGAACTAATGCCGACGAACCACGAGTCTCGACCCACAAATAGCTGAGCCGACCGATTCTGTCGGAGAGTTGGTGAGCCGCGCAGTCAAGCCAGCTCTATTTATTTTCAAGCTTTGCGAAACATCATACGAAATCGGCAATGAGGATGCAGAGAGGAGGACAGCATTTTCGAATTGATTTCATAGTCTATCAAGTTGTGCGAACACCGCGGGAATGATCGAAGGGTGGCCTAGTAAACCCAGACAATAATTTGCGCTGGTAACCGCTCAATGTTTACAAATCACTTCAGTGACCCTTTAAGGCCTGCACCCGCAGTCCTTGCTCGTGAGCTCCTTGCCTCCTCGCCACTCTGCCTTCCACTTCGATGTTTCTTCGATGTAGATTTCGAGGCCGATTTCTTCGCTCGCTTGGCTGCGTCCTTCCGCTGCCTTATCTGTGTTTGATTAGCCATGACGGCCACATTTGTCTGCTGCTTAGTGAAAGTACCTCAGTGTGGGACGCCGTGATCTAAGAGGCACATCACGCTTGCAAAACACGGGGGTCCCTGAAAGCTTTACTTCGGGTGTTTCTGGACATCATTCGCCGGCCTACTCATTCGTAGGGAGACCCATGTCTGGTCATTTGTACTCTGTGATGGTATATATGGGTAGTCCTCGGAATTCACTTTGCAGAAACGATGGCGGTGCTTGAGGCGGGCGTAAAAGACGGAGACTTACAGATACCTCGACACGACGATTAAAGAGACGGACGTTACAAGTACAATGGGAATGCCATAATAAACCCGCGTGTGAGTTGTGAATTTCAAAGCAGAATTCCCAGCTGAGCACCTACGACGCTTTGCTTTGTATTGCCTTGTCGAAGCCCGCTTTAAAGTTACCGCTAAAACAGGGCTTCGCTTTCGAATGGCTTCGATGTGTCTGCTAACCCGTTGTACCGCTGCTCGTTTATCCCGGCTTGCACTAAGAAAGTTAATGACTCTGTCTTACGTAGCTTGTACTTGAATTACCGAGGTTACTGCCAAGTTGAAGCTGGGAGAGGGGAAAGCCTCGTTGAGGGGCCCTTTTTATGTTATGCCGATGCCAGACGCCCGATTTTTCGGTAAAGCTTGCGTCTTTTAACGTCACGTAAAATATACTTTTTCTCTCGTCGACATCTCCGCTTTATTAATCCATTGCTCACAGCTTCCTCAGCGTTACTCGATGTAAGAACTGCTGATCTCCACCGTAGAACAAGCGCATCAATTCGGCAGCACAGTTATATGAGTGAAACAATCACGCCTCCGAAATACCCGTCAGAAACTTCGTGTCTGTGTGGAAGAAGCACGACATAGCAGCTGTAGTGTGCCGTAAAAGCAGCCAAACCCCTGCAGCCGCCGGGTGCACTGCGGCCCGCGACTGCAAGTGATAGCCCCCTCCCGCTCCTCACAGACACGCTTACAAAATATGGTGGTCACAGTCCTGCAAAGGGCTGTTTTGCCCTGGCTATAAACGAAGTAAACAAACTGGCGCATTTGGCTGCTTGCCTGGCCCTTTCTCGCGGCGGGGCATTTGTTTTGGCATGCTCAGTGATCGCGGGTTTTCGTCTTTGTGTTCTCACTTACTGGGGCGCCAACAGGGTGGCGATGGAGACGGTTGCACAATGTTCACAGCAAACGGAACAGTGGCTGTTGCGTTGATTGGCAGCTGGTTTTAAACACGGCAGTCTTCCGTTCGCAAGTTAGGCGAAAACATTTTGACGAGTCTCTCCGCCATGACAAGATGTATTAGTCATCACCATCTTCTTCGTCTTCTTCTTCTTCTTCTTCTTCTTCTTCTTCTTCTTCTTCTTCTCCTTCTTCTTCTTCATTAGCTGCTGCAGCAGAAGCAGCAGCTCATCTTCGCCCCATACAAGGCAAAGGCCTCTCCCATGGAGCTCCACCTATCCCGGTCCTGCGCTAACTGCGTCCAATTCATTACCGAAAACTTCTTGATGTCATTTGCCCACCTAACGTTCGAGGTTGTCTCGTCTAGTGATCCACTCAATTACCCTTAATGACCAATGGTTATCTTGCCTTCGCATTACATGTCCTGCAAACACACGTTTCGTCTTCTTAATTTCTACTAATATGTCCTTAACACCCGTTTGTTCCCTGGCCGACTTCCCCCTCATCTTGTCTATTAATGTGTCACTTATAATAGGCAAAGATAGGCAAAACTCGCAAAAAGAAAAGAATGATGGTTTCTTTATTTATTTCGAAATACACGAAGGGCAACGATTTCTGGGGTTTCAAACAGCGATGGTTGTCTCTACAGCGATCACCCCTCCAAAAAGATCCCCGCGATAAATGACGAAAAAACTCTTCATTGTACAGATCTTCAAAAGAGTAAACAAAACAAAAAAACATAACCAGAATAATAGTGCAATAATGGGACACATTTGCTATGCCGGACAAGATCCAACTAAGGTGTTACACCATTCGTGTGCATACAATGAACGCACACCCTCACACGCGCCGTTTCTGTCCAAAAATATATTCCGTCCGGGACTGTGTTATGCATATCGTCATGAGATTTGATTCATGGCAGCGCACAAAGCAGCAGCATATCTACTTCGAAGTCAACTACAAAGGTTTCGCAAATACTGCATAGTTCATTAATTACACGTCACGGAATTCATTAAATAACTCAAAAATGTTTGTTTTGCGTTTAAGGGGAGTTATTTAAAACTCAATCCTTACCCAAAACACACGCAAAAAATTTTATTCTATGAAATATAAGAATCGTCGATTTGCCAATAACAAAACGATGGGCCTCCTCGATTTACCAGTCCTGGACCGTCCACGAGCAGTCCGAGGACTGCCCCCGGACCGGAAGCCCCATAGGAATACATGGGAAAAACTAGCGCCGGATCGCGTCTTGGGCAGTCCGCGGACGATCCGGGACTGATAATCGAGGAGGCCCATTGATTCCTTGGAGAGAGACGCCATACTTAAAGAACATTCTGGAACCTTGAAAATGCACTTAGCATGAACTGTCTCCGTTGACTTGTATAAGTTAAAATGTTCTTTTTAGAGAGAAACGCCTAATAAAGCTACAGGGATAACCCGGTTACAAAATAGAAAATTTATTATACTTCATGTGCAAAACTTTAGCTTTCAGAATCATTTGAGCAGTATGAGATCAAGGATTACCCTATATCGTAGCTACAGTTCCTATGTATAGAAATTTTTAAACAAAAAATAAAACCAGCAACACCATTAAAAAAAATTAATATTAAGCTTTTAGTAAATCGTCACTTTTTAATATTTCCGAAACAAGCTATACACGTTTAAAGACATATATTTAAGAAACATCAAAAATATAAAAAAGCAACGGTTTTTACAAAACGTCTTACAGTTTTTGCAATATGTGTTAAAATATTTTTTTAACTATTTCCTTAATTGTTTTTTTTTTTTATTCTTTTGCGCAGACGTGCCCTTTCAACCTGCATCCGTTCGTCAGTGCAGTGCCTCGCTCCACAAGTACTTTTCACCGTAAATGAACAACTTTGTCTGCATCGAGACCTGAAAGCAACCCTATCGCATTAAAGGGTAAGAAATCAATTCAATAAGTAGTGCGCTCGAAAATGAATGAATAGTCCTCACATATTTATCTCCAGCACATCGTTGATAAGTTTGTTTCGACTGCCTTGCCTAAGGTACCGGTTTTTTTTTGGTGTGGTTAGGCGAGATGAACTTCATTAGGCGAGATGACATTGCTATTAAATATGTGCAAACAGTTAAGCCTCCAGATGCCTATGAACCATTATAAATTGCGTCCCTGAACTACCCCACATTTTACTTGGAATGTCCCGGTCACTTCATGCACCGTCACATTAGCTCCCTCTTAGTACGAGCGATCTTTTTTTTCCTCGTCCCTTGCATGACAGAAAATCGAAAGGATGGCCTTTTCTCTGTCCGTACTGCACCTTTAATTGTTCTCTTTTGAACGTCGATTTGATCAGTATCGTCTTCACAGAAAGATGCAAACTAAACTGTTGCAGCCTCAGGTAGCAGAACACGTGAAACCGAAGTAGGAAAATTCAGTGCTGTTTAACTCTGCGAAACAGCATGACCAGATGAGCTGGATGCGCTCCGAGCAGTACAGGAAATTTATATTATAACTCGCTACTCGAAATACGCCCTCATTAATTAGCTAAATGAAACTTAAAAGATATAAATTTTTTTTCTGAAGAAAAAACACGGGACCATCTTTTTTGGTCTCGCGTGGTTGGCCTGTCTCACACTCCAACACAAACTGCTTGACCACGGAGGACAGCCGTCAGGGCTGACCAGGCGCAAGACATGCAAATTGAGATGTGCTACCTGTCCAGCGAGCATTTCGTCGGCGCTGTTTATTAAAAAAAGGCCGTTCCGCTCAATGTGAAAGCTGTCGGAAGTACAGAACTGTGATTCGCCACAATTGGCTGTACCGCCGTTCTCCGCTTACTGCTGCCACACTATGGAATTCCAATTTGCCACCTTCGCAGTGCTAGCTGATGATGATGATGATGATTTCTATTGGTTTCCCCTTTGTATCGGGGTGATGACATGTCATCTTACCAAAAAGGACTAATATACATATGTGTTACACTTTTGGTTCAATACATGCGCTGCTTAGGGCAGGCACAAAAAGCTTATTAGGCACAAAATACTTTTTTTTTCTGTTACAGGTGGTAACTGTCGTAGGCAATATTCCCCTCTCTGCTTTTCGTCCACCAGCATTCTAATCTTCTTTTCGTCCCCTCGACAGCCTTGAAGGTAACTTCCTCTGTGATACCCTTGAATGACAGAACTCCCGCAGTACTCCCGCTGGCGCCTCCTGCCTGAAACGGCGCCAGCAGGAGTACTGTTCCCTTTGTGCTTTTCTCCCCGCACGTGCCGGCATTTGACTGCCACATTTTGATTTACTATCGTAAAAACCAACCTAACGGCATCCTTAACTAAAGGAACGTGGGCGCTGCCGGTTAATCACATTTAGTTTTTACCAATTGTACCTGTAGTTTTTCATGCGCTAAACAACGGGAAGATGTGTGGCAACCGTCAGCGGTTCACGAGTTTCGAACGCTATGACTATAGAAACCGTTCGGCTTTCGAAGCCTCTGGGTACACCGCGAACAACAGCGTTACCCCGGGACGCCGCCTTGATGCTCTAATTACTTGGGTCGAGCGGGCGAGCTAGAACGAGAAGGCGAGTGCCTGGATTGCTCTACGCTTAGAAGCGTCAGTAGACGTGCCACAGCCGCTGCGAGTGCACAGTGCTGCCTTGCCAGAGAACGACGCGCGACGCTCGAATCAGTGGGTGGGGAGACGTGCGCTGCGTCAAGACGTCCGTTCTGCCTACAGGACTGCCTACAGATGTGTTAGGCTTAACACTGCAGTGGATATTGCATAGGCGCTCTCGTAAGAGGAGCAGATGACAATTTTTAATGCACTCCGCCATTGCATCATTAACTCCACGCTGGTATGTGCTGGCTTGTTTGGGACTTGAGTCCCATTTCGTGCACCTGTAACAAGCTATCGCTCTAGCTATCTGCACTGTCCGGCGCCACTTCGCGGCCATGGCCTCCGTCTGGGCCACGACCACGCGGTTAGCTTAGTGCGCTTTGCTAGTCTCCAGAGCGGTTTAGCGTTCAGGGTAATAAAAAGCAATAAAAACAGAGCGCCCGGTATAGCTCAAGACCTTAGGTCGCGGCCAGCCGCCTGATGAGCCAGTGAAATTTCTGTGCCTGCACCGGCAACGGTCGTTTCGTTCGTTGTTCGAGAGCAGAACTTCCGACCACCGATCCGAGAGGCGAGTCGGCGAGAACGGCCGGCCGTGCGAAAGGTGCCCACAAAAACACACGACGTCTTTAGACGTGTATTTACTGGACATCCAAGGAATGTCGATTGCGGGATGTGCTCCGCGGGCTATTCGGCTGTGTTTTGCCAACTTTAAAATTGATTTTTTTATCTTCTATGCTGTATTTGCTGCTGATACTTTGCACATGATTTATGTGTGTTCACATGAATCTACCTTGAATTTATCTCGGCCCAAAATTTTGTGCCAGTACCTCTTAAAATTGCAGCGTCACATTGGTTAAATAATTTAGGTTTCATACTTAGGGGGTCACCAGTTGAAGGTGCTGGAAAACTGCAGACCAGCGGCCGCAGTGGTTCTTATGTTCCGGAAGTGTAGACTGGATGGGTAAAACAGGTTTTTGCATCGTTGTGATCTGCGGCTTATGTGAAGGTAGATACAGCCACCTTTAGGAAACGATTTTCGGAATGCTTTGGTCTTGTTTCATCATCATCATCACAAGCGGCCGCAGCAGCAGCAGCAGCCCGGCTATGCCCACTGCAGGGCAAAGGCGCCTGTCCCATAGATCTGCACTTTTCCCTCTACTACTGCGACTAATTTATGCATGCAAACTTCTTGACCTCATCTGGCCATCTAACTTGTCTTGTTTCGTTGTACCCTAAGATGTTCGTTTATCCAGAAGGCTGAAAAGCTCTCTTATAAGATTCGGCGAAATAGAAGAGACAGTAATGAGTCCTCAGTGATCGATTCGTTGTACGCTCGCCCTGCCTGGACGCGTTGCTGGAAATCAACGCCGAGAACCCTCAGCTGCGTTAATACCTCAATTATGGCTTGGAAGAGGTTTTGGAGTGGTTTTCTAACTTTTTATAGAGGATACATTTTGTGCAATGATTGTTGTTGAAGTTGGAGTGATACTTATGGAGCGCTGTAGATGTTGGCACAGTGCTTTCAGGCGTGCGACTGAAAAAAAATGACATGCTGATAACCGCATGGATACGGCTTCAGGTGCTGTAAGCTTCCTGTATTTCCAGCACTATAGAGATCTTAGTCTTTCATGTCGTTAGTCAACGTGCTTGCTAATATAAGTGTTTTCGATTGATATCCAAGTTTTTTGCAGAAATGAAGAAATAATAACTTGAATTTGTGTCGGAAGTGTTCTCGACGCTGCTTCTCTTTCGGCATATCTCGGCTGCAGCATTGCCTTTCAGAAGGTGTGTTGTAAGGAGTAAAAGTGTACGTTGGTAAACTCATAATGTACAAACCTAACTCTATATTCGTGTTACTTTGTTCATACATGTTTAAAAGGTACCGCTATTGTCCCTGCTTTTCTTACTAAACCACATGTTAACGCAAGAAGTGAAGAATCTGTAAACATTTGACTTGTTTTACCTGTTGGAGTCAATTGACTTATTTCAGCGCATGAATACAAGTGGTTGATTGCTAGAAAAAATATAGTTTAAATACATTTGAATAAGAGTAAATATTACCGAAAATTGAGAACGAGTAGTTGTGAGTACAGATTGAGTATGACTACTTGTGAGTGCAGATGAGTTGAGTATGAGTACAGATTGTGTACGAGCGCTCATGGGAATTGAACGAGCTCGCGTAATCATGAGTATAGATTGAGTGCAAGTAGGAATGCGTACAGATGAGTTCAGTAGGAGTGAGTAGAGCTTGCGTATGTGTACTCTGGCGAACATAGAGTTTTGAGTAAAGGAGAGTACAATTGTAAATGGGTTCGTGATGATTGAATGCGAGTGATTATGAGTTCTGTAGACCTCTTTGGGTTTGTGTTTGAGTGAACACAGCATGAGAAAAAAAGTGTGAGTGAGCTTCAGTGCGTTCCTTCTGGTTTGCCGGCCTATTTTGGACATGAAAAAGAAAATGCTACAATATTGTGCCCGCTCATACCTCTTCTGTACAATGTCAGGTAAAAGCAAACAAATAAATGAGGTAGATTTAGGTTCGTTTTCCCTGGTATCGACTTAGGCATGGTACTTTTGTTTCCTATTACACGAACTTCCCCATAACTTACAAGTAGACTAGAACCCATGGGTACGTTCTCATTTAAACGACATTCCGGTTACTACGCTCTCAATTGTGAACACTAGAAATTCTCCAGAGCATTGCGGTGTTTTTCTCGGTTATTACATCCCTGGATAACACGTTTTCTCGGTAAGAGCGCTCAAAATACTCAAAATATTACGGATGCATGACGGGATGACACGTCTGACGGTGAACTTCCCTGCGGACCGAACATCGGCCCGCCTGGCTCAATAAGCAGGCGCAGAGCGACGTTCGAACCGCCTGGGTCACCGTGGGTGCTCCCCCGAAGTGCTGCGGTTGCTGGAGTCACTTAGTAACGTGGCTGCCTTTAGCCAACATCACCTGAAAAATGTCGTCCCAATGTGCGAAACGCTAAGCTTCGAAGAAGTCGTTGTGAAATCCCGCCATGATGCACCACAGGCTACGGACAAAGCCCTCTAGACAATTTGGCGTGACGACGTGGAAGAACAGGGGGTGGTTTTCGGCGGCCGCATATGCTCATACCGTTGTCGGCTTTGAAGCGGTGCGGAATTACTTTCGCGCGAAGAACAATCCCATTACGGACAAAAGTCTCCCCAGTTTAGAAAGTCACTCGTGCTCTCAAAGGGCGGAAGAAAGCGGCAACAGACTTTGAGGGGCATGTACAAGTGAAAAATACCAATAAATGCACATGTTTTTCGGTAGAACGCCTTACTTAATGCGGTGGATCATATGTTTTTCCGGATAGTAAGTTTCTCCGTTGCATTTTTTTTAAACAGGTAAAAAGAGGTTCTACGGGGATACACCAGTCGCTCTATATCGCTACAAATGGCTACTTCTAGGCGCAATAGTATTGTAATTATGTACTGTAGGCAGCGTCAATATGT
The DNA here is from genome assembly GCF_048455015.1 of Haemaphysalis longicornis. Classification (NCBI taxonomy): domain Eukaryota; kingdom Metazoa; phylum Arthropoda; class Arachnida; order Ixodida; family Ixodidae; genus Haemaphysalis; species Haemaphysalis longicornis. The sequence goes on along the minus strand of NW_027526353.1, from coordinate 1,425,632 downwards.
TTATTTCAGTGCGTCAAACGAAAAAAATACGGGTTGTGTTACGGTTCGGGTGGAATACTGTCGTACCGACTTGGTTTCGGTTCGACTTAATTGCACACAGTTCGACTTAATTGCTTGCGAACCGGACCGCAAGGCTCAACTGGTTCGTGATAATAAATGGTTGCTAAGTGCGAAAATATGTAGTGGGTTTAAAGGAGCGTTAAAAAAATACAAGTTCACCTAATACAAAAAGTGGCTTTGTCTCGATAGCAACAATGGCGATCATAGTGTCCCCTTGAAGCAATATCGCTAGATAATAGGCGAAAAAATGAAGGTGTTGCCACTCTTTCACAGCCCTTGTATGTAAAAGGGACTTATTTATGTGATTGCTGCCGCCGACAAAGCCACAGCTAAAAATCAGGTTTCCGAGATTTATGGCAAAAAGAGGACAGCGTAAGTATTTACCTCTTGGAGAGTTTCTGCAAGCGAAAAGAGAGAAATAATCTGTGACATGGGAAAAGTTTCACGCTTAGTATTTTTTTATCTGTGCCAAATCTGTTTTAATGTTATAGCCCACGGGTGATTAGGCCCATAAACATTTCGGCGCCCTGAGCAATATATTTCGTTTAGTTTGAGATTGCCGGGTCAAACAAGTTTGCGGACAGGGTCGCCAAGCCTTTATTCCTTTTCTCACGACTTAAAAATAGTAAAAATTGGATCATAGTTTAAAAATAAGAATCGGTTCTGCTCGTCTTGGCGCTAAATGTGACCCCTCTTCTCTGCAAAACAAGATGAAATATTATTAAACTAAGGAATATTTGTACACAGAAATGATCTGGTTATGAAGTGAAATTTGCCCGGTTGAGTTTGTTGATTTCAATGCAGGCTTCGTACCCGCTACATGATGACATTTACTCCTGTACACGTAAAGGGGGTTCAAGTGTAACTATCGCCTGCATAAATGTGTTAATAAATGGAGCAACATGGCGAGGTCTGCGAGACCGATATCAGAACTAACCGTACTCAACTAAGTCACCGGGTGAGGATTCATCGAAGCCGCTCAGGCCCGGCGCTTAGTCAGCGCCGCGCATAAATAAAAACATCTTGTGTACCTCAGTGGTGCGATAGTAAAAATGGCCGGTATGCGGTGCGGTAAAGCTCACCGGGTGCAGTTCATCGCCAAACTAATGACCATTGCAATGGTCTCTAGTGAGAAAGCAATCCTTTCACCTTCCATCCCTGCAACGGGTAATCTTTGTTGCCGGGACCCGTTGACCTTTTCTCTTCTACGAAATCAGCAAACACCACAGTTCTCATTAAATTTCTTTAAAGTACACGAAATTGTAAAACACACCTAACGAGTTGGTTTTTGCGGCAGTTGTTCCAGCCGACGCACAAGAGATGCCTACTTTGCATCCCGGCAAAGTTTTGTACAACACGTAAGCTGAGACAACTGAGAGAGGGCTATAATTTAGGAGATACGCATTCGGATTAGTAACATCAGTACGCGGTGATACATGGATGCATTTTCATTTGGTCAAATTACGTTTCATAGGCGACTGGTTACCTCACAATAAAACGTTATTCATGTCGTGTTGAAATTTGTTAGAATATCGTAAGTTAGCAATTTCACAATATAGAACGCAGTCGTCAGCGAAAAGTCTACTAGTTCGAAATTTTTCGCAGGAAGTAAAATCAATATCATAGACAAGAAAAAGTAGAGACCGAGAACCGACCCTTGCGCCACGCCTAAGGTGACCGCAACGGGTGCAGAGGACGAGTTGTTAGCCATTACGCACTGGGTTATATTAGCAAGGAAGTTTTAATAATGCATAGTACTAGTGGCTCAATGTTAAGAGAACTAAGTTTATGGAGTAGTTGGTCACGAAAAACAGCACCAATGGCCTTACCAAAGTCGATAAAATGCAATCAGTGTGAAATCCTACGTCAGGGTTAGAAACAAGGTCGTTAGTAAGGCGAGCTTGTTGTGTTTCACAGGAGAAAGATTTCCTAAAGCCGTGCCGACTGTTTTTACAAAAGAGTTGGTCTCAAGAATATCTTTTAGGTGGGAATACATTACATGTTCAAGAATCTTACAGGGAATGCTGATTAGTAATATGGGATGGTAGTTTTCAGGAGAATGTGTGTTACCCGACTTGTGAACCGGAACCACCTTCCCCAACTTCAAGTCGCTTGGCAGGCATGAGCAGTGTAATGATTATTGAAATATCCGAAAAAGAATATAGAAAAAAAATAGAAAGAACGCCACCTAACCACATATCTTTTTGTCATCTCTACTGCTTTACATCCAAAGAAAGGTGCTGCACTTATGCATAGGGAGGTAAGAGGTCGCGTCCATACATCCGGACCTTGCTACCACAAACATTAGTTAGGCAAATTCTCTTACTGTGTTGCCAAATTCATGGTTGAAGTTTTCAAGTTTGAAAATTTATTGTTTTCCTAGTCAGTACAATATATCACGAATGGAGTTGTGGCTTTTAGCGCGATGGTTATTTATTGGCAGGACTGAGTTACTTCTGTAAAGTGCCGCGGTGGTTTAGAGACCAAAGCATTGTGCTTCTTAGCCCAGAGGCACGGTTTTGATCTCGGTCAGAGTTTTTGCGCTTTGGGTAAAGGCGCAAAGCGAAAACGGTCGTGCGTGGGGATATTGGCGCTGTTAGAGATTCGCAACGGTCAACTTATTCGTGAGCAAGCCCATCCCTTCAGCGGCCCTCGTAGCGCAGGTGTATCTCGATGAGATTAGTAAAGCTTTCCTGCAACTGTGAAAATTCGTAAGGCACCGTAAAGAATAGAAACAATCCAAGCACCAGAATCACGTAAATAGAAAATTCTAACGGCCTGTTAAATTGCTTTAAAAAAAAGCAAATGAATTGTACAGAAGTCGTTTTCCCCAATTAAAGAAGTCTCTTCATTTTTCCGACATTTCCTAGTTCTGTAGGTAATTTTTGTAACACGCGCAGTAAACGACTATCTCAGAAATAACCGCAAGCAGGAGTTTCGCCGAATTCACTCTTTTTACCCACCTCGTCAAAAATTCCCCGTATGTCTCACGGACGCTCTCCTACTTTTTCTGGTTATGTAATAATGCTGTTCCGGGAACACATTCGGTTTATCTTCTAAGTGAACTATTATTCTGGCCTGCAGGACGTGCGGAACATGGCAATATAGTGACAGGGCAATTACTTGGGCGGAAAAGCTGAGTTTTAAAGCAAAGTATTCTACCTCTACCAGGCAACGGTTCCTTAGCGACGTGCGGGGCAAGAAACTCCTTACGCGGCTGAAGAGGGCGAAGGCGGTTTTCACTCACGGAGCACAGTGTAGATGGCGCGGCGAACGCGCGCTCTTACCCAGCGCTCCCTGCGCGCGGTGTGTGCAACGGCGGGAACCATTCCGTTGGATTTTTCGTCGGCTTTAGCGACGGTTGTTTTCGGCCTGTTTTGGCGCCGCTTCGCGTTTATTGCGCGCTTCCTTCGCACAGCTTGATTTAAATGTTCGACAGCACCTCCTGGGTAACCCGGACCAGACGGTATTTAATGGCCGTACGTAAGGTACGTATAAGGATTTGTTTGCAGAGCGGGAAAACAATTTGTAGAGAATACGTACACACACCTTTGACGCACCGCTTGCCAAGCACGGGACTCCGTTTTCTAAGTCGTTAATACCAATTCGGTTGTGTGTTAAGACGTATTGCAAAAGGCGAAAGGAGCAACTGGTTTTGAAATAGCGGTTATTAGAGTTCCCTCAGCTTTCTCGCAATTATCAAGCTTTCCAAACTAGCTAGTTTAAATCGGTATACATGGGAATCACTAAGATCACATGCCGAATTGTTTTGGTGTCTGTGCTTGTGTCGGGCGGTGTTGTAGCCACGAGCTAGCACATCAGGATGGATAGGTTTTGCTGTCTTACCATTCGAATGTCGTTCCTCTCCCTTTTTTTTTTGCCGACCCACGGCGTGGCCACAGCGACGCTGTCCGCCACTCTAGTGCGCCCGTGGCCGACGCTGCTGCGTTTAGGATGCCGCCCCTCCAATGGCAAGTAATGGCTTGCCGAATATGTGAGTTCGCTCTTTGTAGAGCCACGTTTGTGAATTCAAGAGGCATCACATGGGCAATTGTAGCGGGCGTCATTTTAAGCTTTCTTTCCAACCGCATTCACCAGGTGGATTGGAGCTTTTTTTTTTCAATGCGCCAAGAGCAACGAAAATAATTAGCTAAAGACGACAAACTTTAAAAATATTTCGTCGTGTTAGGTTTCTGGGACAGTGGGTTAAAGAAAACAAAATAATTGTTTTACCACCATAACGTTAACAAAACGATCTCTCGGCAACCTTCACCGCAAAATACCTTCACCGTGCGCAGTGACTCAAGCGAACATTTTATAGATCCACAAAAGAAAGCAGCTGAAAGCAATGGGAATACTCCCCTTCACAAAGTGGGAGGTTTTATTTTTACTTGTGCTGTGATCACAATTTCGGATTGTTAACACACCTAATGCCTTGTGCTTATAACTGAACGAAGCTACGCTGAGCGATTTTCTTGCCTGGAGGATTTATAAGATTTCAATGAAAGTGGTACGTACCTCTGGAATAAGATATGGGTTTAAGTGTTTCTCTTTTAAGGGTTGAACGCAATCAAGTTTTTCCATTTTCAAATACATTGTTGGAAAAAAAACACAACGCCTTTTTTGATCCATCCTTGTTTGTTCCTACTATGGTTACCCTGGATGAGATGCGGACCATAGACACATATACACCGGAAAATTAAGCAACTATTTTGATCGAAGATCTGCCCGTCTGAATCCGTATTAATGTCGGGGGTGGCTATTCACCTGCGTTGGCAGGTGAAAACGGCTTTCAGGTGGCGTATGAGATCGTCATATGATCACAGGACCAAAAACAAGCGAATACATTTTCCTAACGGCGACATATGCCTTGGAAATCCTCCTGTAGACGATGTAACCAATTGGGTTGAAAACAACATTACGTAAGTTTTTCGATGCGTACGAATCGAACCAGGGTACTCGCGAAGGCGAGATCATCACAAAACCATGGACGACCACAGCTGCATGGCTCTTCTAGCTAAAGGCGGAGCTATCAGAAGGGTGTTGACATTCGACCCACACGCGTATGTTACAGATACATAATCAGTACAAAAGGAGAAATTTGACCGCAGTAATTGCTCAAGTCGCATTCACGTGATTAGTAAAACTCATTTTTACTGGTAACTTGAGTATAGGGGCTAATAAATGTGATAACCAGGCTTTCATTCATAGTAACAGAAAGATGAATAAAATGCCCCAAAGGAAAATGACAAAAATGATGGGGATTGATAGATGCACGGCGATGATGACGACGATTACTACGACGACGACGATGATTGTGGTGGCGATGATGATAGAACGAAAAGCGTACATGTCTACACGGGAAACTGGGGCACCATTTTGTTACCCTATGCACAATAAACGCACTACCACCCCTGCGACAATTGTTCTACAAAGTTAATCCGTGCTGTGCATGCTGCCTCATACCCGGAACCGCCTACGTGAAGGGATGTTAGAAAACATGCGGCGCACATAAGACGGGCAGATACTTTCAAGTTTGAAACAATTTGCTTTTGCATATACCTCGCAACATACACTACTTTGGTGTGCCTGGAATTTTTTTCGAGCACTGAAAACGAGCAGACTGAATAAATCAGCTATTGCTTCCGTGTAATTTACGATTACACAATCACGCGTAATGCAAAAAGGATTCGACCGGTATTTCGTCGTATTTTAACATTCCATGCAAACGACGTGAAGGTGTATGTAGGCAGAATATATCTCAACAGTTTGAAGTACAGGATTTTCTCGTTGATGTGAAGGCCTGCATTCCCCAGAAAAGTTTCTTCATACGTGAGTCGTCCATAATAACGCATCGAGGCCATAATCTGAAGCATTAAGAAAATTTGTTGCGGAAGAAACCACGGTAGGCAAAATGGTAGGAAATAAGGGTTTGCACTTATACCTTCGATGGTAGCGTAGCGGGTACGAAGCGCACAGCGCTGGGCATTTAAAGTGCGAGCTCAGAGTGTCCCTCGTGCTTAAGGTATGCATAGCGTTGTTCCAGCCCTGGCAAACTTGGAGTTGAGAAGCAGTTGGTCTCTCTTCTTCATCGGCTCCTTCTCATGGAGCAGTCTTCTTATATTTGATGTGACTCTTGTGCGGATCCGCCGACAAGCTCAGGATCTGGTCCGCTCCAACTGTCTTCGGAACGTTGATATCTTCCTTTATTCCCAAGGGGATAAGTGCTTCTTCATCTGTGGTTCTGCGCCAGCCCCAGCCTTGCACGTATTCACCAGATGCTGAAGGCGCCCAACTTTTGTATTGGCATAGTTCCTTCTTCAGATGAGTGGATAGCTTGGTCCATTTACGCTTAACACCATCCATTGCCTCCGCGAAAGTCCCCACTGAAGCATAAAGCCTTGCCATTTAAACGTAGTGAAAATAAGCATGAACAGTTATCGTGAGGTATCTTAACCTGATTTTCAGGACTTGCTCATTCCGGGGTATGCCGGCCGGGGCAGTCTTGTTGGCTAGGGAAATTAGGTTATCACCCTATTGTTACAGGCCTAGCGTGTTGTTTGCCGATCAAGACTGTTCTCGATCTCATTGGATTGTTGTGGAAGGAAGGGTGTTCCGTGACAAAATCATGCTCTCTCTTTGTAGTGTTCGGCCCGCCGTGAACTCCCGGTACGTGCCTGACACTTTGGAAGTGAACAGGCAGTTTTCTTCCTTTTTTTTACTTTGTGGACCCGTGTCTCTCATAGAAAACAAAAAATGCCCTTATGTCACCTTTTCGTTCGGGGAATAACCGTCTGAGGTGCGGACTGCGGGTTCATGTATCAACAAGGCGGAGTTGCATGTCGAGAGAGTGGTCGCCGAAAATTTCGTCCATATTGCGGGATGTACACATTGACAGTCGATATTAACGACACATGAATGTACCTTGTTCCAACGAATTATTACATGTTAATTGTATTCATTTTCCTCGCCGGCCGCTTAGCATAGTGAGCATTGGAATTTTGTAATTTTTTGTCATGCACTACATTTAGCACTTCATTTTCGGTAATCGCATACCGTCAGCTTCCCTTCACTGCAAAAGCATAAATGGCCTAATAAACCAAAAAGAAAATAGTGCCTGCTCTGAAGCCTGTTCACGTGCTTTTAAATCAATGACCTGCCGATCTTTATGAACAACTTCTGGTCTGAAACATAAAATCTGCGCCGCTTTCTCTGCTTTCTTTTCTTTTTTTGTGCAAACCACGTAGCCAGGTTCTGTTTTTTGCTACACTCTGTTGCCAGCTCTTTCTTCGCTTTCGCTTGCAAGTCTCTCGGTGCGGATAAGATAACAAAGCCTACTGGAACTTGGCACAGCTTCCCTGGAATTTGACTTTTCGCCGCTCTTGTGGGCCTGTTGCTTTCACTCCCCATTACGTTCACGTGTCGCACGGCACGCTGTACTGTAAAACTATTACGTTTCGAATCTGGAATGTCTAGTTTCTCATGCGCACCCAGTACCACTTCAAAGCTCCCGAATTCTGGTAAATCCCCATAGTGTGTACATTCTAAGAGTTACTAACACAAAAACCGACAAGTAGATTTCTGCCACCACGAACGTGCCTAGATATCAAAATTTAAGAGCTGCGGACTGCCACTGCTAGAGCGTTTTTACAAACACCATCAGATAACACTTGCGTGTACTTAGTCATCCTGTCTTTCACCAAACAAAAGAATCGCTTTTTCGCAGAATGGAGCACTTACACCTCAGGTTTTTGGCCTAAAGTACTGTGTTCGGGGCGAGGCTGCTGTAGCAGATAAAATCGTCTAGTTTTATGCTTGATTTTCCTCAAATGTTGTCAAAATTCGATAGTCTTGTGCAGCTGATGACAGGAAAATCCCTCTCTTCTTCTCCCGTACACATCTCACGCTTCTCCGCTTCGGATTCAATACCTCCACGGAGAACACGGGGGAGATCTGCAGGAGTTATTCTAATATGAGCTAGTTCTACTGCTGCTGCTCCATCTTCTGGAACCTATCGTTACCGTTGGACTACTTGGAAAGACTGCAGGAGACCTATGGTTGTGCGCGGACGATTATTTTATTTCTTTGTCAAAACATTTTTTCAAGGCGTGTTTTTACTTGCTATCGGGAAGGTCAGGCAGCTATGCACTGTGTATAAAATCACAAAAACATATTGTTATGTAATGATGATTTACCTTAAATAAGCGTAGTTTGTTCGTTTTTTTTTCAACAGTGTTGACAAGTACGAACATTGCCACCAATATTTGTTGCTTGGAAATGTTTTGCCTATTTCAACGTCATGCTCAATAGTTCTACCTTTTTCTTGGGAGACTGGATCGAGGAACAAGCTTACAGACAGACAGACACAACGACAAACAAACATAAATGTATACATATTACATCACGTTTTTTTTTGTTTGAGTAGTTAAAAAAACTATCTAATTTTAGCTGATTCCTAAACGTAGCACTGGTTTCTCATGTGGGCACATAGCCGTAGATGTGTATTGAATAGCCATTTGATAACTTAACTTATTGAGCAAAAATACCGGTGTCAGGGGGTTACGCGCGTGTGAAAAAAAAACGATATCTCAATCTCCTGTTGGCTGCGACACATTCCTTAGGCCGCTCCTTGCGCCATCGATGGGTCCGATTCTGGATGCGAATCATCTATCCTGTGGGCGGTTCGCACCAGGACAGTAGTAAATGGTGCCAGCTGCGCCAGTACCCTGGATATACATTGCCGCAAAGCAAAAACCCATGACTCGCACGGCCAAACTAGAAGGACCGCACTCGCAACAAATTCCTTTTAATTTCGCATTTTCCAGTTATGTAAAGTACAACAGTCTCCTGGCAATTTTAGTAACCCACTTGTTCACGGCTGCTGAACCTCTGGACTATGTTTGCAGAAGGAGGAAACGATGGGCTACGAACAATGATATATGCAGTTGTAATAATCCAATTTATTCTTGCAACACTTCTTTTAGAAGACAATAAAAAAATTTCTCCTAAATGACGTTCGACGCAAACACCCTACTTTGGCACTCAGTAATAGCCAATCAGGATAGACATGCTGCCGGCTCGCGCCACTTTAATCGCAATCATGAAAATGTGTTTCCCTTGGTTCTTATAGCCGAGCCGGTGTCAAAGCCGGGTGTAAACGAAGTAGCATGCACCTAACCGAATATACGATGTTCTTGATGCGAACACATTCAGTACAACTACCAAATAAATTCATGTTGGTTCCATGCATGACATTTTTGCGCCAGCTTTTGTACTGTTAATTGGCTGCAGACACAAGTGTGGCGCTCATACTTGCGGAAGGACGTAATTCTCGCCAGGACGTAATTGTCGTCTACACAGGCGTTTTTGCCTTTTGACTAGATCAGAAAAGCAGCCGCCGTGGCCTGGAGTCCAACCCGTGTCCTCGTGCTACGCAGCAAAATGAGGAGCGGATTGTGCAAGCCGCGGCTGCACAACATTTCAACAGTAGCCAACTAAAATATTGGAGGTAATCGCCAGTGTCCTATTATATATATATATATATATATATATATATATATATATATATATATATATATATATATATATATATATATATATATATATATATATATATATATATATATATATTCTAAGGAAGACCGTTGCCTACAACATACTCGTTAAAATAATGCAGAAGCGTGGACAACACTTCCTCCCAGCCATCGCTGGGACGAAGAGGTCGCGTCTCGTTCGCTCTCCGTCTCAGCTTCCTGGACAGCGCGACTTGGTGCTTCTGTGCTACTGCTGCTGCTGGTTGCTGAAGAATAAAGCCTGAAAATCATCCTATATATATATATATATATATATATATATATATATATATATATATATATATATATATATATATATATATATATATATATATTTGTATTACTGCCATAGTAGACGTTGCAAGGCTTACCAATACTGCACCAAGAGAAGGAAACATGCTTCTCTACCGAACGGGGCCGCCTTTTTTCAGACGACTATAACCAAATTCATGTTTTGCCAAGAGAAGAGATAGCCAAGGAATATGGCAATCATGGCGATATTGTGTAGCATTTTTAAAATTTGATAAACTAAGAAACAAAACACATCAAAGCGGTGGCTCTATGTGCAGCTTTTTGCGGTTCTCCTGGGACAGGGCCTTTTATAGTTTCGGCTTTGTGCGCTCATCAAACAGAAGTCGCCGTCGTAAACCTGATTGGCGGTGGCTGAGATGCAGGTGCGTCTGTTACTCGCACAGATTAAATGGTGGGTATGCCTGTCCACATTGTCACACCGCATTTCGGCACCTGCCTTCTGTGTCGTTGGTGATGGTATGTATCGGAAGTTTTTATAATTACCTACTATTTCTTTGTCATTTTTGGTTAAAGTCTTTACGGCAAAAATATATCAGCTAGATATTGAACCTTACTCCGTTAGAGTAAAAGAGGAACTAAGGCTGAGGTTCCTTGAAAGGCCCCTTTCTCTGTTCTATTTTCATTACACCGGTATGATAGTTTAGGCAGGCTTAGTTTGGCCAAGTAAGTCTTAAATGGAAAGTATTTGCTGCTTTGGCCTGTCTGCACATACGTGTGTACATACAAGAGTCCCTAAGCGGGTGTATCACCGACAAAAAAAAACAAAATTACATTGGTGGTGCACAGAATTCCGCAAACCCGGTTATTGACGCACACGGGTAAAAACAGACAAGAGAGGTTGTTAAAATTAGGATTTGCGTGTATCAATGAGAAAATTGTGTTGTTAATGGCCGGCGGCTATAAGCTTTACGAATGGTAGCTATTGCGGGCATGTATACTCTTGGCGCAATGACAGCCTCTTAAATTTTAAGGACTGCATAAATACTAGAATTTTATTGAGTTGTTCAATACTGTTTTCTATGCTCTCCAGCTTTGCTCACGGGTTCGTTGTCGCAATTCCAGCTGCCTAGCTGAACCTCATCACACCCAGATCCTCTAACTCATATCTAAGCGAATACTTTCGTCGCACACACGTTATACACCGCGTCTCAGCCAGTGTTCACCATCGCCCTACCAAACCCAAGCACAACTCTGACGTCCCCGTCAATTCATCGAAAGTATTGCGGCCGGATGGGGCTTCTCTTACTGCACTCATGCACCCTCTCATGTTTTCCTCCGCTTTTCGTGCCTGCGAGCGTCCCCTGGGATATAATTATCGATAAGGAACACGCACACAATTCCCAGTTTTTTTTTCTCTTTTTGCTGCTATGCTCACTTATAAGCTCGTCGTACAGCCAAAATATCCCCAAAGCTGCAGAACTTACGCAGAGGGAGGGGTTGGCTGAATATTTTCGCGGGTTCGGCCTTCGGTCACACCTTTGGTTCTCTTTTTGTGGCTCTTTACTTGCGATCTACTCTTTTGTTGCTCCCTCGGGGCTGCTCCGTAATCTCATTTTGTCTATCTCTGAGCGCCCGCTGGCAGCCTGGGCTCACCGGCTGCACGAAAAGCCGCGAAACCGAGCAACGAAGGCACAGAAACAGGCAGGTGCAAGGCTAAAAACAATGAAATGCAAGAAGGGAAAATCAGGGTTTGGGAGGTAGGGGGAAATGTATGAAAAAGCAGATACGCGTCGTCGTATAGGCATTTCGTCTGATGGCCGGTACCCGTGGAGTCCGGGGACAGATCTGGGGATGATCATTCCATGGGCTGTGTGGGGATAGAAAAAGTTTCGATGAGTCAGTGGCCGTTGTATGATTTGTCATTTCAGTATCTCTTTCTTGGATAGTATTCGCGCGATCCTCTTGGATTTATAACTTGTGATAAAATAGCACTACAGTGCTAGACCTCTGGAAAACCTTTGGAAGTCATTTGTTATCTTTCATTTCTTTATTTAAAACAAAGGGGAAGCTAAAACATTCCCTCCAAACTAGCGCTATGTTTTGCTAAGCTCAAAATGCGAGTTAGTGGGGAAAAGTTTCTTAACATTTGTTACCTGAGTATCATGAGTTATAAAGATATTTCGTAGCGTTATCTTTCGACATTTCTGGGGTGACGGACACGGTATTTTCAGCACACGAAATTCCTCTTAGAACTGTACTTGGACTGTAATGTCTTCTTTATGTAATGCCTCCGGGCCTTTGAGGTGAGAGCAAATGAAATGCAGTTGAAATGAACTGCTTGATTAACAGACGACTTTTAAAGGCAAGCTTCTACGTAGAAAGCTATCCACTATGTGAAAGTGGTAGAAGCGCCAAAAGGTATTGTGAAATATTCTCCAGGCGTTGCTTCTGCTTATGTTACCTATAAATCTTTCACTCAATACCAACGCAGGAGGTCAACCCCCGCTTTTTTACTATTTGAGGTCGTAAAGGTTTTTACTACTGCAACTCCTACAACACTCTATATATCGGTTCAATGAACTCCCGTAATTCACATCGCACACAAGGCAGAATTTTTTATTCGGCGTGAACTGCTTCAAAGATCCATAATAAAGAGGAAACATTTATCAATAAAGTTTTACGGAAACGTCACACCTTGCTCATGAAAACAATTGCAGCAGTTGATTCAAAACATGCTTTCTGTTTAGGTATAGGGGCTAAAAATGTTATCGTTTTTTTTAAATACCTTCATAAAAGCACGCTTTATATAGATCGCGATCCAGCACAGAAGTAAGATATCCACTGCCGACCGCAATGTTGGTACGGGAGCCACGCGTATATAAATGAACACAGAAGTGGAGAACCTTGGGATATCACGGCCAGTCGCTAGGAGTATAAAGTACTCCGAGAAGACTCAGAAAACTCCTTCTTCATGTGGGTCGCCAATATAGGTACACTGATGTATCTGCAGGGCTTGATGAGCCAGAAAAACGTTGAGAGGTATAAAAAAGTCGTCTAATAAAAAATGAATTTAAAATGCTCACCACGCTGGTGGAAACATCTCAAAGAAGGAACATACACTAACATCGAATTCATTCAAATTCCAGCTCACGACAACGATGTCACAATGCAGACTGCTAAATCTGAGCAGGATTCACGCCATACCAACTAAGATCCTACTCTGAGTAATTCGACTAGGCAGATGCAAATGAAGGGCAGAATGAATCGAAAAAGAAAACCAGTCTGTAAAAAAAGACCTGTGCAAAACGAGCATTAAGAGCCAGGGTGAGACATCAGCGTTGCTTTCTCCTTTTATGGAATGGTTATTTCTCTCTTTCTCTAAACTTCGCGCATGTTTGAAATGCCTAAAAATGGAAAAAATAAAAACTGACTGCACATACCAGGACTGGGACGATTCAGGCTTAGATGGCACTTTGGTGAACAAGGGGATGGGTTGGCATTGCTCTTTGAATCGCAAAGGACGTATAAAGACAGCTAACGAATGAAGGGGCTGTGTTCTTGCTGAGGGCCGTATGTAGATCCCAGAGAACACAAGCATACGGGTGCTATTTTGTCGCGTAATTTTGTCTTAATAATATGTGTGCAATGGAACAGGATGAAGAGGAAAACAAAGCTGTGTTCAGGAAAAAATATACAGTGAATGTTTACGACACAAAAATCACACTGAAAATTTATTTTGTTGGAGCGAATAAACGGACTGGTTAACGAATTTTCAGTAAGTTCCATTTAATACAACACCACAGCGGTAATACCTACTGAGCACTAAAATGCATGAACTCTTCAGCGTAGTTATTGTGAATACGGGATCTGCAAAACCAATTTGGCTGATTTACAATAAATTCTTTAATTCGGCGGTACTGAAATAATGGTCCGCGGACACAAAGGCGTCCGAGAAAGCACCTCAGATGCTCTGCGCGCACTTAACTGACACTACGAAGTTACAGCGAAGCGCTATATGTCGCATCCACCAGCTACTCACGCCAGTAGAGCACGAAAACACCTGGGTTTGGATTGTCGTCGCGGGGCATTGCGCTTTAATCCTGATGGTGACTTACACACCTGGTCATTGCGTAGCACCTATGTCTCATGAGCTCGTCGTTAACTATGCAGCGTGTGCTCACTGTATTTAATAAAAACATCGCTTCCAATCCACGCTGTGAACGTGGTTGGAAAGCAATGCTTTAAACGACACCCACAAGATTTCCCCATGCGACGTCACTTGATTTCGCAAACTTTGCTCTACAAACAGTGAAACCAGAGATTAGTCATGCGGTTACCTGGAATTCTCGGGAGGCGGCATCCCGAACGCAGCAACATCGGCCACGGCGGAGCTAGAGAAGTGGACGCCGCCGATTTAAAAAGCCGTGGATCGGCAGAACGAAACCGGGGAGGAGCGTCTTTTGAAGGATGAGACAGCGGAACCTAGCCATCCTAATATGCTAGCTCGGGGCTAAGCCACCACGCGACTTAAGCGCAGACACCAAGTTAATTCGGCATGTGAGCGTAGCGATTACCCTTTATGACGATTTAAACTAGTTTTTTAGCAAGTTTGAGAATTGCGAGACAGATGGGGAACCGTCATAATCGCTATTTATAGGAACCATTTGCTCCACTCGCCTTTTGCAATACTTCTTAAAACCCAACCGAATTGGTAGCGTTTTTCTAGCGGCCAGATGTTTGTACGTGGTCTCTATATTCTGTTTTCCCCACTGCAAACCAATCCACAGCGTATCTTTGCCGTACGTCGACTTCATTCCGTCGGGTCCGGGTTACCCAGAAGGTGCTGTCCAGCAACTTAATCACGCCATGCCAAGGAAACGCGCAATGGACGCCAAGCACACCAAAACAGGCCCAACACAACCGTCGCAAAAGAAGACAAAAAATCCGACGAAATGGGTCCCGCCATCGCGCCTTCCATCGGCCAGATAACGCTGGGCAATAATGCGCGTTCGCCGCGTCATCTACACCCTGCTCCGTGAGTGAAAACCGCCCTCCCCTTCTTAAGCCGCGTCAAGAGTTTCTTGTCTCGTACGCCGCGAAGGAACCGTTGGCTGGTAGCAGCAGACAGTTTTGATTTAAAACCATTATAACAGAATAAACGAAATGTGTTCAGGGGCGGTATTCTCGTAACTGTCCCTTTCGAAAACGTCCCTTTTGCGTCCCTTTCATCGTGACGTACTTCCGGTTAAGAAGTGGACGTTGGCAGCATGGATGAAGGTTGGCAATAGGTTTGCCGCGCTTGCGTTACGTCACTTCCGGTTGTTTGCTTTTAGCCAATCAGGGCTCGCCAAAAGGGACAGTTTTGAAAGGGACGCAAAAGGGACAAAACTCGAGAATACCGCCCCTGGTCTTCATATTTTAAAGTAAGATGTCCTATGAGCCCAAGAAAGTGTTTTTTTTTTGTCTGTGAATTAGTGTCAGTAGGTGGAGGCTACTTTAGTGGGAAGCGTGCTAGTGAGTCAGTGAGTACATTTTTATTGAAGCTCGGTCTTTGTGATCTGTCTCTTTGATATTGCGTAGTGCACATTGAAGACTGGCCGCCTAACAAATAGCTGTTTACCGCAGCAGTATATAATTCCATCCACCACCTTCGCCCCTTTTCGGGGTAGCTAGTACTGTTATTTACGCGCGACCTCTATTTCCCGTTGCCTTAGGGCATTGCCGTGCGCTGATCGTTGGACAGCTCTTTATATGCCAAATATCTACTATACCTAAAAATAACGCCTACACAGGACTTCAAAACATGCCTCCCGCTTCTTCGGGCTTTTCACTTCCTGGAGGGAGGGCGCTGATTTTTTTTTAAAATGATTTTGCTATGTGGCATGTAAATCTGACTTCCCATTGGAATAAAGAAATCAGCTTACTGCATTACATTTAATTTGTTAGCATCTTACTAGCGCAGAAAAGGCAGGCATACAACTATGTGAGTTCCTTGTTTGGAGTACAAGGTTTAATTGTTTCGTTATACGATAGCTCTCGACATTGTTCATCGTAGGATATCCTCCTATATTTAAAAGCCCAGTTGTGCTGGAAGCATAGTTAACTGCTGGCAATACTGCTATATTTGAACACATTTATACGAATGAAAATTTTAAATAAACAAACCCACAAGTCGAACGCATATTGACCTTTTTTTTATTTTTCCAGGGAACTAAAACGGTCCTCCGGGGAAAGATGCTTCACAGAAAGAATTTTATTTTGGTGAAGCTCTCGAGTGCACATAAGTAGAAACTAAACAGAAAAATAAAACAGAGTAAAGTTCATTATGTGAAATACCACGCAAAACCGACACCAATTCTTAAATACCTCTTGCTACACCCTGCCAAAACTAACGGCAACGTTAAAGGCGCATTTTTTACCGTTGGTCAAAACATAAAAATATAAAAATGGACAGAAAGGCCACATTCACAAGTGAGTCAGTGAAATGGTGTGTATGAGGTACGCGTGTCACTGTGCAGACGATCTATAAATGCCTTGGCACTTGCTTCATACATATTAGGTGAGAGTTGATATCGCGGAAAAATTGAAATTGCACAAACCACTTTTCAATCGTATTTGAAACATTGGAGTACGGCTAAGCCCCACCTTTAAGACCACGACGCTATAGCTTTATTCATTACGGCGGAAATAGGGCTATGATGAAGGCTGTGCAGCGCTTGACGTCCCGGACACCTATAGAACAGAGTATTCATATGCGTTTTCGTGCAGAGTGCATGCTACGGTACATTACATCCCTTCGCTGACATTACCATAGTCCGTAGTAGAACCTCCAAGAGGTGCGATATTATTGCTCTGCCAGTACCGCATATTTTGGGCAGCGCCAACTATCCCTAAAGCTGGAGCCGCAATGTGGGCGTACAGGATATTTCCTTCAATCACTGTCATCTGGAGTGGCACCATCGGTTTGAAAAGTTGGTAAGATTGCTGCAGTTCTAAAAAAAGGTTTATTGTCATTCCCTACTAACTATGGACTTATATCTGTCAGTTGTTCCAAACTAAAGGATCCCATCATTTACTTGCGCATGGTTAATTTCTGGACCTGGAATCCTTTCTCTTACGCGAACCAACTCGACTTTTTAAAAGGAATGTCATGCGACACACAGTTAGCACAAATTTTTAACGATATCTGTTCCAGTGTGGAAATAATGTACCTGTAGAAGTCCTCTTTCCCGATATCGAAAAAGCTTTCGACAAATTTCCTCATAAGCACCCGTTCACAAACATTTCGTGCCTAAACCTTAACCCCCTTGTTCTTAACTGGTTGAAATCCTTCTTATCTAACCGTAATCAATTCCTGCATACTAAGCAATTTTTCTTTGCCTATGTTACCCGTGGTTTCGGGAGTGCAACAGCGCAGTGTTCTTAGCCCTCTTCTTTTCCTAATTTATATTAATGACATGCCATCTAACACTCTCTCTAACGTAATGCTTTTTGCTGATAAATCCTATTATTAGCGAACATAATGCCTATACCTTTCAGTCAGATTTTACTCTCATTACGAAGTGGTGCGAGAAAAGGCTAATAACCTTAAATGATAACCAAACATCGCCCATTTATTTCCATCGCCGAAACACATACCCATTGCATAACTACTTCCTGGGGAGGTGAGTTATATAATCTGTTTCTTCATAAAAGTAATTCGGCATTATCTTTTCTCAAAACCTGTCGTGGTCTGCTCAGAATACACCTATAACAAACGAAGTTGCCTGGGTCCTCGGCTACTTACGTGCTACCCTAAAACTCGCCCCAGTCGCTGTTGAAATGCTAGATTATGCTAATCTTGTGCGACTCAAACTTGAGTACGCATCTGCACTTTGGGAACCACAGAATCTAACCTTTCACCATGCATTAAACCAGTCCAAAATCGTGCCGCCCGGTTTTTTTAATGACTGCTCATACCACACCATCGTGACCAACATGAAATCTCAATCTAACCTACCAAATATTGCCACAAGACCAAAAACTGCCCGCATATGTCTGTACTACAAATTCTATCACTCATATCTTGGTAACTCTGTCATTACGCATGCTCACCGCCACTCGCGCCGTATCAATCACAATAAAGCAGTTTGCCTGCCGCATGTTCATACTTGTGCGCGTCTTCATTCTTTCTTTATTCAAACAGCCATAGACTGGAACGATCTCCACACTTAAGCCACAAACCACTCCGATGCCAGTCGGCGGCATCTTTGCCTTCAACCGAGCGTCCCTGCTAATTGTGGTCGTAGCGCCAGATCCTCCACTGGAGAGCCTGGGCGGGCAAAAGGGAGTTGTAATTTCCGTAACAACGTCGCCGCCATCTTGAGCGTGGAGGCGTAATAATTGTCATGGCAACACTGCTAGGAGGAGCGGAATGGGAGGGGGAAGGCGGCGGGGATGATGCTTTATTCTCCCCACTTCCCGCCGCTCTGCTGCTGGCCCCCCGCCCTTTGCGCCGCCCGCTAGGCCTCGCCGAGAGCGGCGCGCAGCCATGCAGGCGCACGTACGCTGCTCGGAGAGTAAGAGGGCAGCCGAAATCGCACTTGAACACTTTATTCATGCTACGAAAATACGACTGAGCACAAACTTAACGTGCCATGATAAGCATTTATGTACAACACGGCATAGCATAGGTTCACATTGAACACGGTACACGTAGTTGTACAGCTCTTTGAATGTCACCTGCGCTATCGTTCAGATTAACTTCACGCCTTACGAAGTGTCTCATGTTTTGCTATCACGAAGCAAAATCACTTCTTGCTGCGCTTGTTCCGTGTGGATACGGCATAGTAGAGCTCTTCGGTGGTCTTCAGAAAGCTGACACAACATTTCTATTATACTACGACGCGTACGCGAGCACTGCGGCTTCTCTAGCGCACAGCCGCCGCCACCGCTGTTGCTCCGGCAGCTGCTGCGATTGTTGTCGCTCATGCGCGTTTGAAGTCGCATCGGGAAGAGGCAGAGTGGAAGAAACAATGAGAGGAGGAGGAGTGTTTTGCTTGCCCAGCGCCGCTGCGACTTTGACCGGGTTCATATAGGAAGAAGACACCTTGGACAACCCATGCCCCAAAATGTATATCGCATATTTATATTCCGGCACATTTAGATTCAAATGTTAATGAATCGATACCAAAGCAAGTAATTACACTCGTAATACCGCTAACACACTAGTTATAAAGAAAAAGGATAAGAAAATATCCTAGTTTTTTAGAAAACTTTTTTTAAGAACACCAAAAGCCAAACAAAAACAAAGACAACAACATGTGCTTTTGTCTTTAAATCTAGCTATTGATTAAACAAGGCTTTTTTTTTAAACTAACAATGACGGCATTTAATACTGTTGAACAAGTTACAACAATTTTTTTTTTCTGAAGCGTCCGATTACACGTTGACATATTTCGAGAAACCTCCTTTCACCGAAGAACCATGTATTCCTCTGTCAATCACATTGGGCAATTTTCTAGAAAACTGCTAGCACACTACACTACATTCATTTATTGTAATACGCGCAGCTTATCAAAACACTACGATCGCACCATCTCTTTTCACATTCCTCAGCTGTAGGTGTTACGCAATATGTGTTTCTGAAACTTGCCCAATACCGCGCGGTAATACCAGGACTATGAATGTATATCTGAATTGCAGCTTAGAGGAAATGATCTCCTTAGCATTACCTTACTAGTGCCGCGGAGAGCACATCTTCCATGCTGATTACTTACAGCATGTTAAGATGGAATTTTAGCTGTTTCAGGTTCAGAACACGTTGGAGGCATCAATTTATCGCCTTATTTCACCATTGTCTGCAAAATGTGCGGACCTCACAACATCCCCAGTAGTCGAAACATTCAAGATAAAGCGCAAGTAGTGTCGAGGAATATAGTATTGTCATCAGTGAGGCATTGATCCTCTACTCATATATGCAACCAACTTTCGGTATTCTGGCCTGAACTCTTTCATTCTTCCCTCAACCCGATGCGCGCCGCTTGGCTTTGGACATAATTGACATTGTCTTGAATTTGATAAGCAATTTCTGCCTCTTTCGGGATTTCGGGTTTATCAACAAAACAATTATCTGAAAGAAATACAGAGGTGTACTTTACCGGAAGAAAATGTTCTAAAAAAACTGTAAGATATGTATATACGTGCGTGCGGATATAACATCTGACGTAAGAGAATTTATTGACATGTCTCCCATACGCAAATATATTGTCAAATAAATGAGATTTGTTAACCCGCAAATGGGTCCGACCATTTATCATTATCCACGGCGTGCGGGGTCAATGGGGCGGCGTTGTCTCTAATGTCAAGCGTAGTGTAACCGCCCTCGCAAAGCATTGCTCGCTCTTCTGAGCTTGTCACGTCGTTTTCTTATGGGCCAGCTACATTCTTATGAGGGAATGATGACGAAAAAGAGAACGCTCACCTGCATTACACCTACGCCTTTGCCTATTCTCCGGAACATGGTTAGGCGTTCGCCACTAATAGCATACGTACTCCACCAACCAAAGCTTGCAAAGGCCGCTTTGCGTTCTAACCCAAACGTGCAAAAAAAGCAATGAATATGGACCCGTGCAGCGTAATGAGGTAACAAAGGTCACATTTGTACTTGGAGACAGCCGAACGCTCCCGTTTCGTTCCGTGAGACGCTACCGGAACCCGTTTTCTTCTCGTTTCGACTGTAGGCAAAACGACACAATAAACTCCGACACCACAGCCTGCAATGTCTCAACTAAAGCTGTAAGCGTGTGCTTACTCGTAACAATTTCACCCTCACTTGCTTCCTTAGAGCCGTGTTTTGATATTTCATTTTACAGACGCAGATGTTAGGCATAAAATCACGTCTGCTTTGCTGCATTTGACAGTATACATGATGACGTTTACAAAATGTTTGAAATATTTCCATTGCCAACGTAAATCACCACTAGATAGAATAAATAAAGGGGTAAACCACAAACGCACGTGACGGAAAAAACATCTGCCCTCTTACCCATTATGGGCGATGTTATTGGGCGGATGCGTTGTTTTTGTACTCGGTATCGTCTTAACGGGAATTAGACTATAGACTAAAGCAAAGCACGCATTTGTTGACATAGGTTGGTTGCCAGGTGATGCCAAAGTAGGTATGTAACGGGAGGTGCAACCAGCGGTTTATTTGTGGGGTAGGGAAGGTTCCGGAAAAAAAAAAAGTAAATTGGGAGAGTCTGAAAGAGGGAAAAAAGAAGTTATGAAAAATTGCACGAAATAAATTGATAAGAGAAAACCAGGATAACTGACCAATGGAGACACCGCAGACGAAATAATATGTATGTTGTCGTAAACGAACTAAACATACCGGCGCAGCTCAATATTTTTTTTTGTTCCTCTGTTAGGTTTTGTGAATAACTTTGACCGTCATGTTGAAAGCAGTGTTCGAAATTGCGTTACTTTGTGCTGCGTGCCCCAGCAAAAGTTATATCGGTATCTATTATTTTGCCCATAGTCCACCACGATAAGTTTTAAGATTAAGAATAAAGGGTTTTTGCTCCAGGTGACGCAGAACATAGGACGATTCAAAGTTGGAGGGCCATATGTTATTTGAGTAATTTAGAAAGTGATGTTAACCCGAGTTTGTCGTTACATTATCGTGAACAAGGATACAATACATGAAGACAAAAGCACGTCACATTATTTCATCAGATTCATAATTCGGGTTACATAATTTGCGTCCAATTAGGTATAGCAAGTTGTATGAGGTGAATCCCATCGAAGTTGTGTTGCCGGAATACTTCCAATTTGGCATATTGAGTGGTTTAACAATTGCTTTCGTCATCTGGTCACCATGTCGCCTGAGATAAGGGGCTTGCCGAGATAGGGCGTAGATTAACTCCAGAACTTTGTATTCCCGACTTCTTGATAACGCTGTTGTACACAATGCAACTCAACTCCAGAATCCTTGTTTTGAGGCCGCCGTACATTTTGCTACACGACAAATTTTCCTTGACTACTTACGTTGGCCAAGGCAGAAATTGCGTATTGCGTTTAGTGACACTCTTACGAGGCTGATCGAAGAGCAGACGTTCATGGACGACGAAAGCAGCAATTTTGATCCATTTCGCTGCAGCACGGCAGCCAGGAGTACTATCTGCGGTTGTTTTGTTTGGTTGATCATTTTCGAGATCTCGCTGCATTCGACAGTTTTTCTGGATTCTATAAGAAGAGAAATACCCTAAAACTGCTATTTCCATGGTCCGTAACATTTTTACGGTTCCTATTCGTGTGGTGGGAGAGTAATTTTCAATTTTATGTATTCTCTGCTATTGTCGTCGCTGCTGTTCCGAACGAGAGCTTGATTAGGTTCTCTGAGGATCGGCCCCGCCATTGACATCCCCACGAAAACCGGATTTCCCGAGCTTTCAATGCATATAAATTGCGTGTGAATAATATCTAACATTTTGTATAGACGTGGACTTCTCAGGGTATTTTGCAAGCACATCTTCACTATCGCTTTTCTAATAAGTTTGCAGTGTCGGGAAAAGAACAAGAACAATTTTACTACGTAATTCCAACTGTGAGCAATCAAGGTTACCGGAAAGAGATTCCTTAGGTGTAGCAGCATGAAGCAATTTTTTGTGGTAACTCCTATGCCAACATGAACGGATCAAGCACTTCCGGAACACCTTCAGTAGCTATTGTGCGCGCTTGTGAACGGGAACGTCAAGGGAGTCTAGATCACCAAACAAATGGTGCATTAGTACGAAGTAAATTTGTATTCCAACTTATTAGACACTTTCCTTCCTAGACTGTGCAAAAACACGTCAGTGGGCGCATGGGCTGCACGAGACATGGCTAGTTTGGAGGTAGCAATTACAATTCTACGTAGCGAACGTCGACAGCAAAAAAGACAAACAGTCAGCACAATGAAACACCTTAAACCAGACATTTGCCTCAATTTGAAATACTTTGTCTCTTTGTGGATTATACTATGTACAGACTACCGACGTGACAGCCACATCGTGAGCTATGGACGTAAAAAAACCGGCGTTTCATGCAGTTAGTTTGGATGACGCGTCAAATGACGTCATCCTTTAAATATATTACGCCATTTGCGACAACAGTGAGAACTCGGCCTGAGATTCACTTTCCACACGTTAAATCAAACTGCGAAAAGTACGCACTGTGAAGCGACCTTGAGACCAGATGACGATTGATAGTATTAAAGCAATGCAAATAGCAAAATTGGGCACTCATGCATAAACACGCTTGCGACTGTATTATCCTTTAAAGCACACTACTATTCAACCAGGCGCGTCACGCAACCTTGCAATCTCCTAAAAACTTCACAAGTATGTGACGCGGTCCTTTGTGAAATCACTGCTCATTTTTAAGCTTTTTGTTGTCGTAATAATCGGGTTGGTTGGTTGTGTTGGTATGTCGGCTGGTCATGTCTCCCCGGTCAAATTTGGTTTAAAGTGAACGTTCGTTCTGTGTGCATTCCTTTCCACGGTGTGTTTTTCCCTCGGTGTTGTTGACCATAAATATGCAAATAGTCAAATCATGCTCGGTTTCCAATGATCTCGAAAT
The DNA here is from genome assembly GCF_048455015.1 of Haemaphysalis longicornis. Taxonomy (NCBI): domain Eukaryota; kingdom Metazoa; phylum Arthropoda; class Arachnida; order Ixodida; family Ixodidae; genus Haemaphysalis; species Haemaphysalis longicornis. Next base: position 1,402,149 of record NW_027526353.1, on the reverse strand, counting down.
CTTCACGTGTAGCAGTGGGAGCAAAAAACTGGCCTCCCTTTTTATGCATTTGGCTAAAAAACAGTGAAATACTCTCGAACTCTGTGATACGGTGGAAGAACGGACAATAGTTGGCATATGCTGTGTCAGCAGCCTTAGCAATGCCTGCTGCGGCACTGTAGGCTCGAAACAGGGCTCCTCAACCACACCAGAAAACATTTTAAACGTTCCCTTTAGCTACAAACGTCCCCGACCCCTCTCCTCCCCCCAAGAAAAAAAATTGAATGACTGAATCTATGATTTTCCATCTCAAATGTCTATTTTAGGCATCACCCCCGAAGAAAGTATGAACAAAATTTCAGTATAAAAACAGGTATGCAACCTATCTCTGGGGTTACATAAAATTCATGGGGTCATCTAGAAAACCTGAAATTTGTTCAGTATTAAGGAATTTGCCTTTTCTATCGCACACAGCCCTAATAATTTGTAATTAATTTTGTAACAATAATTACGTAAAATTTTGTAATAAATTGTGATTCACTTTTCTTGGTAGAAAGAAGTATTTTTAATCTACCGTCTCGTATTTATATGGCTGGCATTTACAGAGGCGTCTTTCTGAAGAAAAAAATGCTCAGAATTGCGGAACAATGGTTTTGAAAAATGTGTTTTTAAAAGCGTTCACAAGAATGGCTTTCCCAAACAGGCATGATTAAGGATCCCTAACGTGTAAAGCGGACCAGATGACAATTACCTTCTCTGCAAGTGTGCTAACCCTTAATACTTACTTGTATTGGGAACGACAATATCTTCTCTCGGGTTACCACCTCAATCCAGGACAATCTAACGACGTTATTTGTTACTCCTAATAACGTCAAACCTGTGTCTTCATTAGGTGCCGCCTTTTCTCCAGGTGTCTGATAAGTAGCATAGTGTCTTCAGTACTGGAACGATTGCTCTCAGGTAAACAAAAAGCGGACTTATTAGATATATTTGGTGAGAAGACTATGATAGGGGCTTAACACATAGACAGACGAAAATTACATGACAATATATGTCAACTACCGCTTTATAATAATTTTTAGCGCAATCTTTATGACGACTGTACTTTTCTTGTTTCAATCAATCTTTTTGGGTTAGCGTCAGCACAATTTTCAGATGATGTTCGAAAAACTAACCCGACTCCAAGCGGTTGTTACGTTAGCCATGCGATCGAATTAAGATGATTTGTTTAACTCTTCAGGGAAATTTCGCAGCTAATAATACCAGAATATAGCAACACCCCTTGGTGATGAATTATCAGCATGGGTTCTGTTCCCAGCTCCCACTCTTTTTCGCTAAACCCGCAAAGTAGTCCACACGTTATATATTTTCTTATCTAAATAAAACGTGACAAACAAGCAGCGAGAGAATTGCCCTGCCACGAATAAATAGTTTCTATTACGTTATTTTCTTGCCCTAGCCCAATTTTATACCTAGCCCGATTTTATGTACGTAAAATTTGGCTAGGGATTTTTAATTAGAGCTTTATAGGTTGAAAGAAGAGGAGTAAGATTAAAATTGGAAAATATTTCTGAGAAAACCGACTAAAAAGCAGATGTTTTGCATGAATGCTTCAAAAACTGCTAAAAGACGCTCACAATTTTCCGCTCAGCACCGGCCACGAGAAGGATCAAAAATGTGCTTTTGATTGTTTGTGTGAAGCCCCGGCTCTGTGTACACTTTCGTTTTACATTGAAGCTTTACACGTACGTGCTGGGACATCGTCGCGTCGACGAAGGAAATCTGAAAGCGGCTAATCGCTCACCCCATTAAAAGGAAGAGAAGTGGTTTGGAGAACGAAAGAGCAGCAAAATCTTAGCACTCTTGCGTTTAGAAAATATAAAGTTTCACTGCAGCTTCTCTGAGAGCACGAACTATCGCTTGAGAATCTTCGGCTTCATTCCGCTATCTGCGGATTAACTGCGCAGTTAACGCTCGTTCCCGGTGGCAGCGGACTCCGGCGTCTTTGTTTTGCCTGTAGTGCTATCAGGAGGCGAAGGTTGCTGCTAGTGGCCAGGCCTATCGATGACTGCAGGATGCGCCTAAGCGTCTTCCTGCCTCCAGCACACCCTTGCCCGCTGAGTAAGACCTGTATATAGTTCCGGAATTTAAATACTACATAATAGCTTCACTGGCAGTCCTTCTTGACGGAGGGGAGGGACAGATAAAGTTTTTACCAATAAAATTCATGGTTCCCCAGTTTACTCTGCCCTTGAAATTATTTTATTAACTGCTCGAAGAACACAACACTATCTACGCGGTTGACCGCCACGGGGCATCAGGTGAAAATTGTTGTCTGCTCACACGATATTTATTCAGTATCCTCAGCGGTACTAACCAATAAAAGTTTGTTTATGTGGTGCTAGAGAAAGAAGGATTGTGGTTCTATAACACCGATAACACCCATCATCATTGAAGCCTTTGCTTCGGTATTGCCTCGATGCCAGATAGGTCATTTCTTTTTTTTCATCATGACAGTTACCACTTCTTCGCCAGTATTGCGGGGCTTCTTCTCTCTCATATTCATGATGTGCAAATTCACGCACGCATACCACGTTCAGCAGTATTCTGCTGTAGCACCGTTCCCGCTATACATTTGTCCGCTGCCTAACGCGCAACATCTAACCACTTCCTCCTCGCCATTGTCATAAATTCCTTGCCTAATATACACCCACGTAGATGCAACGGCCATTTATCTCGAGTTGTTATTGGATCCGCCTCACTCGCCTCACGTACTCATTTGTTTGTCCTGTGCTCAACTTTGTTCTAGGCTTTCTCATGCCGCTCTTTCGGGAGAATGTTCTGCTTTGGTTGTTCTTTCACCCAGCTGCTGCAGGCCCCACTTCCCTGACTTCCTGCCTATCCACCGATGGTATCTGCGCAATGCGAATGACTGTGGATCCCCTCCTTGCAGGTGATCTATTATAAGAAAGTAAAGAAAGGGGCGAAACAAGCTGAGGCTATAGAACACACGTGAAGGACAGGCAGCGGTGGCCCACCGCAGCAGAGGAAGAATCTGGCCATATGCTCGTTTTGCTCTGACACTAGACATTATTTCTGGTGTGGCTTCTGAATTACGTTTTATATTCTTATACACACTACGGTCAGTAACTCAGTCTATAATAAACGTGGCTTTGCTTGTTGTTTCTACGCATTTGTGTCCTTTGAATGGTGTCTCTCGTGCCGCTGCGTTAATTGGAGCTTCTACAGCTCCTGGCAATATTTTCTGTAAGGTTCGTGTTTTTTAATCTACACTGTATTAGTATACTACTCCGCAAGCCCCCCAGGAATTTCTTCTCAAGGATTAGTTTCGATGTATTGGTCTGGAGCGTTTTGCGGCGCAGCGAACGTGGTGATGCCATGTGAGCAAATCAAGTAGATTGACTTCTTTACAGATTGCGGCCGTATTGGAGGGTACATGTTATGTATTAGGTAGAGGGGATGGAAATTGCTGACACTCAATGTGTTGTACTGCTAGTAATTGCGTTGTCCGTATGAAATGGGTGCTGAAGACCATTCGGTCTATCTTTTATGAGCTACTGGGTTATAAGTCCTAGATCACAAAGTTGCAGGCCACGAAATAAACGGTTTTAGTGTATGAAGGGGCGCTCTTGTGCTTAGGCAAAAAGTCTTCAGCAGGATGCTTACTGTAAGATAACAAATTCTGATCTCATAGATTATGCAGTGTTTAAAGCTTAACAAACTATAAAAAATGACCCCCTGTAACGAATAATTTTTAGTTTTTTTCCCACAATATTTTGTTGGTGGAGTATTCAAACTGGCCCCAGTTTCTATCAAGAACACGCTCAGGACCGGCGTCAAATGAACGTTAATGCGTTTGCCGCACCTCTCAGCAAAATTATGGGAGTTTCTGGGCAAAACAGACCGATTTGTAATAGTTGGTGACTGTTACCGACATCTGTTACAGGCTGGCGTAAATAACAAAGAGTTGGTTTTGTTTTTAGCGTTCGTAGTCTCTAAAAAAGTGAAGCCCCCTTCAAAAGAGGGGCGTGGTTGAAACTCGACGCCTATCCCCCGTATACCGAGCCATTGTCGAAGACGAAATTTAAACGGTTTCGACCGTGCCGCACTTTGATATGAGGCGACCCGAAGTGTCCCCGTGTAGACGCAATCGGATCCAAATCTCGCAATGGTGCAGACGTAGGCTACATAACGCGAGGTAGCGAGGTTGGATTTTGAATACAAGAACCCTTTTCTAAGCACTTGATATGCCTCGCTTATATTCCACATCTTAATATCGAATCAACTGGTTTCACTTGACTTTCCTGCAGAGCGTTTTGTTGGCGGGCCCCATCGCGCTTTGTATATATGTCAGGTTCACAAATTAGTGTTGTTACTGTCATGGAGCGTGTCGCGCCGTATTCTGTTACTCCTATATGGAAAACACCAATTAGCGTGAGTGGGAGATTTTTGGCTGAAATTCGTCTTTGAAATTCCTCACAGTTGGAGACTTACTACCACGTTCAGTAGTACGATGGCAGAAAATCTACCAGTCTACTCAGGTGGACAAGAGCCGCCTTAAGTAGGCGCCTTTTCCCCGGTTGTACCTCTCCCCAAACCGGGGTATCTGGCTTTTAATACCACGCTGATGATAATGGGAGTATCAAAAACACCTATGCTTCTTCATTCTAACCCACCCCTCCCTCCACAAGTGTACGCCTCCTTACAAAATTGCTGCCAGTTGGTGTCATGTCTCGTGTGAGCTCTAGCGCCAGTAAATGTTTTTTGCCTATGTGAACTTGTGGCCTCACGAATGGATACGAGGGGTTTCCCGCCTAGCGAAGCTCGCTGTGAACATCGTGGAACCAGTCTGGACTACCTGGGACTCACTGAAACGTCTCCTCCGAGTCACCGACCTTCGAGCCGACGGAGTACGCCAGCGAACCAACGCGATGCCTAAATGCAATGACCTTAAACGAAGAGTGGCTTGTTGAAAACAATGCGGTTGTGCATAGGCCAGCCGGTTCAAGGTTGGGATCGCACGTTTTTTTATCGTAACCAATCTTTGGGTGACCTGGGCCCTTTAGTGTCAAATTAAACACAGTGCATTTTCGGCGTCACTGTGCTGGCGACTTTCCTCCTGTCCATGCGAGCGTTGTCCGTGAGAGAAGGCGCCGGTCAGGAAACGTCATAGGAATGGCCCAACTATGTAAAAGCAATGCGAAAATCAAACACCTTAGCTTCAGTTTTGCGTGTTCGAGTCTCCAGCAGAGTGAACACTTCCCACACACTGAATAATGATCGAGTAAATAAGCTACTAATGCTAGTCAGTGATTTTGTTACGCTGTATTCGTATTCATCGTTTGCAGCAGAAACATAAGTTGGCAGAGATAGCATCTCAGAGCTGGTTTTCTTAAGAAGTATGAGCGGTGCCCATCGCGCCCGGTACATGGTGGACGACCAGCACGCGCACCTGCCAGTTGCTATGGCTTAACTGGGGAGAAGAGGACCGAGACGCGGGCTATGGGGGGAGGGAGTGTTGACAAAGGGATGGCGGGTGAAAATTGAACCAGAAGCTTCAATTTGCGGGAACACTCTTGTAGGGTCGACGGCCGCCTATTTGTTTGGGAGGGCTGGAAATCCTGCTCCTTCAGCTGACGCGTTAGAACGACGGGTATCTTTTCGCAACTGTAAGGAGAGCGGGAGGAGTGGGGAAAGTGCGGGTGGTAAAGTCTTAGGCCAACACCGACTGGAAAGGGAAAATCCCCCCAGCGTTTTGGCCTTTCCCCTTGTGATACGTCAGCAAATGGGCCGGATAGATAAGATGGCTGACAAGCCCTGCAGAGGCCATCATCCCAAATGTCACTGCGACCCGCAGAGTCGGCATTCCCCGGCGCGTCTTTTTCCTCGTGCATCTCTTTCCCGCCCAGTAGCTCTTTTTCTGCGTGTTCCTTTGCGCATTTTCGTTTCTGCGAATTTTGGCACTTTCAAAGGAAGTACGCTGAGACGCCATGCAAGTGCTTTATACCGCAATGGTGCTACAACTAAACCGGGGACACGAAGGTGCAGGTGTTCAAGATCGCCAAAGACAGGAAAGACCGAGGAAAGCATGAATACGCGTTGTTCGACGAGACAACCTTTGTAATCTTTGTATCGTATTGGAATAGAATTGCTCTTTCAGTGCAAGAGGATAGACGTGCACGTGCAAATGCTAACAAGGCGCACTTTTCTATATCAAGAACCGAAGAGTTTGCGTATTGTACATATTTTTTTTCTTGGTATGCGAACTTCAATTTGTTGATGAGGATATCATCCGCTTAGTCCCGCATGCAGATGAGGCTACCGGCACCACAATCAAAATGGTGATAACTTATGTGCGCCTTCGCCAGGACGCTGCACCTTCTATGTGCACGAACTATCTGGGGTACATGTCTACGGTAGCTACGAAGAGGGTAGACCCTGACTCCACTCTGGCGCACATGGAGCATGCTGCAATGCAGAAAGCCATCGGTGAATCCCACGAGGTGTTTGACATGTGCCCTGGACAGTTTATGGAACGCCGTGCTATCGAACGCCATTTCATCGAAGCATGCGCGTTTCATGGAAGCTATGACGTCAAACGCCGTTTTCTCGAATCGACGAGGCTCGTTTGATCGAACCGCACTCACCTGTCCGTGGTGCACTAGAATGTTTGGCTTTTTTTTTTCGGCAATTTGCGGCTACTTCGGGACACTCACCCGCCTACCTTCTCCAATTCCAAGAGCTTTGCCAATGGGTCCTCAATATGCCCTGCCAACACAATCTCGCACAGCAAACAAACGAAGATGACACCGAAGCACAGAATAAATTTGGTTTATTACAACGAAATGAGTGGTTAACAGATGGCGCAGGATGGGCGAAAAATGTAAGAAATATTTCAGCCAATATTTCACAGAATCGCTAACACAAGTTATGTGGAATCGCTCTCAGGAAATTTTTGATGGGAACTTGTCCGCCAATCAGGCGCATGATGTTTTTTTTTTCGTGCAACTACTACTCTTTAATGCTTTGGCGGCTACTGGCTGTGTAGAAAGTATTATATGTTGTTTTCATTGGTTTCATGTTCTTGCTGAAGGCGGATGAGGAAACAGCTGACAGCGGGGTACCCACAACTTTGAGGAAGCGGCTATGCCAGATCTCTACTGCTATATTTCCGGTGGCTGCCCTGCAGCTAACAAAGGGTGGGCAGACCACAACTGTTGCGGATTGTGGCGGCGTCCGAATCACAACGCCGCCCTGCAGGTGACCTGCTTTGCACACGATGTAATTCGTCTCAAACCACGAAGGTAGCTGTGAAGCCGCTGGGGGGAAGTCATCCACCTAATTTCTAGATTGGTCTGGGGCACTTCAATCCTAGTGCTGTCTGTAACATGGTTGTATTCTTTCAAGAATTCCAAATCATGCGCTGCTCAGTCCTCAATTCACATCATACAGAGTTACCACGCGTCCCCTGCTTGGTCCGTAACGCTCGCACTTGCAGCAATAGTTCTGCATAAATTTCTTGTCGCAAACGTAGCCGTAGCCACCGAAGCAGATATTCGGTTTTCCACGGATTGTCGTAGTGAACTCCATAGCGCGTATGCCAACAGTTCAATGTAAAACTTCTGCTGTACATAATACCAAACACGTGCAAAGGTACCCATCACACTTATCTCAGCCCAGCGCATCTAGACACAACAGATACACTTTCTTGTGACAAGCATGCGCACATCGGGACAACAGTCGTGTTTCGGAGCACGGTACATGAGTCTTGTAAAGTCTTATCTATTAAGCGTTACCATTTCGCTGGCAACTAGCTTCCGCAACGCTTCCACTGCTTTTATAGCTAACCTTTATAGGACAGAATAACTATTCGATGAAACGGCGTTCATTGAGAAACTCTACCATGAAACGTCTTTCAAAGAAACGGCCTTCGGCGAAGTTTCCAGAACCAGTTTCACAGAACTCGCAAAGAGAATAAAGTCAATTCCTTTAGCGATCTAGCCCGCCACTTGAGGAGGCAGGAGACGAAGTTCTGGGACATAATCGTCTTCTTGTAATTCACATCCTCAAAGATAAATTGCCCTGGCTAAAGTACTCTATTTGGGTCAAGGAGACGAGCGTGAAGGTACATGTAATGAAAACGGCATTAAAAAAGCTAGGCGCAGACGTGGGCACTCCCAAAACTGCCAGCAGTGAGTGGTACATCGTGAAACTCCTCGAAAGCATCGAAAACTGGACGGCGCGTGAGGGGCACGTGGCAATTCATCAAACACTGCTTCAACAAACACCGTTTCCTCTATGTGACGTTGGCTGTTTTATCGAATGCTGTTCAGAAGCTGTGGTCCCGACGACAATTGCTGCTGGAAATGTTTACGTTTTGTTAGTCATAACGAGATTCATGAAGCATGAAAGGCTTCGCAGTTTGGATCACGTGAAAAAAACCCTCATTTTTTAGGCACAAGCCTTTGTCACTGCCACTTCCCGTGCCGATTATGCTCAAGATTGAATACGTGTAAGTTGCTCCGGGTTCGGCTGACTTTTGGCTATACAGTAGTTTTTGTTACTTCCTTTCTCTGGGTTTTCTGATTACACAAATTTTTTGATAGCCCAAATTGCTAGAAGACACATTTTCAGAACGCACAAAAATCCACCAATCGACTTGTACCAATCAAAGAATTTTTTTTCGAAGACGACATGAGATGTTAAAATAACTACATTGTACAAAAACTAAAACATGTATGATAACGCTGTAACTGTTTTACTGGTGCGCATTTGCTTTCAAAAGGACATTTAGTGGCATATTTCTCCGGTGTTTCCAAATGCGCTTTAGGGCCACTTGTTGGCTAGAATAGCCTTCTTTTACCTAGAGGGCTACTGGCTACGCAAAAGAGCTTTCAGCCATTTGTCCGGAGCCTTTTGCTCGTGTTGCAGGTGGCTGAGGAACCGCAAAACGCCGGGGTGTGAGATTCTGTTGTTCCGCTAAGTGCTGAATGGACCAGAAGGGAGGCCGACCTGGTTGGAGCGCGGATCAACGGTACACTATGCAACTGGCGTAGCTTTCTCGCTACCTAACGTTATCGAACCCGCAAGGCAGCTCTGAGAATTAGGGCAGAAACGCCTTCTTCAGCTCGTCGAACTCCTGCCAGTGAACAAGATTTTGGCACTGGGCGTAGTAACTCTAGTCAAGTGACGTTCTGTCGAATTCTATGTTGTGGTAATAAGGCCAATGCGCGGAATTGTCGGATGAACATAAAACTGGCATCGTGTGCAGAGGCTGAAACATTTATGCAGACGGCAGCATCTAGCGAATTCATCAAAGCTTATTCACATGTCAGTGTGCTTGATCACGTGCTTCAACAAAACAAATCAGCATTTTCTTCCGCAATAATGGGGTCATATAGAAACGACCAGAAGGAAGATCTAAGCTCTCAAAAAAATGACAATCTGACTTGGTTCTGTCTATGCGCGCTAAAGGCTCTTCTCAATTGTGTACGGCCAGATTTGATGAAATGTCCTCGATCAAACGTCCTTCTACGAAACGGAGGTCGATTAAACGGCTTTTATCAAGTGGAATTCAATGTAACGGCGCTCGATGAATTGCCGGCAACCTACCTGAAGTCCAACTCAGTCACAGAAATTCGCGAGGCTGTTAGCTTACAGCTGGGTCAGTTGTCGACGTCCCAAGAAGGAGAAAGATAACGCCGACTGCATTCGTTTTCTGAAAGAGCAGATCACTTTATACCTAGGAAGAAAACAGCCCACACGCTACAGTGCTGATTTCATGCTGTTTTGCTGCCTTCTCTACGTGATATCGCCACATATCTATGCTCACATACGCAGCCATGGAAGCATCAACTTGCCACATCCTATGACAATAAGGTCAGTGGGCTCGTCGTATAATATGAGCGCTCAACGAGAACATCGCGTGAAACGTTCTTTAGTTACATGGCGAGGAGAATTTCTGACCTAAAAGTCGACCACCGCTTTCGGACATCAATGGTAGACAAAATACACATAAAAACTTACTTTGGTTAAAAGGGCGGCAGTATTACCAGCGTTGGGCTAAACCAAAATGAAGCTGCAAACTGTGCGCTCATTTTCACGGTGCGCAGCCTCACGTGTAAATTCACAGTAGTTGCGCACATCGTGCCATTGAACGGGCTAGACGCTCAGTTCCTGCACGAGACGCCTCAAAGATGTGATTAGCGGGCTGAATTATTTTGGGTACCAAGTCGTATACGTCGTGAGTGACTAAAACGCTGAAAAGAGAAAAGCGATGTCCCTATTCGAATCGCTCCCATCGAACAGAATTGTGTACCAACACCCGTCAGTCCCTGCAAGGCTGCTGCGCTTCGTTATTGACCCCGCCCGCAAACTCAAATGCACACGAAATAACTCGATCAACCAGAAGAAGGACGCAGTTTGCTTCTACTTCCTTGATATTCAGACAGAGCAAAGCCAGTGCGTAAGCAAGGAGCGCACTTTGCGACAATCAGAGACCTTCAAAGAAAAGAGTGTGACCAACTGTTGAAGCACGTGCCCGGGCTGTCAAGAAAAGTCGTCTACCCGTTGAATATTGAGAGGCAAAACGTAAAGCTTGCCCTCCAAATATTCAACTGCTTCTTGCTTCAGGCTTTGTGTGTTGTTGGAAAGACGCACAACCTCTTCTTTTTTGACGCCACTGCTACTTTGGTTGAAATCGTCCTCAAGTGCTGGAAAACTGAAAATGCAAAAACTCCATGCAAGGGAAAGAATCTGCAAGGCGACTTCCAACAACCCGTGTTTTTCGTTGACAACGATTCAAAAATCGACTTCTCGTGCATGCTGCTGGCACGGTTGGACAACCGGAAAAGCAGAGCCCTGGACAAGGGTACTTTGACGACGGAGACCCGGGCTGCCTTCGATCACGCCACCTACGCTCTTGAAGAGCTCGCTTCGGATGTCCTATGAGTTTCTTGGTAAGATAAATGCCGTCTGCTTAGAAGACCGCTTCGGAAAGTATAGACAACTGGCAGGGGCGCAGTAACACGTTTATATCAGGCAGATTTATAAAGTTGGAAACAAGCTGCGCCTGCAGGGCACATTGCCAATGGTTTCCACTCATCAGCACTGGGAATTTGTCCGGAAGCTGGCGGAGGTGCAACTCCCGAGCTGCAACGTACTTGTCAGCACCGAGACTACGTCGATTGCGAAGGACGTCTTGCCGGTCCTTGTCTACTTTGCAGGGTACGCAGTCTCTGGGACCCTATAAGAGTGGAACTGCGAAAAGTGAAGTGGCGCGTTGACTTTTCATAAGACAATCAGAGCGTCTGCCGCTCATGAACACTACAATCTTGTGAAGCAGTTGGACAGAGGAACTCCAGTGTACCCATCGATGTTTGCCCTAAATGCCGTTACTCACAGCTGCGTTTTCGTAGGACACCTGGCTACGGAGCCACAACTCCTTCAAACGGTTGGACAGGGAAGGTCGTCATGAAGGTGACGCTGCAACTGCTGGCAAAGGGAGAACAATCTGACTTCCGCGCCTGTGAGAATGGTCACATGAGCGACTCAGCGCTAAAACACATCGTGCGGTGCAGCACAAACGCTTTGCTGAAGAACATCTGTGGCAAACTTAAACAGACTTGTCGAAGGCGCTGATAAGTAATAAAAAAGGAAATCCGAAACTCTCCAGAAGAAATAGGTGTATTGCATACGGGCTAGCGCCACCTGAAACGATATTGGTTTTCGTAAATAGAAGTTATGCTCCTGTAAATTTCTTCGTGCCACCTTTATTTCAAGGTATACGCATGCTCCTTCTTCCAAGATAACGAAAAAGTTTCAGTGCGGTACATTTGCGCCACACCCGCTCTTGAACAGAGCACTGAAGTTTTACCAAAACGCCGTATCGTGTGGCGTCACAAAAAGAGAGCTATGGCGGTCTCCCTTGCCAGTCGGTGTTGCTTAAGCTCGTTACCAGAACACAAGACAAGAGGGCAAGAGGGAGCTGGAAAAGCGTTTTTGAGGTTGGTTGCAAAAGGAGTCGCATTCAGTATTGAACAACATTACGTCTTGACCTCGTTGGTCCTGACCAGGTAATGACAGAAGTATCTCGGATGAAGGTGCAATAATAAATGGTTTTAAATGAATATTCAAAAATGGTAAGAAGAGATTGCAAATTCTGCGTCATTAAAATTTTGCTTCTTTTTTTAAGGTCGGCTGTACAACATGCACGCGTATTTGTTGCTGTAGATTAAAAGAGCTTAGTCATTCTTGCAACCGCTGCTTCCGTGGCTTCGCGGTGAGCATGCCAGGAGGCGGCGTCTTGAGAAGCAAGTGCAAGCGATCAGCGTAACTATCAATGCCTGGATGTCTTCATTGTTTGTGAGTGACTTACGTATTTTTTCCGTTGGAGAGAGTAGCAGTAAATGAGTCCTTCCTAATTGACCATGTATTTTAATGGTGGTGTTTTGTTGAATCAGCGTTTTTATAGTGTTGTTAATTACTTGTGCACAAGCATTTTTTGTTTGCAAGTGCTTTGCAATAAATGTTCTGTGCACATAAAAAGAACCTTTCACGCTTCGCCATTAAAACGATCGATAAAAACCCACAAAATACGCCAAATGCGGTTTCTCGGCACTCCTAAAATAAAATTAAACACGGGCTGTGAGCATAATAACAGCTCCCAAATGCAGTCACAAATTTCCTTACAGGCTTTTATCAAACACCTCAAAATAGCAAAAAATATTACGGATACTACTGATCAGTACTCCGAAGGCGCCCCCAGAGATCTCCTAGTGGGAAAAAATAACATACTTCCAAGGCTCCCCTTGATGATTCCTATTTTAGTGCAATAAGTCTTTACTCCAAAATAAAATAAATAACCCCCGAAAAAACTGGAAGTAAACGATAGACCCACTGGAAGGAGTATTGTATGCTGCCACTTGGGAGTGAGGTATGATAAAACCATTTGCTCCAGTTTTGGCTTATTTGTGTTCTGGGTCTAGTAGTCGCCGTTCGGTCGCCACGATACTTCGCACCAACACAAAGTAAGATTATCAGCTGAGTGAAAGCTATTTGTTTAGGTAGGAAAAGATGTGTAAGGCGATGGTGGCCAAATGCAATTTTCGTCGTTTTTGTAAAGTGGCGATCTAGACATTGCGCAATAGTTTTTTCACTGTTTAAAATTTCCAATTCAGAATTTTATTCTTGTGTAGAGCCTTTTTCCGCATTTTATTCTTGCCTTTGTAAGCGGGCCAGCGAACTGTTTCATTTCTAGCGTCGAGCAAAGGTTTTTGCTCGAAGAAGAACTCCAGTTTCCGAAACAGGTTAATTGCGCACAAAACACACTGATGTTGATAGTGCATCAGCCTCAAATTTTTACAAATACGCCCAATAAATCCTTGATAAACTTGGAGCTGCAACCGTCTATAATGGCCTATTGGCAAGAAATGTATCTTAGAAACGGCAGCTTCGACAGTGGAATTTGCAAACAAGGCAATTACGAAAACGTGGCTCTTCATTTTTGTGTTAGGGATTAGGGAAAATTTAGAAAGTAAGGCGCCTTCACACTCTTTGTGTGGATGGGAGCTTTATTCAGCTCTCTTAACAAATGCAAGGCTGCTCTAACACAATTCGTTTATCTTCTGCTTTCGCAGATACGTCCCCCTATTGGCGGTGAGCCCGAACACAGGCGGCGCTGCGAAGCGCGCCTCCGTTACGTCAGCTTAGGGATTCTCGCATTTGTCGTCTGCTTCACTCAGGATCGCTCTCCCTGCTGTTTCTTTGCGCTCGGTCAAGGTCTGATGCTTGTCCGCACCAGAACTGGCGTGTGGGTAACTTTTTATCATAATAATAGGCTTGAAATCGCATACACTAGCTCATGGTGTCAATTAAAGTATAGTTTTGGATACCGCTACGCGAGAAACATTGCCGGCGCCACCCCATTCCTTGCGAAGCCGGTCCTGTGGGAGCGCGAAGAGTCGGAGCTAGGCGTCAGCTTCTCATGTAAGCATTCGAACAAAATGAACAGTCAGCTGCTAATAACCGACAACAGCGAAAATGGAAGACCAAAACAAATTCTAGGCCTTCAGGGCTGTCGGCTTTGGCAGAAGGCATCACGATTCCCGGTAATCATACGTAAGGTAAAACAGTTTTTGCAACCTCGCCGAACGCTCGAACGCGTTTTGTCACATCACTTTACGTTGTCAAGGCATGAAAGTTTGCCGACATGCACTATAGACTGCAAAAACTGTAGGTTGAGTTGCAAATAATCTAGTGTGTATATACGCGCGTGCTGATTCTATACCAGGCATCTAACCAGTATGGAGGTTTATTGAGCAAAACGAGTCACGTCTTCGTTAAATTTATAGTAACACATATATGTTTGTTAAGGCCTGGAAAAATATTTCGGAACATTTTGCACAGCCATATCTTCCCGATATTCGGATACGCGTTATAAGAAAACTGCACTCAAGAGGGGGGGGGGGGGAGTAAGGGGAAGAGGGGAAATCTTTGTTTAACAATTAAATCGATCTGGTTAGTGGGCCGGGTCCTCAGTCCAGGACAAGAGATTAAAAGTAATTTTCTTCAAATCATAGAACACCCTCCCGAGTAAAATAAGATTTGTTCTTCGCGCCTGGAAGGGTTGAAAAGCAATAAAGAGCTACTTGGAATTCTTCGGTTTCGAGTCTTGTAATATATGCAGGTATACTATTTATTACGTTAGTTAGCGAGTATATCATGCCTTCAACACCGTATTCATGTCATCATTGTTCGAGTTGAGAGTCAGTTCGTTATGATAACGATATAATTACGATAGAAATTCGGAGCACAAAAGCCGCCTTCGAGTACTGTGGACCACGTTGTTTAGGGCGCGATCGCGGTGGCGTAGCACAAACCTTCTCATTGTATTTGCATGTGAATAAACAAAGCACGCTGCGGATATGCACCTTCTTGCACGCAGCTGTAATGAAAGCCAATTTGTGAAGAAGGGAATGTATGCGATACAAAATGAAGGAAATATCCACACGAGCTTTGTGAGGCTCCCAAACATCCCGAAACCTCCTAATAAGAAGTTGGTGCCGGCGCAGAAAAATTAATGCGTTGGGCAGAAAAAAAGCAAGAAACATTAATCCGATACAAGACAACAACGAAAGAAACAGAAGAAAGCCGCTTTATTTCCTGCTGTGCGATGAGCGTGTAGAGGCCGCTGCTTGGTACGTATTATTAGACTGTTGAGTCATCATAGGAGCATCTCAAAAATACTGCAGGGAAGCCTACGCATTTTGAATACTTATCGAGAAGCTCTGATCGCTGATCCTCGCGAATAAGCAAGAAAGGACGAGTTACACACGATCTTCTGACCGATACTCTGAAGAAAGTTGTTCTCTATCTCTTCGTGTGTTGCAAACTTGTGGGGGATACAGCTTCAAATTATTCAGATGCGTCAGAAGCTGGCAAAACAACTGAGTCACTAGAAATACGCTTTTTAACGCACTACAGCAACGAAGCGGGCGATTTCTAGCCCAGGCACTGTTGCCCCTCACAAGCGGAGTGTAGCAGACGACAGCGGCGCGAATCCCTAAGCCGACGTCAGAGCCAGGGGGCGCCACTGAAAGATCTCACCGCCAATTCTGCGCGACTTGCGTAGCAGAGCAGCAAGGTGGGATTAATTACGTGTACTTCAATCTGCGCTGCAAAACTCCGAGGCTGTGCAAACTTACAAGCTGGCAGTTTGCGACAAAAACATAAAATTTCAACTTTCTTTTTCTGCGGTAGGCATGCGAAAAGGTCTTCCTGAGCACCGTAATCTTGGCTGTCTTGCTTGTCCTGAAAGGAGTGGCGGGTGTAAAACCACATCTTGCGGAAGTCTGTCAAAGCATAACGTTTTTTTACTGCGCTCTGCCTAGTAACTTCCTCGGCCTGTCGTTGTTTTTAGTTGTGTTTTGGTTCCTAGCGTAGATGGCGGCCTCAAAAGGCGGCAGCTTGCAGGAAATTAGCCTTTTGGGAAACTTGCCTTTATAACTGCTTCAGGCTTCTCTGACGCTTCCACGTAAAGTGCCGTGCATAATGTATGCATTGGCCACGTTGACTTTTCGGTGCAGAAAAGAGGTGGGCGTAAAAAATAAGTCACAGCAGCGAAAACTTCTCATTACTCCGGGGCAGCTGCTGCTCATGGTACGGAGAACACATTGTTAACTGTTGGAACGGTCACCCTGACGGTTGAGAAAAGAGCTTACCGGACTAATATGGAGCACCGGGAAAAATGATACTTTTCTAACAATCTTTGGAGCGTAGGTTTTAATTTGTGGTTGTCGTTGAGGCTATCTCTCCCTTTTGTTCTGACGCTATTTTGTCAGCAGGTTTTATGTTGAGTTTATTCTGACTGGTTTCACAACAAGCATTTTTTGCTACAAAAAGGACGACGACACAAAATTTTGTTAGCTATTTAAAAAAATATGTTGCAATGCAGAAAAATTTGAAACAGCTTCTGATATTGAAGGCCTTGGTATCCGGCTATGTTTATCTTTTCCCTACAATCTGTTTCCTCACCAAGCGCTACGAATGCAAAGAAACAACGGGAATGACAGAGCCCCCTTATACAAGCACGTGTGATTTTTTACCCTGATTCATGCACTACCTCAAGATGCGTCTTGTAAGTCAATATTTACCTACTGATTTCTATAGAAACCTTTGTTTCTTCTTGACCAATAGTCGGCATTGACTTCTCAGTGAAATTTTCGCAGGCATCCTTTTAGAGAAGAGGTTGGAGTGTCGTTTTACGGCACATAGTAATGTCGAATGAAGGGGACTATTTCAGTTTTGCGGTTGCTATGAAATATGTCGCCAGACTTAACAAATTCACTAATCAACTGTGTAGAACGAGTTGTGCCCTCTTTGAAGGCAGTGTTTGAAACATTCAGTGCAGTTGCTCCGACAGAGCGCAGTAGTAACTTCAATTTAAGGAGCATCCGGCGTAGTTGAGATAACCTGTCGTTAACATATCTTTTGAAATTTATGGCTGCTGATTTCAGATTTAAGAGCGGTCAGGCCTAACTCCGTGCGCATTTATACGGGGCTTTGTTTCGTCTTTGATAGTGGGGTTAGCGAAAAGTTCTTTGATAGAGTTGTTAGTGAAAAACCAACTTGGGTATAATCTCTAGGCGTTTAGTGCACCCAATAACCTGTGACCGCTGTGGGTCGCTGGACGGAGTCTACTGCGTCACCCAATACGCTAATGAAGAATGCCAGTTACGTAGAGAAAAAAGATTTACTTGCGCAGTTGTGACCGTTCCGTCGTAGCTCTTTGGGGCTTGCGGTGCTGCCGTTTACCGACAGATCAGGACAGTATTGAGATAGCTGAGTTGCCGTGAAAGAGCGCAAAGCCCTCTTTTGGGCCACGGTCTTTTGTGCGGGCGGATGCCGCCACTATAGGAAAGCCTACTCGTCCGGTGCTTTTAACTCTTAAGGGTGATATTTATATGGGATGTCTAAGTATATTTACATTTCATTACGTTGCTTGAAGATAGAAAAAAACGTAAATGAAAACTAGGAACGTATAATTTAAAGAAATCTGTGCCAAAAGGCAAACGGCAAAGGTCTGCGGGATTTCAGTGAGAAAGCCGATAGCGTGGTGTCAAAATAATTTTAACCAAGTAAAATATGGTTGACAATGAATGTGCGCGGCCATGAATATCGGTCAAATGGCAGCGTAAACAAATGCAGCGAAAAGTACAGACCGAAACAAATCGATTTACCAAAAATTATTGCATTGAGAAAAAGACGGTGAATAAACGTTTGCTAAACTAACAAACGATGGCCTTCGATTGAAGCTTTAAACAGGCGACGTCAGCCGAGATGGCGGTTATGCTACTAGATCATTTACCTATGTCTCAGGAAATGTATCAAAACATTTGGCTAGCTTGAGTTCTCTCAGCTAGTATTTGTCGTTGTACGTCCAAGCTTCACAAACTTGAGCAAGTGATGCTTTCTCACATCCGCGAAAAGTTTAAAAATGACAGATAATAATACTTTTTGCATCGCTGATCAAATGTTGCGATCTTCATATAGAGCAACGGCCCCATAACCACACTGTTACTGTGTTATTCCTGTTAAAAGCGCAGCGCAACGAGTTGGACTAGCATCAAGAAAAACATGGACTCGGTCAGCCACGCAGACAATTTCTCCCGTATCACCCTGCTTGCTGTATACATCGGCAAAATGTAATATTTCTTTGCTGCCTAGCCCCATAACACACTAATCAGTCTCCCACTCAAATTTCCCATTTTTGTTCCATACCCGCACAGCCCATCATGGACAAAATATAAATGTTCGAGTGCGTCACTTTGCCAGATTTTGCGCTGCTCAGGCGCCTTCAGTGGGAAGTTTTTTCGTACCTGCATCCGCCCAAGCTGTAGCACATTGGTTTAGTGTTTTCTTCCTTCCTTTAAACTATTTTTGGCGTTACATTTTAAGTACACTATTTTCTACCTGCAATGAAAAATGAAACATGAACCCCGGAGTTGAATTTCGCTGCACCGTTCTTCCTGATGAGGGATGGGGGTGAAATAGTGAGGTTCTTTTGGGGCCCGAGGCCGAGATGACGATCTCGGCTCGCCCTGATGACCGACGTCCGATGCTTGAAGAAGGTGAGGGATGAGAACTGCCTGTCTTGCTAGATATTAGGTTTATTTACATTATTTACAAAGCTCCAAGTATTTACATCAGGTCAGAATGCCGGTTACTTTGACACTCTGCCCGCAGCAGCCTTTTCGGCCAAGATCTATACGCTTAGATCCCTCTCGACCGACCCCCGACAAAACCCAACACTCCGGTTTTGATAACAAAAACCCCGCCCCCAAAAATGGGGCGTACAAGAAAGACAGAAAAACCCTTTAAACAATTAATAAAAACTCATTGATTGGCCACAGGAACCAGCCAATCACACGTGTCCCCACCTGCGGTGACGTGACCCAACCCTTTCTCTCTTATGCACTCAAAGTGCGTTTCCTACGCACGCTGTTACACCCGGCCAGAAAATACAGGACATCTGCGGCCTAAAGTGAACCATCCATTACGTTCAGCGGGCGGCATCTGCACAAAAAACAGCCAAGCCGAGGGCCCGGAGCGGTCCTCGCGCGGCTGACCTCCCTCCGCGCGGCGCCTCCCGCGACGCCCCCGTTGTCCCGCGACGCGCAGGACAATGAGGGTTGCTAATTCCCTCCCAGACGAAGGGCGCCGCGGCCTGCCGCCAGTCGCACCGGAAGACGCGCTTCAGGCCCACTCGGTGGTCTCCGAGGCGATTGACCCGTCAACGACCCACGCCGCCGCCGGAGTCGAAGATTTCCAAACTTACACCGCGCGCGCTTTCAACACGAAGAGATACGATAACCTGGCTTCCCGTCAGCCTGTTATGCCGAATGACACAGCCACCTGCGACGCAGGCTAATCGCCCCCGTCCTTTGACACACAAAAGGACGGACACAACACACGCTCTCCACGTCTCTGAACTTGGCGTCCGTGCGGCTACATGAAAGGGACACGGGAAAGCAGCCACCAGCGGAGGCGACGCGGATACCTGAGCCCCCGGCGGCCTTAATTAATTACATGCGGAGCCCGAACTTAACACCTCCGCACTAAGAATGTTGTCCGTACACTAGCTGTACGTGCAACATTAACTCTCCTGCACGTTATGACTTACTGCAGAGCCAGAACTAAAAAAAAAACACACTCAAGCCGTTACACGAGTACACTACAACATACAACACAATACAACAGTCGAAAATTACCCCGGCACACACCAACCTAACCAGCACAACGCGCCAGCCAACTGCACCAGAAACGGATACAACACGGCATGCTTAGTGCCCTGGCCTGGCCGTACCCCCCCCCGCACAACAGTACAATACACTTATCCGAACGCTGGCCATCACATGTGGCATCTCCCATTTACAAAGAACGACATGGTCCCACCTCTTCCCAGACCCGCAAAACGAAAAAAAAACACTTTTTTTCCTCCCAATTTGCGAACATGCCCGACCATGCACAGTGTCTTTTACGTCACAATCTCAGGCAGGACACCATACTGTACATTCCTTGGTTTGCCATGAAATGCCACTACCCAGCAAGGCAGAAGTGCGCTTTAGAACAGGGGGGGGGGGGCGCCAGTGGTTCCTCCCACCGCACTCTACCCATTTTCAGTCTCAAGTCTCGATAGGGCATCAGCGCACTTATTGAGTGACCCCTTTATATGCGAGAACTCTAGGTCATACTTTTGTAGTGCCAGGGCCCAGCGAGTGAGACGAGCGCTAGATGACGTTGACCGCGTCAAATAAGTTAATGGGTTGGGGTCAGTCACCACCTTGACCTTAGAGGCAAAGAGCCAGGTGTCAAGACGCCCTAGTGCCCATACCACCGCGAACGCTTCTCGTTCTATCGCTGACCATTTCGCCTGCTGTGGTGTCAGCTTTTTGCTCAGAAAGGCAATTGGTCTTTCCTGCCCGTCGGTTTCCTGCGCTAAGCAGGCCCCCACACCCCTTTCCGACGCGTCGGTTGTCAAAACAAAGCCCCTGTCGAGGTGGGGCGCGCTAAGTGTCGGCAGGTCCCTGAGGATGGCCATCACTCTGTCGAACGCCTGATTGGCCTCCGCGCTCCACGGCAGTATGTTCGGTACACGCCGGTTCGTGAGGTCAGTTAGAGGGCGAACCACCTCTGAATAGGCCGGAACGTAGTCTCTGTAATAATTGAAAAGTCCTAGAGCACTGCGGAGCTCCTTTTTGGTCACCGGAGTCTTCAGGCCGGCTATCGCATTTACTCTTTCAGGGTCAGGTGAGTGCTTGCCCGAACCGACAACATGGCCGAGGCATTTTACGCTCGGCTGGGCGAACTTACATTTATCCGGATTAACGGTCAGTCCAACTGACTCAAAGGTCGTCAGCACCGCCTCCAAATGCCTCATATGCGCCTCCCATGTCTCCGAATACACCGCTACGTCGTCGATGTACGCGGAGGCGTAGCCTTTGTGGGGCCGCAAGACTTCATTCATTATCCTCTGAAAGGTGGCAGCCGAGTTACGCAACCCGTAGGGCATGACCCGCCACGCGTACAACCCACTAGTGGTAACGAAAGCTGTGTACTTCTGTGATGCTGGTTCGACGGCTATTTGCCAGTAGCCTCGCGTCATGTCTAGTAGAGTGATATATTTTGCCTTAGCGACATCATAAAGCAGCTCTGTCATGTTCCCCATGGGAAAGCTGTCTGCCTCAGTGACTGCGTATAGTTGGCGGTAATCGATACACATTCGTATCGTACCGTCACTTTTTGACACACAGACGATAGGGTGGGCAGCGCTACTTTCGATCGGGTATATCAGCCCCCACTCTCTAAGCTCTTGGACCTGGCGTTCGACCTCTCCTCTCAGTGTTATTGGCACTCGATACGGGTAGGCCTTAGAGGGCTTCGCTCCTTCGACGAGAACAATTTTGTGTTCTCCGACATTACATTTCCCAGGCTTCCCCGAGAATGTGGCTTCGTAGCATCGCACTAGTCGAGTGAGCTCTCGCGACTGCCCGGCCGTCAAATGACAATTTTCCTGCAGCCGAACTGATACGCTGCGCTCAGCATTTCTGCTCTCTGGGGTGGTCTCGAATTCTCCGAACTCCTTGTCCGACTCGAACACTATCCCCACATTATTCGCGCGGAGGTAGTACCTCCTCAGTCGGTTCGCATGCACCCACTTTTCTGCGTCGTTAGGGAATTGCACAATGTAGCTGTTTGGCCTTATCCTCTGCTTGATCTTATCAGGCCCTAACCACCTCGGCTGCATTTTCCCCACTTGTCCTGTTTCTAGGACTAAGACTTCCTCCCCCACTTCGAAGTCTTTAGGGCGTGCCCTCAGGTTGTACTTTTCGGCGTACGATTGTTGCATCTGTTCCGCCCTTAGGTCGACTACTCGCGCCGCTTCTCCCATCCTCTCGCGCAACTCTGCCAGATAGTTGACCGCGGATTTGTTGAGCCCTGTCGGTGGCTCCCATGCACCCGTCCAAGTCTTTTGAAGTATGCTTAACGGTCCCTGTGGAACACGCCCGTATATAAGCTCAAACGGTGACACCCCCGTTATCTCGTGAGGCAATTCCCGATAAGCCCAAAGGATACACGGTATAAAGCGAACCCAGTCACGTTCATGGTCGTGCATTACGTGCCTAAGCATGGCCTTAAAAGTTCCATTCCAACGCTCCACGAGTCCGTTGCTCTGAGGGTGCTCCGGCGTGGAAAAACGCACTTGTACTCTGAGTCGCTCCGATAGCTCCTTCGTCACTCCCGCCGCGAAGTTCGAACCCTGATCGCAACATACTAACTCGGGAATGCCAAAACGCGAGAAAATGTCGAGCAGTGCTTGACAGGTTGCCTTGGCTGTCAGGGCCCGAAGTGGCACAACCTCCGACCACCGAGTACACACGTCGATCACGCATAGCGCGTATCTATGTCCCTGGGACGAGGCCGGCTCAAGGGGCCCAATGCAATCTAGGTAAATTACCTGGAACGGTTCCTCAGGTCGCGTAAGGGGTGTGATAGGAACTCGATCCGTCACCCTAGTATTTGAAAAGACTTGGCAAGTACGGCATGACTGACAGTGTTTTCTAACATCCCCCGCCAGTGTTGGCCAAAAGAAAGCGCTTCGAACGCGCTGTTTCGTCTTTTTCTCGGAGAAGTGCCCGCCGATCGGCGCGTCGTGCGCGAGCGTGAGCACTTCCTTACGGCGTGCCTCCAGGAGTACCAGCTGTTTACACGCTTTCCCGTCGAGAGTTTCACGATGAAAAAGTAAACCCCCCTCGATAGACATCCCATGAGTCCCGGCTTGGGCTTGCGACCAAGCGCTTTCTAACGACGTGTCTGTCCTTTGTTCCTCTGCGAACGTTTCGGCTCTCGCTGCCCCTTCTTGGCGAATGGGCAGCGCTTCGACAACTTCGCTCGACTGTGCCGCACCTACAAAGCATTTCTGCTGCCCGTCGTTCCGTTCTGCGTTAGTTAGAGAATCCTGCTCCCTAGGTCCCTCTAGTGCGCTGCGCTCCGCGAGCTGTTCCTTCTCCATTTCACCCAAGCGTCGCGCTAGTTCTACCGCTTCATTTTCCACTCTCTTGAGTTCCTCAAGGGTGTGTGGCTTTAGAAGAGCCTCAACACCTCCGGCCAACTCGTCCGTTACTGCGCAGAGCGTCATGACTTTGGGATGAATACTCCCTTCTCGGTCTGTCAGACTAAGCGGCACATACATGAGGTCCGCGGAAACTATGTGCCCAAAAGCACCCCTAAGACGCACTTTCCCACGTCCCTCGGCGCCCTGGGGAACTACGTTTCTCCTCAAAATGGTGATATCAGCCCCCGAATCCAAGCAGGCTTTAAACGCTCGTTCTTCGGAAACTAGGTGGACCCAAGTCAATCGCGAAGTTCCAACCGCCTCTGCAACTGATTCGTCACTCTCTGCTGCCCGCCAACACGTCGCCTTAGCTGCCGTGAGTCTTTCCTGAGACGTCTTTGATGGCTCTTAAAGGTTGGGATCCCCTCGAATTTGCTTGCGGGCAATTGGACCGGAAGTGCCCCAGGCGACCGCAGGTGAAGCATTTGGGTGGGGCTCTCTGATCGCTTCTCGGTGGTTTGTCCATCAAGTCTTTCTGCTTCGCACCCCCCTTTTTGTCTCCTACTGGCGGGTTTTGGTTCGGCAAATGGTGACCCAACTTGCTATCCTCGTACTTCTCTGCTAGCCTCGCAGCATCCTTTGGCCTGAGCCAATCTCCCGTTTCCTGCTGCAGCACGCACGTCCGAACCTGCTCGCTCATTAGCGTTTTGGCGCGATCTGCTACCAGAAGTTCCTTCAACTCATCTATCGTTTTTATTTTACGGCTACGGAGATAATAGTCTAGGGTGGTCTCTAGCTTCGTCACAAATTGACCCCACGTCTCCGTGCCTTTCCGGCAAGCATAAAACCTTCTCCTGTACTCGTCTGGAGTGAGCTTAAGTTCTGCCAACACGTAGTCGCGCACCTCCTCAAACGATAGCACCCCGCTACCGGGTTTGTTCGCTATCAGCATTCGGCACCTTTCATTTAAGAAAGGCACAATGATCGGCCCGCGCCCGTCGTCAGGAATAACCCGGTTGTTCAGCATATTTTCCGCGCTCCTGAACCAGGCGGGCACTAGATCGTCTGAGTCTGGCATTGGGGCGAGAACCGCTCTAATTTCTTCGGCATACCGTCCCAATTTAAACCTGGCATCACACTCGCGCTCGCCACTGCCTCGTTGTTTCAACCTTTCGAGCTCAAGTTGCAGCTCCAATACCTTGATTGTTAGCTGTTGCACATCCGCCGGTGCGGGTGTAGCCGTCTCCCTTGCCACTGCGGCATTGTCTGTCGTTTGTTGCAGCGTTACGGCATTATCCTCATCCGTAACTACCGAATCCCTGGGGTTATCAGTGTTCGATGCCCCACCAGGATTTTCGTCATCCATTCTCCCATTCGCTCCGGCCTTCTCTGATCCTGCACGGGTGGTCGCTACCATGGGGCCCCCGGAGGAAACAGAATAGGGGCCTACCTGGATTCAATGCGCTGACTGCGTTGCGGCAGTCTCTGTCGTCGGCGCCTCGGCGTCGATGTCACGCTCGGCGACCCGTCGTCATGGCGTCCGCCGCAAGGTCTCCAGAGTGTCTCCCTTCTCGTTTTGAGCCAGAGCTCCCGAGGCTTTCTGCTGAGGTGTCGCCCCGTTGATGAACCGCGGCTTCCGCCGGCCTGGGTCGGAGCCCACGAGGCCTCCCGCTGAGGTGTCGCCTCGTTGAAACCGCCGGCTTCTGCCGCCCTGGGCCGGAGCCCACGAGGCCTCCCGCTGAGGTGTCGCCCCGTTGATGAACCGCGGCTTCCGCCGACCTGGGCCGGAGCCCACGAGGCCTCCCGCTGAGATGTCGCCTCGTTGAAACCGCCGGCTTCTGCCGCCCTGGGCCGGAGCCCACGAGGCCTCCCGCTGAGGTGTCGCCTCGTTGAAACTTGGAGTCTGGCCTGGCCCGTCGTTGGTCCCAGGCCGAACGTTGCGTTGCAGGAGTCTCTCAGGAGTTCCCCACCAACTTCAGCACGCTGTCGTGGTCATCCTGTCGACTGCGCCAGTTAAATTTCGCCTCTCCATCTTCTGGGCGAACTGATGGAGACGAAATAGTGATGTTCTTTTGGGGCCCGGGGCCGAGATGACGATCTCGGCTCGCCCTGATGACCGACGTCCGATGCTTGAAGAAGGTGAGGGATGAGAACTGCCTGTCTTGCTAGATATTAGGTTTATTTACATTATTTACAAAGCTTTAAGTATTTACATCAGGTCAGAATGCCGGTTACTTTGACACTCTGCCCGCAGCAGCCTGTTCGGCCAAGATCTATACGCTTAGATCCCTCTCGACCGACCCCCGACAAAACCCAACACTCCGGTTTTGATAACAAAAACCCCGCCTCCAAAAAGGGGGCGTACAAGAAAGAGAGAAAAACCCTTTAAACAATTAATAGAAACCCATTGATTGGCCACAGGAACCAGCCAATCACACATGTGTCCGCACCTGTGGTCACGTGACCCAACCCTCTCTCTCTTATGCACTCAACGTGCGTTTCCTACGCACGCTGTTACACCCGGCCAAAAAATACAGGACATCTGCGGCCTAAAGTGAACCATCCATTACGTTCAGCGGGCGGCATCTGCACAAAAAACAGCCAAGCCGAGGGCCCGGAGCGGTCCTCGCGCGGCTGACCTCCTTCCGCGCGGCGCCTCCCGCGACGCCCCCGTTGTCCCGCGACGCGCAGGACAATGAGGGTTGCTAATTCCCTCCCAGACGAAGGGCGCCGCGGCCTGCCGCCAGTCGCACCGGAAGACGCGCTTCAGGCCCACTCGGTGGTCTCCGAGGCGATTGACCCGTCAACGACCCACGCCGCCGCCGGAGTCGAAGATTTCCAAACTTACACCGCGCGCGCTTTCAACACGAAGAGATACGATAACCTGGCTTCCCGTCAGCCTGTTATGCCGAATGACACAGCCACCTGCGACGCAGGCTAATCGCCCCCGTCCTTTGACACACAAAAGGACGGGCACAACACACGCTCTCCGCGTCTCCGAACTTGGCGTCCGTGCGGCTACATGAAAGGGACACGGGAAAGCAGCCACCAGCGGAGGCGACGCGGATACCTGAGCCCCCGGCGGCGTTAATTAATTACATGCGGAGCCCGAACTTAACACCCGGGTACTCACGCCCGGGAGCGTATATTTTTCCCAAATATTCCACAGGATTTTCGGGGGCTTAAAACTGAGTAACCTTTGAAGTATCAGCAGCAGTACAATTGTTTTGTAAGTATACGTCCTGCATATACTTCCTGCATATACAAGCGCCCCTCGAACTGTTTTTCCAGCGGACCGTGTACTCGACATCAAAGTTGCAGAATTACTCCCTGGGATACTATAGGAACATTCAGAGCACCAAGTTTGGAACCATCTTTGACTGGTTATATGATCGAAGACTCCACTAATTTATCTTGATGCACCCCGAAATATGCGAAAGAAATGTGTATAACACACCTCCTCGTAACTATTTTAAGAGAATAACCACTCCGTGCGACGTTTTAGTATTACGACCGCTGACCCGCTTAAAGAATTACTGCGAAAAGAGCCATTCAAAATTTGTGCGCTAGTTTGTCATTTACAACACCCCCGTGAAGTATTGCGCAATGGTCACCAACAGCTGCAAATTACGTGATGTCACTTTGGACAATCAACGCTGGGTCTGCGCCCGGAAAATTCCACCAGGACGTCATGATGCCCAACCACAACCGGAGATATACACAGGGTTTAGTGCATAATGATACTTTTGAGTAAGAATACGAACCTCTTGGTGCTAAAGTGTTTCCACATGTCATAGTACGTGTCGTTCTAAGCGATTCTGTTTCGCTGGGGAAAGCAATGTTAAAACTTGGAACGTTTATTCATTATACACAGACCAAAGGTGATACACAATGAAAAATGAAAGCGAAGAACCTAATGAAACAACGCGTAGAGCCACAATGAAGCTAACTAATGGATGATTGAATATTTGTTCTGTAAATGTTAACTTGCGCGACGTCGAGAAATTGTAGCAGTGGCAATGGGGGGTTTACGATTGGGACGTTGGCCCTGCTTTGCCTCATCAGCCTAGATGTCATCTGTGTCATGATCCTCAAAGGTTGCAGCTTTTTAACCACTATTGCCTGTAACTGAATTTTAAGTGCGAATGCACTTTATAAGCGACCCCAAACCATCCACCGCCGGTGGCGGCGGCGGCGGCGGCGTCCGCAGTGCTCCTCTATATTTAAAAAAAGAAACAGCATCCGGCGCCAGGTTTCGATCCGAGGACTTTGCGGCCGCAGCGCGACGCTCTACCGACCAAGCCACGGACGCGACTTTTTTTTTTTCTTTATTGCCGTTTGGGCACAACAAAACAAGTACTACACAATCAGCCCTCAGGGCTGAGAAAAGAAAGGAACATACAAAGAAACCGCCGAGCTTTTAGCTGGCGGTTACGTTTTTGTGAACTTTCAATACAGCTAGTTCGTTCATAACAGTGATCACATCATCATCATACTCCAGCTTAACAAAAACTTCCCGCAGTTTACACACGTGCTCTACAAAGTGGTTGCCCACCGATTTTGCATTGACATCTGCATTTCTCACATCCATTCTTCTTCTCCAAATGCTATGTAAACCCAGAAGGAAAAACAAATCGTATGGTAAAACATCAGGTTTCACATCAAGGAAGCGGATTCCTCGAGCCGTTATCGGAAGGTCTTTTTTTAGGGTACGCTGCAAGACATCCCAAAAGAAAACGGCGTCCCAACAGTCGATGAATACGTGTTCGACATTTTCTGGTTTTTTACACAATGAACATTCGGCACCCCAAGGCAAAAATAAACCCTTCTCTAACATCCATGTTTTAACTGGGAGTGTATTACAATGCAGTTTAAAAAAGATCGTTTTCACAGCACCAGGCACTGGCATTTTCTTTACTCTCCGTAGTACATCTTGTCCGGAACCGACTTTATACAACGATCTATACATCGGCTCTGGGAACAGACAATCGATAATGTCACAGGAGAGTTTTTTGCGGTTCACTGCTGCCAAAAATTGAGCATAAAAACGAGTCATTAAAAAACGACAACTGAAAACAACTTCTCTCAAAAAGAGGCTAACCGAGTAACGGGTCACATTCGCTGACGACACTACAAAGTTGGGTAAAGCGCTTGCGACCGTATGCTGCAAGAAAGTACGGATAAACGGGTCCTCCTGATCTCTTAGGAACAAGAAACGGGAAACAAGTTGTCTCACAAATAGATGTGGGAGTGACAGCCCTCCCTGCTGAACTTTTCTAAACAAGTTGCTCCTACTCGTCCTCTCAAAAGCTGATTGCCAGACAAAGACCGCGAAAATGCGGTGAAACTTTTGAACATTTAGTCGAGCGCAAGAGAGGGCCTGCATAATATACCAAAGTTTTGAGACCAGGAAGACATTGCAAACTGTTGCGCGCGCAAAGATAGAAAGGCTACGGCCTTCCCACTTTGCCGTTTGCGCACGCATTGTCTGAGCTCGTTCAGCCCAGTACCCGTTACTATCTCGATAATTCCTTAAGGGTACTCCGAGATAAGATGCCGGTTCTGTTGACCATGAGATGCTGTTAAAGACACGTGGGGTTTCGATCCACTCACCGTGCCATAGCCCAACACACTTTTTAAGGTTGACTGCGCTCCCCGTCATATCGCAATATTCCTGCGTAATGATCATTGCATTACTAACACTCTCTTGGTTATTACAAAAAAAACGAGATCATCGGCGTAAGCTATTACTTTAACTTCGCAGGATTCAAGGCAAAAACCTTGCACTAGAGGACTTTGGTTGATTTTTACAAACAAAGGTTCAAGGTAAAGCGCAAACAGGAGTGACGACAGGGCACAGCCCTGACGCACTGACGCATGCACATCGACAGGAGAGGTCAGGTTCCCGTTAATAATGAATTTAGTTGTGCACTGCCGGTAGGCCATTTTAACCCCGTCTAAAAATGTTTTGCCCATTCCTACATGTTCGAGTATTTTGAAAAGGACGTCATGACACACCTTGTCAAACGCCTTTTCAAAGTCTACCTGCAACATGGCAACTTTTCGGAAATCCATGTCACAAGTTTCCAATATACTTCGTGCTATGTGAATGTTAGTAAAGATGCTCCTTCCCTTAATACCGCATGTTTGATGCGGTCCCACAAGATTCTTAATGACAGTCTGGAATCTCTTAGCTAAAATCTTCATGAAAACCTTGTAGTCAGTGTTAGTTAAGTTAATTGGCCTGTACCCGGTGACACTAGCAAGCACTTCTGTGTCGTCGCTCTTGGGTATGAGGATCGTGTGTGCTTTCGAGAAAGTAGGGGGAAGGGCCCCTCTTTGTAGAGATACCATGAAAACATTGTGCAAGGCAGGTGCCAGGACAGACTTAAACGTTTTATAAAAGACCGAACCTAGCCCGTCGGGTCCCGGAGATTTACCATTGTTTAAGTTATCCATTGCTTCTTCAACTTCTTTTAGTCTTATGGGGCTTTCCAATTGTTCTGTTATGTCCTCATCAAGACGGGGCAACAAATTTAGGAAGGACCGCTCGAATCCCTTCTTCGGGGACTTGTAGGAAAATAGGTTCTGGTAGTGCTGTACAAAGGCTTTTTCAATATCTGGCGTTTCTTGCATTTCTACGCCTTCATAGATAACCCTGCTAATTTCCTTCTTTTTAGCATGTCGCTTTTCATCTGCCCATGACCGCTTCGTGGGCGCTTCCCCGGCTAACAGTCTTTCGGCACGAGCCCTTATTGCAGCGCCTTTATACTTTTCCACCTCTATGCTTTCCAGTTTCGATTTGACATTACGGATATCATCACAAAACAACCCTGGCGCCTTTTCCTCCTCAGCCGTTAGCAACAGTAACAAATTTCGTAGTTCCCTCTCCTCCATCCTTACTTTAAGTTTTATTTCTGTTGATCGCTCGATAGCTATCAACTTTACATCTTGTTTAAAACGCTCCCAACGCTCGATACAGTTGCTGTCATCGGCCTTATCTAAATCGCCACTCATCGTTGCTACCGAGTCGCGAAACTGGTTATCATTCAGAAGTTTATCGTTAAGCTTCCATAGTTCCCAGTTAAATTTAACACGACACTCTTGTTTTTGCCCCACCCACACAGATACCAGGCAATGGTCAGAGTAGGAAACGGGTTCTACCACGTAATTGTTACAAACCGGAGCAAGCTGCGATGACACATATATTCTATCAAGGCGTGCATGGCTTTTTCCTTGATAGTGGGTGAATTTCCTACTACTCGACGTGTGCACTAGAGACGCAGCATCTTCCAAACACAAGCTGCTCAAGGCATCATTTAAGAAGAGTGCACTGGGGTCAAAAGGAGCGTTTTCATTTGAACGGTCATCCTGGCTACACACACAATTGAAGTCTCCCATGAAGAAAATCGGCCGGTCACATTCCAGCATCTCAAGGACACTTTTGAAAAAAATACGCCTCTGTTTAGGCACCGTAGGCGCGTACACACAAACCGCTCTGTACGGCTGCTCCCCATAACGAAAATCGCAGCAAACACAACGCCCCCCTAACCATGATGTAACACTTTCTACGACACATGTAGGTTCTTTTTTTAACAAATATAACACAACCGCCAGCTGTTCCAACCGCATGACTCACGCATGCGTAATACCCTTCAAGAAATGGTTGCACCATGGTGTTTGTATGTTCCTCTCGCTCAACCTTTGTCTCTTGGACTGCCAGAGCGTTAATTTGCCTTTGCTCCAGTACATTTCGCAGCTGCATTTGTCGCTTCTTCGAGCCTAATCCTCTGACGTTAAGAGTTGCTACATGGAGGGGCGTAGAAACGAACATTGTTGAGCGAAAAAAAAGGGGGTTCATACTCCCACCACCGTGCTTACATTCGCGAAGCCGTTATTTTCGCTGGGTACGTGGTGCTGACAGAGACCTGTTATCGCGAGTCAAAAACTTGCCTTTCTTGGTGGCCGCTTTCGCCCATTCCCGCTCCAGCTGCGTCAGTCGCTGCTCGTCGCTCGGGCCAGTTTCTCGTCGACGTTTCGGCAACGCAGTTTCCAAGTTGTTTGCAGGCGGGTTTGTAGTTTCGTCGGCTGTTCGGTAGCCGTCACTTTTCTGGGTCAGCGTTGAGTTCCCAGAGTGCTGGCTTTCGGTGTCGTCATCCTTGTCTTCAACTGGTAGGTCATTGGTAGTGGTCTTATCCTCGTCCCGAGCAGGCGCGCTCGTCGAGAGAGTGTCGCCGTAAAAAGGTTTCGAGGTTGCTTCATGATCCTTAGTGGCGCTGCCACTTCCGCCTTCCGTGTTTTCGGGGGGCGGATCCGCGGTGTTCGTGACGCCATTCACCTCGGTTTCTTGGAGTTCAGGCGCCACAGACGTAGACCCTGCTGTTGCCTCAGCCTCCTCTTCATCCATGAGGTGAGGGCTGACGTCAGGTTCGCCGGCCCTCCCGGTGACTTTTGCATAGGTCGGCACACACTCTTGCCCCAGGTGCCCGAAAGCTTTGCACTTGAAACAACGCGGGGTTCGGCAGTCTCTACGAATGTGCCCCCTCCGACGACACCGCAGGCATTGTGGCGCTCGCCCAGGCACGACGACCAAAACTGAACCGCCGTAAAACTTCAGCAGGTGAGGCAAGTCGTCCGGGGTGAGGCCGTCACGCAATGTCATGCGAACGAGTCGCGTCGTCGACTCTGCGGCCTCGAAACCTGACGCCCCCCAAGAATACTGTCGCACATCTTTCACGTCACCGTAGTCCTCAAACATTCTGCGTATGTCCGAGTCCGCGACGTGAAAAGGCACCCAATGAAGCTTGACAATCACATCTTGCTTGATGGGGTCAATAACAGCGCAAAAACGCCCCTTGACTTGAAGTCCGCCGGTGTCTAGAAGCCGTTGCCGCGCCTCGGGTGTCCGAAGCTTGGTAAGCCGTACATGGCCCATTTGATACGGGCCGATACCGGCGATGTCCTGAAGCACGCCCAACTGAAGGAACGGCGTGCGGAAGTCGTCTATCCGGTATGGTCTTCCACCGAGGTCGCAGTGCAGTACCAGGCAATTCTTCATTGAGTACTCCGAAGGGATAGTTGGAAGTAGCATCCTGTAGCCCGAGGGCACACCGGTAACCCGGTCACCGCGGCCGGACATAGCCGCTGAAACGCCTGGCTCAGAGCCAGCCATCGCACAACCGCTCCGCTCTGAAGCCGGAAGTGGAATGACAAGCCACGGACGCGACGCTGATATCAGTGTTAGTGACGCGCCTTATATCTTTAACGCATTCAAACTACGTCGTCAGCGGCGTGCGTTGGCGACTCAGCGGCGTTATAGCGGCTTGATAACTGCGTGGTGTACACGTGATACTACAAACCCGATGGAAGAGATGGAAGAGAAGGCGGCGAGGCGGTGGGCTGCAGGGGCCGAGCGCAAGCGCCGCAAGCGGGCCGACAACCGTGCATTCGCACTTTCACATTCTCCCCCTCGGGGAAATGCGGGGGAATTTTTTCAGCGTCTACGAGTACCATTTGTGTGGAGCAAGTTTTTTTCGTGCATTTTTTACACCTCTGTTCTTTAGAAGGCATCCTACTATCAAGATCCCCTTAGTACCCATTTGCCAATCCTTTCTTTCTGTAAAGATCTTTGGTACGCAATCAACTTCGTTGTTTAACAGCACTGTAGTTGCAGGGCGCAGCTGACAAAGTGAAATTAGTGTCGCGCCACACGCGAAGGCCACGTTTATGCCTTGTTAGAGGGAAATGTGCCTTTGTTAAGTTTACGTAAAATTATCCACGGAACTACATCAGAAGCAGCGGGTTAATACATGCCTTGTAATGAATAGATTGCCGAAACTGCCACAGTACATTGTACAAATCAAGGCATTATGAAAAAAAATGTTAGAACTTGGCGTGCAGTGTTACAGCCGTATTTTTTTCTTCCACCACACGCCTCCACGTACTTCGTGGCCGCTTCGTCAAACACCGTCTTCCTTATCTGCAGGGCCGAATACAAAATTGTCGGCCGTCACTGATTGTTTCATCCGTGCGCTTCGCGTTGGGTAGCAAAGCGCTGAAGGAGTGCCTTTATTGAATGGCTTAAATCTTCTGACAATATATTCAGGTATTAGGCATCACTAAACACTGTTGGGTTATTTCGGCACATAAAAATTAATGTCGCATTTCGCATATCGGAGCAATGGAGTAAAGTTACTTCAGTGATGAATAAAGCACGCTTGTTTTGTCACAGCACGCATGAATAAATTAAAGCAATGACAATTAGGTAAGCTTATTTAACTTCGAGTGACGCATTCCGCAGAATGTTTATTACTGCATATATATGTTTTTTTTAGAACCAGCCGCTTTGAGCAAGAAATAGCTCCACATTCCTGCACGTGCCATCTCCGCCTCTAAACATCCGTAGCTACCCTGCTAGACATTTTTTTCTCCACTTTATTCTACCAATTATTGTGAGTTATTGAGTTCGCTCGGATGTTCTGTCTATTGCAAAGGAAGCGTGCAAGCGCGATTGCATAGCATTTTTAAAACTGATTAGTGTAAAGTCTGAAACATACTTCTTCATGACAGTTTTGTTGTCTAGGGTTCGACATGCTCAGTTGTAATAACACTTGAGTGAAGTGGGTAACATGACGACATCGAATAAGGTAGAACACGTTTATTTATACTGATCGCGAGTAAAGAATCAGTTTGGAGTGTCTTTCAAGAATAAGCTCACACTGTTTCATTAAAGTTAGAGTACTGCATGATTCGTTGCAGCCTGTCGCTTGCGGTGAAGCGTCAGTACAGACAGCCCCACCGGCGTTCCACCAATAACGAAACTAAGGCAGCGAGCGTTGGCGAAGAACTCTCACTTCCTCACCTTTTAACTCGTACCGCAGCGGCAAAGCTCCGAGAAGCTGCGACGCTTCTCCGCTGAGGATCGCGTTGTGTGGCGTCACACCTGTCACACTTTCGCTAGAACGGCTCAAGGTGCTTCCGCCGTGAATAATGGCTTTGTTAGGCATAGCGTAGCAGGGCCTCTTTTCTAAAAACATGGCCGATGAGCATCAGACAGAAAATGTTGTTCGCGCCGTGTAGCTGGCGTCCTTTCTCATTGATTGTCCTAGGAAGGGTTAGGTTGCGCGTGGTACCGAAGACGAGCAG
The DNA here is from genome assembly GCF_048455015.1 of Haemaphysalis longicornis. NCBI lineage: Eukaryota > Metazoa > Arthropoda > Arachnida > Ixodida > Ixodidae > Haemaphysalis > Haemaphysalis longicornis. The sequence continues at coordinate 1,367,891 of NW_027526353.1, read as the reverse complement.
GTTATTTATTTGTAACGGTATTTTTATAGAGCCGTCAGCAATCTCCAAGTTGATTGTTCGGAGAGGGAAACAATAGTTCCTCATATGCGTCTAAATTATGGGATGGTGAAATAGAGGAAAACAGAGGCGCAGACACATCGAGGATGGTTATGATCCGACAAGAAAATATACAATTTAATGTGGCCCTTTATGCCTTTTCTAAGTCGAAAGCGAAAAAAAAACAGCTCAGAGTAAGTTGCCTGGGTGTAGAAGACAAGTTTTTTCGGTTGGCAACAATAGAGATGCTGTTTACATAGCTATATATCCTAGTGTCAGTCTTCGATTTGCGACCGTCGCGTGCACACAATGCTCGTGAGAGCTGTCGCAATGTCAGCCAACAGTATCCAAGGCATCGAAGATAAACTGTATAAACAAAGAGGGATAAATTGGCATGAGAGTATTGTGTATGGGTTTCACATAAGGAAGACGTACACCTTACAAATGAGGAAGTGTAACTCCTGAAGGCTCCTCTCCGGGGCAATGTAGTAGAGGTGGCGAAGTTCTTCATTGAGAACATTGTACTTTGCCATGGCGGCTCGACGTGAGTAATCACCGATAGAGGAACGACGTTCACGGCACATCTAATAACCTAAGTCCTGAAAACGTTTCTCCAGCCACCGCAAAACAAGTGCTCACCATCCCAGGCACATGGATTCAATGAATTATTAAACTCCATGATAGCCGATATACTTTCGATGCATGTTGTCGTAAACCACGAAAACTGGGATGACATACTTCCGTATGTAATACTCGCATATAACACCGCGTTGCTGGAAAGTACGCGTTTTTCCCCTTTTTAGTGCACGGTAAAAATGTCTTCGTTATGTTTGATTCGATGTTACTTCCTCGTGAGTGTGCTAAACTTAAAAAGCACGCGGAAGAAATCGATCAGCGTGCAGAAGTCACTCGCCAACCTTTCAATAAAGCCTTTCATCCACACCGTTATAACGTCTGACGCCGAAAAGTCACGTTCTCGCCGAGTGAACATGTTTTGGTGTGGATGAGGGTTCGCCGCCGCGATCACTCTGAGAAGTTATTGCGACGCTACTTTGGCTCATACAAAGTTTCCCGCCGATACGTTGACGGGAACTGTGGAGTTATCCGTGAATTATTTTCGCGCTGCCCATGGGCGAAGAGGCCGGCTGAGGTTGGGCGCGTCGCCTGGCTGAAGCCGTATTAAGGTCGGAGGTGGCAATTCGCCTTCGCCGGGCATCAGCGCAGAAAAATCTTAAAACACGTGATTGGTTGATCACAAGATGCGGGGAATAATGGCTGTGTCAATAAATTGTTCTCGGGATATGTTGTCGATTCAATCGAATTTTCCTAACCACGAAGATGAAAATGGTACTGCGATTGTACAGTGCAAAAGCGCCATCGTGTACTGAAGCTGTCCCGTGCGTGAAGGTCTCAAGTGCATATATGGCTGTATTTCTACTAATACAACTCGGGTTCTCGAAGTTATCCGTGAAGAAGTTAGGAAGGTAGCGTTGTGTTCATGTGAGTTCTACGTGGCAGCATGTGCTTGGCTGTGGACGTGCAGAATAAAAACAGCACCAAATATCTTCACTGTGCGCAATATCTCAAACGGTCATTTCATAGATGGAGAAAAGAAAGCAGCTGAAAGCTATGAGAATACTCACCTTCACAAAGTGGGAGGTTTCATTTTTACTTTTGCTGTGATCGCAATTTCTGATTGTTAACACACCTAATTGGTATGGGATGGTTACAAAGCAATGTTTTTGTGACCGCCCTTCGACTTTTTCTAAGTCTGTTTTCTTGGCAACGCACCATATGCCTACGGGTGGGCTGCAAACTTACTTGAGAAGTAATTTGCCATGTGGACACAGTTTGCGGGCTTTATTGCGTTGTGCTTATAACTGAATGAAGCTACGCAGAGTTATTTTCTTGCCTGGATGATTTTTAAGATTCAAATGAAAGAGGTACGTACTTTTAAAATACGAAATGGGTTCAAGTGTTGCTGTTTTAAGGGTTGAACGCAATCAAGCTTTTCCATTTCAAAATACATTGTTGCAAAAAAAAGAGAAAATGGCTTTTTTGATACATCTTGGGTTGTCCCTATTCTGCCGTAAATGAGATGTGGACCATAGACACATATATAGCGGAAGGTTAAGTAACTATTTTGATCGAAGGTCTGCCGGGCTGAAGCCGTATTAAGGTCCGGGGTGGCATTTCACTTGCGTAGGGCAGGTGAAAACGGCTTTCAGTTGGCGCATGAAATCGTCATTTGACCGCCGGAGGAAAGACTAGCAAACCTATTATCCGAACTGCGACATATGCCTTGGAAATCATCCTGTAGACGAAGTAACCAATTGTTTTGAAAGCAACATTACGTAGGTTTTTCGATGTCCACGAATCTAACCGGGGTACTCGCGAATGCGAAATCAGCACAAAACACATTGGCCACTACAGCTCCATGGCTCTTCTGGCCAAAGGCGGAGCTATCAGAAGGGCGTTGGCATTCGACCCGGCAACGTATGTTACAGACGCCTACTCAGTACAACAGGGCACATTTCACCGCGGTAATTGCTCAAGTCGCATTCAGGTGATTAGTAAAACTTATTGGTACTGTTAGCTTGTGTGTAGGGCTAATAAATGTGATAAGCAGACTTTCATTCATAGCAATTGAAAGATTAATAAAATGCCCCAAAGGAAAATGACGAAAATTATGGAAATTAATGGATGGATGGGGATTATGACGACGATTGCTATGACGACGACGATGATTTGTGACGTTGATGATAGAACAAAAAGCGTACAACTCCCCACGGGAAACTCGGGCGCGATGTCGTTACAGTTCGCACAATGCACGCGCTACCACCCCTGCGACAATTGTTCTACAAAGTAAATCCGTGCTGTGCATGCGGCCTCAGACCCGGAACTGCCTACGTGAAGGGATGTTAGAAAACATGCGTCGCACACAATACGGGCCGATACTTTCAAGTATAAGACAATTTTTTTCACAACTACTACTATGCCCCAAACACTACGTAGGTGTGCCTGGAGTTTTTTTCCGAGCACTGAAAACGATTAGACTGAATAAATCAGGGATTGCTTCCGTTTGTTGACCGATTACAAAATCACGCTTAATGCAAAAATTATTCGAACGGCATTGCGTCGTATCTTAACATTCCATGCAAGAGACGTGAAGGTGTATGTAGGCAGAATGTATCCCAACAGTTTTAAGTAAGGGCCTTTCTTGTTGATATAAAGGCCTGCGTTCCCCACGAAAATTTGTCCTTACGTGAGTCGTCCATAATATTGCATCGAGGCAATAAATTGCAGCATTAAGAAAATTTTGTTCCCGAAGAAACCACGGTAGGCAAAATGATTGGAAATAACGGTTTGCATTATACCTTCAATCCTACCGTAGGGGGCACGAAGCGCACAACGTTGGGCATTTAAATTGTGAGTTCAAAGTGTCCCTCGTGTTTAAGGTATGCGATAGCGGTGTTCCAGCCAAGGCGAACTTCGAGTTGAGAAGCAGTTGGTCTGTCTTCATAGGCTCCTTCTCACGGAGCTGTCTTCTTAGATTTGATATGACTCTTGAGCGGATCCGCCGACAAACTCATGATCTGGTCCTCTCCCACAGTCTCCGGAACATTGATCACTTCCTGTATTTCCATAGAGATCAGTGCTTCTTCATCTGGGGTTCTGCGCCAGCCGCAGCCTTGCACGTAATCAACAGATGCTGAAGGTGCCCAACTTTTGAATTTGCATAGTTACTTCTACAGCTGACTGGATAGCTCGGTCCGTTTACGCTTAACACCTTCCATTGCCTGCGCGAAAGTTTCCAGGGAAGCGTACAGCCTTGCCTTTTAAGCGTAGCGAAAATAAGCATGAACAGTTATCGTGAAATTATCTTAACCTGAGTTTCAGGACTTGCTCATACCGGGGTATGCCGCTAGGGGCAATCTTGTTTGCTAGGGAAATAAGGTTATCACCCTGTTGTTACAGGCCTAGAGTGTTGTTTGCTGATCACGACTGTTCTCGATCTCATTGGATTGTAGTGATAGAAAGGGCGGTGCGAGACAAAACCATGCTCCGGCTTTGTAAATTTCGGCAGACCGTTTAACTCCTGGTACGCGCCTTGCCCTTTGGAAGTGTCTCTAATAGCCCGTGTCTCTAATAGCGAACAAAAATGCCTTTATTTCACCCTTTCGTCCGGAAAATAGCCGTCCGTGGTCCAGACTGCGTGTTTATATATTAACGTGGCGGAGCTGCATGTCGATAGAGTGGTCGCCGAAAATTTCGTCCATATTGCGGGATGTCCACAGTGACAGAGACCATACTACCGACACATGAATGTACCTTGCTCCAGACGAATCATTACAAGCCTGGGTATTCATTTTTCCCGGCAGCCGCTTAGCATAGTGAGCATTAGAGTGTTGTATTTTTGTGTCATGCCCTGCATTTACCACTGTACATTCGATAATCGCATACTTTCAGCTTCCTTTCATTGCAAAAGCATTTATTGGTCTATTATTCCAAACAAAAAATACTGCCTGCTCTTCAGCCTGTTTACGTGCTTTTAATCCAATGACCTGCCGATATTTGTGAACAACGTCTGTTCTAAAAAGTGAAATCTGTGCCGCGTTCTTTGCCTTCTTGTCTTTTTTATGCAGAACTGCATTATAGTCGGGGGTTGTCGTGCATTCCTTGGCCGGCGTGCGCAGCGCATCTGATGATGATTGTGGCATGATGCCCCTAGGGATTGGCCAACCAAAAAATCCATCACGAGATAGCTTCGCGTTCAACCACCATCGTCATCTTCCCGTAGGGGAACCGCTGAAGAAGAAGAAGGAGAAGAAGACAAAGCTGTGAAGAGGAGGGCTGCGTGAGTTTTGGCTACCGTTATCCTCCTCGGCCGGCGCATCTTCCCGATCTGAACCCGGTCGAAGTACGGCTCATCGCACCTCTACTCCCCTTCATGAGCATCAGGCGGCTGACTAGAGGAAACGGGCAGTTTGGAATCAAGGGACAGGCGGTGAACGTGCCCATGGACGTATCGAAGGTTGTGCGGTGCGTTCCTCGCATGGTACGCGAGGATGTTGCGTTCGACGTTCACATCAAGCGGAGGCTGATGAGTCCGGCAACGTACAAGAGCGGGTTGGTGAAGCGCGGCAACATCCTGGCTTGGCTCAAGCACCTGGAACACACCCCACTGTATTGCGCCATCAACGTTCGGGTCGATTGGAGTCTGCTCGATCACTTCGATGACGGCGGCGAAAGAGAGGAACCGCAGGAAGACGATGTCGATGATGCTGACGGTGAGTTCGAAACGATTCCCGACGACTTTGACGTGAACGATCCTCTGCAGTTGGCGGTTGCGCTCAACGCGGTCTCGAAGACGCTTCTCTATAACGAAGCCGAAATGACGGGTGTGGGAAAAGAAAAAATTGCATTTCTGCATCCTCACAATCCCCCTCGGGTAGGTGGGGGGGAATTTTTTGTGCAAACCACGTAGACAGGTATTGTTTTTTGCTACACTCTGTTGCCAGCTCTTTCTTCGCTTTCGCTTGTAAGTCTTTCGGTTCGAATAACATCACAAAACACACTGTAACTTGGCACAGCTTCCCTATAATTTGGCTTTGCGCCTCTATTTTGGTTCTGTTGCTTTCACTCGTCATTACGTTCACGTGCCGCACGGAACGCTTTATTTTAAACCTTTTATGTTTCCAATCTGAAATTTTTATTCCTTGTCAAGCACACCCAGTACCACTCCAAAGGTCCCGAATTCTGGCCACTCCCCATAGTGTGTACATTCTAACGAGTTGCGAACACAAAAACCGACAAGTGGATTTCAGTCACCGTGACCGTGCGTAGATATCAAAATTTAAGTGCAGCGGACTACTACTGCTGGAGCTCTGTTACAAACCCCATCGGATCAAACGTGCATCTACTCGGACATTCTGTCTTTAACCAAACAAAAAAAGCTATTTTTCGCAGAATGGAGCACTTACGCCTAAGTTTCTCGGCCTAAAGTACTGTGTTGGGACGAGGCTGCTGTAGCAGATAAAATCGTCCAGTTTTATGCTTGAATTTCTACACTGTGAAAATTCGTCAGTATTGTGCAGCTGGTGTAAGGCAAATCCCTTTCTTCTCCTTCCGCCCACATCTCACGATTCTCCGCTCCGGATTCAATACCTCCCCTGGAGACACGGCGGAGATGTGCACGAGTTATTCTAATCCTAGCTAGTTCCGCTGCTGGTTCTCCATCTTCTGGAAGCTATCGTTACCGCAGGACTACTTGGAAAGGCTGCTGAAGACCTAAGGTAGTACTCGGACGCTTATTTTATTTCTTTGTCAAAAGATTTCTTCAATCGTATTTTTTACTTGCTATCGAAAAAATCAGGCAGCGATGAATTGCGTATAACACAAAATATTGCTTATGTAATGATAATTTGCCTTAATAGGTATAATTTGTTCCTCTGTTCAACAGTGTTAACAAACTTTTACGAGCATTGCCACCAATTTTAGTTGTTTGGAAATGTTTTGCCTATTTCAACGTCACGTTTAACAGTTCTACCTTTTGCCTGGGAGCCTCGATCGAAGAACGACTGACAGACAGTTAGACACAACAACAAACAAACATCAATGCATACGCAATACATCATAATTTTTTTTGCGTTTGAGCAGCTAAAAAAGACTATCTACTTTTAGCTGATTCTTAAACGTGGCACTGGTTTCGCGTGTAGGCACATAGCCGCAGACATGTACTGCCTAGTCCTTTGATAACTGTCGATGGCTTATGAGCGAGAACACTGGTGTCAGGGTGGTTACGCATGCGCAGAAAAAAACGATATATAAATCTCCCGTTGGCTGCGACGTATTTCTTACCCCGCTCCTTGCGCTAGCGATGGTGAATCACCTATCCTGTAGGCGCTTTGCACCATGACAGTACCAATCCGTGTCAGCCGCACCAGTACGCTGGATATACATTGCTGCAAAGCAAAAACCCATGACTCACACGGCCAAACTAGACGGAGCGCACTGGCAACAAAGTCCTCGTAATTTCGCATTTTCTAGGTATATAAAATACATCAGTGTCCTGGCAATTTTAATAACACACTCGTTCACGGCTGCTGAACTTCTGGACTATGTTTGCAGAAGGCAGAGGCGATGTGCTTCGAACAATGATATATGCAGTTCTAATAATGAAATTCTTTCTTGCAACATTTTCTTTTAGAAGACAATATAAAAAATTGCTCCTAAATGCCATTCGCCGCAAACACGCTAGTTTGGCGCTCAGTAATAGTCAATGAGGATAGACATGCTGCGGGCTCTCGCCACTTTAATCACAATCATGAATATTTGTTTCCCTTGGTTCATCTAGCCGAGCCAGTCTCAAAGCCGGTGGAAACGAAGTAGCATACACCTAACCGATTATATGATGTTCTTGATGCGAACAAATTCTGTACAACAACCAAATTGATTCACGTTAGTGCCATGCACGACATCTTTGCGCCTACTTTTGTACTCTTAATTTGTTGCAGACACGAGTGTGGCGCTGATACTTGCGGAAGGACGTAATTCTTGCCAGGTTCTCACCCGCGAAACGTACATTTACATGTGCATCAAGGCTCGGAGGGGGGGTTTTGTTTTATTGACTCATTGCAGGTTTTAAGGCGCGACGCAAACCAGGCGATGAGGCGCGCTGTAGAGGAGGGCTCCGGAATAATTTTGACCACCTGGAACTTTTTAACGTGCGACGAAAGCTCGTGCACACAGGCATCTTTGCTTTTCGCCTGGATAAGAAAAGCAGCCGCCGAGGCCGGTAGTCAAATCCGCTTTTTCGTGCTAAGCAGCAAAATGAGGGGCGAATTGAGGAAGCTGCGGCTGCACAACATTTCAACAGTAGCCAACTTGAAATGTAGAGTTAGTCATATATATATATATATATATATATATATATATATATATATATATATATATATATATATATATATATATATATATACATATATATATATATATATATATAAATAAAGGACGGTCCCCGTCCGAAACGTCGATGTAAAGTTATGTTTTCGAAGTAAACTTGTTATGTTTTTTATTGCGCCCCTTTTTACTATATATATATATATATATATATATATATATATATATATATATATATATATATAAATATATAAATGGAAGAAAAGAAAACTTTGAACAAGGTAAAAGCACGATTGTTGCCAACGTTTCAGCAAAGAGACTTGATTTCGCCAGATCTCTCGTCTGGCTGGCACGCTTTATTTTGGGATTAGGTCCCCAGGTCAGAGAGGAGAAGAAAAGAAGGAAGTGAAATTGAGAAAGCGGACTGGTTGAGGAGTATGTCGGGGGAGATATTGAGGGGCAAAGAAGGTTATATAGTTTAAGCCGCGAAGAAGGTCACAGGTAAGTCAGCCGGTGGTTGATATTCGGGGAATTTGAGAGAAAGGGTGAGAGGGGGTTTGTTGACCCGCCGCGGGGCATACAGGAAGGTTCTCAGAACCTCGGGAAGCAGACCAGGAGGTGAGAGTGGGGTCCTTATCAGAAACTATCTGCAAGCCTCAGGTCAAAAGAAAGTACAGAGAAGGGGGGAAATATATAGGTCAAGAAAAAAGAAAATAGAAAAAAAAACAGAAAAAAACAGGGAACTAAACCACAGAAACCCACACACAAAAGAAAAAGCAATGACCCCGCAACTGAAATGGCAAGTGTCACCCAAGGCAACTTTCCTGGAACAGGCCTGTTCTGAAACTCAAAAACGAAAAGATAAAGTTAGAGTAACCTACGGGGCACAAGACCACGCGGAGTAAAAAAAAGAGAAAAAAAAAAATAAAATGGAATTCCGAAAGCAAAGGTTGGAGGGATGCGGGCCAGTATTAAGCTAGACGCTAAGGAATGAAAAAATGAGGTGACCAGGATTTGCTAAGAGTACCTGCCCGGTCACCATTAAGACCTATGAGCCTACGAGCCTATGAACCTATGAGCCTACGTCTTAATGGTCACCGGACAGATACTCTTAGCAAATCCTCCATAGCTGTAGCGCAGCATTTCAACCAACCAGGCCACAATTTTGATGACCTTAAAGGAGTACTGACACTAAATTTTTATGTTACGTTTTTTTCGCTGCTATGCGTGCCTACTAGCCCACTAATCATAGAATGACAGATTAGACGGTCGAGCGCAGCGTAAACATTCATTTACGGCGTCGTTTATTCGTGCCAGTTTCGGTTTCGACAAAAAAACGCCGAGCGGCCGCCATGACAGCATGTATGACATGGCGTCACCATTCTTGCCGTAGCGCTGCCTCTCCGGAAGCGCCCGCGAGCGAGCGCACGCGCGCGCCCAGACCGGCCGAGGTCTTCGCCGTCCCCACAGACCCGGGCAGCATGACGTCAGTCCCAGAACCATGACGTGTACACACGCCCGAGCAGCGCGCGCCAACCACAGCCAGCGCGTCGGCTTCGTCACGGGAGCCCAGATGTCGGCAGTTTGGGGCACGTAGCAGATGATGTCACGTCGGCCCGCTCTGGGCTTTCTCGTGCGGGCGAACGTTAAAATGGATTTTAAATATGTTTCGTTGAACGGTTGCTGTTGAAACTTGCTGGGACATATCTCCTGATAAAAAGGAAGCGTTTTACATAGTTATCTCAGCTTTGAAATTTCGTGTCAGTACTCCTTTAAGTTGTATATACTTCAGTCAAACTTCCGGTCTCCTAGGGACAGGAAATAGCGAGAATCCTATTTAATTCGCAAATTCAACTACATCGAACCTTCTGGAATTAATGCGTGTAGAGGCAACTTGGAATCCTTGCGATATTCTCCGGAAATACAGAAATAGGCAATGCCTTGTATATGCCTTATCCAAAGAATATTACCGCTCCCTCTGTTCCTTACCTGGTAACCTAATTCCCTTTTGTTCATTCCTTAGCGCCTAGGTTAATACTCGCCCGCATCCCTCCAACCTTTGCTTTTGGAATTCCATTTTATTTATTTTATTTCGCACTTTTTTTTTACTCCGCGTGTCCTTGTGCCCCGTACATCAATCTAACTTTATCTTTTCGTTTTTTAGTTTCGGGGCAGGCCTGTTCCAGGAATGTTGCCGTGGGTGACACGTGCCATTTCAGTTGCCGAGTCATTGCTTTTTCTTTTGTGTGTGGGTTTGTGTGGTTTCCCTCCCTTTTTTTTGTTTCTTTTTTCCTTGACCTAGTGATTTCCCCCCTTCTCTATCCTTTCTTTTGACCTGAGGCTTGCCGATAGTTTCTGATAAGGACCCCACTCTCACCGCCTGGTCTGCTTCCCGCGGTTCTGAGAACCTTTCTGTATGCTCCGTGGCGGGTCAACAAACACCCTCTCATCCTTTCTCTCCAAAATTTCCCCGAATATCAACCACCGGCTGAATTCCCTCTGACCTACTTCGCGGCTTAAATTATACAACCTTCTTTGCCCTTCAATATCTCTCCCGACATAATACAAACCAATCCGCTTTTTCAATTCCACTTCCTTCTTTCCTTCTCCCCTCTCACCTGGGGACCTACCCCTATATAAAGCGTCCCAGCCAGGCTAGATATTGCCCTGACGAAAGCAGGTCGCTTTGTTGAAACGTTGGCAACAATCGTGCTTTTACCTTGTTCAAAGTTTTCTTTTCTTGTGTTCTCTACCCTCTTCAAAAGTTCAACTGCTCCCTAAATATATATATATATATATTTATTGTCACGGTACTCACATATAGACGGACAATGCCCCACAGGGTCATGACCCAATCAGGTACGACTATGACGACGACAACGAAGGTGCTGGCGCGGTCTCTCTAATGGAAGCTATGTAAATACTGTACAAAAATCATTCTACCTTTTAATAAATCGCTTCATCTTCAACATGGTTCGATTCATTGGCTCTGCCGCTACGTAACAATATATTGGTGTTAGTTTCCTAGTAGACGTTGCAAGGCCTACCAATACGCACAAAGGAGGAAACATGCTTCTCTCCGTACGGTGCCGCCTTTTTTATGATCACTATACCCAAATTTATGTTTTGCCCTGAGAAGAGATAGCCAAGGCATATGGCAATGATGGTGATATAATGTAGCACTTTCAAAATTAGACAAAGAAAGAAACAAGACGTATCAAAGCGGTGGCTCTGTGCGCAGCTTTTTGCAGTTCTCCTGGGACAGGGCATTTTATAGTTTCGGCCTTGTGCGCTCATCAAACAGAAGTCGCCGTCGTAAACCCGATTGGCGGTGGGTGAAATGCAGGTGGGTCTGCTTACTCGCCCGATTAAATTGTGGATATGCCAGTCCACATTGTCACACTGCACTTTGGCACATGGCTTCTCTGTCGTTGGTGATGTGATGTGTCAGAAGTACTTCTCATTACCTAGTATTTCTTTGTCATTTTTGTTTAAATTCTTTACTGCAAAAATATATGAGCTAGATATTGAACGTTAGGTCATTGAAGTAAAAGAGGACCTGAGGTTCCTTTAAAAGACCCTCTCTGTGTTGCGTTCCCATTACACCGGTATGATAGTTTAGGCAGGCTTAGTTTGTCCTAGTGAGTCCTAAGTGGAAAGTATTCGCTGCTTTGGCCTATCTGTACATTTGTGCGTACATACAAGAGCCGCTAAGCGGGTGTACCACCGACAAAAAAAATACATTTGTGGTCCACAGAATCTCGCCCACACAGTTATTGATGCACACGGGCAACATAAATGCGTGGATGTCATGTACACACAAATACTTCAGTACAAAAAGAAATTACCTGCGAACGTACGTTCCCAAGGAGATGCACTGTAACAACAACCAATATTGCTAAGAACAGGCAAGATAGGTTGTTAAAATTAGGATTTGCGTGTATCTATAAGAAATTTGTGTTGTTAATGACCGGCGGTTATATACTTTAGGAATGGTAGCTATCTAGGGCATCTAGTATTATGAGCAATATGAAAGGAACACAGAAACGCGTGGAAAACAGCCTCGAAAGAGACGGAGCGATACGCCATTGGCGCTGTGAAAAACAAAGGGGGAAAAGAGGGCGCTGTTCCACAAACTGTTGGCACTCCTACCATGCTGGCATTTATACAAAGCAGCAGGTTACACCATTTCACCGATAGTATGGTATCGTCCTACAGCCGAAACGATGCTCGGCGTGAATGCGAACAGTTGTTAGAACAGCGTCCCCTTTTGCAATTTGTTTTCCGTTGCGGCCGCTGCGTATCACTCATAGTGGGTGTTTTCTGAGGGTGTCTGAGGGTGTTTTCTACGCGTTCCTGTGTTCCCTTTGATATTGCTCATAATAATACACTTTTGGCGCAATTGCAGCCTCTGTAAATTTTAAGGAATGCATACATACTATAGTTTTATTGAGGTGTTCATTAATGTTTCAAAGGCTCTACAGCTGTGCTCACGCGTTCGTTGTCGCAATTCCAGTTGCCTAGGTGAACCTGGTCACACCCGGATCCGCTAACTCTTTTCCAAGCAAATATGTTCGTCGCACACATGTTATATAGCGCGTCTCACCCAGTGTTCACCGTCGCCCTACCCAACCCAAGCGCAGCTCTGACGTCCCCGTCAATTCATCGAGAGTAGTGCTTCCGGATGGGGCTTCTCTTCCTCACTCATGCACCCTCCCATGTTTTCCTTCTCTTTTCGTGCCTGCGACCGCCCCCTGGGATATAATTATCGATAAGGAACACGCACACATTTCCCAGTTTCTTCTGTTTTTGCTGCTATGCTCCCCTATAAGCTCGGCGTTTAGACAAGATATCCCCAAAGCCGCATAACTTACGCAGAGGGAGGGTTTGGCTGATTCTTTTCGCGGGTTCAGCGTTTGGTACCGCCTTCGGTTCTCTTTTTGTGGCTCTTTACTTGGGATCTCCACTTTTGTTGCTCTCTCGGTGCTGTGCCGTAATCTCATTTTGTCTATCTCGGAGCGCCCGCTGGCAGCCTGGGCTCACCGGCTTGCACGACAAGCCGCGAAACTGAGCAACGAAGGCATGGAGACGGGCAGGTGCAATACTAAAAAGAATGAAATGCAAGAAGGGAAAATCAGGATTCGGGAGGTAGGGGGAAATATATGAAAAGGCAGATTCGCATCGTCGTATTGACATTTCGTCTGATGGCCGGTATCCGTGGAGTCCGGGACAGGTCTGGGGAACATCATTGCAAGGATGTGTGAGGACAGAAAAAGTTTCGATGAGTCAATGCCCGTTGCATTATTTGTCCTTTCAGTATCTCTTTCTTGGGTAGTATTTGCGCGATCCTCTTTGATTTATAATTTGTGATAAAATAGCAAAATAGTGCTAGACCTAAGAAAAACCTTTGAAAGTCAGGTGCTCTCTTTTCATTTCTCAATTTAAAAGAAAGAATGAGCTAAAACATTCACTCCAAATTGGTGGTTTGTTTTCGTAAGCTGAAAGTGCGAGTTAAGTGGGCAAATGTTTGTTAAAATTTGTTACCGGTGTATGACGAGTTGTAAGGATATTTCGTAGAGGTACCTTTCCATATTTATGTGGTGACACACTTGGTATTTTTCAGCACCAGAAATTCCTCTTAGAATTGCACTTGGTCTGTAATGTCTTCTTTGTGTAATGCCTTCGGGCTTTTGAGGTGACAGTAAATGAAATGAAATTAATTTAAATGCTTCCTTAAGAGACCACTTTTAAAGGCAAGCTTCTACGTAGAACGCTATCCACGAATTGGCAGTGGTAGAAGTGGCGAAAGGTATTGTGAAATATTCTCCAGGCGTTGCTTCGCCTAACGGAGCCCAGAATTATTTCTTTCACTCAAGATCAACGCAAAAGATCATCCCCCGCTCTTTTACCATTTGTGGCATTAAATGTTTACACTGCTGCTACTCCTACAACATTTTAGATGTTGGTTCAATGGACTCCCCTAATTTATGTCCCCCACAAAGCAGAATTTTATTCTTGGCGTGAGCTCCTTCAAAGACCCCTGAAAACCAGATAACCTCTATCAATAAATTCCCGCGGGAAAGTCAAACCATGCTCATCAAACCAATTGCAGCAGCTTATTCAAAACGTGATTGCTGTTAAGTCGTAGGGCCGAAATATTTCATCCTTTTTTATGACTCCATTAAAGCACACTTTATATAGATCGCGATCCAACACACACTTATAATATCCACTGCCGCCCGCCAGATTGGCATGGGAGCCAAGTATATATAAATGGACACAGAAGGGGAGAACCTTGGGATATCGCGGCCAGTCGCTAGAAGTATAGTAAAGCGCGCTTACATCAAACAGCGCGAGAATTGTATAGGCTCCGTGCAGTCAAGTTTGCCGAGCGAGCGCAGCGCCATCTACCGCGCCTCCGCGCAACACTGGGTAGGCCGAGGCGCACCGTCCTGGCCGGCCGCCGGTTTCCTGGATGGCCGCCGGCTTTACGCACTGTGCACGCGCCCTTGCAAAGGAGTCTATCAAATGGTTAGGTACGCTATAAGTGGCTTAAGTTGGCGGGATACGCTGCAACGGCGACAGGATGGAGTGTTATCGACTGAGAGGCGTTAAAAGAAACAGCGCAGATGGAATGCTACCGCCTTCGCTGCCCTGAATCGTCCCAGTTCGCAAGGCTAGTCACAGCCTCACAGGCGGCACACGTCTCCGTGAAATTTTCAGAAAATACAACGGCGATGACTACCAAGCAGATTACATGCTGCTGTCAAAGTAAAGTATATCGGTTTGCCAGCTGTGAATACTCGTGAGCTTAAAATTAATTGGTTGGTTTCTCTGCTTTGTACATGCGTCTTCGGCGGCGTTTATAATGAAAATTCATGCGGCACGTAACACTCAGCCGTATTTTAATTGTAAGAGAACTAATTGATGGCTGCAACATCTCACCCCTTTTTTGAAAAAAAAAATATGATTGTTTTTAAACAAAGTAGGGCCATTTGTTTTAAAATAAGCTGTCAAAAAGTCGAAATACCTACGTCGGTACACGGTATAAAAGCAACGCATGTGGGAGTTTTGCGCTGAAAATAAATGCTGTTCAATAAAGGCAGTGGCTATTTTGCCGGCAGATTAGCCTGGGAGAAAAGTTGCCGGCAGTTTCTTCCCATTGGCTGGCCCATACCACGTGATTATTCTGCCGGCACTTTTCCGCGGGGGCTATTTTGCCGGCTGCGGGCACATTTCCGGGTGGGCTATTTTGCCGGCTGCCGGCACATTTCCGCGCGGGCTATTTAGCCGGCTGCCGGCAGATTAGCCCGAGAGAAAAGTTGCCGGCAATTCCCCGGCAATGCTGCGTCTTGGCGCCAATGCTCCGGCAGCCGGAGATGTCAACTTTAACGTTGGTGACACGTTTTCGAGCTTTGCCGAGGTACTGAATTACGTCAAGCCATAGAAAGAATGAGTCGGCAAGATTGCAGCGGGCATGTCGAACTTTGACTCAGCCCGAACGCGAACTTGGACCATGATTGCCGACCGTGAATGTTCCTTGGTGTTTCCTTTGTAGAATCTCAAGCAAAGTCGCACAATAAATAAATGATAAGTAAAAAAAACCAAGATTGCATGGCTAGAATTCGCCATTGTTTATATCAATGATAAAATTTTAAACACGAACTTCAGTAAAAACAATATTTCTGCATCCAATCATGCAGTCCAAGTTCGTAGTGGGCTGAGTCAAAGTTCGACATGCCCGCTGCAATCTTGCCGACTCGTTCTTTCTATAGCTTGACGTAATTCAGTACCTCGGCAAAGCTCGAAAACTTCTCACCAACGTTAAAGTTGACATCTCCGGCTGCCGGAGCATTGGCGCCAAGAGGCAGCATTGCCGGGGGATTGCCGGCAATTTTTCTTCCGGGCTAATCTGCCGGCAGCCGGCAAAATAGCCCGCGCAGAAATGTGCCGGCAGCCGGTAAAATAGCCCCCGCGGAAAAGTGCCGGCCGAATTATCACGTGGTCTGGGCCAGCCAATGAGAAGGAACTGCCGGCAACTTTTCTCCCAGGCTAATCTGCCGGCTGCAGGCAAAATAGCCACTGCCTTCAATAAAACAAAGTCGTTTTCACGGGGCTCACAACAGAAACTTCAAAGAACAATAAAAATTAACGGAGTAGATGATTCCAATATTTGGAGGCCCTGCGTACCCCGTAAAAAGAAAGAGGTAGTCTTAAATCATTCACGGGCATTTCCTGGCGGGCTTGCAGTGAAACCCGTGTACGTTGTGAATGTATTCACGGAAAAGGAGACGAAAGACACAGAGGTTGAGTCCTCCTTTGGCTCATGAGGCGATTCTGCTTGACCTCGTACGCGGAGCAAGAACACGTGCTCGCTCCGTGATCTCGGGGTGGGACGAACTGGCACCAGCGGAAACGAACTGTCAGGGGCAAGGAGCTGGACGCATTCTGTGAACGTGTGGCGATAATTGAAGCCGTGAAATTGAAAATCGTCGTCAGGTTCGTTTCCCAGCCACAGCGGCCACTTTTCTGATAGAGGCGAAAACCGAAAACTCCCGTGTGTTCGACATTCCGGCCACGTGAAAGATCCCCAGATAGCCAAATTAATCCTGATCCCTCCACTACGGCGCCCCTCATCGCATGTCTGGCGTCGGTGGGTTCAACCGCACAATCAATTAATCAAACAAAACTCGCCGCCCGTTGGTTCGCAGTTCTCGATGCTTCTCACCCGCCTGATACACATTGGAGCCCGCGTATTTGTGGCAATTATACTTGCTTTGAAGTCAATGCTACTAGCACGTAGCGCAGCGCACAGACCGCACAACACCCCAACAATCGACCCTGTGAGACGGAGCAGCGTACTCGCAAAGCCACGGCGGTCCGATTTCCAGTATGCGAATAAAAATGCTTCTCTCCAAAGCTGTGAACACCTAATTAATTTGTGCTATCTCGCGGAAACACACATTCACTGCAAAAAACTATGTGGAAACTTGAAAACGTGCGCACGAAATGCTCCACCTGCGTTCTTGCTATGCGTGCACTGGGAAGTCAATATCGCTTGCCCCCTCCTCCGTACACGTAGTCAACAGTTCAGTCCTTCAGTATATTCCTAGCCTGGTGCGGTAGAATTACTGCAGTATGTTTGAGGTAATTTAAAAGTTAAAAATTGCGTATACTATATTTCATCCGGTACCGCCAATCAGGAGCGCAACCGAAACACGAGCACGCTGGCGAGCGGCGGCTGACCCAGTATTTTTCTTATTCCCCAATGGCGGCGCTGGGAGTCGCGGCTCAGTGTCGCCCTCTGTTCACTGCACAGGCGCCTATAGCAAAAATTTTATATGGAAAGGGAAGCAAAGCAAACGTTACATGAGATCAATCTTGCCGATGGAGTCACAAGTTAACGCTGTGCTCTTACCACGCTGCAGTTGCCCATTGATACGACACTTTCTCGCAAAGAAAACAGTCATCTATTTGGGCGTAAGAAATGCGTCAGTGTAGCCAGCTTCTTGGAGTGCAACGCGTTGTGGTGACTGCTTGCTCCACGGTATCTAAACAGTCGACAAGCACAAGACCACTGCCCTCAACGGCGCTGCAGTATTAACGTAGCAGGGCAACGGCAGCGACGGCTTCGCTTGTGCTCGGAAGCGGTACGGAGTCCTCGGCGTCTTCGACAGAGCGAATACAAGCACGGATACAAGCGAATAACAGCAAACCCAGTGAACCGAGCAAGTGCGAAAAGCCAGTGGCGCGGTCGTGAAGATCGGTGACACCTCAGCCCACAGCGCCCAATGTTTTTCTCCAACGGCATGCATGCGTGGAGCTGGTCCACTCTTCTACGGCCGGTTATGCACACCAGTTATGCTTGCCAATATCATAACTCGATTATTGATCACAACCTTGGAGATAAAGTTCACGAATATTCTATGAAGTAAGTACGATGGATAATCCAACATTATACCCGGGATCAGCGCACGACAAAAAATTAATGCTAGACCGTATTGTCGTGAGCTGAGCACCCGGAAACCGTCATATATGCTTCATATATCCCCCGCGAGCATCGCGGAGAAGGGCTTCTAGAGTAATGCGTGTCCACGACTAAACGTTTCTTCGAAGCATTGTCATATTACGCAGGAAGCCTGCATAATCTACCACAAACGAAAATCAGCAGACCTTATCAGATATCCCAGTCTTCTAACGGCACTTTTTATCGGTTGTGAACTGTATACTTCAAAAAAATGCGTAAGCCGAGTGATGAGCTGTTCGTTGAAGTATACAAACTAGAGTAAGGTGAACGTGTAGCTTGTGTGTGGGATTACTAAAACGTTCATTCATTGATTTCGCTCCGCATTTGTACACAACGACAGTTAACCCTCCGCCAGCCCCCTCCCCATGTCTCGCGAAATAGCAGTGCATTTCGCACACTACTCAGGCTTGTGAGTCCTACCCGGCTTAAGCTTACACGAACGTTTTTAGCATTTCAGAAGCTACAATGAGTTTTTTTTTCATTTCTGAACGAGCTGTTCTGCTTCTTCGGAATTGCAGACCATTTATTTTTCCGTGGTTTAAATATCTGTACTTGGTTCTTGCCATAAGGCATGAGTGCACATCTTTCAACGCATGCCTTGGAATATACTTAACATTTTCGCGTGACTTATATTCTTGTAAAATCCACAAGTTATAATCAGGTATTGGGTATATTCACAACCCCGAAAGATATTATTAGATGCGAAGGCATCTCATTCACTCACCTTGTCCCTGCGTCCGGCGTCGTCGTCGGCGGCCACCTCTCCCCCATTCTCCTTGCCACGCAAGCTGCGCTCCCCGTCGGTCACCCCCTCTCCTCTCCGATAGCGAACACTCTCTCGCGAGGGGCATTGCATTGGACTCGATTGGATTGGCTTGGATTGGATTGGATTGGCTTGGCTTGAATTGCATTGGATTGGATTTGGGTTGGATTGGATTAAAGTGGGTTGTGTTGGATTCTGTTGCGTCATAGCCGCGGCAGACGCACTGGCGCCGGTGCATCCCCTCACCGTTATGCGCACTATAAAACGCGGTGCCTGCGCCGCTCCGCTCCATCGTTCCAGAGCCGTTCCTCCGCTGTCCAACGCTGCAACGTGAACCCCTATGCGTCGCATCTACACATGGGTTCCCGCGAGGGGAGCTGGGAGTTTTTTTCTACGACGTATATATTCTTAATGAGGCCGCATTCGTTCTGAAACATACCTCTCACTTTGGAAGTATCACGTATAAACGATGCGACAAAAAAAATTCACTTGTGCCGGACGTATTCGGAGGTGACAGCGGTGGTATAGGGCGGCCGTCGCCAACGCCATTAAGGGCGGCCAAGAAGGGCGCAGAACCGCGTTCACGGATAGGTATTGTTGGCGTTTGAGCACCCTACCAAGACGCAGTGGCTTTTGAAGTGCCTTAAAAGTACTCTTTATTTAAAGACGTCACCATAACAAGTTTTTAATGAGCGGAAGGGCTAAAAGAAGCGAAAGAGAACAGAAACACTGCATGAGCCTCTCTCAGGCGAGCAGCGCTAATGCCGTCAACGCCACGGAGAAGCGGTGGCAGGCGGCGCTGCAAGAGCGGTATAAAGTACTTCGAGACAACTCAGAAAACTCCCGCTTCACGTGGGTCTTTAATGTAGGTACACTGATGTCTCTGCAGGGCTTGATGAGCCAGAAGAAGCTAAGAGAGGTAGAAAAAAGTCGAATAATAAAAATGAACTTGAAATGGTCACCCCGTAGGTGGAAACGTCTCAAAGAACACGGAACATCTTCTGACATCGAATTCATTCAAAGTACAGCGAACATCAACGATGTCACAAAGCACAGTGCTGAATCTGTGCAGGATTCACCCAATATCAGCTAAGATTCTACTATAAATAATACGAGTAGGCAGATGCAACTGACGGGCTGAATGAATCGAAAGAGAAAACCAGTTGGTAAAAAAATGCTCATGCCAAACGAACATAGGAGCCGGGGTGAGACATCAGTGTTCCTTTCTCCTTTTATGGCTTTGTTATTCTTTCTTTCTCTAAACTTGGCGCATGTTTTTAGGTTCCTTAAAACGCAAAAAATAAAGGCTGCCCATACCATGACTGGGACTATTCAGGCTTAGATGGCACTTTGGTAAACAAATAACCGGTAGGTATTGCTATTTGAGTCGGCAGAGGATGTATATAGGCAGCTAACAAATGAACAAGGTTGTGTCCATGTTGAGGGCGGTAACTATATCGCAGAAAACAAAAGCGTGCGGGTGCTATTTTATCGCGCAATTTCGTGTTCAAAATATGTGTCCAATGGAACAGGAGGAACAGGAAGACAAAGTGGTGTTCAGAAAAAAATACACCGTGAACGTTTACGACAATAAAATAACAATAAAAGTTTATTTTCTTGGAGCCAGTAAACGCACTGGCTAATGAATTCCCACTAAGTTCCATTTGATACAACACCACAGCGGTAATTCCTAATGGGCACTCAAATGTTTCATTCATCGGTAGTTATTGTGAATAAAGGATCTACAAAAGCAATCGGGCTGATATACATTAAATTCTTAAATTCGGCGGTACGGACATTATGGTCTGCGGACACAAAGGCGTCCGAGAGAGCACTTCCAATGCTCTGCGCGTGCCTGAGTGACACTACGAATTTACAGCGAAGCGCTATATGCCGCATCCAGCAGCTACGCGCGCCCGTATAGCACGAAAACTCCTGGGCTGGGTTTGGTGTCGTGGAGCATTGCGCTTTAACCTTGATGGTGAGTTACGCTGCTTGTCATTGGGTAGCACCTATGTCTCATGAGCTCGTTGTTAACTATACAGCGTGGGCTCAGTGTATTTGAAAAAAACAAATTGCCTCCAACCCACGCAGTGAAGGTGGTTGGAATGCAAAGCTTTAAGCCACACCCATAACAATTCCCCATGCGACGTGACTTGAATTTTTTTTATTCAATACTGCCAGCCGCCCTTTTCCAGCCAGAGCAGGAGTGGTACAATACAGAGTACGAACACAGAGTTTACACGGGACAAGTAACACGGCCTTTGGTACAAAGGGAAGCAATAATGAAGTAAGCTTACAGATTGTTACGAGAAAAAGCTCACGGAATCAGTAACACGGCCCACAATTCGCACAGCAGCAGTAATTCTCGTTACAAATGAAATGGCTACATAAACATACAATAAAACCGGCAATGCTAGTCTAACCCGAAACACAGTAAAGTACACCACGCGTATTGTCCAGGAAGTGCGAAAAAACTAAATCTGACGTTGCTGTGTAAAGATAGGAAAACACTGCGCAAAAAAAAAACAACGAGCAGTATGCGTTAGTGGCATAGTTGCAAGCTAACACGGGAAATAGGTTAGTTCAACAGAACAGAAGGGGAACAAGGCTAACACTTCAATCATACACAATTTTGAACAGACGTTGAAAAAACATTTTGATTAGTTAAGTTAGTAACGTCGCGTGGCAAAGTGTTCCATTCCGCTATAGTTCTCGGAAAAAAAGAAAGACGGTGGGCATTTGTTCTCGTGAAAAGCATCAGGGTTGTTTTGTTGTGCTTGTTCCGGGTGGACCGTGACATGTCAAATTCCAAGTAGGCATTGAAGTCAAGCTTTGAATAACCATTGACTATGCTCTGTAATAATTGAAGTCGATGTAATTTGCGGCGGCACTCTAGTGTTGGCTAGTCAGAACGCCTGCGCAGTTCTGTCACGGATACTCGTCTGCTCTATGCGTTGTGAATAAATCGCAACTGTTTCTTTTGTACCCTTTCGAGAATAGCTGAATCCATCTTTGTGTGTGGGTCCCAAACAACGCCTGGATTTTCGAGCAACTGGCGGACCTGCGTAGTATACGCAACGGTCTTCGTTCTGCTTGTACAGTGCTGAAGTCGGTTTCTTAGTAGCCAAAGTCTGCGCAGTATTGAGGATGTAATGTTTTGTATGTGTTTGTTCCAGGTGAAGTTTGATGTCATGGTTACGCCCAAATATTTGAACTCGTTAGCAACCTCTAATTCAAAATTATCAAGTTTATAAGCCTATTGAAACGGACACTTTTTGCGGGTTATTGTCATTTGGCGGCACTTTGGTGTATTGAGGATCATGTTCCATTCGGCATACCAATTACTAACAGCTGTTAAGTATTTGTTGAGAACTTACTGGTCATTCGCCGATTCAATAGGGAGATATACAACGCAGTCATCGGCGAAGAAACGCAAACGCACCGGACAGTCGAACTGTAAATCGTTTAAATAGATGATGAAAATCAACGGACCTAAGACGGAACCCTGTGGGACTCCAGAAACAACTGATGACAAGTGAGAGGTAGACTCACCTAATTGAACGTACTGATACCGGCTTGATAAGTAGGAGTTCAACCACTGCGTTATTTTCTCATTTTTGACCAAGTTTCAAATTTTCGAAATTAGGTTTGATGTGGGGTACTCGATCGAAAGCTTTTTTCGAAATCTAAGGATATAGCGTCAATTTTCCCCTTCCCCCCCTTATCTAAAACTGTTGAGATGTCGTTACTCGTGTGTATTAGTTGCGTAACCGTAGAAAATCAGCGCCGAAAACGGTGCTGATTGCTCGTAAACAACATGTTGCTCTCGAGATACGTTACCAGGTATTTAAGTATAAAGTGCTCTAAAACTTTACCGGCTGTACACAAAAGTGATAGGGGGTGGTAGGTAGTCTCACAGAGAGTTTATGGCCGGATTTATGCACAAGAGTAACTTTTGCAGTCTTTGCATGGCTTAGTGATTGCCCGCGAATTCGAAGGCAACATATCACTTTTAAAGTGTACAATTTCGTGATCTGGAACCACTCCGCTTAGTAGCTTTTCGTTAAATATAATGAAAAGGTATTTCTAGCACCACTAAGCATCCCGGTTAAGGAATGCATTTGGTATTCTGTCGGGACCTGTGATTTTCTAATGGTCAACGTTAAGCAAAGCCGGAAATATTCCCGTCTCGGTAATAGTTATATCGGGAATGTCAAAGCCAGGAATATAGAAATGAGTGTTGCACTGGGTCGCACGTACAGATGCAGACGAAAAAAAGACATCAAAAGCCCTTGCTATCGAGCACGCAACGGGCACTTCCCTGTCGTTTATTTTAATTTTGCCTACTGGGTCTTTCTTTTGGGTAATGTCAGTCCAGAACTTGTTAGGGTTAGTGACAAGAAAGCCGTGCATTTTAACATTAGGAATTTATAATTTGATTATTTATTTTTTTCCGTAGTTCGACCCGTAGGGAAGCCAACACTTTAGGCGTTTTGGGCGCTCGGGAAAGACGCTCAACACGACGTTTTAAGTGAATATGTCACGCGTAATCCACAGCCTTTAGCGGTTAATCTTTTTTGTTTTTGTGGTACATATTTAATAATGCAAGCATGCACGGCTGTCTTGAAGTGCAACCATAATCCGTTTACGTCGAGGTACCCGTTATTGCATTTGCTCTAAAAGGTGTCCAAATCTAGTTCGAGGAAGTCGAAAATACTTTCATTATCAGCACTGTTGAAATCTATATATGGCTTAGTGATTGCCCGCGAATTCGAAGGCAACATATGACTTTTAAAGTGTACTAATTCGTGATCTGAAACGCCGGGCAGAACATTGACATCAAAACCAAGCCGTTGAACGAATTCAGAAACAAAGACAAGATCAAGTAGTGACCTTGCGTTTGTTGATACACGATTAGGTTCATGTACAATTTGGCCTAATTTAAAAGAAAAAAACATCATCAAGCAGTAGTTCGGAATGATCACCGGTAGGAACGGCACGCATCGAATCCCAGTCAATTCGGGTCAAATGAAAATCACCGCAGAGTTCTATATGCGTGTAGCACAAGACATACTCACCTACATAATCTGCAAATGCTCCAAGTTCTGTAATGTTGGAGTCTGGTGGTCTGTAAAATCCACCGATGAAGATGTTGAGTTGCTGATGGTGAAGAACAATGCAAGCCATTTTAATGTTTTCGTGTTGGGGAAGGGTGGTATAGACCAGGTCTTTTTTACTATTAATGTCACAGCCCCACCTTTGGAAGCCTGTTCGCAGCGAAAGATTTCGTGGGAGCTCGGTATCGCTATCGAGTCTAAAATTTTGTCACTTAGGCACGTTTCTGTTGCGGCTATGACGTGAGGATCGTATACGGTGAGAACGCTTTTCAGATCATTAGACTTGTTTAAAATACTTCGTCCATTTATATTCAAAACAGAAAAGGGTTTAGAGTTTGTGTGTGAAGGCACATCAGGGTCGCTGCTTTCTTTGCTATCAACTCGGTCTGGTCTGATGGCAATCGTCACTGCGGAGCGAAAGGGACTCTCAATCTAAGAGAGTCGTCCCACATAAAAATATTTCCATCGACTTTGATCTTGTCGAACGACTGCGTCACCTTTGCCCCCTTCACTCTTAGTTAAGCTGTGCTATCCCAAAGTTTTTTTTGGACAGCCCGGACGCGAGTCGAAAAGTCTTCTGATATGCCATAATCTTTGTCTTTGAAATTTTGACAGTTTTTTAGTATCCTCGCCTTGTCTCTACCATCTACCAGCTTGAAAAGTACTGGTGTACATTTGTTTTCTGTTTTCCTACCTATCCTGTGAGCATGTTTTATTCTGACGTTCTTCACTTACATTATTTCACCAAGAACGTCGTTCGAGTGTACCTGCTCTATTAACTTCACCTTTTTATACTTCATCTCTTTTATTCCGTACACTATCGAATTACCCCTCCTATTGCGGTTTTCCAAGTCATCGATTTCATAACCGAGGCTGTCCACTTGTTGTTGTAGTTTGTCTATTTTAGTGGTGTAACTTGTTACGGTTCATCTACTTTATCTCAATGGCTGAGAGCTTGTCCTAAGTTTCACTCAAGCGTTGTGTGGCGGTACCTGAACTTTCTTTGAGTAGACGCATTTCATTTAAAATCTTCTGAAACAGCTTCTGTGGGGCAAAGGTTTGACTCAACGTCCCCACAATGAGGTAGCAGGTCTACAAAACAGTCATACACAGCAGAAAGAACAAGCAGGAGATACCGTGGGCATGGCAGAAGTGCAAGGCATACATCATCACTACGATATTCAAGCTCCGCACGGTAGTCTTTCACCTTAATAACAAGCAAGACGGGGTTCCTGAGAATCATGCTCTCGGCGCCTGCGTCCTTCCCACTGATCGGTGCCGGCCGAGCGCGTCTTTTTATATCCCTTGGTGTTGATGACGTGGCTGTTGGTGGTGCTCGATGCGCCGCAAGGGACGGAGTAGTAGTGCGCAGGCCTGAAGAAGCTGATACGTGCTCCAGGCATCATATCTTGCTGGTTGCGATTCGGAACAAGGGAACGCCGATGCCCAGACGGCATGAACATGAAGCAGCACCTGAATAACAAGCAAGAAGGGGTTCGTGAGAATCATGCTCTCGGCGCCTCTGTCGTGGGCACTGATCACTAACAATTCGCACACTTGGCTCAACAAACAGCGATACCAGAGATTCGGCAAGCCGTTACGTGGAATTTGCCGGGGCGGCGTCCCGAACGCAGCAACGTGGGCCACGGCCGGGATTGAGAGGCGGACGCCGCCGCTGTAGCAAGCCGTGGATCGGCACAAAGAAACCGGGAAGGACCGTCGTTTGAAGGATGAGACAGCGCAACTGAACCACCCTGACGTGCTAGCTCGGGACTACACCACCGCGCGACTAAAGCGCAGACACTGAATTAATTCGGCATGCGAGCTTAGCGATTACCCTTTATGCCGATTTAAACTAGTTTGTTAGGAAGTCTGAGAATTGCGAGAAGGCTAAGGGAACCCTTATAATCGCTATTTATCAGAACCATTTGTTCCTTTCGCCTTTTGCAATACCTCTTAAAACACAACCGAATTGGTGGCGTTTTTCCAGCGGACAGATGTCTGTACGTGGACTCAACATTTGGTTTCCCCTACAAACCAATCGACAGCGTACCGTTGCCCTACGCCCACTTAATTCCGTCGGGTCTAGGTTACCCAGGTGGTGCTGTCCAGAAAGTTTACCAAGCCGTCCGCAGGAAGCGCGCAATGGACGCGAAGCTCGCCAAAACAGGTCCAACACAACCGTCGCAAAAGAAGACGAAAACTCCGACGAAATGGGTCCCGCCATCGCGCCTTCCATCGGCCAGATAACGCTGGGCAATAATGCGCGTTCGCCGCGTCATCTACACTCTGCTCCGTGAGTGAACACCGCCCTCCGCTTCTTAAGCCGCGTTAAGAGTTTCTTGTCCCGCACGCCACGAAGGAACTATTGGCTGGTAGCACTGGACAGCTTTGCTTTAAAACCATTATAACAGAATAAAAGAAATTTGTTCTGTTCTTCATAATTTAAAGTAAGTTGTCCTCTAAACCCAAGAAAGTGTTTTAATCTTGTCAGTGCATTATTGTCAGTAGGTGGAGGGTACTTTAGTGGGAAGGGTGTTATTGAGCCAATTAGTACATTTTAAATGCAGAGCATTTCTATAAATCAGAGATGTCACCCGTGCGTCAGCGTCCGCAGCAGCCAGCCTCCCCCTACACTATAAAAAGAAATAACAGTTACCGGCGCCTGGTTTCGATCCCAGGACCCTGCGGGCGGAACGCAAGGTACATGGTGCTCTCCCCACTGCGCCACAAAACCGACACAGAATGAAAGGCTACGAACTCGCCTTATATCCTTGAGTCCTTCAAACTACGTCAAGAAGCTGCTGATACAACGCATTCACTACCTGTGGGCGGAACGCGAGGCACATGGTGCTCTTACCACTGGGCCAGAAAACCGACACAGAATAAAAGGCTACGAACGCGCCTTATAACCTTGACTCATTCAAACTACGTCGTCAGCGGGGTGCGTTGGCGACTCAGCGGCGTGCTAGCGGCGTGATAGCTGCGTGGTGTACACGTCATAGCACCAACCCCCCAAACACTAAACGTTAACGCAATACACCCACCCCCTATGCGACGCATTTACTCGAGTCCCCCTCACGTGGAGATGGGCCCATTTTTTTATGCAAGCTTGGTCTTGCTTCCTGGCTTTCCCATATTGCGTATTTCACAGTGAAGACTGGCAACCTACCAAAGAGCTGGTTACAGCTGCAGTAAATAATTCTCTCCACTACTTTCCACTTCCCGGAGTAGCGAATACTGTAATTTACGTTGCCTTAGTGCATTGCTTTTCGCTTATCGCTGGAGAGCTCTTTATATACCAAATACCCCCTATAACTAAAGAAACGCCTACACAGCACTTACAACCAGGCCTCCAGCTTCACCGTAGTTTTCTCTTCCCAGTGGGAGGGCTGTGATATTTTAGGGGCGAAGCTCCTTAAGGCGTGGGTCTGTCCATCCTCGACGTATGTATGTAGCTACCTCTAGTTTAGTACTTGGATTGTTTACTAGATGGCGTGGCTACCTCTAGTTTAGTTCTTGGATTGTTTACTAGATGGCGGGGAGCATTGTAATAAAATCCGTTCGCTGTTGGCGCGCGCTCGGAGTCGGCCGATGGATAAGGCTGCAGATGTGCGAGCCCGCGAGGCAGAAGCGCTCCGTGAAGCTGCGCGACGCCGCCGCCAAGATCCTGCCATACGAGAGCGGGAGGCCGAAGCGTGTCGTCTGGCTGCGCGACGACGCCGCCAAGATCCCAGCGTTCGCGAACGAGAGGCCCAAGCATCACGGCAACGGCGCGAGGACCCTGCCGTACGCGAAGCGGCACGGCTGCGGCGCGAAGAGGATCTCCAAAACGTCAGAGAACGGGAAGCGGCGACAAAGCGCGCGTATCGGCAGGCAGACCCCGATGCAGTGAGAGCTCGTGAGGCGTCTGCAAAACGCATCAGGCGAGCTCAGCCCCAAGGTGCCGACGCTCGGTTTAAGCGAGATTTTCTAGACGTTACGTTCGTACACAGATGTAGTGGGCGAACTTTCACTGAAGAGTCACGGTTTTACCGATGATTTCCCCTCTGGAGCTTCGCCCAATCATCATCATTCACCCCATGGATATGCTGTGAATTTTTTTTCTTGTTTTTTTTAAACGATTTTGCTAAGTGACATGTACATCTGACTTCCCACTAGAATAAAAAGTCAGTTTACTGCATAACATTTAACTTTTTAGAAACTTACTTGCGCAGAAAAGGCAAGGATGAAACTATTTGAATGCCTTGTTTGGGTACAAGGCCTATTGTTTCGTTATATGATAGGTCTCGACGTTGTTCATGATAGGATATCCTCCCATATTTAAAAGTACAGTTGTGCTGGAAGCAAGGTTAACTGCTGGCAACTACTGCTATATTCGAACACATTCATGCGAATGAAATTTTTAAATAAACAAAGGCGCAAGTCGACCCGATATTGACCTTTTGTTATTTTTCCAGGGAACTCAAAGGGTCCTCCGGAGGAAGATGTTTCACAGCAAGAACTTTGTTTTGGTGAAGCTCTCTAGAGCACATAAGTAAAAAAAACAGAAATATAAAACAGAGTAAAGTTCATTAAGTAAAAATACCACGCAGAACCGACAGCACTTTTGAAATACTTATTGCTACACCAGGCCAAAACTAACGACAATGTTAAAGGCACATCTTTTACCATTAAACTTAAGCTCAAAACTTAAAAATATAAAAATGGGGAGAAAGGCCACCTTCACAAGTGAGTCAGTGAAATGATGTGTATTAGGTAGGCGTGTCATTGTGCAGACGATCTGTAAATTCCTTGGCATTTGCTTCCCACATATTAAGTGAGAGTTGATATCGCGGAAAAACTGAAATTGCAGAACCAACTTTTTAACCATATTTGAAACATTGGAGTACGCTTAAGCCCCACCTTTAAGGCCACGACGCTATAGCGTTATTCACTTCAGCGAAAATAAGGCTATGGGGAAGGCTGTGCATCGCTTGATGTCCCACACACTTACAGGGCAGAGTATTCATCACATGCGTATTCATGCACATTGCACGCTACGGTACATTACATCCCTGCGCTGACGTTACCGTAGACCGTAGAGGAGCGTGGAAGAGGTGCGATATTATCACTCTGCCAATACCGCATCTGCTGGGCAGCGCCAACTATCCTTAAAGCTGGAGCTACAGGATATTTCCTTCAAAGACATTTTTCGCTTACGGTCAGTGAAAGGGACGCCGCCAACTTTTTCTGCGAAGCGACATACCACTACCAGCCAAGAAAATTTTGTGTCCCCCTCAGCATAAAAATCACCGGCGAAATAAAAGATATTAGGTGCACCGCCAGGAATCGAAGCAGGACTTACGTAGAGAAACGGAGCGAATGACCGCCGTCTTACCGACTAAGAAACGTTCCTGCGATGAAATGGGGAGAACGACGGTGTAGTTAGTGAGCGCAGCGCGGGTCTGCCACCTACACTCCTACACACCTACACCCCGTGTGAAGTGCAAACCGTAGGTTGTATCCTAGCGGCGTTTACCTTGTCTGGATCATAAGCGAACGTAACAGCGTCTGGGGACAGTTATTACCTTGGCGGCGACGCATGAGACAAGAGTGAGGGGAGGCAGTGCGAGAGCCATAAGCCGCGTTTACATGAAAGGGACAAGTAGAGCATCACATCGCATCAACTTTCTAGCGCATCGCGTCAATGTACACGACGCTAATGCGGTAGGAGAGCGCGTCGCATTACGCGCCATACAAGCGTGAATTGCGACGCGTAATTCGACTTTCGAAGCGCATATAAACGGGAGCGCGTCGCATTAGAAATTATGTAGACAACAAAAGTAAGGCCTGCCAACGCAGCTTTGCCTTTTAGAAGGTATAAATCAGACACCAAACAAAACGAGTCGAGGAAAAAACGCGAACCATCCGCGCCGGAAGCGCCAGAAACGCTGATTTGCCTTCGACGTGCGACACAGTATGGTGCCACGATCACACCAGGGGTAATGCAGTACATGTAAACGCTAGCGCATTGAATTACTCGGTATGCGCTGGGGAATGTGACGCGCTACTGTCGCAATCTGTCGCATTTATGTGAACGCGGCTACTGTGTTTCATGAACAAATTGGAGAAGTGGCGTAAAAACAGAGAGTTTAAAATACTACATTTTTTTATAAAACCTGCTACAAATTTTAAATTATTTACTTTTCATTTTAATTTTGCTGAGTTCTCGCTCAATACGGTAAAAAATTACCAGTAGCTATACATGAGACAGTATTTTAAACTAGCTCTTACAGGTGATCTATCTTAAACGATGATTAAAAAAATGTAGAATCGGAGATTCTTAACACTTGCTTAATATTTGGTTTATCATAACTCGAAAATTCACCAAGGAGACAAACAGCCCTCTCTTGTAAAATATTAGAATCTTGTGTTTTCCCCCCACCCCGATAAAGTTTTAAGCCTGATGCACTTGCAGGGACTAGTGATCAGTCGCTCCAGGCCGCTTCGTATCAGGCACAAGTAACAGGACAGATAAAAACAAAGATAAAGTTACCTTTGTATGACAGAGGCAACTACGATGCTATCAATGACTAACAAACCAATTTCTGCTCTGCATTGCTATCGAGTTCCCATACTCGTCCGGTTAAAGAAAACTGGTCCCTTTTCAAAATTACAATTGAGCCACTAATTGAAAAGCATGCTCCTACAATCGCAATAGTTCAACGACTGTCATCCCTGTGGTTTAATGTTACACAAAAACGCCGCGACAACAAAAAGAAAATACTTTATCTTATTGCAAAAGGCAATAATTGTGACCATACCTGGTTCAATTACCGTACAAGAGGAAAAGATTTGGAAGCAGTCACTGTTAAAACAAAGCGCGATTTCTACTCAACGATCTCGCGTTAAATACTTCCTAATAATACCCGTCAATTTTGGAAAACAAATAATTCTAAGCCCCGATGGCCTTCATCAATATGTCACGAAGAGAACCTCCCTATACCCGACCATCTTGGTGCTCAAACGCTGAATACTACCTCTTGTTCCAATTTCGCTCAGGAATCGAACCATGTTCAACTTTCATCCTAGACCTTAACCATACCGTTATGCCGCACGTAACGTTTGAACCTAGTGGTATTATGAAAATCATCGGGTCTATCGAACTGACCTCATCTTCTGGTTTTGAAGGTAATAATTCCAATTCACTAAAAACACAAAAAACCCTGCGAGTGTCATTTTGTCATGCATATTTAAGCAAGCACTGTCATCTGGAGTGCCACCATCAGATTGGAAAGTTGGTAAGATTGCTGCAGTTCCAAAAACAGGGTTCATCGTCACTCCTTACTAACTACCGACTTATTTCTGTCATTTGTTCCAAACTAATGGAGCACATAATTTAATCGCACGTGGTTAGATTCTTGACCAGCAATCATTTCTCTTACTCGAACCAACTCGGCTTTTTAAAAGTAATGTCATGCGACACACAGTTAGCACAAATGTTTAACGATATCTGTTCTAGTGTTGATAATAATGTACCTGTAGATGTCCTCTTTCTTGATATCAAAAAAGCTTTCGACAAAGTTCTTCATAGGCGTCTGTTCAGAAAACGTTCGTGCCTAAACCTTACCCCCTTGGTCTTAACTGGTTGAAAACCTTCTTATCTAACGGCTGTAAATTCGTGCATACTAAGCTATTTTTCCTCGCCTCTGTCACCCGTGGTTTCGGGAGTGCCAAAGGGCACTGTTCTTCGCCCTCTTCTTTTCCTAATTTATATTAATAAATCTGCCATCTAACATTCTCTCTAACGTAAGGCTTTTTGCTGATGATTGTTTTATAAGCTTCTTATTATTAGCGAACATGATGCCCATAACTTTCAGTGAGATTTTACTCTCATTACGAAAAGGTGCGAAAAATGGCTACTGACCATAAATGTTAACAAAACATCGCTCATTTCTTTCCATCGCCACAAGACATACCCCTTACATAATACTTCCTGGTTAGGTCAGTTATAATATCTGTTTATTCATAAAAGTACTTCGGAATTATCTTTTATCAAAACCTGTCATGGTCTGTTCACATTACACCTAAAATAAATGAACTTGACCGGGTCCTCGGCTGCTTACGGGGTACCCAAAACTCGCTGCAGTTGCTGTTAAAATGCTAGATTATACTACGCCTGTGCGACCCAAACGGGAGCACGCATGCCCAGTTTGGGACCCTCACAATCTAACCTTTCATCATGCATTGGATCAGTCCAAAATCGTGCCGCCCGGTTTTTTTAATGACTGCTCATACCACACCAGCGTGGCCGACCTGAAATCTCAATCTAACCTACCAAATATTGCAACAAGACGCAAAACTACCCGCATATGTCTGTAACACAAATTATATAACTCTGTCATTACGCATGCTCACCGCCACTCGTGCCGTATCAATCACACTAACGCAGCTTTCCTGCCGCCTGTCCATACTCCTGCGCATCTTCTTTCTTTACTCGAACAGCCATAGGCTGGAACGACCCGCCACTTATACCAAGAACCACAGTTATACCTTCAGTATCGATTAATTGAATATTTGCAGATAAGGCAGTAAATGAATACAGCGGTAACTAAAATTTTGATTCTCTCTTCTTTTAGATATTTTAATTTTTTCAATACGATAAGCCAAACAAAATAAACGCCACCGGCGCTTTCGTCTTTTATTCTGCCGAAAGATTGGGCAGCAAGTTTTTTTTTTTATTAACAATGACCGCAATACATACTGTTAAACAATTGAGAGCAACGATTTATTTGTTATGGAGCTGTCTTTCTCACATTTATTAATTTCAACCATGTATTCCTCTGCGGAACAGACTGAGCAAATTTCTAGAAAACTGCCAGTACACTACACTACATTCACTAGTTGTAATATGCACAGCTTATAAAAACATTACGAGCGCACCATCTCTTTTCACATTTCTGAGTTATATCGGTTTTTCTGAAACTTGCCCAATACCGCTGGTAATCTAACAAGACGCGATGAAATTATATCTGAATTTCAACTTAGAGGAAATGATCGCCACAGCGGTACAGCCAAGTTTAATTCCTACGCATTACCTCAAAAGCGCTGCGAAGAGCATTTCTTCCGTGCTGATAACGTGCATCCTGTTCATATAGAATTTTAGCTGTTTCCAGTTAAACACCGTGGAGGCATCACTATATCTGCTCATATCACCGACTTCTGCAGAATGTGCGGAATTAAAAAAACATTCCGAGTAGTTAAAACCCCTAAGTTAAAGCGCAAATAGTGTCGAGGAATACATCATTGTCATCAGTGAGGCATTGATCCTCTTCTCAAATATGTAACCAACTTTCGCGATTCTGGCCTGGACTCTTTCATTCTTCACTCAACGCGATGCGCGCCGGTTGGCTTTCCAACTAAGTGACATTGTTTAAATTTTATATGCAATTTCTGCTCTTCTGGGACTTCGGGTTTATAAACAAAAACCTTATACTACAAAAAGACAGATGTGTACTTTACCTTAATAAAATTTTACCTTAACAACAGTCTGAACCCTGCCTTAGATTCACCTTCCGCACGTTAAATCAACCTACAAAAAGGTATGCATTGTAAAGCGACCTTGAGACAGGATGACGACTGATAATATCGAATCAATGCAAATAGAAAAATTGGGCCCTCATGCATAAACACGCTTGCGACTGTATTATCCCCTGAGCAACCTATTATTCAAACAGGCGCGTCACGCAACCTTGCAATCTCCTCAAAACTTCAAAAGTATGTGATGCGGCCCTGAGTGAAACCACTTTCCTTATGTTTAAGCTTTTGTTGTCGTAATAAATTGGGTGGGTTGAGTGTGTTGGTACGTCGGCTCATCATGTCATCGCGGTAAAATTTGGTTTTAAGTGAACTTTCATTCTGTTTGCCTACTTTTCCAAGGTTGGTTTTTCCTTCTGTGTTGTTGACCATGAATTTGCAAATAGTCCAATCCTGCTAGGTTCCCAATGATTTAAAAATGTTCAAGTGTTGCAGTGGGAGCAAAGAATTGACCTCCCTTTTCGCGCATATGGCTGAAAAGCGCCGAAATACTCTCGAACTCCGTGATATTGCAGAAGAACAGACTACAGTTGGCATACGTTGTGGTAGCGGCCTTTTTCAATGCCTGCTGCGGCACTGTAGGCTCTAAGCAGGGCTCCGCAACCACACCTAGAAAGAATTTTAAACGTTCCCTTTCGCTACAAACGCACCCCCCCCAAAAAAAAAATGAATGTACGATGTGCAGTTCGGCTAGTTGGTGCATTATGTATCACGAAACTTGCGCTGAATAGACATAAACAGACGAAGGAAGACGGACGATGCGCAACTCACAACTATTTATTTGCAGGAAAAGAAGTTGCCTTATATAGGCTTCTACAAGACAGAAAAAACACATAAAAGCAGATAGTAAAATCGATGGCAACACCACAATACTCAGAGCCCGCCAACCGCTTGCTGTCTAAAAAAACGAAACTCATTGCTAAAAAGTGATAATGATGGTTCACTGATGCACCCCTTACGATTTTTTTGAATGAAGTAAGATTCTGAAAGCTCACGTGCCACAGCGCCATGGCTTCTGTCAATGATAATGGTTTCTTCGAGGCGCGGCGTACAACCCCAATCACGGCAATGCATGGGCAAATGTGATCCAGTGCCTTTCTTGATTGATAAATCGTGCTCCCTAAGGCGATCATTTATGCAACGTCCGCTTTGCCTTGTCACAAGTGAGCGGTATCTGGTAAACTATGCCAACTTTGCATTCCATGTACTTCTTGGCGTGCTTCTTACCACATGGGTTAGGCTTCTTTTTTCCGGCGATACGGCTGCACAACCCACCTAGTTTGCATGGAGCAGAAAACACAATCCGAACCCGATACTTCGTAGCAACCCGCTTGAGGTTGTGAGCTACTTTATGGGAATATGGCACCACCTCAGGTCTCGTTTTCTTTTCGGCTGCAAGCTTAGGTTTGACCCGCTTACGGTTTAGTTTTTGAAGCAACACCTCATAAACAGCCGCCAGTAGCGACCGAGGGTACCCGGCATCCAATAGTCGAGAGACCTGGGCGTCAAAACTGGTTTGCATACGATGAGTACAAGACTTTTGTATGAAGGACTCCATGCACATCAAGGCTATCGCACGTTTTACAGTTTTTGAGTGAGCTGATTCAAAGGGCAGGAGCCCTTTTGTCGCGCGGGGACAAAACATCCAACACACATGTTTTTCTGCTACGCAGAAGTCAATATCTAAAAACCTCAGGTTATGCTCTTTTTGCATTTCGTGCGTAAACTTCAAGCTGCCGCTCAATTTTCTGAACGTCTCTAAAACTTCTGCAGCGCTTTCTTGGTAACTCAGACCTTCCCGCCTTTTCAAAACGATCAAGTAGTCGTCCACATATCTAAAGACGTTTCGGACCATCCCATTGTCGAAATCACGTAGTAAATTACGGTCTAACCGCGAAAGAAAAATGCTTGACAGAACTGGGGCAACGCACGAACCGATACAGATCCCTTTCTTCTGTATGTAAAGCTTATAGTCATGCTTCACGACCGTTGCAGAAATGTTGAACTCGAGCAGGGACAAGAAACCACTAACTGAAATACCCGCAGCATTTTGAAAGCTTGTTGCGCCATTCTCCTCAATACATTCCTGTACGCTTGTCAATAATTCACCATGTGGAATTGAAAAGAACAACTCTTCTACATCTACGGAAAACAATCCACCAACATCACTATTTTCTCGCACAAAGTCTATCACTTCCTGCGAATTTCTGACGGCAAACGGATCATTGGTGTTTAGCGTATTCAAATGTTTCTGTAGATACCTGCTTAACTCCCGTTGCCAACATCACTTTTCACTAACTATGCATCGAAATGGAATCCCTTCTTTATGGGTTTTGGCAGAAAAAAACATCGACAAGCAGGTCCCTTTACTTCCCTTAACACGTTTGGCAAGCTTATTGAGTTCTAGAGTTTTACATTTTGACACTGCTGCACTCTTTACCTTCTGCGGTTTAAGCTTCACGGGGATGACGTTCTTGTGCACTGCTGCCATCGCCTTTTCCGAGAACATCCCCTTCGGCAAAACCACAAACCCACCCTCTTTGTCCGCATTCATAAGCTGCAGCTCGTTGTTCTGGAAGTGCTTAACCACAATGCCCATGGACGGCTGGCGGCGTCAATGTTTGCTGGTACCGGTCTGCAGCAGGGCATCCACTCCTTCCAAGAGGCATCGCTCATGATCCTCTTGCTCAGCTTTCCCAGCTATGCGTCTGTTCAGGGCAGCATTTCGTGCACTGGAATCTTGGACTCTAGACTGTACTTCGGGCCCTTTTGGATGACTTCTGCCACCTCTTGTGGAAGTTGAGCGCCACCAAGTAGATGCAGTGTTGCAGCACGTGCGCCCCTGTTCGATTTCTTGGGAAGTTGACGAAGCAACCCTTGCCAGCACACCTCGGTGGTCTGGGCAGCAAGTTTCCGGAAGGTCCTTAACTTGCTCTACCCCAGCCACTTGTGGTACTGGGTGAAACAAGCGACGCGTAGCCAGTCCTGGTAGAGTCGCACCTGTCTGCGGAACTCGGAACGTAGGAACCGGCTCATCCGCTTGACATGCCCGAAGGACGGCTGCACCGCACCAAACAGGGACAATAGTTCCACTGGAACCAGCGCTTTTCGCAAGCATAGCGATAGGCGTATTGCACAGCATTCCGCCCAGGCGATGTGGCTCACTATTACCAAGGGTTGAAGATTGAAAGGGGAGGAACACGTAAAAGGGCCCACTGTCGAACAAAGATACTTCAGTACGATGTGCTGTTGGGCTAGTTGGTGCAGTATGTATCACGAAACTTGCGCTGAATTGGCATAAACAGACGAAGGAAGACGGACGATGCGCAACTCACAACTATTTATTTGCAGGAAAAGAAGTTGCCTTATATAGGCTTCTACAAGACAGAAAAAACTCATAAAAGCAGATAGTAAAATCGATGGCAACACCACAATACTCAGAGCCCGCCAACCGCTTGCTGTCTAAAAAAAACGAAAGGCATTGCTAAAAAGTGATAATGATGGTTCACTGATGCACCCCTTACGATTTTTTTTTATGAAGTACGATTCTGAAAGCTCACGCGCCACAGCGGGTCAAACATTTGCCCATGCATTGCCGTGATTGTGGTTGTACGCCGCGCCTCAAAGAAACGATTATCATTGACAGAAGCCATGACACTGTGGCGCGAAGCAAAGTGAACTTTGTGAAGTGAAGTTTTGTGAACTTTTCAAAAGGAGGAGAAAGGGAGCTAAAGGAAGTACGAGTGTGCTCGCTTTATTTCCAACGAAGTGATTACGGCAGGGACCCTTACGTGAGCTCACTCCTGGGACATGCTGGCGCTCGTCGCCGACTTCGTCAAATCGCCGTCAAAGCGCTCTGACCTTGGGGGAAAAATGCTGTACACACCGTGCCTTGACGCTCGTATCTTTCTGGTCGGAGCAGAGAGCTCGCGCGAACGCCTTTCCATACACGACACCGGCCAACTGGCATAAGCGATACTGCTACTGGAATTGAACTATTATTAACCGTAATAAAAATACGGCACATACGTACCAGTCTGTATTCGTCCGTCGCGACGGGGCTGACGAGGCAGCGGTGCCGACGGCGGGGCGTTCGTCTGTTGTGGCTATCGCGGAATGGTCGCTTTCCCGTCCACCGCGTATCCCACAACTCCTGACGCTCGTGCACTTAGAAGCATTGAGCGTTCAAGTGGTGTGAGGTTGTTAAATGCAAGCCTAAGCTCCTCGACGAGGGTTTTGTTCTCCGGATCAGGCGATTCCATGACTAGGGCTGCGGGTGCACTAGGTTTTACTAGTATTTTTAAAATGACCGCCGTCTCGGTTTCGGCACGATTTCCGGTTGCTGTCTGACTCCCGTGTGTGGGTGCTATATGGAGTCGACATACTAAGTATCTGTTTCATTGACCGGCTCGTATGACGCCATTGTTCAGGTGACGAAATGTGCAATTTTAGCGGGAGATTTAAAATTTTGGCTTAAATTACCTTATATCTCAGTGAATAAAGCATCATTTGCTTCCGGGAAAGCGCCTGGGGTACTATAAAACACCTAATCTTTCGAACAAAACAAACTTTTGTTTTCTCTACATGGCTCCTTTAAAGGATACGGTCAAGCGCAACACATACTGTACGATTACATAATCATGTTTTTGTCGACGGTTTTTTTTTACGGGTGACAATTGCGAATACCATATGCAGTGATGTCTTATATACCTGGTGAGAAAGTTTCTAGAGGGTAGCAACCGCTTCACCTATGTGTTAAATTTGCATCGAAAACTAGTTAAAATTTTTAATAAATTGTGATTTGTATTTCTTGCTAGAAGGAAATATTCTTAACGTACCGTCTTGTATTTCCAGTGATGGCATTTACGGAGGCGTCTTCCTGAAAAAAAAATGCTCACAATCGGGCAACAACTGTTTCGAAAAATGTCTTTTTAAAAGTGTTCATGAGAATGGCTTTCCCTAACAGGCGTGCTTAATGATCCATAACGTGTAATGCGGACCAGTTGACAATTACTTTCCCTACAAGTGTGCTCACCCTTAATCCTTACTTGTATTGGGAACGACAATATCTTGCCCCGGGTTACCACCTCAATCCACGACAATATAACAACGTTATTTGTTACTCGTAATAACGTCAAACCTGTGTCTTCATTGTGTGCCGACTTTTCTCCAGGTTTCTGACAATCTGACAAGCAACATAGTCTCTGCAGTACTGGAAGGATTGCTCTCAGGTAAACAAAAAGCGGACTTGTAAGACCACATATATTTGGTGAGAAGACAACGCTTGGGGCTTAACACATAGACAGACGAAAATTACATGACAATTTATGTCAACTACGCACCTATTATTTTTAAGCGCAATCTTTATGCCGACTGTACTTTTCCTTCTTTCAATCAATCCCTTAGGGTTAGCGCCAAACGCAATTTTCAGACGATGTTCAAACAACTAGCCTGACTCCAAGCGGCGGTTACTTTCGCGGCGCGATGGAATAGAGAAGATATGTTTAACTCCTCATTGAAATTTCGCAGCCAATAATACCGCAATATAGCACCGCACCCTGGTGATGAATTATCAGCATGGGTTCTGTTCCCAGTTCCCACTCATTTTCACTACAAATCGTATATTGTATGATAACGGCGTTCACGTTGTCGGGACAAGAGGCGAACGTAACAGCGTCGGTGGAGATGTAGCACCTTGGCGGCGATGCATGAGATAAGAGTGAGGGGAGGAAGTGAGAGAGCCATAAGCCGCGTTCACATTAAGACGACAAGTAGAGCAACGCATCGCATCGCATCAACTTTCTAGCGCATCGCACCCATGTGAACGGGACTAATGCGCTGAGAGAGCGAGTCGCATTAATGCGCCATACAAGGGTGAATTGCGACGCGTAATTCGACTTTCTAAACGCAAGTAAACGCCAGCGCATCGCATTAGGAATTATGTTGACAACAAAAGTAAGGCCGGCAAACGCAGCTTTGCATTTTAGAGTCTAAATCGGGTGTAAGACCCCAAACAATACGAGTCGAGAAAAAAACGCGAACCATCCGCGGCGAAAGCGCCAGAAACGTGCGTTGCCTTCGATGTGTGACGCTGTATGGTGCCACCGTCTCACCAACGGTCATGCGCTACATGTAAACGCTAGCGCGTTTAATTACTCGGTATGCGCTAGGAAACGTGACGCGCTACTGCCGCATTCTGTCGCATTTATCTAAACGCGGCTACTGAGTTGCATGAACAAATTGGAGAAGTGGTGTAAAAACAAAAAGAATTTAAAATACCACACTTATTTTTATAAAACCTGATACAAAACTTTAAGCTATTTTTTTTTTCATTTTAATTTTGCTACCTTCTCGCTCAATAGTGTAAAAAATTACAAATAGCTATACATGAGACATAGTATATTAAATTGGCTCTTACAGGTGATCTATCTTCAACGATGTTTAAAGAAAATGTAGAATCGAAGTTCTTAGCACTTGTTTAATATTTGGTTTATCTTTACTGGCCGCGGCGGCCGCTTTTCTGATGGAGGCGAAAAGCAAACACGCCCGTGTGTACGAGATTTCGGCGCACGTTAAAGATCCCCAGGTGGTAAAAATTTATCCGCAGCCCTCCACTACGGCGCGCCTCATCGCCTGCGTTGCGTCGGCGCGTTAAACCCTACAATCAATCAATCAATTTATCATTACTCTTATTTTACCCAACAAGACAAACATCCCTCTCTTCTAACATATTAAATCTTGTTTTCGCCTCCCACCCGGATAAACGTTTAAGCCTGACGAACTTGCCAGGTATTAGTGATCAGGTTATCCTGGCCGCTTAGTATCAGGCACAAGTAACAGGACCGATAACAACAAAAAAAAGTTAACTTTGTATGATAGAGACAACGGCGATGCTATTGAAGACGGACCTCTCAATTTATGCTCTGCATTACTACCAAATGCTCATACTCGTTCCGTTGAAGAAAACTGGTAACTTTTCAAAAATACAATGCAGCCACTAATTGAAAAGCTTGTTCTTACCATTCCAACAGTTCAACGGCTATCGTCCCTGTGGTTCAATGTTACACTAAAATGCCTCGACAACAAAAAGAAAATAATTTATATGATTGCAAAAGAGAATAATTGTGACCATGCCTGGTTTAATTACCGTACAGAAAAAAAGATTTGGAAACAGTCACCGTTAAAACAAAGCGCGATTTCTACGCAACTATCTTGCATAAATGCATCGTATTAATCCCCATCAATTTTGGAAAACAATTATTCATAAGCTCCGAAAACCGTCATCACTCTGTGACGAAGAGAACCTCCCTATACCCGACCATCTCGTTGCTCAAACGCTGAATACTACCTTTTATTCCAATTTCGCTGATGAACCCAACGGTGATCCCCTTTCTTCCCTTACCGTTTTGCCGAACTTATCGTTTGAACCTAGTGGTATTATGAAAATCATCGAGTCTATCGATCGTCTTCTGGTGTTGGCGGTATTAACTCCAACGTACTAAAAAACAAAAGAAAACCTCACGAGTGTAATTTTGTCATGCATATTTCAGCGATCACTGTCATCAGGAGTGGCACCATCAGATTGAAAAGTTGGTAAGATTGCTGCAGTTGCAAAAAAGGGTTCATCGTCATTCCCTACAAATTATGAACTTATATCTGTCAGTTGTTCCAAAATAGGGATCACATCATTTAGTTGCACGTTGTTAAATTTTGGACCTGCAATTATTTCTCTTACTCGAACCAACTCGGCTTTTTCAAAGGAGTATTATGCGACACCTAGCACAAATTTTTAACCATATCTGTTCCAGTGTGGAAATTAATGAACCTGTAGATGTCCTCTTTCTGGATATCGAAAAAGCTTTCGACAAAGTTCTTCATAGGCGCCCGTTCCAAAAAAAAAATTCTTGGCTAAACCTTTAGCCCCTTGTTCTTAACTAGTTGAAATCCTTGTTATCTAACCGTAATTAATTCGTGCATACTAAACAATTTTTCCTCGCCTATGTTACCCGTGGTTTTGGTAGTGCCACAGCGCACTGTTCTTGGCCCTCTTCTTTTCCTAATTTATATTAAAGACATGTCATCCAACATTCTCTCTAACGTAATGCTGTTTGCTGATAAGTCCTATTATTAGCGAACATAATGCCCATATCTTTTAGTGAGATTTTACTCTCAATACGAAATGGTGCGAGAAATGGCTAATGACCCTAAATGTTCACAAAACATCGCTTATTTCTTTCCATCACCGAAAGACATGCCCATTAAATAATTACTTCCTGGATATGTCAGTTATATAATCTGTTTCTTCATAAAAGTACTTCGTAATTATCTTTTCTCAAAACCTTTCGTGGTCTGTTCCGAATATACGTACAACAAACGAAGTTGCCCGAGACCTCGGTTACTAACGTGGTACCCTAAGACTCGCCGCAGTTGCTGTTGAAATGCTAAATTATACTACTCTTGTGGGACCCAAACGTGAGTTATCATCTGCAGTTTGGGACCATAACAATCTAACCTTTCATCATACATTAAATCAGTCCAAAATAGTGCCGCCCAGTTATTTTAATGAGTGCTCATACCACACCATCGTGACCAACACGAAATATCAATCTAACCTAGCAAATATTGCAACAAGACGGAAAGCTGCCCGCATATGTCTGTACTACAAATTCTATCACTCATCTCTTGGTAACTCTGTCATTACGCATGCTCCCCGCCACTCGTGCCGTATCAATCACACTAAAGCAGTCTGCCTGCCGCATGTTCATACTTGTGCGCATCTTCATTCTTTCTTTATTCAAACAGCAATATACTGGAACGATCTCCACACTTAAGCCACGAACCACTCCGATGGCAGTCGGCGGCATCTCTGCCTTCAACCCAGCGTTCCGACTAATTGTGGTCGTAGCGCCACATCCTCCCCTGGCGAGCCTGGGCGGGCAAAGGGGAGTTGTAATTACCATAGCAAGGTCGCCGCCGTCTTGAG
The DNA here is from genome assembly GCF_048455015.1 of Haemaphysalis longicornis. Classification (NCBI taxonomy): domain Eukaryota; kingdom Metazoa; phylum Arthropoda; class Arachnida; order Ixodida; family Ixodidae; genus Haemaphysalis; species Haemaphysalis longicornis. The sequence goes on along the minus strand of NW_027526353.1, from coordinate 1,325,481 downwards.
CGTGGAGGCGTATTAATTGTCATGGCAACACCGCGTGGAGGCGCGGAATGGAGGGGCGGCGAGAATGATGATTTTCTCCCCCCATTTCCCGCCGCTCTGCTGCTGGCCCCGCGCCCTTTGCGCCGCCCGCTAGGCCTCGCCGAGACCGGCGCGCAGCCATGCAGGCGGACGTACGCTGCTCGGACAGTAAGACGGCAGCCGAAATCGCACTTCAACACTTTATTCATGCTACGGAAATACGACTGAGCACAAACGCAACGTGCCATGATAAGCATTGATGTACAACACGGCATAGCTTAAGTTGACATTGAACACGGTATATGTAGCTGTACAGCTCTTTGCACGACATCAGCGCTATCGTTCAGAATAACTTCACGCTTTACGAAGGGGTGTCTCACCTTTTGCTAACACGAAGAAAAATCACTTCTTGCTGTGCTTGTTCCCTGTGGATAGGGCATAGTACAGCTCTTCTGTGGTCTTCAGAACGCTGACACAACATTTCTTACGCTACGACCCGCACGCGAGCACTGCGGCTTCTCTAGCGCACCGCCGCCAGACACCGCTGTTGCTCCGGCAGCTGCTGCGACCGATGTCGCGCATGCGCGTTTGAAGTCGCGCCGGGAAGAGGCATAGTGGGAGAAACAGTGAGAGGAGGAGGAGTGTTTTGCTTGCCCAGCGCTGCTGCAACTTGAAGCAACATAATGAAAGAGAAACTAGTAAAAAGACACCCAGAAGCACAACCCAAACCTCATATATCGATTGAGTCTTCACCTTGAGTAGACACCTCGATATCGGTGGTCGAAATAGTTAAGAAAGTAATTACATTCTTAACACGTTAGAAATATTTGGCATTCAAGGAAAAATACAAGTAGAATATAATCTTTTTAAGACAATATTTTTTAAGTCCACCCCATAAGCCAAACAATAACAAGCACAACAAAATGTGCTTTTATATTTAAATCAACCCATTTATGTACGTTCAGGTTTTATTTAAATCAACAATAAGTGCATTAAACTTTATTGAAAATTCAGAGCAATTTGTTTTCGGGAGCATACAACACACGTTTACCGATTTCGAGAAACCTGCCTTCACCGAAGAACCATGTATTCCTCTGTCAATCACATTCAGCAATTTTCTAGAAACCTGCTAGCACACTACACTACATTTATTTATTGTAACATGCGCAGCTTATCAAAACACTTCGACCGCACCATCGCTTTTCACATTTATGAGCTATATATGTGTTCTGCAATAGGTTTTTCTGAAACTTGCCCAATACCGCTGGTAGCCTGACATATATGAAAGTATATCGTAATTTCACCTTAGAGGGATTGATCGCCACGGTGGTACAGCCAAGTTTATTTCTACGCATTACCTTACAAGCGCCGCGGAGAGCATTTCTCCCGTGTTGATAACGTGCATCCTGTTCAGATAGAATTTTAGCTGTTTCTGGTTCAAAACAGCGTGGAAGCATCACTATATGAGCTCATATCACCATCTTCTGCAGAGTGTGCGAAACTCAAAAACATTCACCGTAGTCGAAACCTTGATCATAAAGCGCAAATAGTGTCGAGGAATATAGCATTATCATTAGTGAGGTATTCATCCTCTTCTCATATATGCACCGAACTTTCGGGATTCTGGCCTGGTCTCTCATTCTTCACTCAAAGCGATGCGCGCCGCTTGGATTGTATTAAATTCAATAAACACGTTCTGCCTTTTCTGGGACTTCGGGTTTATCAACAAAAACCATTTTCTGATTTTCTACAAGAAAAACAGATGTGTACTTTACCTTAAGAAAATGTTCTAAAAAAACTGTGAGATATGTCAATACGTGCGTGCGTACATAACATCTGAGATTAGAGAATTTATTGACATGTCTCCCCTACGTCAATATATATTGTCAAAATTATGAGATATGTTAATCCGCAATGGGTCCGACCATTTAACATTATCCACGGCGTGCGGGATCAATGGGCGCGGGGTGATCTCTAATGTCAAGCCTAGTGTAACCGCATCCGCAAAGCATCGCTCGCTCTCCTGAACATGGCACGTCGTTTTCTTACGGCCCAGCTACATTCTTATGAGGGAATAATGACGAACAAAAGGACGCTCACCTGCATTACACCTACGCCTTTTCCTATTCTCCGAAAAATGGTTTGGCGTTCGTAACTATTAGAATACGTACTCCTCCAACCAAAGCTTGCAAGGCCGCTTTGCGTTATCACCCAAACGTCCAAAAGATCCAAAGAGTATGGCACCATGCAGCACAATTAGGTACCAGAGGGCACATTGTTACTTGGAGACAGCCGAACGTTCCCGTTTCGTTCCGTGACACGCGATCGGCACCCGTTTCATTATCGTGTGCACTGTAGAGAAAACGACACAATAAACACCGACACAACAGCCTGCAATGTCTCAACTACGAACGTAAGCGCGTGCTGCCGTGTAACAATTTCTTCCTCACTCACTTTCGTACGGCCGTGCATTGTTATTTTGTTTTACAGACGCAGACGTTAGGCATAAAATCACATATGCTTTGCTGCATTTGTCGTATACATGGTCACGTTTGCGAAATGTTAGAAATATTTTCATAGCCAATGCAAATCACCACTATATAGAATAAATAAACGGGTAAACCACAAACGCATGTGACGGAAAGAAAAGCGGCCATCTTGCCCATAATGGGCGACATCATTGGAGGGATGCGTTCGTGCTTTTGTTTTTTTTTTTTTGTACCCGGTATCGTCTTCAGGGGAATTAGACTATAGACGAAAACAAAGCAAGCATTTGTTGACCTAGGTTGATTGCCAATTGATGCCAAAATAGTTACTATGTGACAGGAGGTGCAACCAGGAGTTTATTTGTGGGGTAGGGAAGGTTCCGAAAAAAAAGGTAATTGGGGGAGCCTGAAAGTAGGAAAAAGAACCGTTATAAAAAATTGCACGAAATAAATTTATAAGGAAAAACCAGGATAACTGACCAATGAAGACAGCACAGACGAAATAAAATGTACGTTTTCCTGAACGAACTCAACATAACGGCGAAGCTGATTATTTATTTTGTTCCTTTGTTAGGTTTGTGAATAACTTTGACCGTCAAGTTTGAAGCAGTGTTCGAAATTGCGTTACTTTGTGCTACGGGCCCCATCAAAAGTTATATCGGTATCTCTTATTTTACCCATAGTCCAGCACGATAAGGTTAGGGATATTTGTCACTTATGGCGACCGCACCCATTTGTTCAAGGCGATGCAGCGCCAACGACGACTCAAAGTTGGAGGGCAATATGTTATTTGAGTAATTTAGTAAGTGACATTTCCCTGAGTTGGTCGTTAAATCATCGTGAACCAGGATACACTACACGGCGACATAAGCAAGCCACATTATTTCATCAGATTTCTAAAGCGCCTTGCATGGTTTTCGTCCATTTAAGTATAACAAGTTGTATGGGGTGAATCCCATCGAAGTCGTGCTTCCGCAATACTTTCAATTTTGCAGATTCAGGGGTGTAACAGTTGCTTTCGTCGTCTGGTCGCCATGTCATCGCAGAAAAGGGGCTTGCCGAAGTATGGCGTACATTAACGGCAGCACCCTGTATTCCCGACTTCCCGATAACGCTGTTGTGTACATTGCAACTCAACTCCAGAATCCTTGTTTTGACACCTGCGAATGTTTTGCGACACGGTAAATTTTCCCTGACTACATACGTTGGGCAAACCAGAAATTGCGGATTTTCCTTAGTGACACTCTTAGCAGCTTAATGTACACCCACGAGGAGAAGTTTACGCATGACGAAAGCAGCAACTTCGAGTTATTTAGCTGCCACCCGGCAGCCCGGAGTACTATGTGCGGTTGTTTTAGCTCAGTATTTACGACATCTCGCATGAAATAGACAGTTTGTCGGGCTGCTATAAGGAGTGAAATAACCTAAAACTGCTATTTCGATGGTCCGTAAACGTTTACGGTTCCCGTACGTGTGGTCGCACAGTAATTTTCATTTTTGTGTATTCTCTGCTATTGTCCTCGCTGCTGTTCCCAACGAAATCTTGATTCAGCTCTCTCAGGATTGGCCCCGGCAGTGACATCCCCACGAAAACCGGATTTCCCGAGCTGTCCATTCATATTAGTTGTGTGTGAACAATATCTCACATTTTATATTGACGTGAACTTCAAAGTGTATTTTGCATGCACATCTTCGCTATCGCTTTTCTAATAAGATTGCAGTGCAAGGAAAAGAACAAGAACAATTTTACAGCGTTAATTCCAACTGTGAGCAATCAAGGTTACCGGAAAGAGATTCCTTAGGTGTAGCCGCATGGAGCAATTCTTTTTTGTGGGAACTCCTATGCCAACATGAACGGATGAAACGCTTCCGAAACACCTTCAGTAGCTATTGTGCGTGCTGGTGAACTGTAACGTCAAGGGAGTCTAGATCACCAAACAAATGGTGCAATAGTACGAAGTAAATTTGTATCCCAACTTATTAGACACTTTCCTTCCTAGACTGTGCAACAACACGTCAGTGGGCGCATGAGCTGTACGAGACGCGGCTATTTTGAAGGTTCCAATTACAATTCTACGTAGCGAACGTCGACAGCAAGAAAGACAACCAGACAGCACAATAAAACACCTTTAACCAGACAGTTGCCCCAATTTGAAATACTTCATCTCTTGGTTGTTTATACTATGTACACACTACCGACGTGACAGCCATATCGTGGTCTATGGACGTAAAAAAACCGGTGTTTAATGCAGTTAGGTTGGATGACACATCAAATGACGTCATTCTTTAAATATATTACGACATTTGCGACAACAGTCTGAACCCGGCCTTAGATTCACTTTCCGCACGTTAAATCAACCTGCGAAAAGGTATGCACTGTTAAGCGACCTTCAGACCAGGTGACGATTGATAATATTGAAGCAATGCAAATAGCAAAAGTGGGCACTCATGCATAAACACGCTTGCGACTGTATTATCCTTTAAAGCACACTATTATTCAAACAGGCGTGTCACGTAACCTTGCAATCACCTAAAAACTTCCAATTATGTGATGCGGCCCTTAGTCGAATGACTGCTCATTTTTAAGCTTTTTGTTGTCGTAATAAATCGGGTTGGTTGGTTGTGTTGGTATGTCGGCTGGTCATGTTTCCACGGTCAAATTTGGTTTAAAGTGAACCTTCATTCTGTGTGCGTCCTTTTCCACGGTGTGCTTTTCCCTCGGTGTTGTTGACCATAAATTTGCAAATAGTCCAATCCTGCTCGGTTTCCAATGATCTCGAAATGTTCAGGTCTAGCAGTCGGAGCAAAAACATAGCCTCCCTTTTTATTCATTTGGCTAAAAAACACCAAAATACTCTCGAACTCCGTGATATTGCGGAAGAACGGACAATAGTTGGCATATGTTGTGTCAACAGCCTTTTTCAATGCCTGCTGCGGCACTGTAGGCTCTAAACAGGGCTCCACAACCACACCTAGAAAGAATTTTAACTGTTCCCTTTCGCTACAAACCTACCGCCCCCCCCCCAACCCCCCAAGAAAAAAATTGAATGATTGCAGCTACGGTTATCCATCTCAAATGTCTATAATTAGGGATGATCCCCGAAGACAGTGTGAACAAAATTTTAGTATAAAACCTGGCATGCAACTTCTCTGTGGGGCTACATAAAATTAAGGGGTCATCTAGAAAATCTGAAATTTGTTCAGTTTGAAGGGATTAGCATTTTCTATCGCACACATCCCTATTAATCCCCGTAAGCCCATTAAATAAGCAAAAACTGCACGATAATGAGAATCCATTATTTTCTTTCGAGACAGCTTCATTAGCGATGGTTCAGGGGGAGGTGCATGTGACGCAAATATGCACATACACAAAAAAAAAAACTTGCGAGCGTGCTAACGATGTGTTACCCTTTAAAGGATACCGTCAAGCGGAACACATAGTGTACGATCAAAAAGTCATTTCTTTGTCGGCGGTTTTTCTGTACGGGTGCCAATTGCGAAAACTATATTCAGTGATGTCATATATTCCTTGTGAGAAAGTTGCTGGAGCGTAGCAACCGCTTTACCTATGTGTTTATTTTGTATCGATAATTAGATAAAATTGTGTAATAAATTGTGATTCGCTTTTCTTGGTAGAAAGAAATATTCTTAGCATGCCCTCTTGTATTTACATGGATGACATTTACAGAGGCGTCTTTCTGAAAAAAAAAATGCTCAGAATTGCAGAACAACGGTTTTGAAAAATGCTTTTTAAAAGCGTTCCTGAGAATGGCTTTCCCCAACAGGCATGCTTAATGATCCCTAACGTGTAAAGCAAACCAGATGACAATTACCTTTTCTACAAGTGTGCTCCCCCTTAATCCTTACTTGTATTGGGAACGACAATATCTTCCCCCGGGTTACCACCTCAATCCACGACAATATAACAACGTTATTTGTTACTCCTAATAACGTCAAACCTGTGTCTTCATTGTGTGCCGACTTTTCTCCAGGTGTCTGCCAATCTGACAAGTAACATAGTCTCTGCAGTACAGGAAGGATTACACTCAGGTAAACAAAAAGTGGACTTGTTAGACCACATATATTTGGTGAGAAGACTACGCTTGGGACTTAACACATAGACAGACAAAAATTACATGACAATTTATGTGAACTACGCACTTTATATTTTTTTAGAGCAATCTTTATGCTGACTGTACTTTTTCTTGTTTCAATAAATTATTTCGGGTTAGCGCCAGATCAATTTTCAGACGATGTTCGACTAACTATCCCGACTCCAAGCGGTGGTTACGTTCTCCGTGCGATGGAATCAAGATGATTTGTTTAACTCTACAGGGAAATTTGCCGGCTAATAATACCGCAATATAGCACCACCCCCTGCTGATGAATTATCAGCATGGGTTCTGTTCCCAGTTCCCTCTTATTTTCACTAAACCCGGTATAGAAATCCACACCTATATATTTCCTATAAAAAAAAACGTGACAAACAAGCAGCGAGAGAATTGTCCCTGCCGCAAATAAATAGATGGTATTACGTACATGAAATTTGGCTAGAGATTTTTATTAGAAGCATATAAGTTAAAAGACCAGAAGTAAGATTAAAACGGGAAAATATTTTTGAGAGAACCGCCAAAAAGCAGGCATTTTGCATCAATGGTTAAAAAACTGTTAAAGACGCTCACAATATTCTGCACATCACCGACCATGGAAAGGAACCAAAATCCGCTTTCGATTTTTTGTGTGAACCCCCACTTTGCTTACACTTTCGTTTTACATTGAAGTTTTACACGCACGTGCTTGGACATCGTAGCGTCGACGAAGGAAATCTGAAAGCGGCTGATCTCTCGCCCCTTTAAAAGGAAGCGAATTGGTTTGGAGAAAGAAAGAGCAGCGAAATCTTAGGACTCTTGCCTTTAAAAATGTAAAGTTTCACTGCACCTTCTCTGAGGAGATGAACTATCGTTTGAGAATCTTCTGCTTCATTCCGCTATCTGCGTGTTCACTGCGCAGTTAACGCTCGTTCACGCTGGCAGCGGACTGCCGCGTTTTTTTTTGCCTGTAGTGCTATCGAGAAGGCGAAGGTTGCTGCTAGTGGCCGGGCCTATCAACGGCTGCAGGATGCGCCTAAGCGTCTTCCTGCCTTCAGCGCTCCCTTGACCGCTGAGTAAGACCTGTATGTATTTGCGCAATTTAAATACTACATAACAGCATCACTGGCAGTCCTTCTTGACGGAGGGGAGGGACAGGTAATCCAATTCCTGTTTCCCCACTTTACTCTGCCCCTGAAATTATTTCATTAACTGTTCGAAGAACACAACACTATCTACGCGGTGGACCGCCACGGGGCATCAATCGACAATTGTTGTCTGCTCACACGATATTTAGTCACTATCCTCAGCGGTACAGACCAACAAATTTATGTTTATATAGTGCTAGTGCAAGAAAGATTGTGGTTTTGTAACATCGATAACACCCATCATCACTGAAGCCTCTGCTTCTGTATTGTCTTGATGCCAGATAGGTTATTTCTTTTTTTCATTATGACAGTTACCACTTTTTCTCTAGATTGATTTATTGATTGATTGTGGGGTTTAACGTGCCAAAGCAACGTAGGCGATGAGGCGCGCCGAAGTGGAGGGCTACGAATTAATTTTGACCACCTGGGTATCTTTAACGTGCGCCGAAATCTCGTACGCGTTTTTGCTTTTCGCCTCCATCAGAAAAACGGCCGCCGCGGCCGGGAATCGAACCTTTTTCTCCAGTATTGCGGGGTTCTCTCTCTCTCATAGTCATGACGTGCAAAGTTACGCATTCTACGTCTAGCGGTTTTCTATTGTAGCCCAGTTCCCGCTATACATTTCTCCGCTGCCTAACGCGCAACATCTAACCTCTTCCCCCACGCCGTGGTCATAAATTCCTGGCATAATTTACACGCGCGTAGATGCAACGGCCATTTATCTCGAGTTCTTATTGGATCCGCCTCACCCGCCTCACGCACCCCTTTGTTTGTCCTGTGCTCAACTTCGTTTTCGGCTTTCTCATCCCGATCTTTCGGGAGAATGTTCTGCTTTGGTTGCTTTTTCACCCAGCTGCTGCAGGCCCCACTTCCTTTGCTTTCTGCCTATCCACCGATGGCATCCTCGGAATGCGAATGACTGTGGATCCTCTCCTCACTGGCGATATAATGTAAGAGAGTAAAGAAAGGGGCGAAACAAGGTGAGACTATAGAACACACTTGAAGGACAGACAGCGGTGACTCACCGCAGCAGAGGGAGAAGTTGGTCGTTTGGGCGTTTAGCTCTGAAACTAGACATTATTTCTGGTGTGGCTTCTGCATTACGTTTTATATTCTCATACGCACGATGGTCTCTACCGCCGTCTATATCAACCGTGGCTGTGTTTTTTGTTTCTAGGAATCTGTGTCCTTCGAATGGTGTCTCTCGTACCGCTGCGCTACTTGGAGCTTCAACAGCTCCTGGCATTATTTTCTGTTAGGTTCGTTTTTTTTAATCTATACTGTATTAGTATACTACTCTGGAAGCCCCGCTGTATATTCTTCTCAAGAATTAGTTTCGATGTATTGCTCTGGAGGCTTTTGCGGCCCAGCGAACGTGGTGATTCCGTGTGAGCAAATTAAGTAGATTGACTTCTTTACAGATTGCGGCACGTATTGGCGGGTACTTGTTATGTATTATGTGGAGGGGATGGAGATAGCTGACACTTAAGGTGTTGTACTGCTAGTAATGGCGTCTTCTTAATGGAATTGGTGCCGAAGACTATTCGGTCTATATTTTAAGAGCAACTGGGTTATAAGTTCTATTGGCGGTGAGACCTTTGAGTGGCGCCCCCTGGCTCTGACGTCGGCTTAGGGATTCGCGACGCTGTCGTGTGCTACACTCCGCTTTTGAGGGGCAACAGTGCCTGGGCTAGAAATCGCCGGCTTCGTTTCTGTAGTGCGTTAAAAAGCGTATTTCTGTTGGCTCAGTTATTTTGCCAGCTTCTGACGCACCTGAATAATTTGAAGCGGTATCCCCCACAAGTTTGCAACACACGAAGACATAGAGAACAACTTTCTTCAGAGTATCGGTCACAAGATCATGTGTAACTCGTCCTTTCTTGCTTATTCGCGAGCGATCAGCGATCAGAGCTTCTCGATAAGTATTCAAAATGCTTAGGCTTCCCTGCAGTATTTTTGAGATGCTCCTATGAATACTCAACGGTCTAATACTACGTACCAAGCAGTTGCCTCTACACGCTCATCGCACAGCAGGAAATAAAGCGGCTGTCTTCTGTTTCTTTCGTTGTTGTCTTGTACCGATTATTGTTTCTTTCTTTTTTTTCTGCCCAACGCATTAATTTTTCTGCGCTGTCACCAACTTCTTATTAGGAGGTTTCGGGATGTTTGGGAGCGTCACAAAGGTCGTGTGGATATTTCCTTCATTTTGTATGGCATACATTCCCTTCTTCAGAAATTGGCTTTCATTGCGGCTGCGTGCAAGAAGGTGCATATCAGCAGCGTGCTTTGTTTATTCACATACAAATACAATGAGAAGGTTTGTGCTACGCCACCGCGATCGCGCCCTAAACAACGTGGTCCACTGTACTCGAAGGCGGCTTTTGTGCTCCGAATTTCTATCGTATATATATCGTTATCATAAAGAACTGACTCTCAACTCGAACAATGATGACATGATTACGGTGTTGAAGGCATGATATACTCGCTAACTAACGTAATAAATAGTATAGCTGCATATATTACAAGACTCGAAACCGAAGATGAATTCTAAGTAGCTCTTTATTGCTTTTCAACCCTTCCAGGCGCGAAGAACAAATCTTATTTTACTCGGGAGGGTGTTCTATGATTTGAAGAAAATTACTTTTAATCTCTTGTCCTGGACTGAGGACCCGGCCCGCTAACCAGATCGATTTAATTGTTAAACAAAGATTTCCCCTCTTCCCTTTACTCCCCCCCCCCCCCCTCTTGAGTGCAGTTTTCTTATAACGCGTATCCGAATATCGGGAAGATATGGCTGTGCAAAATGTTCCGAAATATCCCTCAAAGTCTTAACAAACATATATGTGTTACTATAAATTTAACGATGACGTGACTCGTTTTGCTCAATAAACCTCCATACTAGTTAGATGCTTGGTATAGAATCAGCACGCGCGTATATACACACTGGGTGATTTGGGAATCAACCTACAGTTTTTGCAGTCTATAGTGCATGTCGGCAAACTTTCATGCCTTGACAACGTAAAGTGATGTGACAAAACGCGTTCGAGCGTTCGGCGAGGTTGCAAAAACTGTTTTACCTTACGTATGATTACCGGGAATCGTGATGCCTTCTGCCAAAGCCGACAGCCCTGAAGGCCTAGAATTTGTTTTGGTCTTCCATTTTCGCTGTTGTCGGTTATTAGCAGCTGACTGCTCCTTTTGTTAGAATGCTTACATGAGAAGCTGACGCCTAGCTCCGACTATTGGCGCTCCGCACAGGACCGTCTTCGCAAGGAATGGGGTGGCGCCGGCATAGTTTCTCCCGTAGCGGTATCCAAAACTATACTTTAGTTGACACCATAAACTAGGGTATGCGATTTTAAGCCTATTATTATGATAAAAAGTTACCCACACGCCAATTCTGGTGCGGACAAGCATCAGACGTTGACCGAGCTCAAAGAAACAGCAGGGAGAGCGATCCTGAGTGAAGCAGACGACAAATGCGATAATCCCTAAGCTGACGTCACGGAGGCGCGCTTCGCATCGCCGCCTGTGTTCGCGCTCACCGCCAATAGCACAAAGGTGCAGGCCACGAAATAAATGGCTATAGGGTATGAAGGTGTGCTGTTGTGGAGAGGAAAAAGGCTTGATCAGGTGCTTACTTTAAGATAAAAAATTGTGATCTCAAAGAGTATGCAGTGTTTCAAGCTGAACAAACGACAAAAAATGGCCCTTGGTAATGAATATTTTAGTTTTTTTCCCAGAATATTTTGTTTCTGGAGTGTTCAAACTGACCCAGTTTCAATCAAGAACACGCTGAGGTCCAGCCTAAAAATGAACATAAATGCGTTTGTCACACGTCTAAGGAGAATTTCTGGGCAAAACACACAGAACTGTATTAGTTTGTTACTGTTACCGAATATGTTATAGGCTGGCATAAATAACAAAGAGTTGGTTTTGTTTTTACCGTTCGTAGTTTCTAAAAAAAGTGAAAGCCCCCTTCAAAAGACGGGGATGGTTGAAACTCGACGCCTTTCCCCGTATACCGAGCCATTGTCGAAGTCGAAATTTAAGCGGTTTCGACGGTGCCGCACTTTGATATGGGGCGACCCGAAGTGTCGCGGTGTAGACGCAATCGGATTCAATTCTCGCAATGGTGCAGACGTAGGCTACATAACGCGAGGTACCGAGTTTCGATTTTGTTACGAGAACAATTTTTTGAGCACTTGATGTGCCTCCTTTAAAATCATCATCGTAGTATGGAATCAACTGGTTTCAATTCACTTTCCTGCAGAGCGTTATGTTGACGGGCCCCATCGCGCTTTGTATAAGTCATACTCACAAATTAGTGTTGTTACTTTCATGGAGCGTGTCGCGCCGTATTCTGTAACTCCTATATGGAGAACACCAATTAGCGTGATTGGGAGATTTTTGGCTGAAATACGTCTTTGAAATTCCTCAGGGTTGGAGACTTACTACCACGTTCAGTAGTATGATGCCAGAAAATCTACCAGTCTACTCAGGTGGACAAGAGCCGCCTTAAGTGGGCGCCTTTACCCCGGCTGTACCTCTCCCCAAACTGGCGTATCTGGCTTTTAATACCACACGGATGATAATGGGAGTATCAAAAACACCTATGCCTCTTCATTCTTACCCACCCCTCCCTCCACAAATATACGCCTCCTTACAAAATGGCTGCAAGTTGGTGTCATGTCTCGTGTGAGCTCTAGCGCCAGCAAATTCTTTTTGCCTATGTGAACTCGTGAACTCACGAATGAATACGACGTGTTTCCCGCCTACCGAAGCTTGCTGTGAACATCGTGGAACCAGTCTGGACTACCTGGGACACACTGAAACGTCTCCTCTAGTCACCGACCTTCGTGTAGACGGAGTACGCCAGCGAACCAACGAGATGCCTAAATGCAATGACCTTAAACGAAGAATGTCTCGTTGAAAACAATGCGGTTGTGCATCTGCGAGCGCACGTTTTTTTATTGTAACCAATATTTTGGGTGACCTGGGGCCCTTTTAGTGCCAAATTAAACACAGTGCATTTTCTGCGTCATTGTGCTGGCGACTTTCCTCCTGTCCAAGCGAGTGTTGTGCGTGAGAGAAGGCGCCGTGCCCGAAGCGTCATTGGAATGGCCGAACTATGTAAAAGCAATGCAAAAATCAAACACATTAGCTTTAATTTTGCGTGTGCGAGTCTCCAGCAGAGTGAACACTTCCCATACCCTGAATAATGATCGAGTAAATACGCTACTAAGGCTAGTAAGTGCTTTTGTTACGCTGTATTCGTGGTTCATCGTTTCCTGGAGAAACTGAACTTGGCGGAGCGAGCACCTGAGAGCTGGTTTTCTTAAGAAGTATGAGGACGTGGGCCGAGACTCGGGGGAAGATGGGGTGTTGAAAAAGGGATGGCGAGGGCAAATTGAACCAGAAGCTTCCATTTGCGAGAACATTCTTGTAGGGTCGACGGCTGCCTGTTTGTTTGGGAGGGCTCTAAATCCTGTTCTTTCAGCTGACTCGTTAGAACGACGGGTAACTTTTCGTAACGTTACGGAGGGCCGGAGGAGTGGGGAAAGTGTGGGTGGTAAAGTCTTATGCCAACACCGACTGGAAAGGGAAAAGCCCCCCAGATATTTTGCCTTTCCACTTGTGATACGTCAGATAAAGGGCCGGATAGATAGGATGGCAGACGAGCCTCGCAGAGGTCATCACCCCACCTGTCACTGCGACGTCGCAGCATCATAAGTTCAGCTTCAAGCTGCCCCTACTGCACCGCAGGGTCGGCATTCCCCGGCGCGTCTTTTTCCGCATGCATCTCTTTCCCACCAAGTCGCTCTTTTTCTGCGTGTTCCTGTGCGTGTTTTGGTTTCAGCGAATTTTGGCAATGTCGAATGAAGTACGCTGAGACGCCATGCAAGTGCTTTATACCGAGATGGCGCTGCAACTACACCGGGGACACGAAGGTACAGGTGTTCAAGTTCCCGAGAGAGGAAAGACCGAGGAATGCATAAATACGAGTCGTTCCACGAGACGATCTCTGTGTCACTGAGAGTTCCAGGGTAAGCTTTGTATTGTTTTGGTATAGAATTGCTCTTCCAGTGCAAGAGGATAGACGTGTACGTTTAAGTGCTAACAAGCCGCACATTTCTTTGTCAAGCACCGATGAGTTTGCCTATTGTACATGATTTTTTTTCTTGGTATGCGGACTTCAGTTCGTTGATGAGGATATTATCCGTTTAGCCCTGCATGTAGATCAGGCTACCGGTACCACAATCACAGTGCAGATAACTTAAGTGCGCCTTCGCCAGGATGCTGCACCTTCTATGTGCACGAACTACCTGGGCTACATGTCTAGGGAAGCTACGAAGAGGGAAGACCCTGACTACACTCGGGCGCACATGGAGCATGCTGCAATAAAGAAAGCCATCGCTGAATCCAACGAGGTGTTTGACATGTGTTATGGACAGTTCATCGAACGCCGTGTTATCGAACGCCATTTCATCGAAGCTATTACGTCGAACGCCCTTTTATTGAAATCATGAGGCCCGTTTGATCGAACCACACACACCTGTCCGTGGTGCATCAGAATGTTTGGCATTTGTGTCGGCCATTTGCGGCTACTTCGGGACCCTCGCCCGCCTACCTTCCCCAGTTCGGAGAATTTTGCCAGTGGGTCCTCAATATGCCCTGCCAACATGATCTTGCACAGCCAACAAACCAAGACCACACCTAAACACAAAATAAATTGGGTTTAATAAAATGAAATCATGGGTAATAAATGGCGGAGGATGTGTGAAAAATGCCAGAAATATTTCAGTCAATATTTTAAACAGTAATATTACAAGTTATGAGCAATCGCTCTTAGAAAATGTTTGATGGGAACTTTCCCGCCATTCAGGCGCATGAAGTGTTCTTTTCGTGGAGCGACTACTCTTCTATGCTTTGGTGGCTACTAGCTCTGTAGAAGTTCTCGCTTGATGTTCTTGCTGAAGGCATTTGAGGAAACATCTGACACCTGGCTGCCCACAAATTTTAGGAAGCGGCTGTGCCAGATCTCTACGGCTATATTTGCTGTGGCTGCCCTGCAGCTGTCAAAGGCTGGGCAGACCACAACTGTTGACGATTGTGGTAGGTTCCAAATCACAACGCCGCCCTGCAGGTGACCTGCTTTGCACACGATGTAATTCGTCTCAAACCACGAATGTAGCTGTGAAGCCGCTGGGGGGAAGTCATCCGCCTAATTTCTAGATTGGTCTGGAGCACTTCAATCCTAGTGCTGTCTGGAACATGGTTGTATTGTTTCAAGACTTTCAAATCATGCGCTGCTCAGTGCTCAATTCACATCATACAGAGTTACCACGCGTCCCCTGCTTGGTCCGTAACGCTTGCACTTCCAGTAAAAGTTCTGCATAACTTTCTTGTCGCAAACGTAGCCATTGCCATCCAAGCAGATATTTGGTTTTCCACGGATTGTCGTAGTGAACTCCATAGCGCGTACGCTAACGGTTCAATGTAAAACATCTGCTGTAGATACCACCAAACATAAGCAAAGTTGCCTATCACATGATCTCGGCATAGTGCCTCTATTCGCAACAAATGCACTTTCTTGTGACAAGCATGCGCACATCGACACAACGGGCATGTTTGGGAGCAGGCTACATGAGTCTCGTCGAGTCTTATTTATTAAGCGTTACCGCTTCGCTGGCAGCTAGCTGGCGCAATGCTTCCATTACTGGTATAGCTAACCTTTATAGGGCAGAAAAAGTATTCGATGAAGCGGCGCTTCATGAAACGTCTTCGATAAAACGGCGTTCAATGAGACCATGAAACAGCTTTCGACGAAACAGCGTTCGATGAAGTGTCCGGAACCAGTTTCACAGAACTCGCGAGGGGAATAAAGTCAATTCCTTAAGCGAACAAGCCCGCCACTTGAGGAGCCAGGAGATGAAGTTCTGGGACATAATCGTCTTCTTGTAATTCACATCCTCAAAGATAAATCGTCCCGGCTAAAGTACTCTGTTTGGGTCAAGGAGACGAGCCTGAAGGTACATGTAATGTAAACGACCTTAAAAAAGCTAGGCGCAGGTGTGTGCACTGCAAAAACTGCCAGCAGTGAGTGGTACATCGTGAAACTCCTCGAAAGCATCGAAAAGTGGGACGGGGAATGAGGGGCACGTGGCAATTCATCAGACACTGCTTCAACGAACGCCGTTTCCTCTATGTGACTTCGGCCGTTTTATCGAATGCTGTTCAGAAGCTGTGTTCGGGACGACTATTGCTGCTGGAAATTTTTAAGTTTTGTTAGTCATAACGAGATTCATGAAGCATGAAGGGCTTCACAGTTTGATTCACGTGAGAAAACCCCTCATTTTTCAGGCACAAGCCTTTGTCACTGCCACTTCGCGTGCCGATTATGCGCAAGATGGAATGCGTCCAAGTTGCGCCGGGTTCGGCTGACTTTTGGCTATACAGTAGTTTTTTGTTACTTCCTTTATCTGGGTTTTCTGATTACACAAATTATTTGACTGCCCAAATTGTTAGAAGACACATTTTCAGAACGCACAAAAATCCACCAATCGACTGGTAGCAATAAAAGAAATTTATTTTTTGAGGACGACATGAAATGTTTAAATAACTACATTGTACAAACACTAAAACATGTATGATAACGCTGTAACTGTTTTACTGCTAGCATTTGCCCTCAAAAGACATTTAGTGGCATATTTCTCCCGTGTTTCCTAATCAGCTTGAGAGCCTCTTTTTTGCATGGACAGCCTTCTTTTACTTAGAGGGCTATTGGCTACGCAAAAGAGCTTTCAGCGGTTTGTCCATAGCCTTTTGTCGTGTTGGCTGAGGAACCGCCAAACGCCGAGGTGTGAGATTCCTTTATCCCGCTAAGTGCTCAATGGACCAGAAGGGAGGCCGACCTGGTTGGAGCGCGGATCAACGGTACACTATGCAACTGGCGTGGCTTTCTCGCTACCTAACGTTATCGAGCCCGCATGGCAGCTCTGAAAATGCGGGCAGAAACTCCTTCTTCAGCTCGTCGAACTCCTGCCGCCGAGCAAGATTTTAGCCGTGCGCGTAGTACATCTAGTCAAGTGACGTTCCATCGAATTCTATATTGTGGTAATAAGGCCAAAGCGCGGAATTGTAGGATGGAGCCAAAAATTGGCATCGCGTGCAGAGGGTGAGACACGTATTGAGATGGCAGCATCTAGCGAGTTAATCAAAGCCTATCCACATGCCAGTCTGCTTGATCACGTGCTTGAACAAAACAAATCAGCATTTTCTTCCGCAATGATGGGGTCATATCGAAACGATCAGAAGGAAGATCTCAGCTCTCAAAAAAAAATTCCCCGCATTTCCCCGAGGGGAAGAATGTGAAAGTGCGAATGCACGAGTTGAATTTGCGCGGTTCGGTAATATTCGCGAAAGAGAGATCACACACACACACACAACTACAAAGAAAGAAAGATGCATTTATTCACAGACACCTATTTGTGTTGTCGTTGTACTTGATTGCTAGAGCGGATCTCAGCTTTGAAATTTCGTGTCAGTACTCCTTTAAGCAGGTGCATTAGCCCTTCTCACGCCCGATTCTTGGCCAATCCCCCACTTGGGTATGTGCCATGTCAGCGGCCAGGCAGCGCGCGCCCTTCTCCCCCCTTTGCCAAGGAAGACGAGGAGATTCCTGGCCAATCCCCCACGTGGGTATGTGCCATGTCAGCGGCCAGGCTGCGCGCGCCCATCTCCACGTGCGCGGACATCGCAGGTGGACGCAGGTTCAGGGTCGCTTAAGAAGTGCATTGCACTTAAAAATAACAATCTGCCTTGGTTCTGTCTATGCGCGCTAAAGGCTCTTCGCAATTGTGTACGGCCAGATTCGATGAAATGTCCTCGACCAAACGTCCTTCTAGGAAACGGAGGTCGATGAAACGGCTTTTATCAAGTGGAATTCAATGTAACGGCGCTCGGTGAATTGCCGGCAACCTGCCTGAAGTCCAACTCAGTCACAGAAATTCGCAAGGCTGTTTGCTTACGGCTCGGTCAGTTGTTGACGTCCCAAGTAGGAGAAAGATAGCGCGGACTGCATTCGTTTTCTGAAAGAGCAGGTCACTTTATACCTAGCACGAAAACAGCTCATACGCTACTGTGCTGATTTCATGCAGTTTTGCTGCCTTCTCTACGCGATATGGCCCCATACCTATGCTCACATACGCAGCCATGGAAGCATCACCTTCCCACATCCTATGACAATAAGGTCAGTGTGCTCGTCGTATAATATGAGCGCTTAACGAGAACATCGTGTGAAATGTTCTTTAGTTACATGGCGAGGAGAATTTCTGGCCACAACGACCACCGCTTTCTGACCACAATGGTAGACAAAACCCACATAAAAACTTACTTTGGTTAAAAAGGCGGTAATATTACCGGCGTTGCGCTAAACCAAAATGAAGCTGCAAACTGTGCGCTCGTTTTCATGGTGCGCAGCATCACGTGCAAATTCACAAAAGTTGCGCACATCGTGCCATTGCACCGTTTACACGCTCAGTTCCTGCACGAGACGCCTCAAAGATGTGATTTGCCGGCTGGATTATTTTGGGTACCGAGTCGTATACGTCGTGAGTGACTAAAACGCCGAAAAGAGAAAAGCGATGTCCCTTTTTGAATCGCACCCATCGAACAGAATTGTGTACCAACACCCGTCAGTCACTGCAAGGCCGCTATTCTTCGTTATTGACCCGGCACGCATACTCAAATGCACACGAAATAACTCGATCAACCACAAGAAGGACCCAGTTTTCTTCTACTGACTTGGGATTCACACAAGGCCCGACCAGTGCGCAAGGAAAGAGCGCCCTTTCCGACAATCACAGACTTTCACAGAAAAAACTGTGACCATCTGTTGAAACACGTGCCCGGGATGTCAAGAAAAGCTGTCTACCCGTCGAATATTGCAAGACAGAACGTAAAGTTTGCCTTCCAAATATTGAACTGCTTCTTGCTTCAGGCTTTGTGCGTTCTTGTAAAGACGCACAACCTCTTCTTTTTTGCCGGCACTGCTACTTTGGATGAAATCGTCCTCAAGTGGTATAAAACTCTTAATGTATAAACTCCATGGAAGAGAAAGAATCTGCAAGGCCGCTTCCTACAACCCGTGTTTTTCGTTGACTACGATCCAAAGATCGACTTCTCGTGCATGCTGCTGATATGGCTGGACAACTGGAAAAGGACAGGCCTCGACAAGGTTACTTTGAGAAGGGACACCCGGGCTGCCTTCGATCACACCACCTACGCTCTTGAAGAGCTCGCTTCGGATGTCCTATGTGTTTTTCGGTAAGATAAATACCGCCTTCTTAGACGACCGCTTCGGAAGGTATAGACAACTGCCAGGTGCGCAGTAACACGTTTTCATTAGGTAGACTTATGAATTTGAAAACAAGCTGCGCCTGCAGGGCACTTTGCCAACGGTTTTCACTCATCAGCACTGGGGATTTGTCTGGAAGCAGGTGAGGCACAACTCCCGAGCTGCAACGTACTTGTCAGCACCGAAACTACGTCGATTGCGCAGGATGTCTATCCGGCCCTGGTCAATTTTGCAGGATACGCAGTCTCTGGGACTCTAAAAGATTGGAACTGCGAAAAATGATGGGGCGCATTGACTGCTCATAAGACAATCAGAGTGTCTACCGCTCACGAACAGTACAATCTTGTGAAGCAGTTGGAGAGAGGAAGTCTATTGTACCCATCGATATTTACCCTAAATGCTGTTGCTCAGAGCTCAGTTTTTGTAGAACAGCTGGCTACGCAGCCACAACTCCTTTTAATGCTCGGAAAGCGCCAGGTCGTCATGAAGCTGACACTGCAACTGCTGGCAAAGGGAGAACAATCTGACTTCTTCGCCTGTGAGAATGGTCACATGAGCGACTCAGCGCTAAGACACATCGTGCGGTGCAGCTCGAACGCGTTGCTGAAGAAAATCTGTGGAAAACTTAAAGACAAACTTGTCTATGCCGCTGATAAGTAATAAAAAAGGAAATCCGAAACTCCCCAGAAAAGATAGGTATATTGGATACGGGCTACCGCCAGCTGAAACGATATTGGTTTGCGTAAATAGAAGTTTTGCTCCTTTAAATTTCTTCGTGTCTGCTTTATTTCAAAGTACATGCATGCTCCTTCTCCCAAGATCAAGAAAATGTTTCAGCGCTGTGCATTTGCGACACACCCGGTCTTGAACAGAGCACTGAAGTTTTACCAAACCGTCGTATCGTGTGGGGTCACAAAAAGAGAGCTACGGCCGTCTGCCTTGCCAGTCGGTGTTGCTTAAACTCGTTACCAGAACACCAGACAAGAGGGCAAGAGGGAGCTGGGAAAGCCTTTTGAGAGGTTGGTTGCAAAAGGAGTCGCATTCAGTATTGAACAACATTTCGTTTTGACCTCCTTTGTCCTGACAAGGTAATGACAACTGAAGGTGCAATATTAAATAGCTTTACCTAAATGTTGAAAAGGTTAAGGAGAGATTGAAAAGTTCCGCGTCATTAAAATTTTGCTTCTTTTTAAAGGTTGGGTGTACAACATGCACTCGTAAGTGTTGCTGTAGATTAAAAGAGCTCAGTTATTCTTGCAACCGCTGCTTCCGTGGCTTCGCGGTGAGCATGCCAGGAGGCAGCGGCTTGAAAAGCAAGTGCAAGCGAACAGCGTAACTATCAATGCCTGGCTGTCTTCATGGTTTGCGTGTGACTTACGTTTCTTTTTTACGTTGGAGACAGTAGCAGTAAATGAGTCCTTACTAATTTATCATGTATTTTTAAAGGAGGTGTTTTTTTATTCAGCGCTTTTATAGTGTTGTTAATTACTTGTTCAGAACCATTTTAGTATGCAAGTGCTATGCAATAAATTGCCTGTGCACATAAAAGGAACCTTTCACATTTAGCCATTGAAACCTTCGATAAAAACCCACAAATTACGCCAAATGCGGTTTCTCGGCGCTCCTAAAATAAAATGAAACACGGGCTAAGAGCCTAATAAGAGCTCCCAAATGCAGTCACAAATTATCTTACAGCACTTCTATCAAACACCTCAAAATAGCAAAAAATATTACGAATGCTGCTGAACAGTACTCCGAAGGCGCCCCCAGAGATCTCCTAGACCGAGAAAATAACATACTTCCAATGCTCACCTTGATAATTTTAGTGCGATAAATCTTTACTAAAAATACCAGTAAATAAACCCCGGAAACACTGTAAGTAAAACGATAGTCCCACTGGAAGGAGTATTGTATACTGCCACTTGGGAGTGAGTTATGCTAAAACCATTTGCCCCGGTTTCGGCCTTTTTGTGTTGTGGGTGTAGTAGTCGCCGTTCGTTCGACACGATTCTTCGCCGCAAAAGAAAGAAAGATTAGCAGCTGAGTTAAAGCTATTTGTTTAGGTAGGGAAAGATGTGTAAGGTGAGGGCGGCCAAATGTAATTTTCGTCGTTTTTGTCGACAAGTGGCGAGCTAGACAATGCGCAACAGGTCTTTCACAGTTCAGAAATTCCAAGTCAGAATTTTATGGTTGTGTACAACCTTTTTCCGCATTTTATTCTTGCCTTTGTAAACGGGCCAGCGAACTGTTTCATTTCTAGCATCGAGCAAAGGTTTTTGCTCGAAGAAGAACTCCGAATTCACACTCAGGTTGATTGCGCACAAAACACACTGATGTTGATAGTGCATCGGCCTCAAATTTTTACAAATACGCAAAAAAATCCTGGATAAACTTAGGAGCTGCAACCGTCTACAATAACCTATTTGCGAGAAATGTACCCTCGAAACGGGGGCTTCGATACTGGGATTTGCAAACAAGGGAATTACGAAAACATGGCTCTTTTTTGTGTGTTAGGGATTAGGGAAAAGTTACAAAGTAAGGCGCCTTCATACTCCCTGTGTGGATGGGAGCTTTATTCAGCTACCATAACAAATACAAGTGTGCTCTGACACAATTCGTTTATCTTCAGCTTTCGCAGATACGTCCCCCTATTCTGAGTGACTTGCGTAGAAGAGCAGCAAGTTGGGAATAATTACGTATACTTCAATCTGCGCTGCAAAACTTCGAAGCTGTGCAAACTTACAAGCTGGCAGTTTGCGACAAAACCCTAATATTCATTTTTCTTTTTCTGCGGTAGGCGTGCGAAAGGGTCGTCCTGAGCACCGTAATCTTGGCTGTCTTCCTTGTCCTGAAAGGAGTGGCGGGTGTAAAACCACATCTTGCGGAAGTCCGTCAAAGCATAATATCTTTTTTTTTACTGCGCTCTGCCTAGTAACTTCCTCCGCCTGTCGCTGTTACTAGTTGTGTTTTTGTTCCTAGAGTAGATGGCGGCCTCAAGTGGCGGCAGCTTGCAGGAAATAAGCCTTTTGTGAAACTTGCCTTTATAACTGCTTTAGGCTTCTCTGACGTTTCCACGTAAAGTGCCGTGCATAATGTATGCGTTGGCCACGTTCACTTTTAGGTGCAGACAAGAGGTGGGCGTAAAAAATAAGTGACAGCAGCGAAAACTTCTAATTACTCCGTGGCAGCTGCTGCTCAGGGTATGGAGAAGATATTGTATGTTAACTGTTGGAACAGTCGGCCTTACGGCTGAGGAAAGAGCATCCCGGACTAATATACAGCGCCAGGAAAAATTAAACTTTTCGAACAAGTTTTTGATCGTAGCTTTCAATTTGTGGTTGTTTTTGAGGCTTTCTCTCGCTTTTGTTTTGTACGATACTTTGTCCGCAGGTTTTATGTTAAACGGTTATTCTGACTGGTTTCACAACAAGCATTTTTAACTACAAAATGCCGACGGCACCAAATTTTGTTAGCTATTTAAAAAAAAACAAATGCCTTGCATTGCTGAAAAATTCGAAACAGCTTCTGCTATTGATGGCCTTTGTATCTGGCTGTGTTTAACTTCTCCCTACAATCTGCTTTCTCACCAAGCGCTACGAATGCAAAGAAACAACGAGAATGACAGAACCCCCTTATACAGGCATGAGTTATTTCTGAATCTGATTCATGACCGAGCTCAAGATGCGTTTGGTAAGTCAATATTTACCTACTGATTTCCATAGAAACCTTTGTTTCTTCTTTCGCAATAGTCGGCATTGACGTCTGACCTAAATCTTCGCAGACATCGTTTTAGAGAAGAGGTCGGAGTGTCGTTTTACCACACATAGTAATGTCGAATAATAGGGACTATTTCAGTTTTGTAGTTGCTATCAAATATGTCGCCATACTTATGAAATTCCCTAATCAACCGTGTAGAATGAGTTGTACCCTCTTTGAAGGCAGTGTTTGAAACATTCAGTGCAGTTGCTCCACCAGAGCGCAGTAGTAACTTCAATTTAAGGAGCATCAGGCGTAGTTGGAATAAGTTGTCGTTAACCTAGCTTTTGAACTTTTTCTGGCTGCTGATTTCAGGTTTAAATGCGGTCAGGCCTACGCGGTGCGCATTTATTCAGGGCTTTGTTTTGTCTTTGATAGTGTGGTAGCGAAAAGTTCTTTGATAGAGTTGTTAGTGAAAAACCAACTTGGGTATAATCTCTGGACGTTTAGTGCACTCACTAACCTGTGACCGCGGTGTGTCGCTGGACGCAGTCTACTGCGTCACCCCATACGCTAATGAAGAATGCGAGTTACGCAGAGAAAAAAGATTTACTTGCGCAGTTGCGACCGTGCCGTCGTAGCTCTTCTTTGGAGCTCGTGGTGCCGCCGTTTACCGATAGATCAGGACAGGATTGCGATAGCTGAGTTGCCGTGCAACAGCGCAAACCCCTCTTTTGGGTCAACGTCTTTTGTGAGGGCGGATGCCGTCTCTATAGGCAAGCCTACTCGTCCGGTGCTTCCAACTCCTAACGGTGGTATTTATATGAGATGTCTAAGCATATTTTCATTTCATGACTTTGCTTGAAGATACAAAAAAACGTAAATGGAAGCCAGGAACATAAAATTTAAAGCAATCTGTTCCAAAACGCAAACTGCAAAGGTTCTGCGGGATTTCATTGGGAAAGCCAATAGCACGGTTTCAAAATAATTTTAACCAAGTAAAATAGGGTTGACAAAGAAAGTCCGCGGCCATGAATACCGGTCAAATGTCGGCGAAAACAACTGCGGGCAAATTCACAGACCGAATCAAATCGATTTACCAAAAACAATTGGATTTAGAAAAGTACGGTGAATAAACGTTTGTTTAACTAACAAACGATGACCTTCGATTGAAGCTTTCAGCAGCTGACGCCAGCTGAGATGGCGTTTATGCAACTGGAACATTTACCTATGTCTGAGCAAATGTATCAGAACATTTGGCTAGCTTGAGTTTTCTCAGCTAGTACATGTCGTTGTACGTCCAATCTTCACAAACGTGAGCAAGGGATGCTTTCTCACTTCCGCGAAAAGTTTAAAAATGACAGATTATATTACTTCTTCATCTCTGATCAAATATTGTGATTTCGTTTAGAGCAATGGCCCCATAACCACACTGTGACTGCGTTATTCCTGTTAAAAGCGAAGCGGAACGCGTTGGACTAGCATCAGGAAAAACATGGACTCGGTCAAACCATGCAAGCAATTTCTCCCGTATCACCCTGCTTACCGTATACACCGGCAAAATGTAATATTTCTTTGCTGCCTAGCCCGATAACCCACTAACCAGTCTCCCCCTCAAATTTCCAATTTTTGTTCCACACCCTCACAGCCCATCATGGACGAAATATAAATGCTCGAGTGCGTCACTTTGTCAGATTTTGCGCTGCTCAGCCGCCTTCAGTGGGAAATTTTTTTCATTCCTGCTTCCACTCAAGCTGTAGCACATTGGTTTAGTGTTTCCCTCCTTTAAACTCTTTTTGGCATTATTTAATTTTTACGTACATTCTTTTCTACCTGCAATAAAATGAAACATGAAACCCGGGTACTCACGCCCGGGAGCGTATATATTGCCCAAATATTCCACACGATTTTTGGGGGCTTAAAACTGAGTACCCTTTGAAGCATCAGCAGCAGTATAATTGTTTTGTAATTATACGTCCTGCACTGTTTTTTAATTATACGTCCGGAACTGTTTTTCCAGCGGCCCGTGTAATCGACATCAAAGTTGCAGAATTACTCTCTGAGATACTATAGGAAAATGCAGAGCACCAAGTTTAAAGCCATCTGTGACAGGTTATTCGATCGAAGGCTCCACTCTTTATCTTGATGCACCCCGAAAAATGCGAAAGAAATGCGTATAACATAACTCCTAATAACTATTTTCAGAGAATAACCACTCCGTGAGACGTTTTAGTATTACGTGCGGTGATCCGCTTAAAGAATGATTGCGAAGAAAGCCATTCAAAATTTGTGCGCTAGTTTTTCTGTCATTTACAGCACCCCGCAAAATATTGCGCAATGGTCACCAACAGCTGCAAATTATGTGATCTCACTTTGGCAAATCAACGCTGGGTTTGCGCTCGAAAAATTCCACCAGGACGTCATGATGCCCAACCACAGCCGGAGATATACAGAGGGTTTAGTGCATAATAATAATTTCGAGTAAGATAACGAAACTCTAGGTCCTGCAGAGTTTCCACGTATCATAGTAAGTGTCGTTGTAAGCGATTCTGTTTCGCTGGGGGAAGCAATGTCAAAACTTAGAGCGTTATTACATTATACACAGACCAAAGGTGATGCACAATAAAAAATGAGAGCGAAGCACTTAATGAAACAACGCATAGAGCCACAATGAAGCCAACTATTGGATGATTGAGTATTTATTCTATAAATGTTAACTTGCGTGACGTCGAGAAATTGTAGCAGTCGCAATGCGGGGTTTACTAATAGGACGTGT
Organism: Haemaphysalis longicornis; assembly: GCF_048455015.1. Classification (NCBI taxonomy): domain Eukaryota; kingdom Metazoa; phylum Arthropoda; class Arachnida; order Ixodida; family Ixodidae; genus Haemaphysalis; species Haemaphysalis longicornis. The sequence continues at coordinate 1,299,910 of NW_027526353.1, read as the reverse complement.
GCCCCGTTTTGCCTCATCAGCGTAGATGTGATCTGCGTCATGATCCTCCAAGGTGGCAGCTTTTTAACCACTATTACCTGTAGCAGAATTTTGTCAGTGTCCACGAGTACCATTTGTGTAAAGCAAGTTCGTTTCGGGCATTTTTTACATCTCTGTTCTTTAGAACGCATCCTACCTATCAAGATCGCTTTAGTACGCGTTTGCCAATCCTTTCTGTTTGTAAAGATTTGGTACGCAATCAACTTTGTTATGTTTAACAGCACTGTAGTTGCAGGGCGCAGAAGACAATGTGGAATTAGTTTCGCGTCACACGCGAAAGCCGCGTTTATCCCTAGTTGGAAGGAAATGTTTCTTTGTCAAATATACGTAGAAATATCGAGCCAACTACCGCAGAAGCTACGGGTTATTACTTGTCTTGTGAATTATAGATTGCCGAAACTGCCAGAGTAACTTGTACAAATCAAGGCATTATCAGAAAAATTGTTATAACTTGGCTTGCAGCGTTACAGCCGTATTTTTCTCTTCCTCCACACGCCTCCGCGTCCTTCGTGGCTGCTTCGTCAAGCACCGTCTTCCTCATCTGCAGAGGCGAATACAAGAATGTCGGCCGCCACTGCTTGTCTCATCCATGCGCGTCGCTTTGGGTAGCGAAGCGCGGAAGGAGTGCCTTTATTGAATGGTTGAAATCTTCTGACCATATATTCAGGTATTAAGCAACACTAAACAATCTTGGGTTATTTCTGCACATAAAAAATAATGTCGCATTCCGCATATCGGAGCAATGGAGGAAAGTTACTTCAGTGATGAATAAAGCTTATGTGACTTGCTTGTTATGTCACTGGCACGGATGAATAAATTAAAGCAATGACAATTATGTAATCTTATTTAACTTCTAGTGACGAATTTCCCAGAAAGTTTAGTACTGCATTTTTTTTAAACCAGCCGCTTTGAGAAAGAAATAGCACCACAAACCTGCACGTGCCATCTCCGCTTCTAACCATCTGTAGCTGCCCTGCCAAAATTTTCTTTCTCCACTTTATTCTACCACTTATTGTGAGTTGTTGGGTTCGTTCGGATGTTCTGTCTACTGCAAAGGAAGCGTGCAAGCGCGATAGCAAAGCATTTTTTAAAACTGATTAGTGTAATGTCTGAAACATACTTCTTCATGACAGATTTGTTGTCCCGGGTTCGACATGCTCAGTTATAATAACACTTGAGTAAAGTGGGTAACATGACAACATCGAGTAAGGTAGAAAACGCTTAATTATAGTGATGGCGAGTAAAGGATCAGTTTGGACTGTCTTTCAAGAATAAGTTCGCACTGTTTCATGAAAGTTGGAGTACTGTATGAGTTGATGCAGCCTGTCGCTTGCGTTGAAGCGTCAGCACAGACGACCCCACCGGTGTTCCACAAATTACAAAACTGAGGCAGCGAGCGTTGTCGAAGAACTCTCACTCCCTCACCTTTTTACTCGTACCGCAGCGGCAAAGCTCCGAGAAGCTGCGACGCTTCTCCGCAGAGGATAACGTTGTGTGGCGTCACACCTGTCAGGCTTCCGCTAGAACGGCTCAAGGGGCTTGCGCCGTGAATACTGGCTTTGTAAGGCATAGCGTAGCAGCGCCTTTTTTATAAAAGCATGTCCTATGAGCAACGGGCAGAAAATGTTCTTCACACCATGTAGCTGGCGTCCTTTCTCATTGATTGTCCTAGGAAGGGTTAGGTTGCGCGTTGTACCGAAGACGAGCAGGTTATTTATTTGTAACGGTATTTCTATAGAGCCTTCACGCAATCTCCAAGTTAATTGTTCGGAGAGGGAAACAATATTTCCTCCTATGCGTCTAAATTATGGGATGGTGAAAACGAGGAAGACTGAGGTGCAGACACATTGAGGATGGTCATGATCCGACGAGAAAATATACGTTTTAATGTTGCCCTTTATGCCTTTTCTTAGTCGAAAAGGCATAAAGGCATTCGAAAAGGCATTCTTAGATGTTGTTTACATAGCTATATCTCCGAGTGTCAGAGTGTCAGTCTTCGATTTGCGACCACCGCATGCTCACCGGGCTCGTGAGAGCTGTCGTAATGTCAACACACAGTATCCGAGGTTTCGAAGATAAACTGTGTAAAAAAAGAGGTATAAATGGGCATACAAGTACTGTGTATGAGTTTCACATAAAGAAGAAATACACCTTGCAAATAAGGAAGTGTAACTCCTAAAGGCTCTTCCCCGGGGCACTGTAGTAGAGGTGGCGATGTTCTTCATTGAGAACATTGTTCTTCGCCATGGTGGGCCGACGTTAGCAATCACCTATAGAGGAACGACGTTCACGGCACATCTAATCAGCTAAGTCCTGAAAAAAATTTGCTCCAGCCACTGAAAAACTAGTGCTCACCATCCCAGGCAAATTGATCCTTTGAATGATTAAACTCCACGATAGCCGATATACTCTCGATGGATGTTGTCGTGAACCGCGAATACACGGATGATATCATTCCGTATGTAGTACTCGCATATAACACCGCGGTGCTGGAAAGTACGCATTTCTCCCCTTTTTAGTCCACGGTAAAAATGTCATCGTTATGTGTGATTCGATGCTACATCGTCAGGAGTGTACTTAACTTACAAAGCACGCGGAAGAAATTGATCAGCGTGCAGAAGTCACTCGCCAACCAGCGCGCCACCGCATTCAATAAAGCCTTTCATCCACACCGCTATAATTTCTGACGCCGAGAAGTCACGTTCTCATCGGGTGAACATGTTTTGGTGTGGGTGTCGGTTCGCCGTCTAGATCACTCTGAGAAGTTATAGCGACGCTACTTTGGCCCATACAAAGTTTTCCGCCGAATCGTTGATGGGAACTGTGGAGTTATCCCTGAATTATTTACGTGCTGCCCATGGGCGACGAGGCCGGCTGAGGTTGGGCGCGTCGCCCGGCTGAAGCCGTATTAAGGTCGGAGGTGGCAATTCACCTGCGCGGGGCAGCAGCGTAGAAAAATCTTAAAACACGTGATTGGTTGATCATAAGGTGCGGGGAATAATGGCTGTGTAAATAAATTGTTCTCGGAATATGTTGTCGATACAATCAAATTTTCCTAACCACGAAGATGAAAATGGTACTGCGATTGTACAGTGCAAAAGCGACATCGTGTTCTGAAGCTGTCCCGTGCGTGCGTGAAGGTCTCACTTGCGTATATGGCTGCATTTCTACTAATACAACTGGTGTTCTCGAAGTTATCCGTGAAGGAGTTAGGCAGGTAGCGCTGTGTTATTGTGAGTTTCACGTGGCAGCATGTGGTTGGCTGTGGAGGTGCAGAATGAGAACACCACCAAATATCTTCACCGTGCGCCATGACTCAAGCGGAAATTTTATAGATCCGCAAAAGAAAGCAGCTGAACGATTTGGAAATACTCACCTTCACAAAGTGATTGGTCTTATTTTTACTTGTGCTGTGATCGCAATTTCTGATTGTTAACACACCTAATAGGTATGAGATGTTTACAAAGCAATGTTTTGGTGACTACCCTTCAACTTTTTCTCAGTCTTTTTGGCTTGGCAACGCACCGTATGTCTACGGGTGGGCTGCAAACTTATTTGAGAAGGCGTTTTCAATGTGAACACAGTTTGCGGGCTTTATTGCATTTTGCTAATAACTGAATGAAGCTACGCAGAGCTATTTTCTTGCCTTGATGATTTATAAGATTTCAATGAAAGTGTTACCCACTTTTAAAAGGCGTAGTGGGTCCAAGTTTTGCTGTTTTAAGGGTTGAATGCAATCGAGTTTTTCCATTTCAAAATACATTGTTGCAAAAAAAAATTCCCTCGCACTTCCCCGAGGGGGAGAGTGTGTAAGTGCGAATGCACGGTTGTTGATAGCGCGATTACGGTGGATATCGTAATCTTGGAGTGGAGAATTGCCGCCCAACACCCGCAGTCACTGAGCGGAGAGAGGAAGAGGAGAGTAGCGCCCGCCGTTACGGCGAGGGCTACACGAGCGCCCTCACGCGTCGGAATGCGGAGCGCCCGCTACGCGAGCGAGAGCTCTCCCGCCCGAAGTGGAGAGGAGGTGCCCAACACCTGCAGTCACTGAGCGGAGAGAGGAGGAGGAGAGTAGCGCGCGCCCATCTCCCCCCGTTGCTAGGGGAGACGCGGAGGAAGACGAGGAGCGCGCGCACCCGCAGCTGTTGCTATGCGGACGACGGCGGCGGACGATTCAGGCTCGCTTAAGAAGTGCATTCGCACTTAAAACGGTTTTTTTATACATCGTGGGTTGTCCCTACTCTGCCGTAAATTGGATGTGGACCATGGACACATATATAGGGGAAGATTAAGTAACTATTTTGATCGAAAATCTGCCCGGTTGAATTCGTATTAAGGTCGGGGGTGGCATTTCACCTGCGTAGGGCAGGTGAAAACGGCTTTCAGGTGGCGCATGAAATCGTCTTGGGATGAGAGGACGAAAAACAAGCAAATATATTTTCCGAACGGCGACATATGCCTTGTAAATTCTACTGTAGACGAAGTAACCAATTGTGTTCAAAGCAACAATACGTAAGTCTTTCGATGTGTACGAATCTAAGCAGGGCACTCCCGAATGCGAGATCAGCACAAAACACATGAACCACCACAGCTCCATAGCTCTTGTGGCTAAAGGCGGAGCTATAGGAAGGGCGTTGGCATTCGACCCAGAAACGTGTGTTACAGACACCTAAGCAGTATAACAGCAGAAATTTGACCGTGGTAATTGCTCAAGTGGAATTTAGGTGATTAGTAAAACTCATTGTTACTGTTAGGTTGTGTTAGGGCTAATGAATGTCATAACCAGACATTCATTCATAGCAACTGAAAGATGAATAGAATGCCCCAAAGGAAAATTACAAAAATGATGGGAAATAATGGATAGATGGGGATGATGACGACGATTACTATGACGACGACGATGATTGTGGTGGCGATGACGATAGAAGGAAAAGCGTACAACTCCACACGGGAAACTCGGATGTGACGTCGTTACCGTGCCCACAATGTACGCGCTACCACCCCTGCGACAATTGTTCTACAATGTTAATCCGCGCTGTGCATGCGACCTCAGACCCGGAACTGCCTACGTGAAGGGATGTTAGAAAACATGCGGCGCACACAATACGGGCAGATACCTTCAAGTTTAAAACAATTTTTTGGCGTCTACAATGCACCATACACTACGTAGGTGCGCCTGGAATTTTTTTCCCAGCACTGAAAACGAGCGGACTGAATATATCAGGGATTGGTTCCGTCTGTTAACCGATTACAGAATCACGCGTAATGCAAAAAGGATTCGAATGGCATTGCGTCGTATCTTAAGATTAAATGCAAAACACGTGAAGGTGCATGCAGGCAGAATGTATCTCTAGAGTTTTAAATAAGGGCCTTTCTTTGATATAAAGGCCTGCGTTCCCCACAAAAATTTGTCCATACGTGAGTCGTCCATAATAACGCATCCAGGCCATAAATTGGAGCATTAAGAAAATTTTGTTCCGGAAGAAACCACGGTAGGCAAAATGATAAGAAATAACGGTTTGCACTTATACCTTCGTTCCTACCGTAGCGGGCACGAAGCGCACAGCGCTTGGCATTTAAAGTGCGAGTTCAGCGTGTCCCTCGCGTTTAAGTTATGCGATAGCGTTGTTCCAGCCACGGCGAACTTGGAGTTGAGAACAGTTGGTCTGCCTTAATCGGCTCCTTCTTACGGGGCAGCCTTCTTAGATTTGATGTGACTGTTGAGCGGATCCGCCGCCAAGCTAAAGATCTGGTCCTCTCCAACAGTCTCCGGAACTTTGATCTCTTCCTCTATTACCTAGGAGGCCAGTGCTTCTTCATCTGGGGTTTTGTGCCAGCCCCAGCCTTGCACGTATTCAACAGATAATGAAGGTGCCAATCTTTTGAATAGGCATAGTTACTTCTACAGCTGAGCGGATAGCTCGGTCCGTTTCCGCTTAACACCTTCTATTGCCTGCGCTAAAGTTCCCAGGGAAGCGTACAGCCTTGCCTTTAAAGCGTAGCGAAAATAAGCATGAACAGTTATCGTGAAGTTATCTTGACGTGAGTTTCAGGACTTGCTCATTCCAGGATATGGCGCCCGGGGCAATCTTGTTTGCTAGGGAAATTAGGTTATCACCCTGTTGTTAACCCCTAGAGTGTTGTTTGCCGATCACGACTGTTCTCGATCACATTGAATTGTACTGGAAGGAAGGGCGGTCCGAGACAAAATTATGCTCCGGCTTTGTAGTGTTCGGCCAAGCGTTAACTCCTGGTACGCGCCTGGCCCTTTGGCAGTGAATTGTCGGTTGTTTTTTTTCGATGCGGAGCATCTCTTGCTCGGGGGTATGTCTTGTGGCGTCGGCGTCCGCACTCTCAATCCGCATGCGCAACTCTCCCCCTTCCGGCTCTCCAACAGCTGCGCGTTACTCTCTCCACTTCTCTCCTACCACCTGCTTGCGCTTCTCCTGCGTTCTCGCTTCTGCTTTCGCGGCGCATGCGCTACTCTCCTCCTATAGTCGCCTCTCCTTCAAGTGTGAATATAAAGCGGGATCACAAATAGGGATAAAATAGTCACAGTGGCCGAGGAGTTGTTTAGGGATCTGTACAGTAGCCGGGACATACAGGATAATGCTGAACGAGGCAGTAGTTCAGAGGAGATAGACATCCCACCAGTAACGACCGAAGAAGTAAGGAATGCTTTGAAAGAAATGAAAGGGGGCAAAGCACCTGGTGAGGATCAGATAACAGCAGACCTTATGAAGGATGGCGGAGAAATTGTACTTGAAAAACTGGCAAACCTGTATACGCAATGCCTAATGACCGCAATGGTACCGGAATCTTGGAAGAACGCGAACATCATCCTAATCCATAAGGAAGGCGACATGAAGGACTTGAAAAATTACAGGCCGATCAGCTTACTGTCAGTCGTCTACAAGGTATTTACCAAGGTAATCGCTAACCGAATCTCTGCAACCTTAGATTTCAGTCAACCTAAAGAATAAGCAGGGTTCCGTAAAGGTTATTCAACAATGGACCATATTCACACGATCAATCAGGTGATAGAGAAGTGCGGGGAGGATACTGAACCCCTATACATAACCTTCATAGTCTATGAGAAAGCATTTGACTCGATCGAATACCTAGCAGTCCTTCAGGCAATACGGAACCAGAAGGTAGATGAGCATTATGTAAAAATACTAGAGAATATCTACAATGGGTCCACAGCTACCATCATCCTCCATAAGGAGAGCAGTAAAATACCTATAAGGAAGGTCGTCAGACAAGCAGACACAATCTCTCCAATGATATTCATGGCATGGTTTCAATAAGTATTCAGAACGTTGGATTGGGAACAGGTGGAAGTAAGGGGTAATGGAGACTACCTCAGTAACCTCAGACTTGCTGATGACGTTGCCTTGCTAAGTAACTCGGGGGACGAATTGCAAAGCATGCTTACCGCACTGGGCGAACAGAGTAGAACCGTGGGCCTGAAAATTAATATGCAGAAAACTAAAGTAATGATCAATAAACTTGGGACAGCACAGCAGTTCGAGATAAGTGGCGGGGCAGTGGAAGTGGTAAGCGAATATATCTACTTAGGCCAAGTTGTGACCCCAGATCCCAACCATGAGGCAGGATCAGAATGGGATGGGGTGCATATGGCAGACATTCTCAGATAATGAATAGCAGCCTACCATTGTCGCTGAAGAAGAAAGTGTATGACAGCTGCATCTTACCGGTACTCACCTACGGGGCAGAAACTTGGAGGCTCACTAAGAGGGTTCAACTTAAATTGAGAACGACTCAGCGGGCAATGGAGCGGAAAATGATAGGTGTAACATTAAGGGACAAGAAGAGAGCGCAGTGGGTCAGGGAGCAAACTGGTGTTAAAGACATATTAGAAGAAATTAAGAAAAAGAAATGGACGTGGGCAGGGCGTGTAATGCGAAGCCAAGATAACCGCTGGTCATTAAGGGCAACAGAGTGGATCCCTAGAGAAGGCAAGCGTTGCAGGGGGCGGCAGAAAGTTAGATGGGCAGATGAGATCAAGAAGTTTGCGGGGATAAATTGGTCACAGTTGGCAAAGGACCGAGATTATTGGAGAATAATGGGAGAGGCCTTTGCCCTGCAGTGGGCGTAGATAGGCTGGTGATTATGATGATGATGATGATACAGGGGGTAGAGCGCTTCGCGCATTCAGTGCAGCGCTTGCTTCGGTTGACTCCGTTGATGCTCCCGATGAAGCGTATTGGAAGCACAGTCCCGTCAGTGAGTTGGCTGACACAAGCACGCGTCAGCATCAGCCCAAACACTAATAGCAACGTTACGTCCACTCAAGACAAAGCTGCGAACCGAAGGGCACGCGACGCTGAACGCAAACGCTTTAAGTGAGCGGCGGCCTTGAACTTCGTCAGCGCGAAGCAGCTTCGAAGGGTCGACGTCGAGCAGCGGATCCAGGGCTTCGCAACGTCAAGAAGCGTCGGTTCGAGAACGTCGAGCGGCGGTACCGGAACTTCGATAACGTGAAGTGGAACGCAAACGTAGGAAGCGAGCGGCGGAACCAAACCTTAGAGAACGAGAAGCCGTTTGTAAAGGTCAACAACGTCTACATTCCCATCGGGGGTTCCGTTGCGTTATGTTGTGTTAGTAGTTGGGTTTGGGGGAAACGTAGGTGAGCCGCGCGATGCTCCGCATCCTACTCAGGGTTCCCCTCGAGAAGATGGGGTAATTTTTTTAATTTGTGGACCCCTATCCTTAATAGCGAACAACAATGTCTTTATTTCACCATTTCGAACGAAAAATAGGCGTCCGTGGTCCTTACTGCGTGTTTATATATTAACGAGGCGGAGCTGCATGTCGATAGCGTGGTCGCCGAAAATTTCGTCCATATTGCGGGATGTCCACATTGACAGAATCTATATTAACGGCACATGAATGTACCTTGTTCCAGACGAAAAATTCCCCGCATTTCCCCGAGAGGAAGAATGTGAAAGTGCGAATGCAGGAGTTGAATTTGCGCGGTTCGGTAATGTTCGCGAAAGAGATATCAAACACACACACACACAACTACAAAGAAAGAAAGATGCATTTATTCACAGACACCTATTTGTGTTGTCGTTGTACTGGATTGCTAGAGCGGATCTCAGCTTTGAAATGTCGTGTCAGTACTCCTTTAAGCGGGTGCATTAGCCCTTCCCACGCCCGATTCCTGGCCAATCCCCCACGTGGGTATGTGCCATGTCAGCGGCCAGGCAGCGCGCGCCCATCTCCCCCCGTTGCCAAGGAAGACCAGGAGATTCCTGGCCAATCCCCACGTGGGTATGTGCCATGTCAGCGGCCAGGCAGCGCGCGCCCATCTCCCCCCGTTGCCAAGGAAGACGAGGAGCGCGCGCACCCGCAGCTGTTGCTATGCGGACGGCGGCGGAATGCGGACGGCGGCGGACGCTTCAGGCTCGCTTAACAAGTGCATTCGGACTTAATATTACATGTCCAATGTATTCATTTTCCTAGGCGGCCGCTTAGCTTATTGAGCATTGGAATGTGGTATTTTTGTGTCATGCGCTACATTTTCCACTCTACATTCGGAAATCGCATACTTTTAGCTTCCTTTCATTGCAAAAGCATTAATTAAATGGTCTATTATTCCAAACAAAAAAATACAGCAGCTGCTCTTAAGCCTGTTTACGTGCTTTTAAATCAATGACCTGCCGATCTTTGTCAACAAATTCTGGTCTGAAACATGAAATCTGGGCCGGTTTCTCTGCTTTCTTGTCTTTTTTTGTGCAAAGCACGTAGACAGGTTTTGTTTTTTGCTACACTCAGTTGACAGCTCTTTCTTCGCTTTCGCTTGTAAGTCTTTCGGTTCGAATAACATCACAAAACATACTTTACCTTGGCACAGCTTCCCTGGAATTTGGCTTTGCGCCGCTATTGTGGGCCTGTTGTTTTCACTCGACATTACGTTCACGTGCCGCACGGCACGCTGTATTGTAAAACTATTACGTTTCTAATCTGGAATTTTTTGTTCTTTGTCAAGCACACCAAGTACCATTGTAAGCCATTGCAAAAGCCATAGCAATGTAAGCCATTGCAAAAGCAATAAATGGTATAATATTCCAAACAAAAAATACTGCCTGCTCTTAAAGGAGCCATGAAGACAAAATACAAGTTGGGTTTATTAGAAAGACCGCTTAGTCCCGATAACAATGATACCAATATCATAGCCATCTTCGAACAAATAACGGAGATATGAAAGAAAACGTGTGAAGCAGTCGCGACCCCCTAGGCAATTTCCCGCAACTTTTCTATGACGTCACGGAACCTTGTTTGTGCAATTGGCGGCCGCCTAACTGACCTGTCGCGACGACACAAAACTGGACGTCTGTAAAGGGGACTCTAGTTCCATTTCACCGCATCACTTGAATGCTAACGTGCAGTTAACGCACTGAAAATTATGATTTATTGTTGGCCCGTGTGACGTCATTCTTGCTCATAACACGTCACTGTGGCGCAAAATTTGAAAGTTTTTAAATACTTCTTGCTTTTTTTTCGTTAAAAAGCATCTTTTGTGGCTCTAATGGAGCTGAGTGAGATACTGAATCCTAGTTCTTTCAAATTAAACGAAGTTGTATTTTCTCTTCATGGCTCCTTTAAGCCTGTTCACGTGCTTTGATATCATTGACCTGCGGATCTTTGTGAACAACTTCTGCTCGGAAAAGTGAAATCTGCGCCGCTTTTTTTGCTTTCTTGTCTTTTTTTTTTCAGACAACGTAGACAGGTTTTGTTTTTTGCTATACTCTGTTGCCAGCTCTTTCTTCGCTTTCGCTTGTAAGTCTTTCGGTTCCAATAACATCACAAAACTTACTGTAGCTTGGCACAGCTTCCCCGAAATATGGCTTTGCGCCTCTCTTTTGGTCCTGTTGTTTTTACTCGTGATTACTTTCACGTGCCGCACGACACGCTGTATTGTAAAACTATTTCGTTTCCAATCTGGAATTTTTGTTCTTTGTCAAGCACACCCGTACCACTCCAAAGATCGCGAATTCTGGCCAAACCCCATAGTGTGTGCATTCTAACGAGTTGCGAACACAAAAACCGACAAGTGAATTTCTGTCACCGCGACCGTGCGTAGATATCAAAATTTAGGTGCAGCGGTCTGCTACTCATCGGATCAACCACATCGGATGAAACTGGCGTCCACTTAGACATTCTGTCTGTCACCAAACAAAAAAAAGATCTTTTTCGCCAGAATGGAGCACTTACACCTAAGGTTGTCGGCCTAAAGTACTGTGTTCGGAGCGAGGTTGCTGTAGCAGATAAAATCGTCCAGTTTTATGCTTGATTTTCTACAATTCTTGTTAAAATTCGAAATTCTTGTGCAGCTGGTGCCAGGCAAATGCCTCTCTTCTCCTCCCGCCCACATCTCACGGTTCTCGGCTCCGGATTCAATACCTCCCCGGAGGACACGGTGGAGATGTGCACGAGTTATTCTAATCTTAGCTAGTTCCACTTCTGGTGCTCCATCTTCTGGAAGCTATAGTTACCGTAGGACTGCTTGGAAAGGCTGCTGAAGGCCTATGGTAGTACTCGGACGCTTATTTTATTTCTTTGTCAAAAGATTTCTTCAAGGCGCGTTTTTTACTTGCTACCGAAAAAATCAGGCAGCGATGAATTGCGGATAAAATCACACAAAATATTGCTTATGTAATGATGATTTTCCCTAAATCAGCATATTTTGTTCGTTTTGTTCAACAGTGTTGACAAGTACGAACATTGATAAAAATTTTATTGGTTTGGAAATGTTTTGCCTATTCAACGACATCTTCAATAGTTATACATTTTTCCTTGGGTACTCGATCGAAGAACGACTGACAGACAGACAGACACAACAAGAAACAAACATAAATGCATACACAATACATCAATTTTTTTTGCGTTTGAGTAGCTAAAAAAGACTATCTACTTTTAGCTGATTCTTAAAGGTGGCACTAGTCGCGTGTAGGCACATAGCCGCGGATGTGTATTGCCTAGTCCTTTGAAAACTGACGATGGCTTATTAGTGAAAACAGCGGTATGAGGGTGGTTACGCATGCGTGGAAAAAAACGATATATAAATCTCTCGTTGGCTGAGACGCCTTCCTTAGCCCACTCCTTGTGCTATCGATGGCTCCTATTCTGGCTGTGAATCACCTTGGTGTTAGTTTCGTAGTAGACGTTACCAGGCATACCAATAAGCACCAAGAAGGAAACCTGCTTCTCTCCGTACGGTTCCACCTTTTTTAAGATCACTATGACCAAATTCATGTTTTGCCCAGAGAAGAGGTAGCCAAGGCATATGGCAATCATGGCGATATTATGTAGCACTTTTAAAAGTAGAAAAATGAAGAAACAAGACGCATCAAAGCGGTGGCTCTGTGCGCAGCTTTTTGCAGCTTTCCTGGGACAGGCCATTTCATAGTTTCGGCCTTGTGCGCTTATCAAACAGGAGTCGCCGTCGTAAACCCGATTGGCGGTGGCTGAGATGCAGGTGGGTCTCCTTACTCGCCCCGATTAAATGGCGGGTATGCCTGTCCACATTGTCACACCGCATTTCGGCATATGCTTTCTGTGTAGTTGGTGATGTGATTTGTCAGAAGGTTTTCTCATTACCTAGTATTTCTTTGTCATTTTTGTTTAAATTCTTTACGTCAAAAATATATCAGCTAGTTATTGAACGTTAGTTCATTGAAGTGAAGGAGGGCCTGAGGTTCCTTTAAAAGACCCTCTCTCTGTTCCGTTCCCTTTACACCGGTATGATATTTTAGGCAGGCTTAGTTTGTCCAAGTCACTCATAATGGAAAGTATTAGCTGCTTTCGCCTGTCTGTACATATGGGCGCACATACAAGAGTCCCTAAGTGGGTGTATCACAGCCAAAAAAAATACATTTGTGGTTCACAGAATTTCTCCCACACAGTTATTGACGCACACGGGCAACAAAAACGCGTGTATGTCATGTACACACAAATACTCAGTACAAAAAGAAATTACTTGCGTACATATGTTCCCAAGGACATCCACTATCGCAATAACCAATATTGGTAAAAAACAGGCAAGATAGGTTGTTACAATTACGATTTTCGTGTATCAATAAGAAAATTGCGTTTTAGTGACCGGCGGCTGTATACTTTACGAATGGTAGCTATTGCTGGCATGTACTATCATGAGCAATATGAAAGGGAACACAGGAACACGTAGAAAACAGCCTCGAAACAGACCCGGAGCGATACGCCGATGGCACTGTGAAAAACAAAGGGGGAATGGAGGCGCTCTTCCACTAATGGTTGGCACTCCCACAATGCTGGCATTTAGAGAAAGCAGCAGCTTACACCATTTCACCTATAGTATGGTATTGTCCCACAGCCGAAAAGACGCATGGCGTGAATGCGAACAGTTTAGAACAGCGTCCCCTTTTCCAATTTGTTTTCCTTGGCGGCCGCTGCATATCACTCATAGCTGGGTCTGAGGGTGTTTTCTACGCGTTCGTGAGTTCCCTTACATATTGCTCATAAAAGTACACTTTTGGCGCAATGGTAGCCTCTGTAAATATTAAGGACTGCATAAATGCTACAATTTTATTGAGTTGTTTCTTAATGTTTCAAAGGCTCTACAGCTTTGCTCACAGGTTCGTTATCGCAACTTCAGTTGCCTCTCGTCACACCCGGATCCGCACACTCATTTCCAAGAACACGATCGTCGCACACATGCTATACAGCGCGTCTCACCCAGTGTTCACCGTCGCCCTACCAAACCAAAGCATCTCTGATGTCCCCGTCAATTCATCGAGAGTAGTGCTGCCGGATGGGGCTTCTCTTTCTGCATTCATGCACCCTCCCGTGTTTTCCTCCTCTTTTCCTGCCTGCGAGCGCCCCCTGGTATATAATTATCGATAAAGAACAAGCACACATTTCCAAGTTCCTTCTCTTTTGGCGGCTATGCTCCCCTATAAGCTCGGCGTACAGCCAAGATATCCCCAAATCCTCACAACTTACGCAAACGGAGGGGTTCGCTGATTCTATTCGCTGGTTCGGCCTTCGGTCCCGCCTTCGGTTCTCTTTTTGTGGCTCTTTACTTGGGATCTCCACTTTTGTTGCTCTCTCGGTGCTGTGCCGTAATCTCATTTTGTCTATCTCGAGCGCCCGCTGGCAGCCTGGGATCACCGGCTTGCACGAAAAGCCGCGAAACTGTGCAACGAAGTCATGGAGAGAGGCAGGTGCAATACTAAAAAGAATCAAATGCAGGATGGGAAAATCAGGATTCGGGAGTTAGGAGGAAATGTATGAAAAGGCAGATTCGCATCGTCCTATCGACCTTTGGTCTGATGACCGGTACCCGTGGAGTCCGGGGACAGGTTTGGGGAAGATCATTGCAAGGCTGTGTGAGGATAGAAAAAGTTTCGATGAGTCAATGCCCTTTGTATTTGTCATTTTAGTACCTCTTTCTTGGGTAGTATTTCTGCGATCCTCTTGGATTTGTATTTTGTGATAAAAAACGAAATAGTGCTAGACCCCAGGAAAATGTTTGGAAGTCAGGTGCTCTCTTTTCATTTCTCGATTTAAAAGGAAGAAGAAGCTAAAACATTCCCTCCAAATTGGAGGTTTGTTTTGCTAAGCTGAAAGTGTGAGTTAGTGGGCAAATGTTTGTTGACATTTTGTACCGGTGTATCACGAGTTGTAAGGATATTTCGTAGAGTTACCTTTCGATATTTATGTGGGACACACGTGGTATTTTCCAGCACTAGAAATTCCTCTTAGAATTGTACTGAGACTGTAATGTCTTCTTTGTGTAATGCCTTCGTTCTTTTAAGGTGACAGTAAATGAAATGAAATGAAATTAACTGCTTTATTAAGATACCACTTTTAAAGGCAATCTTCTACGTAGAAAGCTATCCAAGAAGTGGAAGTGGTAGAACTGGCGAAAAGTATTGTGAAATATTCCCCAGGCGTTTTTTCTCCTAACGTTGCCCATAATGATTTCTTTCACTCAAGACCAACGCGGCAGACCATCCTCCGCTCTTTTACCATTTGTGGCATTAAATGTTTACACTACTGCTACTCCTACAACACTCTAGATATCGGTTCAAGTGACTCCCCTAATTTACCTCGCCCACAAGTCAGAATTTTATTCTTGGCTTGAACTCCATCAAAGACCCCTGAAAACCCGATAACCTTTATCAATAAATTTCTGCGGGAACGTCAAGCCATGCTCATGAAAACAATTGCAGCAGCCTATTCAAAACATGATTGCTCTTTAGTCGTAGGGCTGAAATATTTTATCGTTTTTTTATGACTTCATTAAAGCACAATTTATATAGATCGCGATCCAGCACACACTTAAGATATCCACTGCCGGCCGCGAGGTTGGCATGGGAGGCAAGCATATATCAATGGACAAAGAAGGGGAGTACCTTGGAATATCGCGGCCAATCGCTAGAAGTGCAGTAAAGCCCGCTTACATCAAACAGCGGAGGGCATTGTAAAATAGTTTGATATAGCAAAAATTTGGTATGGAAAGTGAAGCAAAAAAAGTTACATGAGAGCAATCTTGCCGACGGAGTCACGAGTTAACGCTTCGCTCTTACCAACCTGCAGTTCACAATTGACACGACACTTTCTCGGAAAGAAAACAATCATTTATTGGGGCGTAAGAAATGCGTGAGTGTAGCCTGCTTATTGGAGCGCCACGCGTTGCTGGTGACTGCTTGCTCCACGGTATCTAAACAGTCGACAAGCACTAGACTGCTGCCCTCAACGGCACTGCAGTATTGCTGTAGCAGGGCAACGGCAGCGACGGATTCGCTCGTGCTCGGAAGCGGTACGGAGTCCTCGGCGTCTTCGACAGAGCGAAGACAAGTACGGATACAAGCGAATGACGGCAAACCCAGCCGGCCGAGCAAGTGCGGGAAGCGAGTGCGCCGGTCTTGAAGATCGGTGACACCTCAGCCCGCAGCGGTCAATGTGGCGCTTTCCGCGCAAACGGCATGCAAGCGTGGAGCTGGTCCACTCTTCTACGGCCGGTTTGGACACGCTCCAGCTCGCGCGGGAGTCGCAAGCGACACCCGCAGCACCGCTGCGTGCCTATTTATTGGGTGAAGCGCGCCGCATACCCAAGGAAAGCGAAAATTCCGGCGCGGGAGAGTTCGATATATCCATTGTTAGCAAAATCGCGTTCTATATGAAAAAAATTAATATGCATGCAATTTTTATCGGAGTTATACAGGGTTTCGATATAAGCAATAATTTGATTATATCCGTGGTCGATATAGGCACGCATTACTGTATATGCCTTGAGCTTGGCCTTTAGGGGTGACACTGAAATCCCCCAAGCGGCCCGTTTCGAAAGCAGCCGCGGGAGTCTCCGGCCAGCTCCCCACTGTCACCGCTGCTTTCGGAACCCGTTCACGACTGAGATTTACCGTTGTAGTGCCTAGAAATACATATTTATGTGGGGAAGGCACTTTGTTCGCAAATGTGGCACACTTACAAGACTGTAAATCGTCTGACACGATCTTAGTCTCCTACATTCGGTCTGCACAAGCACCAGGTGTGAGTCACAGGTCGGCGTCGCAAAACCGGGATATGCAAGTAGAGATATTTGCAATTCCACTGCCCTGAAATTTACTAACACTGGCTCCGTAAGCAGAATTTACTCATATGGTCATCCTATGGCTATACACTACGATGTAAATCAGTTTTGTGCTTTTATTTACTTTAACGAAGCTCTCATACCTGACACCATGCCAGTTATGCTTGTCAATATCATAACACGAATATTGATAACAACCCTGTACCTAAATTTCAAGAACATTCTACAAAATAAGTATGATGGATAATCAAAAATTACACCTCGGATCAGCGCACGACAAAAAATTAATGCTAAAGCGTATTGTCGTGAGCTGAGCACCCAAAAACCTTCATATACGCTACATATATCCCCCGCTAGCAGCGCGGAGAAGGGCTTCTAGAGTAATGCGTGTCCGCGACTAAACGTTTCTTCAATGCATTCTCATATGACGCAGGAAACATGCATAATCTAGCACAAACGAAAATCAGAAGGCGTTATCGGATATCCCCGTCTTCTAACGTCACTTTTTATCAGTTGTGAACTGTATACTTAAAACAAATCCTTCCGCCATGTGATCAGCTGTTCGTTGAAATCTAAAAACGAGAATAAGGTGACCGTTTAGCTTGTGTGTGTGATTACTAAAACGTTCATTCCTTGATTTCGCTCCGAATTTGTACACAACGACAGTTAACCCTCCGCAAGCCCCCCTCCCCATGTCTCGCGGAATAGCAGTGCATTTCGCACATTAGTCAGGCTCGTGAGTCCTAGCCGGCTTAAGTTTAGACGAACGTCTTTAGCATTTCAGAAGCTGCAATGAGTTTTTTTTTTCATTTCCGTACGAGCTATTCTGCTTCTTCGGACTTCCAGACCATTTATTTTTCAGTGGTTTAATTAACTTTTCTCGGTTCTTGCTATTAGGCATGAGTGCACATCTTTCAATGCATGCCTTGGAATATACTTAAAATTTTCGCGTGGCTTATATTCTTGTAAAATCGTCAAGTTATATTCAGGTATTGGGTATAATCACATACCAGAAATATATTTTTCTACGACGTATATATTCGAAACGAGGCCCCATTCGTGTTCTGCGCTGCAAAACGAAACACACCTTTCACTCTGCAAGAATCAGGTCTAAACGTTGCGACAGAAAAATTCACTTGTGCCGGACCTATTGGAAGGTGACAGCGGTTGTATAGGACGGCCGTCGCCGACGCCTGTAAGAGCGGCCAAGAAGGGCGCAGAACCAAGTTCTCGAATAGCTATTGTTGGCGTTTGAACACCCTACCAGGATGCAGTGGCTTTTGAAGTGCCTTAAACGTACTCTTCATTTACAGACGTCACCATAAGTTTTTTAGGGAGCGGAAGGGTAAAAAGAAGCGAAAGAGAACCAAAACACTGCATAAGCTCCTTTCAGTCGCGCAGCGCTAATCCCGTCAACGCCGCGGAGAAGCGCTTGCAAGCGGCGCAGCGATCGCAAAGCAAGAGGCGTATAAAGTACTCCGAGACAACTCAGAAAACTCCCGCTTCACGTGGGTCCTAAATGTAGGTACACTGATATATCTGCAGAGCTAAATGAGCCAGAAGAAGCGAAGAGAGGTAGAAAAAATAACACTAATAAAAAATGAACTTGAAATGAACCCCGTAGTTTAAAACGTCCCAAAGAACACGGAACATATTCAGACATCGAATTCATTCAAAGTCCAGCGCCCAACAACCATGTCACAAAGCAGGCTGGTTTATCTGTGCAGGATTCACCCAATAGCAACTAAGATTCTACTATAAATAATTCGAGTGGGCAGATGCAACTGACGGGCTGAATGAATCGAAAAAGGAAATCAGTTTGTAAAAGCATGCCCGTGCCAAACGAACATTAGGAGCCGGAGTGAGACATCAGTGTTGCTTTCTCCTTTTATGGCTTTGTTAATATTTCTTTGTCTAAACTTGGCGCATGTTTTTAAGTGCCTCAAAACGCAAAAAATAAAGACTGCCGATGCCACGACTGGGACTATTCAGGCTTAGATGGTACTTTTGTAAACAAAGAACGGGTTGGTATTGCTCTTTGAGCCGGTACAGGATGTATAAATGCAGCTAACAAATGAATAAGCTTGTGTCCTTGTTGAGGGCCGTATGTAGATCCCAGAGAACACAAGCGTACGGGTGCTATTTTATCGCGCAATTTTCTTTGAAAAATATGTGTGCAATAGAACAGAATAAACACGAGGACAAAGTTGTGTTCAGAAAATATATACCGTGAACGTTTATGGCAAAAAAATCACACTAAAAGTTTATTTTGTTGGAGCGATAAACGCACTGGCTCATGAATTTCCACTAAGTTCCTTTTAATACAACACCACAGCGGTAATACCTAATGGGCACTCAAATGTTTTATCTCCTTAGCGGTACTTATTGTAAATACCGTATCTACAAAAGCAATTTCGCTGATTTTCATTAAATTCTTTGATTCGGCGGTACGGACATTATTGTCTGCGGACACAAAGGTGTCCGAGAGAGCACCTCAGATGCTGTGCGCGTACCTGACTGACACTATGAATTTACAGCGAAGTGCTATATGTCGCATCCACCACCTACTCGCGCCCGTAGAGCACGAAAACACCTGGGTTGGGTTTGATGTCGCGGGACATTGCGCTTTAACCATGATAGTGAGTTACGCTGCTTGTCATTGGTTAGCACCTCTGTCTCATAAGCACGTTAACTATACAGCGTAGACTCACTGTATATAATAAAAACATTGCCTCCAATCCACGCTGTGAAGGTGGTTGGAATGCAAAGCTTCAAGCAACACCCACAACAATTCCCCATGCGGCGTATCTTGAATATTTTTATTCATTTTTTTATTTAATACTGCCAGCCGCCCTTTTGCAGCCAGAGCAGGAGTGGTACAATGCAGAGTACGAACACAGAGCTAACACGTGTCCAGTAACACGGCCTTTGGTACACAGGGAAGCAATAATGCAGTGCGCTTACTGATTGTTACGACAAACAAGCGCACGCAATCAGTAACACGGCCCACGATTCCCCCAAGCAGCAGTAATTCGCGTTACAAATGAAATGGCTACATGAATATACATACAAACCGGCAATGCTAGTCTAATGCGAAACACAACAAAGTACACCACGCGTATTGTTCAGGAAGTGCGCAGAAACGAAATCTAACGTTGCTGTGTAACGAGAGGAAAACACTGCTAAAAAAAATGACGAGCAGAGTGCGTTAGTGGCATGGTTGCAAGCTAACACGGGAAATAGGTTAGTTCAACAGAACAGAAGGAGAACAAGACTAGCACTTCAATCATACACAATTTTGAACAGCCGTTGAAAAAACTTTTTTATTAGTTAAGTTAGTAACGTCGCGTGGCAAACTGTTCCATTCCGCTATAGTTCTCGGGAAAATAGAAAGACGGTGGGCGTTTGTTCTCGTGAAAGGCATTAGGATTATTTTGTTGTGCTTGTTCCGGGTGGGGGGTGACATGGCGAAATCCAGGTAGGTATAGAATTCAAGCTTTGGATAACTATTTACTATGCTCTGTAATAATTTAAGTCGATGCAATGTGCGGCGGGACTCTAGTGTTGGTAAGTCAGAACACCTGTGCAGCTCTGTCACGGATACTCTCCTGCTGTATGCGTTGTGAATAAATCGCAACTCTTTCGTTTGTACCCGTTCGAGAATCCCTGAATCCGTCTTTGTGTGTGGGTCCAACAACGTCTGCATATTCGAGCAAAGGGCCGACCAGCGTAGTATACGCAACGGTCTTCGTTCTGCTCGTACAGTTCGGAAGTCGGTGTCTCAGTAGCCAAAGTCGGCGCAGTGCTGATGATGTAATGTTTTGTATGTGTTCATTCCAAATGTCATGGTTACACCCAAATATTTGAACTCCTTAACAACCTCTAATTCAAAATTGTCAATTTTATAAGCATATTGAAACGGACACTGTTTGCGCGTTATTGTCATTTGGCGGTACTTTGTAGTATTGAGGCTCATGTTCCAATCGGCCCACCAATTACTAACAGCTATTAAGTATTTGTGGAGAACTTACTGGTGATTTGCCAATTCAATAGAGAGATATACAAACGCAGTCATCGGCAAAGAAATTGAAACGCACCGGACAGCCGAACTGTAAATCGTTTAAATAGATAATGAAAAGCAACGGACCTAAAACGGAGCCCTGTGTGACTCCAGAAACAACTGATGACAAGTCACAGGTAGACTCATCTTGAACGTACTGATACCGGCTGGATAAGTAGGAGTTCAACCGCTGAGTTATTTTCTCATTTTTGACCAAATTTTAAATTTTAAAAGTTAGGTTTCTGTGGGGTACTCGATCAAAAGCTTTTTCGAAATCCAAGAATATAGCGTCAATTTGCCCTTCCATGCCCCCCTCATCTAAAAATGTTGAGATGTCATTATTCGTGTGTATTAGTTGCGTAACCGTAGAAAATCCACGCCGAAACCCGTGGTGATTGCTCGTAAACAACATGTTGCTCTCAAGATACGTGACCAGGTGTTTAAGTATAAAGTGCTCCAAAACTTTACCGGCTGTACACAAAAGTTATATGGGGCGGTAGTTTTTCAGAGAGAGTTTATCGCTGGATTTATGCACAGGAGTAACTTTTGCAGTCTTCCAATCGTCTGGAACGACACCACTTAGTAAACGTTCGTTAAATATAATGTAAAGGTATTTCTAGCACCACTAAGCATACCGTTAAAGGAATGTATTTGGTATTCTGTCGGGACCGGCGGTCTTTTCAGGGTCAACGTTAGGCAAAGCCTAAAATATTCCCGGCTCGGTAATAGTTATAACGGGAAAGTCAAAGCCAGGAGTATTGAAATGAGTGCAGCACTGTGTCGCACGTATAGATGCAGACGAAAAAAAGGCATTAAAAGCCCTTGCTATCGAGCACGCATCGGTCACTTCCCTGTCGTTTATTTTAATTTGGCCTACTGGGTCTTTCTTTTGGGTGATGTGAATCCAGAACTTCTTAGGGTTGGGTACAAGAAAGCATTGCATTTTAACATAAAGAAGTGATACTTTGATTAATTAATGTTTTTTCCGTAGGTCGAACCGTAGGGAAGGCATCATGTTAGGCGTTTTGGGCGCTCGGGAAAGACGCTTAACACGACGTTTTAAGTGAAGTATGTCACGCGTAATCCACGGGCTTTAGCGGTTATTCTGTCTTTGTTTTTGTTGGATATATTTATTAATGCAAGTACGCACAGCCGTCTTGAAGTGCAACCATAATCCGTTTGCGTCGAGGTATCCGTTATTGCATTTGCTCTTAAAGATGTCCAAATCTAGTTCGAGGAAGTCTAAAATACTTTCATTATCAGCACAGTTGAAATCTGTGTGTATATGGCTTAGTGATTGCACCCGAAGTTGAAGGCAACATATGACTGTTAAAGTGTATAATTTCGTGACCTGAAACCTCGGGCAGAACATTACCATCAAAACCAAGCCGTTGAACGGATTCAGATAGAAAGAGAAGATCAAGTAGTGACCTTGCTTTTGTTGAGACACGAGTAGGTTCATGTACAATTTGGCCTAATTTACAAGAAAAAATAACATCAAGCAGTATTTCGGAATGATCGCAGGTAGGAACGGCACGCATAGAATCCCAGTCAATTCGGCGCAAATTAAAATCACCGCAGTGTACCGTATGCGTGTAGCACTTGGCCAAATCCTTGATACTGCAAATGCTACTGCAAATGCTTCAAATTCTGTAATGTTGGAGTTTGGTGGTCTGTAAAAAACACCGATGAAGATGTTGTGTTGGGGATGGTGAAGAACAATGCAAGCCATTTGAATGTATTCGTAGTGGGGAAGGTGGGTATATTCCAGGCCTTTTTATTATTAGTGCCACATCCCACCTTTCGAAGCCCACTCGCCGCGAAAGATTTCATGGGAGCTGGGTAGCGCTATCGAGTCTGGAATTTTCTCACTTAGCCACGTTTCTGTTACGGCCGTGACGTCAGGATCGTATACGGTGAGAACGCTTTTCAGATCATCAGACTTGTTTGAAATACTTCGTCCATTTATGTCGACAACAGAAATGGTTTAGAGTTCGTATGTGAAGGTACATCAGGCTGGCTCTTTCCTTTGCTATCAGCTCGGTCATGGTCTGATGGCAATCGTCACTGCGGAGCGAAAGGGACTCTCGATCCAAGAGTGTCGGCCCACACAAAAAGCTTTCAATCGATTTTGATCTTGTCGAACGACTGCGTCACTTTTATTCTCTTCTCTCTTAGTTCAGCTGTGCTATCCCAAAGTTTTTTTTTTGGATAGGCCGGACGCGAGAAGAAAACTCTTCTGCTATGCCATAATCTGTGTCTTTCAAATTTCGACAGTTTTTTAGTATCCTCGCCGTGTCTATACCGTCTACCAGCTTGAAAATTACTGGTCTACATTTGTTTCCCGTTTTCCTACCTGTCCTGTGAATATGTTCTATTCCGACGTTCTTCACTCACAGTATTTCACCAAGAATGTCGTTCGATACTACCTGCTCTACCAACTCCACCTTTTTATCCTTCATCTCTTTTATACCGTACACTATCGAATTACCCCTCCTTCTGCGGTTTTCCAAGTGATCGATTTTATAAACGAGGATGCCTACTTGTAATTGTAGTTTGTGTACTTTAGTGGTGTAACTTGTTACGGCGCAAGGTAGTTCATCTAGCTTTCTCTCAATGGCTGAGAGCTTGTCACAAGTTTCACTCAAGCGTTGTGTGGCGGCACCTGAACTTTCTTTGAGTAGACGAATTTCATCTAATATCTTCTGAAACATACCTTCTGTGGGGCCGGGGTCGACTCAACGTCCCCGCAATGAGCTAGCAGGTCTAAAAGACAGTCATACACAGCAGAAAGAACCAGCAGCAGAGACCGTGGGCACGACAGAAGCGCAAGGCATACATCATCACTCAGATATTCAAGCTCCGAACGGTAGTCTTTCAACTTAATTACAAGCAAGAAGGGGTTCCTGAGAATCATGCTCTCGGCGCCTCTATCGTTCCCCCTGATCGGTACCGGCCGAGCGCTTCTTCTTATATCCGTTGGTGTCGATGACGTGTCTTCTGGGGGTGGTGCTCGATGCGCTGCCAGGGATGGAGTAGTAGTGCGCAGGCTTGAAGAATTGCTGTCGATTCCGTACACGGGCTTATACGTGTTCCAGGCAGCATATGTTGATGGTTGCGTCTCCGAACAAGGGAACGCCGATGCCCAGACGGCATGAACATGAAGCAGCACCTGAATAACAAGCAAGAAGGGGTTCGTGAGAATCATGCTCTCGGCGCCTCTGTCGTGGGCACTGATCACTAACAATTCGCACACTTGGCTCAACAAACAGCGATACCAGAGATTCGGGAAGCCGTTACGTGGAATTTGCCGGGGCGGCGTCCCGAACGCAGCAACGTCGGCCACGGCCGGGATTGAGAGGCGGACGCCGCCGCTGTAGCAAGCCGTGGATCGGCAGAAAGAAACCGGGAAGGACCGTCGTTTGAAGGATGAGACAGCGCAACTGAGCCATCCTGACGTGCGAGCTCGTGACTACACCACCGCGCGACTAACGCGCAGACACTGAATTAATTCGGCATGTGAGCTTAGCGATTACCCTTTATGCCGATTTAAACTAGTTTGTTAGGAAGTCTGAGAATTGCGAGAAGGCTAAGGGAACCCTTATAATCGCTATTTATCAGAACCATTTGTTCCTTTCGCCTTTTGCAATACCTCTTAAAACACAACCGAATTGGTGGCGTTTTTTCAGCGGACAGATGTTTGTACGTGGACTCAACATTTGGTTCCCCCTACAAATCAATCGACAGCGTATCGTTGCCCTACGCCCATTTAATTCCGTCGGGTCTAGGTTACCCAGGTGGTGCTCTCAAACAAGTTAATCAAACCATGCGAAGGAAGCGCGCAATGGACGCGAAGCTCGCCAAAACAGGTCCAACACAACCGTCGCAAAAGAAGACGAAAAATCCGACGAAATGGGTCCCGCCATCGCGCCCTTCATCGGTCAGATAACGCTGGGGAATAGAGTGCGTTCGCCGCGTCATCTACACTGTGGTCCTTGAGTGAAAACCGCCCTCTCCTTCTTAAGCCGCGTTAAGAGATTCTTGTGCCGCACGCCGCGAAGGAACCATTGGCGGGTAGCAGTAGACAGCTTTCCCTTAAAACAATTATAACAGAATTAAGAAATGCGTTCTGGCGTTCATATTTTAAAGTAATATGTCTTGTAAGCCTAGGAAAGTGTTTTTTTTTGTCAGTGCATTAGTGTCAGTAGGTGGACGGTACTTTAGTGGGAAGGGTGTTATTGAGTAAATGAGTACATTTTTATCCAAGCTTAGTCTTGTGCGCCGGCTTTCCCATATTGCGTATTTCGCAGTGAAGACTGGTCACCTACGAAATAGCTGGTTACAGCTGCAGTATATCCTCGTGAGACCCGACGAACAACCTGCCGCGTGTAGTAGAAGAAAACGTGTACTTAAAGCCATTGGACACAGGAAATTACAATAAAAAAGTTGTATTGATGTAAAATGTGACGTTGGCCTACCATGGTATGTGCAATATATTGCACACCGGGATTCAGTGCATGAAAAAAAAAACAATATCACATATTGCGCTTTATAAAAGAAAAGAGTTCTCCAGCTGGAAATTCTAGGTATGAAACTGCTTCAAGCCGTTCCTTGAGGAAGTTAAACAAAAAAATGCGTCGCAGCGAGTGCACCGAAACTTCGAGCGTTGTGATCATCCGGGGTTACGGCACCGTGATGGTGACTGGTTCAGAAAGCTCAGGCATGTGTCTGGCGCCCGCTGTCCTGAAAGAGACAGGAGGCAATGGTGCTATCGTGGTCAAAGAGGAAACATCTGGGAGGGGTGTTTGTTGTTATTGTTGTTCCTTAACATTATTGGCGCATACCCGATCAGGGGATCGGCCAAACAACAGTCGTGAAACCCAAAGGGATAACTGGTTATTGGATGATTCCAGGAAAATTAGAAAAATTTGGAAGCTTTTTTCTTCTTGTGTTTAAGGAGTCGAGTTTGGAAATTAGTCAATATTAAAATAAACAACGAAAGGAATGAAATAAATAAATGAATAAAGAAGAAGAAGAAGGAGGAGGAGGAGGAGGAGGAGGAGGAGGATGAGGAGGAGGAGGAAGAGGAGAAGATAGAGGAGGAGGTTAAGGAGGAGGACGAGGATGAGGACGAGCAGGAGGAGGAGGAGGGAGAAGAATAACAAAAAATATTCAGTAGAACAGTCGTGTCCTCTTCGTCTTCTGACATGTCGAGATCCGATGTGTCCTGAGAAGCAATGCCTTCAAAAATCGGCACGGCAGTTTTCAGCCGCAGCCCTAGCACAGTCCAGAAAAACCGAAATTGATAACGTTGTATTATAAACCAAAAAAAAGCTCATTTGGTAGCGATAAGTATCAATTTACTGCCCGGTCATCGTAACAGTACATACAGCGCACACACTAGAAAATACCTAATACAATGTACCTCGATCCCAGTGTGCAATAAATTGTACACAAAAGATTTCAGCTCGACAACAAACAAAATACACGTTTGCTCGAAATAAAATTGAGTTCTAGATGATCCCTACACATTCAAGAATCCATTCAACAAAAATTTCAAACCATTTCGTAAAGCGGTAAGAAAATACGAGCATCTTACTTGGCCGGGCCGAATAGAACGACTCCATGGGAACTAAGGCCATCTTCAAAACGGCGCGCAAAAAAAAAACCGCGCAGTCGACTTCTCCCACTCTGCGCTAGGTGGCAGCACATGTATGTGCAATTCTTTGTACAGGCGGTCTCAGCTTCTACGGCTGTTGGAAAACCGCTACGGCGCTGAGAACGAGTGTGCAATATATTGTACACTGGGTCTCACGAGGATATAATTCTCTCCACTACTTTCCACTTTCCGGAGTAGCGAATACTGTAATTCACGTTGCCTTAGGGCATTGCTATTCGCTTATCGTTGGAGAGGTCTTTAAAAAAACGCCTACACAGCACTTCCAATCAGGCCTCCAGCTTCGCCGGAGTTTTCTCTTCCCAGTGGGAGGGCTGTGATATTTTTTTTGTTTTTTTTAACGATTTTTCTATGTGGCATGTACATCTGATTTCGCATTGGAATAAAAAGTCAGCTTACTGCATAACATTTAATTTTTTAGAAAAATACTAGCGCAGAAAAGGCATGCATACAAGTATTTGAATGACTTGTTTGGGTAAAAGGTTTAATTGTTTTGTTATATGATAGGTCTCGACATTGTTCATGATAGAATATCCTCCCATATTTAAAAGCCCACTTGTTGTGGAAGCAGGGTTAACTGCTGGCAACTACTGCTATATTCGAAGACATTTATACAAATGAAATTTTTAAATAACCAAGCGCACAAGTCGACCTGATCTTGACCTTGTTTTATTTTTCCAGGGGACTCAAAGGGTCCTCCGGAGGAAGATGTTTCAAAGCAAGAACTTTATTTGGTGAAGCTCTCTAGAGCACATAAGTAGAAGCAAAACAGAAAAATAAAACAGAGTAAAGTTCATTATGTAAAAATACCACGCAGAACCGACACCAATTTTGAAATACTTATTTCTACACCCTGCCAAATCTAACGACAATGTTAAAGGCACATTTTTTACCATTGATCAAAACATAGAAATACAGAAATAGAGAGAGGCCACCCTCACAGTGAGTGAGTGAAATGGTGTGTATTAGGTACGCGTGTCACTGTGCAGACGATCTGTAAATTCGTTGGCATTAGCTTCCCACATATTAAGTGAGAGTTGATATCGCGGAAAAAGTAAAATTGCACAAACCACTTCTCAATCGTATTTGAAATATTGGAGTACGCGTAAGTCCCACCTCTAAGACCACGATGGCATTGCGTTATTCAATTCGGCGAAGATAAGGCTATTGGGAACGCTGTGCAGCACTTGACATCCCGCACACTCATAGGGCAGAGTATTCATCAGATGCGCATTCATGCAGAGTGCACGATACGGTACATTACATCCCTGGGCTGACGTTACCGTAGACCGTAGCGGAGTCTGGAGGAGGCGCGATTTTATCGCTCTGCCAGTACCGCATCTGCTGGGCAGCGCCAACTATCCCTAAATCTGGAGCCGCAAAGTGGGCGTACAGGATATTTTCTTCACAGGAATTTTTCGCTTGCGGTCAGTGCAAGGGCCGCCGCCAAGTTTTACTGCGAAGCCGCATACCTCTACCCGCCAAGACAATTTTTGTGTCCCCCTCAGCATAAAAATCACCGGCGAAACAAAAGATATTACGTGCACCGCCAGGAATCGAAGCAGGACTCACGTAGAGAAACTGAGAGAAAGACCGCCGTCTTACCGACTAAGAAACGTTCAGCGATGAAATGGGAAGACTGGCGGTGTAGTTAGCGAGCGCAGCGCGGGTCTTCCGCCTGCACTCATTGAAATCGCCCGTTTTGAGTGCAAACCGTATATTGTATGCTATCGGCGTTGAAGTTGTCTGGATCAGAAGCAAACGTAACAGCGTCTGGGGAGAGTTAGGACCTTGGCGACGATGCGTGAGAAAAGAGTGAGAAGAAGCAGTGAGAGAGCCATAAGCCGCGTTTACATGAAGGCGACAAGTAGAGTATCGCATCACATGGCATGAACTTTCTAGCGCATCGCATCTTTGTAAACGTGGCTGATGCGCTAGGAAAGCGTGTCGCATTAATGCGCCAGACAAGTGTGGATTGCGACGCGTAATTCGACTTTTTAAGCGCATGTAAACGGGGGCACGTCGCATAAGGAATTATGTTGACAACAAAAGTAAGGCCTGCCAACGCAGCTTTGCATTTTAGGTCTAAGTCGGGTGTAAGACAGCGAACAAAATGAGTCGAGAAAAAAACGCGATCCATTCTCGCCAGAAGCGCCAGAAACGCTGCTTTGCCTTCGACGTGCGACACTGTATGGTGCCACCATCGCACAAGGGGTAATGCGCTACATGTAAACGCTAGCGCATTGAATTACTTAGTATGCGCTAAGAAATGTGACGCGCTCTTGTCGCAATCTGTCGCATTTATGTGAACGCGGCTACTGAGTTTCATGTACAAATTGGAGAAGTCGCGTAAAAACAGAGAATTTAAAATACCATTATTTTTTATGAACCCTGATACAAAACTTTAAACTATTTTCTTCTCATTTTAATTTTGCTAAATTCTCGCTCAATACCGTAAAAATTACTAATAGCTATACATGATACATAGCATTTTAAACTAGCTTTTACTGGTGACCTATCTTCAACGACGTTTAAAAAAATGTAGAATCGGAGTTTTTTAACACTTGCGCAATATTTGGTTTATCATAACTCGTAAATTCACAAAGACAAACTACCCTCTCTTGTAAAATATTAGAATGTTGTGTTTGCCACCCACACGGATAAACTTTTAAGCCTTATGAATCTGCAGGGATTAGTGATCAGGTGATCCTGGCCGCTTTGTATCAGGCACAAAAAACAGGACAGATAAAAACAAAGATAAAGTTACGTTTGTATGACAGAGGCAAATACGATGCTAGCAATGACTGACTAACCAATTTCTGCTCTGCATTCCTTTTGAGTTCTCATACTCGTTCGGGTAAAGAAAGCTGGTCCCTTTTCAATTTTAGAATAGAGCCACTAATTGAAAAGCATGTTCCTACAATCGCAACAGTTCAACGACTGTCATCCCTCTGGTTTAATGTTACACTACAACACCGCGACAACAAAAAGCAAATACTTTATCTGATTGCAAAAGGGAATAATTGATACCATGCGTGGGTCAATTACCCTACAGGAGAAAAAGATTTGGAAGCAGTCGCTGCTAATACAAAGCGCGATTTCTACTCAACAATCTCGCGTTAAATGATTCGGAATAATCCCCGCCAATTTTGGAAAACAATTAATCCTTAGCCCCGATGGCCCGCATCACTATGTGACGAATAGAACCTCCCTATACCCGACCATATCGTTGCTCAGACGCTGAATACTACCTTTTGTTCAAATTTCGCTGATGAATCAAACCGTGTTCCCCTTTTTCCCATACCTTAACCATACCGTTATGCCGCACTTAACGTTTGAGCCTAGTGGTATTATGAAAATCATCGAGTCTATCGAACTAACCTCATCTTCTGTTTTTGCACTAAAGCCACAAAAAACCGCGTGAGTGTCATTTTGTCAGGAATATTTCAGCAAGCACTGTCATCTTGAGTGCCACCATCAGATTGGAAAGTTGGTAAGATTGCTGCAGTTGCAAAAAAGGGTTCATCGTCATTCCTTACTAACTATCAACTTATATCTGTCATTGGTTCTAAACTAATGGAGCACATCATTTACACGCACGTGGTTAAATTCTTGACCAGCAATCATTTCTCTTACTCGAAACAACTCGCCTTTTTAAAAGAAATATCATGCTACACACAGTTAGCACAACTTTGTTACGATATCTGTTCTAGTGTTGATATTATAGTACTTGTAGATGTCCTCTTGATATCAAAAAAGCTTGCGACAAAGTTCCTCATAGGCGTCTGTTCAGAAAACTTTCGTGCCTAAACCTTAGCCCCTTCTTCTTAAATGGTTGAAAACCGTCTTATCTTACGACCATCAATTCATGCATTCTAGGCACCTTTTCCTCGCCTATGTCACCCGTGGTTTCGGAAGTGCCACAGGGCACTGTTCTTGGCCGTCTTCTTATCCTAATTGATATTACTAAACCTGCCATCTAACATTCTCTTTAACGTAAGGCTTTTTTCCAGTGATTGTTTTATTGACTTCGTTTTATTAGGGAACATGATGCCCATAAGTTTCAGTCAGATTTTACTCTCTTTACGAAATGGTGCGTGAAATGGCGACTGACCATAAATGTGCACAAAACATCGCTCATTTCTTTCCATCGCCACCAGACATACCCATTACATAATACTTCCTGGTTAGGTCAGCTGTAATATCTGTTCATTCATAAAAGTACTTCGAAATTATTTTTTATCAAAACCTGTCATGGCCTGTTCCCATTACACCTAAAATAAACGTCCTCGGCTACTTACGGGGTACCCAAAACTCGCTGCAGTCGCTGTTAAAATGCTAGATTATACAACGCCTGTGCGAACCAAACGGGAGCAGGCATGCCCAGTTTGGGACCCTCACAATCTAACCTTTCATCATGCATTGAATCAGTCCAAAATCGTGCCGCCCGGTTTTTTTGACTGATCATACCACACCAGCGTGGCTGACCTGAAATCTCAATCTAACCTACCAAATATTGCAACAAGACGCAAAACTACCCGTATATGTCTGTACCACAAATTATATCACTCATCTCTTGGTAACTCTGTCATTACGCATGCTCACCGCCACTCGGGCCGTATCAATCACACTAACGCAGCTTTCCTGCCGCCTGTCCACACTCCTGCCCATCTTCTTTATATTCAAACATCCATAGACTGGAACGACCCGCCACTTAGGCCAGGAACTACTTCGGAGGCATCGCAATCGTTTAAGTGATATTTCTGGATAAGGCAATTTGTTAAAGCAGCGGTAACCTAACAGATATGTTATAAATTTTAAAAAATTTGTATTCTTTCTTCTTTTAGATATTTCAATTTTTTAGTACTCAAGCCAAACAAAATAAACTCTACTGGAGCATTTGTATTTTATTCTGCCGAACGTTTGGGCAACAAGTCTTTTTGATTAACAATGACAGAAATAAATACTGTTAAACAATTGGGAGGAACGATTTATTTATTATGGAGCAGGCTTTCTCACATTTATCAATTTCAAGAAACCTGCCTTCGCCGAAGAACCATGTATTCCTCTGCGGATCAGATTGAGCAAATTTCTAGAAAACTCCCAGTACACTACCCTACATTCATTTGTTGTAATATGCGCAGCTTATCAAAACACTACGAGCGCATCATCTCTTGACACATTTCTGAGCTCTGTGTGCTGTGCAATCGGTTTTAAATGCAGAACATTTCAGTACCTCCCGATGTCACCCGCGTTGACGTCCATAGTCCACACCATCGTTGTCCCTACTATAAAAAAAAATACTATCCGGCGCCCGGTTACGATCCCTCGACCCTGCGGGCGGAACGCAATGTGCATGGTGCTCCACCCACTGCGCCACAAAGCCGACATAGAATGGCACGCTACGAACGCGCCTTATATCGTTGACTCATTCAAACTACTGCAGATGAGCGCTCTCTCGTCAGCAGTTGCCACCAGTGCAACAACATTAACGTAACGCAAACCACTGAACGTCGTGCGCCCCCGGAAATGCTGCGCATTTAATCGTGCCCCTCGCGAGAGGGATGTTTCACTGCGTCTTCTCTCGGTCGCGGGACCCGTGGCGCCATCTGGTGGAGGCGCGGCAAAACTCGTAGCACTTTTAAAAGATGCGGAGCCAGCCAGCTGTGTGTGCGCGTGCCGCACTTGTAAAAATGGTGAGTGCATTGGATGTCCACAGAGCAAAGAATTCGTACAAGTAAGCCGTTGCAGTCAGTCAGTCAGTCAGTCAGTCAGTCAGTTAGTTAGTTAGTTAATTGGTTTTTTGTATCATTTTTGTTGTAGAAACTTGGTGAATTTTTGGTGGGTGGGTGCGTCACGACAATTTTGCTGTATGAACAGTGCGTATAAATTCAGAACTATGGTGCCAAAAAGGTATTGGAAGCGTAGACCTATAATTTGTGACCAAGGCAAGTTTAGCTTGTCAGTTTCTATGCGCTTTGGTGCTGTAAAATATAATGCACGCTTTCTTAATACCTAAAAGCCGGTTCAACAGCGGCACCCTTATCGAAATTTCACACTCACGAGCTATTCTTACGGCAATATACCCCAGTGAATGGACTATGCGGTGGTAAACACCATTTCCACAGGAATACAAAAATGCGAATAATAGCATACTGCTGGTAGTCGTCATCATCATCGTCATGCGCATGTTTGTGTCCACTGCAGGAAATCCTCTCCCAAAGAGTTCCAGCCACGCCTATCGAGGGCCAGATGAGTTCATGTTTTTCCACCAAATTTTCGTGGATCATCTGGCCAACGCGTTCCTGGTGGTAGTACTTTAAAATTATCTGCCGTGAAACTGCGTAAACTGCTAGAAACCCGAAACTCATGCGCTGCGAGCAAGTAATAACTTAGGAGCTCCTTGATAATGACCTTTACAAATTGTGGTAGCGGTTCTACCGAGTGCTCCGTGCAGATCATTTCAATTCCCATTTTATGCCTCCAATGCGGACTGTGCATTTTTGGCACTGGCCGAATAAACTGTGTTGATTTTGTCAATAAATTCTCAATACTGGAACAACAAACATTGCATCAATTCACCCCTTTTTATACCCTAAACCCCATCCCTATTTCTGAAACTTGCCCAATACCGCTGGTAATACCAAACCTACATGAAGTTATATCTGAATTTCACCTTAGAGGAAATGATCTCCATTGCGGTACAGCCAAGTTATCTGCTACGCATTACCTCACAGGCACCGCGGAGAGCATTTCTTCCATGTTGATAACGTACATCCTGTTCAGATAGAATTTAGCTGTTTCCGGTTCAAAACACCGTGGAGGCATCACTATATCGGCTCATATCACCATCTTCTGCAGAATGTGAGGAATTAAAAAACATTCCGAGTAGTCGAAACCCCTAAGATAAAGCGCAAATAGTGTCGAGGAATACAGCATTGTCATCAGTGAGGCATTGATCCTCTTCTCAAATATGTAACCAACTTTCGGGATTCTGGCCCGGACTCTCATTCTTCACTCAACGCGACGCACGCCGGTTGGCTTTCCAACTTATTGACACTGTCTTGAATTTTATAAGCAATTTCTTGTCTTTTGGGACTTCGGGTTTATAAACAAAAACCTTATTCTGCGAAAAGATAGAGGTGTACTTTACCTTAACAAAACTTTCGAAAAAAAACTGTGATATGTTAATACCTACGTGCGTATATAACATCTGAGATAAGCGAATTTATTGACATGCCGTCCATACGTAAATATATTGTCAAGACGATAATATGGTAACGCGCAAATGGGTCCGACGATTTATCATTATCCGCCGCATGTGGGGTCAATGCGCGCGGGGTGATCTTTAATGTCAAGCCTAGTGTAACCGCCTTCGCGAAGAATCGCTCGATCTTGTGAGCTTGTCACGTCGTTTTCGTACGAGCCAGCTACATTCTTATGAGGGAATGATGACGAACAAGAGAACGCTCACCTGCATTACACCTACGCCTTTGCCTATTCTGCGGAACATGGTAAGGCCTTCGTCACCAATAGCATACGTACTCCTCCAATGAAAGTTTGCAAAGGCCGCTTTGCGTTATCACCCAAACGTCCAAAAGAAGCAAAGAAAATGGCACCATGCAGCGTAATTAGGTACCAGAGGAGACATTTTTGCTTGGAGACAGCCGACCGCTCTCCTTTCGTTCCGTGACACGCTACCGGCACCTGTTTTCTTCTCGTTTGGACTGTAGGGAAAACGACACCAGAAATTTCGATACCACAACCTGCAATGTCTCAACTACGACTGTAAGCGTGCGCTTCCTTGTAACAATTCCTCCCTCACTAGCTTTCTTGCGGCCGTGCTTTGTTATTTCATTTTACAGACGCAGATGTTAGGCCTAAAAGCACGTCTGCTTTGCTGCATTTGACGTATACATGGTTACATTTGTGAAGTTTTAGAAATATTTCCATAGCCAGTGTAAATAACCACTAGATAGAATGAATAAACGGGTAAAATGCAAACTCATACGAGGGAAAGAAAATCTGCCCTCTTACGCATTATGGGCGACGTTATTGAAGAGATGCGGTCATTTTTTGTTTTTTGTTTGTACCCGGTATCGTCTTCAGGAGAATTAAACTATAGAAGAAAAGAAAGCACGCATTTGTTGACCTAGGTTGGTTGCCAGGGGATGCCAAAGTAGGTATTTAATGGGAAGTGCAACCAGGAGTTTATTTGTGGGGTAGGAACGGTTCATAAAAAAAAGGTATTTGGGAGAGCCTGAAAGAGGGAAAAAACAACAGTTATGCAAAATTGCGCGAAAGAACTTTACAAGAGAAAACCCGGAAAACTGCCCATTGAAGACAGCACAAACGAAAAAAAATGTACGTTTTCCTGAACGAACTGAACATAACGGAGAAGATGACAATTTATTTAGTTGATCTCTTAGATTTGTGAATGACGTTGACCGTCAATTTAAAAGCAGTGTTCAAAATGGCGTTACTTTGTGCTGCGGGCCCCTGCAAAAGCTATATCGGTATCTCTCATTTTACCCATAGTCCAGCACGATAAGGTTAAGAATATTTGTCACTTATGGCGACCGAACCCATTTGCTCAAGGCGATGCAGCACCTAGGACGATTTAAAGTTGGAGGGCAATATTTCATTTGAGTAATTTAGTAAGTGACGTTAACCGAGTTGGTCGTTACATCATCGCGAACCAGGATACACTACATGGCGACTAAAGCACGTCATTTTATTTCATCAGATTCCTAATGCCCCTTGCATGTTTTGCGTTCATTTAAGTATAACAAGTTGTATGGGGGGAATCCCATCAAAGTCGCGTTTCCGCAATACTTCCAATTTCGCATATTGAGTGGTGTAACAATTGTTTTCGTCGTCTGGTCACCATGTCGCTGGAGAAATGAGATTGCCGAAGTAGGGCCTACATTGACTGCAGAACACGGTATTGCCGACTTCCCGATAACGTTGTTGTGCACATTGCAACTCAACTCCAGAATCCTTGTTTTGACGCCGGCGTAGGTTTTGCGACACGGCAATTTTTCCTTGACTACTTACTTTGGGTAAACCCGAAATTGCGGATTGTGCTTAGTGACACTCTTAGCAGGTTTATGTACACCCAGGAGGAGAAATTTACGGATGACGAAAGCAGCAAATTTGAGTTATTTCGCTGCCACGCGGCAGCCCGGAGTACTAAATGCGGTTGTTTTAGCTCAGTATTTACGACATCTTGCATGAAATGGACAGTTTGTTGGGCTTTTATAGGAGAGAAATAACCTAAAACTGCTATTTCGATGGTGGGTAAACTTTTTATGGTTCTCGTACGTGTGGTCGCACAGTAATTTTAATTTTTGTGTATTCTCTGGTATTTTCCTTGCTGCTGTTCCGAACGAAAGCTTTATTCAGCTCTCTGACGATTGGCCTCGCCAGTGACATCCCCACGAATACCGGAATTCCGGCGCTTTGCATTCATATTATTTGCGTGTGAACAATATCTCACATTGTGTATTGACGTGAACTTCTCAGGGTATTTGCAAGCACATCTTCGCTGTCGCTTTTCTAATAAGTTTCCAGTGTCAGCAAAAGAGCAAGAACCGTTTTAAAGCGTAATTACAACTGTCTGAGATAAAGTTTACCGGAAAGAGATTCCTTAGGTGTAGCAGCATGAAGCAATTTTTTGTGGTTACTCCTATGCCAACATAAACGGATCAAACACTTCCGGAACACCTTCAGTAGCTATTGTGCGCGCATGGGAACGGGAACATCAAGGGAGTCCAGATCACCAAACAAATGGTGCATTATGAACAAAGTAAATTTGTATCCCAACTTATTAAACACTTTCCTTTCTAGACTGTGCAACAACACGTCAGTGGGCGCATGGGCTGTACGAGACACGGCTAGTTTGAAGGTACCAATTACAATTCTACGTAGCGAACGTCGACAGCAAAAGAGACAAACAGACAGCACAATGAAACACCTTTAACCAGACATTTGCCTCAATTTGAAATACTTCATCCCTTTGTAGGTTATACTATGTTCACACTACCGCCGTGACTGCCCCATCTTGAGCTATGGACGTCAAAAACCGGAGTTTCACGCAGTTAGGTTGGATGACACGACAAATGGTGTTATCGTTTATATATATTACGACATTTGCGACAACATTCTGATCCCGGCCTTACATTCACTTCCCGCACGTAAATGAACCTGCGAAAAGGTACGCACCATGAGGTGACCTTGACACCAGATGACGATTGATAATATTGAAGCAATGCAAATAGCAAAACTGGGCACTCATGCATTAACACGCTTGCGACTGTATTATCCTTTAAACACCCTATTATTAAAACAGGCGCTTCACGTAACCTTGCAATCTCCTGAAAAGTTCAGAAGATTGTGATGCGGCACTTGGTGAAATCACTGCTCATTTTAAAGCTTTTTGTGGTCGTAATAAATTGCGTTGGTTGGTTGTGTTGGTTTGTCGGCTGGTCATTTCTCCACGGTCGAATATGGCTTAAAGTGAACGTTAGTAATGTGAGCGTAACTTTCCACGGTGTGTTTTTCCCTCGATGTTGTTGACCATAAATTTGCAAATAGTCCAATCCTGCTCAGTTCCCACAAGTCTCGAAATATTCAGGTGTAGCAGTGGGAGCAAAAAATTGGCCTCCCTTTTTCCGCATTTGTCTAAAAAACACCGAAATACTCTCGAACTGCGTGATATTGGGAAAGAACGGAAAACAGCACGCATGCGTTGTGTCAGCAGCCTTTTCAATGCCTGCTGCGGCACTGTAGGCTCTAAACTGGGCTCCGCAACCACACCTAGAAAGAGTTTTAAACGTTCCCTTTCGCTACAAACGTACTCCACCGCCCACCCCCCCTCAAAAAAAATTGTATGATTGAAGCTATTATTCTGCATCCTAAACTTTTATAATTAGGGATCATCCCCGAAGAAATTATGAACGAAGTTTTGAAAAAAAAAATGGCATGCAACTTATCTCTGGGGTTACATAAAATTTAAGGGGCCATCTAGAAAACCTGAAATTTGTTCAGTTTGAAGGGATTAGCCTTTTCTATCGCAGACAGCCCTATTAATCCCCATAACCCCGTTACCTAAACCAACACCGCACGACACTGATAATCTATTATTTTCTTTCGAGACAGCTTCATTAGCGTTGCTTCAGGGGGAGGTGCATGTAACGCAACTATACACGTAATAAAGAAAATCTTGGGATCGTGCTAACGACGTGTTACCCTTTAAAGGATACCATCAAGCGGAACACATAGTGTACGATCACAAAGTCATGTCTTTGCCGGCGGTTTTTCTTTACGGGTGCCAGTTGCGAATACCATATTCAGTGAAGTCATAGATACCTGGTGAGAAAGTTGCTGGAGGGTAGCAACCGCTTTACCTATGTGTTAATTTTGTGTAAATAATTAGTTAAAATTTTGTAATAAATTGTGATTCGCTTTTCTGGTAGAAGGAAATATTCTTAACCTACCGCTTTCTATTCCCGTGGATGGCATTTAGGGAGGCGTCTTTCTGAAAAAAAAAATGCTCAGAATTGCGGAACAACAGTTTTGAAAAATGTCTTTTTAAAAGCGTTCATGTGAATGGCTTTCCCAAAAAGGCGTGCTTAATGATTCCTAACGTGTAATGCCGACCAGTTGACATTTACCTTCCCTACAAGCGTGCTTACCCTTAATACTTACTTGTATTGCGAACGATAACATCTTCCCACGGCTTACCAACTCCATCCACGGCAATCTTACAAGGTTATTTGTTACTCCGATTAACCTGAAACCTGTGTCTTCATTTGGTGCCGACTTTTCTCCAGGTGTTTGACACTTCACATACTATCTTCAATACTGGAAGGATTGCTCTCAGGTAAACAAAAAGCGGAGTAGTTAGACCACATATATTTGGCGAGAAGACTACGCTTGGGGCTTAACATATAGACAGACGAAAAATAGTTCACAATTTATGTCAACTACGTGATTTATATTTCTTTGGCGCAATCTGTATGCCGACTATACTTATTCTTGTTTCAATCGATCTATTCAGATTAGTGCCAAACGCAATTTTCACACGTTGTTCGACCAACTAGCCCGACTCAATGCGGTGGTTACTTTCGCCGTGAGTATAATCAAGAGAATATGTTTAACTCTTCAGTGAAATTTCACAGCCAATAACACCTCAATATAGCACCACCCTCTTGGTGATGAATTATCAGCATGGGTTCTGTTCGCAGATCCTACTCATTTTCGCTAAACCCGGAATAGCAGTGCACACCTTAGATCTTTTCTATTAAAAATAAAACGTCACAGAACAAGCAGTGAGAGAATTGTCCTCACCACCAGTTATTGGTTTGTATTACGTACATGCTCATTTGGATAGGGATTTTTTATTAAAGCTATTTAGGTTGAACGAAGAGGATTAAGATTAAATCAGGGAAAGAATTTCTGAGAGAACCGGCCATAAAGCAGGCCTTTTGTATCAATGCTTCAAAAACTGTTAAAAGACGCTCACTATTTTCCGCACATCACCGGCGAGGAGAAACAACAAAATGCGGTTTTGATTTTTTGAGTGAAGCCCCGGCTCTGCTTACACTTTCGTTTTACATTGAAGTTGTACACGTCCGTGATTTAGACATCATCGCGTCGACGGAGGAAATCAGAAAGCGTTTAACCTCTCGCCCCATTAACAGAAAGCGCAGTGGTTTGGAGAAAGTGATAGCAGCAAAATCTTAGCCCTTTTGCCTTTAAAAATGTAAAGTTTTACTGCACCTTATCTGAGAGGACGAACTATCGCTTGAGAATCTTCGGCTTCATTCCGCTATCTGCGTGTTCATTGCGCAGATAACGCTCGTTCACGTTGGGAGTGGGCCGCCGCGTCTTTGTTTTGCCTGTAGTGCTATCGAGGAGGCAAAGGTTGCTGATAGTGGCCAGGCCTATCAACGGCTGCAGGATCCGCGTAAGCGTCTTCCTGCCTCCAGCGCACCCTTGACCGCTGAGTAAGA
The DNA here is from genome assembly GCF_048455015.1 of Haemaphysalis longicornis. NCBI lineage: Eukaryota > Metazoa > Arthropoda > Arachnida > Ixodida > Ixodidae > Haemaphysalis > Haemaphysalis longicornis. The sequence continues at coordinate 1,260,515 of NW_027526353.1, read as the reverse complement.
CCTGCATATAGTTGCGGAATTTAAATATTACATGACAGCTTCTTTGGCAGTCCTTCTTGACGGAGTGAGTTACAGATAAACGTTTTACCAATCTAATTCCGGTTTCCTCATTTTAGTCTGCCACGGTAATCATTTTAACAACTGTACGAAGAACACAACACTATCTACACGGTGGACCACCACGGAGCATTAGGCGACAAATTGTTGCCTGCTCACACAATATTTTATTACAATCCTTAGCGGCAAAACAAACAATTTTTTATGTAGTGCTAGAACAAGATAAATTGGGATTCTATAACATCGATAGCACCCATCGTTATTGATGCCCCTGCTTCCGTATTGTCTCGATGTCTGATAGGTTATTTCTTTTTTTTTCATCATACCAGTTACCAATTTGTTATCCAGTATTTCGGAGGTTTTCTCTCTCTCCTATTCATGACGTTCAAAGTAACGCATACTACGTCCACCAGTGTTTTGTTGTAGCACCGTTCCCGCTATACATTTCTGCGCTGCCTAACGCGCAACATATAACTCCTTCCCCCTCGCCGTGGTCGTAAATTCCTGGCATAAGTTACACCCACATAGGTGCAACGGCCATTTATCTTGAGTTCTTATTAGATCCGCCTGACCTTGCTCCCGCACCGCTTTGTTTGTCCTATGCTCAACTTCGTTCTCGGCTTTCTCATCCCGCTCTTTCGGGAGGATGTTCTGCATTGTTTGCTCTTTCACCCAGCTGCTGCAGGCCCCACTTGCTTGGCTTTCTGCCTATCCACCGATGGCATCCGCGCAATTCGAATGACTGTGGATCCCCTCCTTGCAGGTCATCTATAATAACAAAGTAGAGAAAGGGGCGAAACAAGCTTAGGCTATAGAACACACGTGAAAGACAGACAGTGGTGACCCACCGCAGCAGAGGAAGAGGCTGGTCACTTGCCAGTTTGGCTCTGAAACTAGACATTATTTCTGGTGTGGCTTCTGCATCACGTTTTATAATCTCTTACACACAATGGCCTGTCCCTCAGTCTGCACCAAACGTGACTGTTTTTTATGTTTCTAGGCATTTGTGCCCTTTGCGTCGTGTCTCTCGTGCTGCTGCGCTATTTGGAGCTTCTACACCTCCTGGCATTGTTTTTTGTCAGGTGCGTGTTTTTAAGTCCATAATGTATTAGTATACTACCCTGGAAACTCCGCAGTAATTTCTTCGCATGAATTCGTTTCTATGTTTTGGTCTGAAGGGTAGAGAGAGAGAGAGAGAGTGAATGTTTATTGAAAAAGGAGAAGTGGTCGGCCTGAGAAATTGATCTTGGGCCTGCTACTTCCGTCTGGGGGGAGGGTACTGGGGACAGAAAGAGAAAGGAATTATTATGGAAGGTATGGGGAATGACAATGGAAGCGACACATGAACTATGTACAAGCAGTCAACCAGTAAACGTCTTATGTATAACAGGGCACTGAATCAGATGACTACAGTTCACTTTTAAGCACTCGACTATCATCCATTAAAAAATAACTGCTCAGACATTACTTCGCAGTCTGTTCAATTTTGTCGCAACCTAGAGGCGAGAATCCAAAGAGGAGTCACCAAGAAATGTAAGCAGGGCTTTAACGGCTAGGCTTTGCTTCCTGTTGTCAGCCTCGTGCCCAAAATCTTTTGTTCGGACAGAGAGCGAGTGTCCAAGCGTAGTAAAGCTGTCTCAAGGTTCATTCGCTCACTAGAGTACTTTGGACAAGCACTAAGCAAATGTTCGGTAGTCTCAGGACAACCGCGCAGAAGGCAGTCTGGGCTGTCCTCTCGTCCGGTTGTGTGAAGATACTTCCGAGTCAATGCTACTGCAAGATGCAGCGTGTGTAGCAATGTCTCTTGACTTCGGCGAAGACGATGAGCATGACTGACCCAGAACTTCCGCTCTGGATCGAGCTTGTGAAGGCGTTCATGTCGATTCTGCGGGTCCGCCGAATGCAAGGCTGCAGCATGTTTACGCGCTCCGTAGAGCATCGCGTTAGCATCCTGCCTTGTGATCAGTATAGACAGGAGAGTTCCATTGCGGTGTGCCTGGTGTGCTTCTGCATCCGCCAGCTCATTTCCAGCGATGCCACAGTGACTTGATATCCATTTAAACACCACCGTGTGGCCCTTTCCATTCAACTCTTTAAACAGGATGGCGACATCAGTGGTCAGCTGATCGTACGCGCCTCGCTTCATTTAGTACCTTAGTACCTGCAGCGCTGGTTTGCAGTCGCAAAAGATAATCCACTGCTGTGGCCTTTCACAAGAAATAGTGCGGAGCGCTTCGCGTAAACCGACCAGTTCTGCTGCGGTAGATGACGTCCTGTAAGCAATCTTGAAACGTTTGGTCACGTCCTTCCCAGGCATAACCACTGCCGCTGCCGACGAAGACGCCGTGACCGAGCCGTAAACAAAAACGTGCGACGCCTTTCCGTACATTTCACTGATGTAAAATAGTGAAAGTTGTCTTAGGACCGATGACGCCATGTGGGATTTTTTGCCGATTCCAGGAATCGACAACCGCACCTGTAGATCAGGTACAACCCATAGAGGCACTTGTGATATCTTGGCGACTGCGATGCAGCGAACGTGGTGATGCCCTGTGAGGAAAGCAAGTAGATAGAATTCTTTACAGATTGCGGCACGCATTGGCGGGTGCATGTTTCGTATTATGTGGATACAGGGGATGGGGATATAGGACACTTAAGTTGTTGTGCTGCTGGTAATGGCGTTTTCTTAATGCGATGGGTGCCAAAGGCCATTCGGTCTCTTTTCGATAAGCTACCGGGATTTATGTTTTCGGATAGAAAGGGGCGGGCTACGAAGAACGGATTTGGGGTGTGATTGGGTGCTGTTGTGCTTCACAAAAAGACTTTACCAGGTGGCTTACTTTAAGATAAAAACCTCTGATCTCAGCGAGAATGCACTGTTTTAATCTAAACAAACGACAAAAAATGGCCTTTGGTAACGAATAATGTTTCGTTTTTTTCCTACAATATTTTGCTTCTGGAATGTTTAAACTGGCCACATTGTCAATCAATAGCACATTCAGGTCCGGCCTTAAAAGAAACAGAAATAGGTTTGTCGTAGGTCTCAGCAAAATGCAGATAATTTCTGGGCCAAGCACAAAGATCTGTATAAGTTGGTTACTGTAACCGGCATGTTTTATAGGCTCGCATAAATTGACTAACCGTTGGTTTTGTTTTTACCGTTTGCAGTACCTAAAAAGTCAGAGCCACCTTTAAAAGAAAGGGATGGTTGATACTCGACGCATATCCCCCGTAAACAGAGCCACTGTCTTAGCCGAAATCCAAACTGTTTCGACCGTGTCACACTTTCATAACAGGCAGCTCGAAGTGTCACCGCATAGACGCAATCGCATTCAAATCGCGCAGTGGTGCAGACGTAGGCTTCGTAACGCGAGGTACCCAGGTTTGATTTTGACTACGAGGAACGCTTTTTTTTCAGGCGCTTGATACGCCTCGCTTATAATCATCATCGTCATATGGAACGAGTTGTTTTCTGTTTACGTTCCTGCAGAGCGTTTTGTGGACGGGCCCCATTGCACTTTGTATATATGTCATACTCACAAATAAATGTGGTTACTATCATGGAGCGTGTCGCGCCGTATTCTGTTACTCCTTCTCATAGAACACAAATTAGCTTGAGTTGGAGACTTTTGGCTGAAATACGTCTTTGAAATTCCTCACGGCTGGAGGCTTACTACCACGTTCAGTAGTATTATGGCCGAAAATCTACCAGTCTACTCAGGTGGCCAAGAGCCGCCTTAAGTAGGCGCCTTTACCCCGGCTGTACCTCCCTCATACCGGGGTATCTGGCTTTGAATAGAACGCTGATACTAATAAGACTACGAAAAACACGTGTATCATTATTCTCACACCCCCTCCCTCCACAAGCATACGCCTCCTTACAAAATGGCTATCAGATCGTGTCCTTTGTCGTGTGAGCTCTAGCGCCACCGAATTATTGTTGCCGATGGGAACTTGTGGCCTCACGAATGGCTAAGTGGTGCTTCCCGCCTTACGAATCTCGCTGTGAACATTGTGGAACCAGCCTAGACTAAATTCGACGCACTGAAACGTCTCCTCTGAGTCACCGACCTTCGAGCGAACGGAGTACGCAAGCGAACCAGCGCGATGCCTAAATGCAATGACCGTAAAATGACAGTGGCTCGTTCAAAACAATGCGGTTGCGCCTCTGCGAGCCGGTTCACGGTAGGGATCGGACGTTTTTTTATTGTAACCAACATTTTCGGTGTCCTGTGGCACTTGTAGTGTCGAAATAAACCAAGTGCATTTTCTGCGTCACTGTGCTGGCGATTTTCCTCCTGTCCAGCGAGCGTTGTGCGTGAGAAAAGGCGGCAAGCCCGAAATGTCATTCGGCTGGCCGAAATATGCAAAAGCTATCCGGTCATAAAAAAAAAAACCTTCGCTTCAGTTTTCCGTGTTCGAGTCCTCAGCAAAGTGAAGACTCCCCATACACTGAACATCGATCGAGTAAATAGGATACTAAGGCTAGTAAGTGTTTTTGTTGCACTGAATTTGTGGTTCGTCGTTTGCAGGAGAAACTGAACTTGGCATAGCGAGCACCTCAGAGGTGATTTTCTAAAGAAGTAGGAGCGGTGCCCATCGCGAAAGCTACATGATGGATGACCGCCACGCGCACCTGCTGGTTTCTATGCTTCACTTGGGAAGATGAAGGCCGAGACGCGGACGGGGGGGGGGGGGGGCGGCAGAGGGGGCGGTGACAAAGGAACGGCGGGGGCAAATTGAACCAGCAGCTCCCATTCGCGGCAACACTCTTGTAGGGTCGACGGACGTCTGTTTCGTTTGGGAGGGCTGGAAATTCTGTTCCTTTAGCTGACGCTTAAGAACAGCGAGCACTATCTATTCGCAACTTTAAGGGGTGGGGGGAGCGGGGAAAGTGCGGGTGGTAAAGTCTTAGGCCAACACCGGTTGGGAAGGGAGAAACCCTTAGGTTTTTTGCCCTTTCCACTTGTGCTACGTCAGCTAATGGGGCGGATGGATAGGATGGCTGACGAGCTATGCGGAAGCGATCACCCCACCTGTCACACCTGTCACTGCGACGTCGCAGCATCATACGTTAAGCAGCAAGGTGGCCCTACTGCCCCACAGATTCGGCATTCCCCGGCGTATCTTTTTCGGCGTCCATCTCTTTGCCGCCAAGTCTTTCTTTTTCTGTCTGCTCCTGTGAGTGTTTTCATGTCTGCGAATTTCGGCAATGTCAAACGAAGTACGTTGAGATGCTATACAAGTGCTGTATACCGCGATGGCGCTGCAACTATACTGGGGACACGAAGGTACAGATGTTCAAGTTCACGAGAGAGGAAAGACCGAGGAATGCATGAATACGCGTGGTGACACGAGACAACCTCTGTGTAACGGAGAATTCCAGGGTAAGCTTTGTTTCGTTTTGGTATAGAATTGCTGTTTCAGTGCAAGAGGATAGACGTGCACGTGTAAGTGCTCACAAACCGCACTTTTGTATGTCAAGCATCGATTAGTTTGGTTATTGGAGCTAATTTCTTTTCTTGGTATGCGAACTTCAGTTCGTTATTCAGGATATTATCCGCGTAGCCACACATATAGAACAGGCTACTGGCACCATTATCACAGTGCTGCTAACTGATGTGCACCTTCGCCAGGACGCTGTACCTTCGATGTGCCAAAACTATCTGGGCTACATGTCTAGGGGAGCTACGAAGAAGGTAGACCCTGACTACACTCAGGCGCACTTGGAGGATGCTACCCTGCAGAAAGCCATCGCTGAATCAAAGGGTGCGTTTGACAATTATCCAGGACAGTTCATCGAACGACGTGTTATCAAACACCATTTCAGCATAGCATGCCCCTTTCATCGAAGCTATTACGCCGAACGCCGTTTTATCGAATCGACGAGGCCCGTTTGATCGAAGCGCACACACCTGTCCGTGGTGCACTACTGGCTGTGTAGAAAGTATTCTATGTTGTTTTGAGTCGTTTGATGTTCTTGCTGAAGGCGGTTGAGGAAACAGGTGACATTGGGGTGCCCACAACTTTCAGGAAGCGGCTGTGCCAGATCTCCATGGCATTATTTCCCATTGCTGCACTGCAGCTATCAAAGGCTGGGCAGACCACAACTGTTGAGGATTGTGGCGGCATCCGAATCACAACGCCGCCCTGCAGGTGACCTGCTTTGTCCACGATGTAATTCTTCTCAATCCACGAAGGTAGCTGCGAAGCAGCCGGGGTGAAGTCATCCGCCTAATTTCTAGATTGCCCTGGAGCACTTCAATCCTAGTGCTGTCTGGAACATTGTTGTATTCTTTCAAAACTTTCAAATCACGCGCTGCTCAGTGCTCAATCCCCGTCATACAGAGTTACCACGCGTCCCCTGCTTGGTCTGTAACGCTTGCACTTCCAGTAAGAGTTCTGCATAACTTTCTTGTCGCAAACGTACCCGTTGCCATCCAAGCAGATATTCGGTTTTCCACGGATTGTCGTAGTGAACTCTATAGCGCGTATGCTAACGGTTTGGGGTAAAACATCACCAAACACGTGCAAAGTTGCAGATCACATGATCCCAGCGCAGCGCCCCCTAGCCGCAACAAATGCAATTTCTCCTGACAAGCATACGCACATCCGGACAACGCGCATGTTTGGGAGCACCATACATGAGTCTTGTAGAGTCTTATCTATTAAGCGTTACTGCTTTGCTGTGACCTAGCTTGCGCAACGTTTCCACTCCTATTGTAGCTAACTTTTATAGGACAGAATCACTATTCCATGAAACGACATTAGATGAAACGTCTTCGATAAAACGGCGGTTGATGAGACACTATTCCATTAAACAGCCTTCGACGAAACGCGTTTGATGAAGTGGCCGGAACCAGTTTGACAGAACTCGCGAGGAATATAAAGCCAATTGCTTAAGCGAACTAGCCCGCCGCATGAGGAGCCAGGAGATGAAGTTCTGCACATAATCGTCTTCTGGTTATTCGCATCCTCAAAGATAAAGCGCCCTGGCTCAAATACTCTGTTTGGGTCAATGAGATTAGCGTGACGGTACATGTAATGAAAACGGCCGTAAAAAAGCTAGACGCAGATATGTGCGTTCCCAAAACTGCCAACAATAAGCGAGACATCGTGCAACTCCTCCAAAGCATCGGAAAGTTGGACGGGGCCTGAAGGGGCATATGGTAGTTCATCGAACACTGTTTAAAATAAAGCCGTTTCCTCGATGTGACGTCAGCCGTTTTATCAAATGCTCTTCAGAAGCTGTGGTCACGGCGGCTATTGCTGCTGGAAAGGTTTAAGTTTTTTTAGTCATAAAAAGATTCATAAATCATGAAAGGCTTCATTGTTTGATTCACGTGAAAGAACCCCTCATTATTCAGGCACAAGCCTTTGTCGCTGACACGTCTCTTGCCGAATATGCGTAGGATTGAATGAGTTGAAGTTGCTCCAGGGGGGGGGGGGGGGGCAGACGATTCCGAATACTGTAGTTTTTTGTTACTTCCTTTGTCTTGGTTTTCTGATTACAAAAAGTATTTGATCGCCCAAATTGTTAGAAGACACATTTTCTGAACCCACTAAAATGCACCAATCAACTTGTAACAATCAAAGAAATGTAGCAATCAATGTAGCAAACAATATGAGATGTTTGTGTAACCACATTGTACAAGAACAAAAACATGTGTGATATCGCTGTAATTGTTTTACTGATGGCACTTAGCATCAAACAGACATTTACTGGCATATTTCTCGGGCCTCTTTTTGGCTAGCACAGCCTTCCCCTACTTAGAGGATTATTGCCTACGCAAAAGTGCTTTCAGCCGTTTGTCCGTAGCTTTTTGCTCGTGTTGAAGGCGGCTGAGGAACCGCATAACGCCGTGGTGTGAGATTCCTTTGTCCCGCTAACTGCTAAACGGATAAGAAGGGGGGCCGACCTTGACGAAGCGCGGATCACCGGTCCACTGGGCAACTGGCATGGCTTTCTCATTACGTAACGTTTTCAAACTGGCATCGCAGGTCTTAGACTGCGAAGAGAAAGTCCTTCTTCAGCTCGTCTAACTCCTGCCAGCGAGCAAGATTCCAGCCACGCGCGAAGTAGCTCTAGTCAAATTACGTTCCATCGAATTCTATGTTGTGGCAGGAAGGCCAAAGCGCGGAATTGTCAGATGGAGGTCAAAAAATTATCATCGCGTGCAGAGGCTGTAACACCTATGTATATGACAGCATCTAGCGAAATCTTCAGAGCGTATCCACTTACCAATGTGCTTGATCACATGCTTCAACAAAGCAAATCAGCATTTTTTCCCGCAATAATGTGGTCATATCGAAATAATCAGAAGGAAGATCTAAGCTTGCAAAAATAATATTGTGACTTGGTTCTGTCTGTGCGCGCTTAAGGCTCTTCTGAATTGTGTACGACCCAATTCGAATAAATGTTCTCGATGAAATGTTCTGCCAAACGGCAGTCGATGAAACGGCTTCTATGAAGAAGCGTTCAATTTTACGGTGCTCGGTGAATTGCCTACAAACCGTCCAACCCGTCCAACTCAGTCGCTGAAATTTGCGAGGCAGTGTGTTTACGGCTCGATCAGTTGTCGACGTCCCAAGAAGAAGATAGCGACGACTGCATTCGTTTTCTGAAAGAGCAGGTCACTTTATACCTAGCAAGAACACAAGAGCGAAGACGCTACTCTGCTGATTTCATGGTGTTTTGCTGCCTTCTTTAAACGATATCGCTTCTTACGTATGCTCACATACGCAGCCATGGAAGCATCACCTTGCAACATCCTATGACAATCAGGTCAGTGTGCTCGTCGTATAACATGAGCCCTCAACGTAGAACATCGCCGTGAAACATTTCTAGTTACATGCGAGGATAATTTCTGACTTCAAAGTCGACCAGCGATTTCTGACCGTAATGGTAGACAAAATTCCCATAAAACCCCAGTTTGGTTAAAAAGGCGGTAATGTTACCGGTGTTTCGCTAACCCAAAATGAAGCTGCAAACTGTGCGCTCGTTTTCATGGGGCGCAGTCTCACGTGCAAATTCACAGAAGTTGCGCAGATTGTTCCAGTGCACAGGTTAGACGCTGAGTTCCTCCACAAGACGCTCAAAGATGTGATTTGCGGGCTGGATGAAATTAGGTACCGGGTCCTATACGTCATGAGTGACTACAACTCTGGGAACAGAAAAGCGATGTGCCTTTTCGAATAGTCTCCATCGAATAGAATTGCGTACCAACACCCGTCAGTCCCGCAAAGCCGCTGCTCTTTGTTACTGACACGGCACGCATACTCAAATGCATACGAAATAACTTGATCAACCGGAAGAATGACCAAGTTTGCTTCTACTTCCTTGAGATTCCGAGAGCGCTTAATTAAGCAGTGCGCAAGCAAACTGCTCCCTTTGCGACAACCAGAGACCTTAACAGAAAAGACTGTGACCAAGTGTTGAAACACGGGTGCGGTTTGTCAAGAAAAACCGTCTTCCGTTCCAATATTGAGAGGTAAAGCGTAAAGCTTGCCCTCCTACTTCTTGCTTGCTGCGTTGAGTGATCTTGGACCTAAGCACAACCTCTTCTTTTTTGACGACACGGATATTATGGTTGAAATCGCCCTCAAGTGGTGAGCTGAAAATGTAAAAACTCCATGACAGGGAAAGAAGCTGCACGGTACTTCCAACAACCCGTGTTCTCCGTTGACAACGATCCGAAAGCCGACTTCTCGCGCATGCTGCTGACATGGCTGGTCAACAGGAAAAGCAGATGCCTCGACAAGGGCACTTTAACGAAGGAGTCCCGTTCTGCCCTCGATCACATCAAATACGGGCTTGTAGGGCTCGCTAGGTATAGTTTCGAAGAGGTTCGAATGTCCTATGTGCTTTCTAGCACGATAAATACCGTCTGCTTAGAAGGGCACCTGCCAGACAACTGGCAGGTGCCCCGTACCACGTTTCCATCAGGCAGATTTATGAAGTTTAGAACAAGCTCCGTTTCAAAGCACTTTGCCAAACGTTTCCACTCATCAGCACTGGGAATGTTTCCGGAAGCAGGCCGAGGCAGTACTCCCCAGCTGCAACGTACTTGTAAGCACCGAGTCTACGTCGATTGTGCAAGACGTCTGGCAGGTCCTGGTCTACTTTGCAGGATACACAGTCTCTGGGACCCTAAAGGAGTTTAACTGAGAAAAATGTAGGGGCACGTTCACTGTTCATAAGACGATCACAATCTGCCGCTCATAAACACTACAATTTTGTGAAGCATTTGGACAGAGGAAGTCCAGTGTACCCATCGATGTTTGAACTAAATGCTGTTGCTCACAGCTACGTCATCGTAGAACAGCTGGCTACGGAGCCACAATTCCTTCTAATGCTTGGACAGCGCCAGGTCGTCGTAAAGTTGGCACTGCAACTGCTGGCAAAGGGAGAATGATCTGACTTCCGCGCCTGTGAGAATGTTCACATGAGCGAATCAGCACTAAAACACATCGTGCGGTGCAGCTAAAACGCTTTGCTGAAAAACGTCTCAGGCAAACTGAAAGACAAACTTGTTGACGCCACTGGTAAGCAATAAAAAAGGAAATCTGGAACTCTCCAGAACAAATGGGTGTATTGTACCCGGTCTAGTGCCGATATGAAAGAAAATTGGTATGCGTAAATAAATGTTTTGCGCCTCCAAATTTTTTTGTGTCATTTTTATTTCAATGTACACGCATGCTGGTTCTTCCAATATAAAAAAAAAGCTTCAGCGTGGTGCATTTGCGCCACACCCGCTCTTGAACAGCGAACTGAAGGTTTACCAAGCCACCCTATTGTGTGACGTCACGGAAAAAACAGCTACGGCCTTCACCCTTTCAATTCGGCGTTGCTTACGCCTGCTACCAGAACACTAGACAAGAGGGCAAGGAAGCTGAAAAAGCTTTTTGAGGAGTTGGTTGAACAGGAGTCGCATTTGGTCTTGAACATTTCGTCCTGACCTCCTTGGTCCTGACCAGGTAATGAGAGTAGGTATCGCGGATGAAAGTGCAATATAGAAGAGCTTTAAAGGAATATTTAACAAGTTACGGAGAGATTGACAAGTTCGGCGTCACTACAATGTTGCTTCTTTTTTTTAAGGTCGGCAGTACAACATTGACGCGTATTTGTTGCTGTAGATTTAAAGAGCTCAGTTATACTAGCAATGGCGGTTTTTCCGTGGCTTCGCGGTCAGCATGCCAGTAAGCGGCGGCTTGGGAAGCAAGTGCAAGCGAACAGCGTAACCATGAATGCCTGGCTGTCTTCATTATTTGCGAGTTTCTTAGGCTTCTTTTTTACGTTGGAGAGACTTGTAGTAATTGAGTTCGTACTAATTTACCATGTATTTTTAATGAAGGTGTTTTGTTCACTCAGCGTTTTTACAGTGTTGTTAATTACTTTTCAGAAGCATTTTTTTTTGTAAGCAAGTGCTATGCAATATATTGTCTGTGCGCATAAAAGGAACCTCTCATGTTTCGCTATTGAAATCTTCTATTAAAAACCTAGAAATTACCTGAAATGCGGTTTCTCAGGGCTCCTAAAATAAAACGAAACACGGTCGATGAGCCTGAAAACAGCTCCCAGATGCAGTGACAAATTCCCTTACAGCTCTCGTATCAAACACCTAAAAACAGCGAAAATATTATGAATGCTGCTCCGTACTCCGAAGGCGCCCAAAATCCTCGTAGCGGGAGAAAATAATATACTTCCAATGCTATCCTTGAGAACTCCCATTTTAATGCAATAAATATTTACTCTGAAATACCACTAACTACACACGGGAAATACCGGAATTAAAACCATACTCCCACTGGAAGGAGTATTGCATGCTGCCACTTGCGATTGGGTTGCGGGGGCGACCGAACGTTATATGGGCAGATGAGATCAAGAAGTTTGCGGGGATAAATTGATCACAGTTGGCACAGGTCCGGGGTAATTGGAGATCTATGGGAGAGGCATTTGGCCTGCAGTGGGCATAGATAAGCTGGTGATGACGATGAAGATGGTGATGATGATGATGATGATGATGATGATGATGACGACGACTTGGTATTGAGTTCGGCTAAAACCATTTGCCGCAGTTTCCGCCTATTTGTGTTCTGGGTCAACCAGTTTCCGTTCGGTCGAGACGGTGCTTAACCCCAACAGAAAGTAAGATTACCAGCTGAGTTAGAGCTATTTGTGTCTATAGGGAACGATGCGTAATGCGATGGCGGCCAAATGCAATTTTCGTTGTTTTTGTAATCAAGTGCCGAGCTAGACATTGCGCAACGGCTCTTTACCAGTTCAGAATTTCCAAGTCTGAATTTTCCTTGTTCTGTAGAACCTCTTGTCGCATTTTATTCTTGCCCTTTTTAAACGTGCAAGAAAACTGTTTTTTCTCAAGCGTCTGCGCAAAGATTTTTGCTCGAACGACAACTCCAGTTTCCGACTAAGTTGATTGCGCACAAAACACACTCATGTTGCCAATGCATCAGCCAAAATGTTTCACAAATACGTCCCCTAATCCTCTCTGCAACAATGCACAATGGCCTGTTGGGAAGAAATATATCATTGAAACGGGGGCTTCGATACTGGAATTTACCAAACAAGACAATTACGAAAACGTTGCTCTCCTTTTTGTGTTAGGGATTAGGGGCAATTTACAAAGTAAGCAGCCTTCATACCCCGCGAGTGGAAGGCAGCTTTATTCAGCTCGATTAACAAAGACAAGTCTTCTGCAACACAATTATTTTATCTTCACCTTCTTTCACAGATATGTCACCCCTACCCCGCGTGTGTTGCGTACCAGAGCAGCAAGATTGGATTAATTACGTATACTTCAATCTGCGCTGCAAAAACTCGGTGCTGCGCAAACTTACAAACAGGCAATTTTCGACAAAAAACTAAATTTCAATTTTCTTTCTCAGCGATAGGTGCGCGAAGGGGTCTTCGTGTTCAACGTAATCTAGGTTGTCTTCCTTGTCTTGAAAATGGTGACGGGTGTAAAAGCCCACTTTGCGGAAGTTCGTCAAAGCACAATGTTTTTTTTACGGCTTTCTCCTTAGTAACTTCCTTCCCATGTCGCTGTTTTAGTTGTGTAATTTTTCACAGAGTAGATGGCGGCCGGAGATGGCGGCAGCTTCCAGGAAATTTGGCTTCCCCGAAACCTGTCTTTGTAACAGCTTTATGCTTCTCCGATGTTTCCATGTAAAGTGCCGTGCATAATGTATGCGTTGGCCACGTTCATATTTTAGTACCGACATAATGTCGGCGTAAAAAGTAACTGACAGCAACGAAAACTTCTAATTACTTCGGGGCTGCTTCTTCTCAGGGTATGGAGAAGACACTGTGGGTTAACTGTTTGAAGAGTCGCAGTGACACTTGACACAACAGCATCCGGGACTAATATACAGCGCTGGGAAAAATTATGCTTTTCGAACCACCTTTTGTGCGTAGCTTCCAAATTGGGGTTGTCGTTGAGGCTTTATCTCGCCTTTGTTTGTGCGCTATTTTATCAACGGGTTTTATATTGAACGGGTGTTCTGACTGGCTTCACTACAAGTATTTGTAACTACAAAAAGGAGGACGGCACAAAATTTTGTCAGCTATTTGAGAAAAAAAAAAATCTTGCAAAGCTGAAGACTTTGAAAGAGCTTCTGCTGTTGAAGGCGTTGGTATATAGGCTCTAACTTTTCCCTGCAAGCCCTTTTCGCACCAAGCTCTACGAATGAGAATAAACAGCGAGAATGACAGAACCCCCTTATACAGGCATGAGTTATTTCTGGATCTGATTTATGACCGATATCAAGAGGCGTTTTGTAAGTAAATATTTACCTACTGATTTCCATACAAACCTTGGTGTATTCTTGCTTAATAGTCGGCATTGACGTCTCACTGAAATCTTCGCAGGCATCCTTTTAGAGAAGGGCCGTAGTGTCCTTTTACCGCTAATACTAATGTCGAATTAATGGGAATATTGCAGTTTTGCAGCTGTGATGAAATGTGTCGGCGAATTTATAAAATGCACTATTCATTTGTGCAGAACGAGTTAACCATCTTTGCAGGCATTGTTTAAAACATTCACTGCAGTTGCTCCGGCAGAGCGCAGTAGTAACCTCAATTTATGGAACATAAGGCCTAATTGGGATAACCTACCGTTGACATAGCTTTTGAACTTCATGGCTGCGGATTTCAGATTTAGATGCGGTCAGGCCCAAACATATCCGCATATATACCAGGATTCGTTAAGTCTTTGATAGCATGGTTAGTGAAAATTACGCCATGTTCCCGTGGGGGAACCCTGAGCAGGATGCGAAGCAGCAGTGGGGGTTGTTTGGTTTGGCAGCCGCGTAGCAGAACCGGCGAAGACGGGGGAGGGAAGCAGCCTTAACGGCGCGCAGCGCTTGTGCACACCTGGTTTATACGGCTGGTAGGGGGAGAATGGAGCAGAGAGGCGCATGCCCGGTGGAGTAGCGCGCAGCGCGTGTGCACAGCAGGAGAATGGAGGAGAGACGCGCATGCGCAGTAGAGTTACGCGCAGCGTGTGTGCACACAAGGAGAATGGAGGAGAGACGCGCGTACGCATTGGAGTAGCGCGCAGCGCGTGTGCACAGCAAGAGAATGGAGGAGAGACGCGCATGCGCAGTGGAGTAGGGCGCAGCGCGTATGCACATCAGGAGAATGGAGGAGACATGCATGCGCAGTGGTGTAGCACGCAGCGCATGTGCACACCACGAGAATGAAGGAGAGACGCGCGTGCGCAGTGGAGTAACGCACACCGTGTGTGCCCACCAGGAGAACGGAATAGAGAGACGCGCATGCGCAGTGGAGTAGCGCGCAGCATGTGTGCACACCAGGAGAATGGAGGAGAGACGCGCATGCGCAGTGGAATAGCGCGCAGCGTGTGTGCACACCAGGAGAATGGAGGAGAGACGCGCATGCGCAGTGGAGTAGCGCGCAGCGCGTGTGCACACCTGGTTTATACGGCTGTTTATACGGCTGTGAGGCGGAGAATGGAGTAGAGGCGCGCATGCGCAGTGGAGTAGCGCGCAGCGCGTGTGCACACCTGGTTTATACGGCTGTTTATACGGCTGTGAGGAGGAGAATGGAGTAGAGGCGCGCATGCGCAGTGGAGTAGCGCGCAGCGCGCGTGCACACCAGGACATCGAGTTTCTCAGTAAGTATACTAGAAAGGAAACTGCGCCTCGTAAGCCATGTTGTCGGGGGGGGGGGGGGGTTCATAGGAAGACCCCCTTTTTTGGCTTGGGCTTGGCTTGACAATTGGATTCTGAAGCGGTTTTCGGTATTTGCTTTCTTCACTATGCATTAACACGTTTATGAGCTACAAGGCAGGCAGGCAGTGCGTGATCGCACCTCACGTTGCTCATGCCGCAATCGAAGGACGCATGACTGAGTGGGTTGTATGCCGCTGCGAAATTTGTAGCTGACGAAAAGAACAAACAAAACGTACTTCGACGAACACAATATACGACCACAGGGATACGACAGATACGGGTGCTTGTATGCGTCCTATCTTGACATCGTGCACCACTCTTTAACGCCACGTTTTCTTTTTTCTTGTTAAACTAGTTGGTGGTCGGTGCGCCGGTTCACCACGAAGGCAACGTTTTAATGGACACGCTCCAAAAAACTTTCCAAACTGTTCAAGCAACCTAATATTTGCAATACTGGTAAAATTATTAAAATCACAGTCTCTAATGTGTCCCCCCTCCCCCCCGAATATTAACCTTGTTCGTAACTACAACCTTGGACTACGGAATAGCAGGCACTGCCGTTCGGGCAAAAATACGCTTTTCTTCCTTTTTCCTGACTTTTAAAATAGTCGGTTTTTTTTTCACTTACACATTTGCCCACTATTCTTCGCGTTTTTGTGGCACTTTGTTAAAATTTGCGGTCACTAAAACGTTTCAATTCAAGCCAGTGATGAAACTAAAGTGAGCGCGATGTATAATAACAGCCCATGACGACACAAACGGCCTTGATGTGAGCCGCGTACGGGCTGACGCCAGATTCCTCTCTAGTGTATATTGTAAGAAACTCTATGCACCAGGACAATTGAGGAGAGACGCGCATGCGCAGTGGAGTAGCGCCCAGCTCGTTTGCACACCTGGCTTATACGGCTCTGAGGAGGAGTGTTAAGCGTGCTCGTATCATGGAGGCACCGGCAACACTGTCGCTCCAGGAGCCCCTAAATTGGAAGACACCAGGGGGAGTTCCGCAAACCGAGCATGCGCAGTGGTTGTCTGGACAGCGAAACAACCACAACAAGGGAGGGCCATAGCCCTGACCATTAGATGCTTCGCATCTAAAAAAACTTGAGCGTAATCTCTCAGTGTTTACTGCACTCACTAACCTGGGACCGTTGTGGTTAAATTGACGGAAGCATCTGCGTTGCCCCATATGCTGATGAAGAATGCGAGTTACGTGGAGAAAAAAGATATACTCGCGCAGTTGCGACCGTGTTATCGTAGCTCGTCTTTGGACCTCGCGGTGCCACCGTTTGCCGATAGTTCAGGACAGGATTGCGCGCAACAGCGCAAAGCCCTCTTTCGGGTAACCGTCTTGTGTGAGGGCGGATGCCGCCTCTATAGTAAAGTCAACTCGTACGTTTCCTCCGACCCCTCAAGGTGATACTTCCAGGACGTCTAAGTATGTTTTTACTTCATGACTTGCGTGAAAATACAAAAAAAAAACGTAAATGGAAAGTAAGAACAAATAGTTTAAAGAAATGTGTGCCAAAACGCACACTGCAAAGGTTCCTTGGTACTTCGTGGGGAAATCCGATAGCATAGTTTCAAAACAATTTTAACCAAGTAAAAGAGGGTTGACAATCAAAGTCCGCGGCCATGAATACCGGTCAAATGGCGGCGTAAACAAATGCTGGCAAATTCACAGACCGAATCAAATCGGTTTACCAAAAACAATTGGATTGAGAAAAGTACTGTGAATAAACGTTTGCTTAACTAACAAACGATGACCTTGGATTGGAGCTTTGAGCAGCTGACGTGAGCCAAAATGGCTGTTATGCAACTGGAACATTTACCTATTTCTGAGCAAATGTATCCAAGAAATTGACTACCTTGAATTGTCTCAGCTAGTATTCGTTGTTGTAGGTGTAATCCTCACAAGCTTCAGCAGGTGATGCTTTCTCACGGCTGGCGAAAAGTTTAAAAATGACAGATAATAATATTTCTTGCATCTCTCATGATAAATATTGTGATCTTCGTGTAGAACCCCTGTCCCATAACCACAGTGTGACTGTTTTATTCCAGTTGAGAGCGCAGTGGCCCACGTTGTACTAGAATAGACAAAAACATGAACTCTGTCAAACCACGCAGAAAATTTCCCCCCTATCACCCTGCTTGCTGTATATATCAGCCCAACGTAACCTTTCTTTGCCGCCTAGCCACGTAACACACTAATCTGTCTCCCCCTCAAATCTCCAATTTTCGTTCCATGCCCCCACAGCCCATCATGGACAAAATGTAAAGGTTCGATTGCGTCACTTTGCCAGATTTTGCGCTGCCCGGGCACCTTCTGTTGGATATCTTTCGCACCTGCCTCCGCCCAAGCTGCAGCAGGTTGGTTTAGTCTTTGCTTCCTTTGATCTCTTTCTGGCGCTAAATGTTTCGTACATTCTTTTCTAACAGCCATGAAAAATGAAACATGCACCCCGGGTACTCACGTCCGGGTGTGTACATTTTGCCCAAATGTTCCACAGGTTATTTGGGGGAATTAAAACAGAGTAACCTATGAAGCATCAGCAGCAGTATAATTGTTTTGTAAGTATACATCCTGCATATCCTTCCTGCATAAAAGAGCGCCCCTTGAAATGTTTTTACCGCGGCCCGTATATTCGACTTCAAAGTTGCAGACTTGCTCTCTACGATACTATAGAGAAATGCAGAGCACCAAGTTTGGAGCCATCTGTGACTGGTTATTCGATCTACTTTATCTTGATGCACCTCGAAATATGCGATAGATATGCGTACAACATGCCTCCTATAAACTATTTTCCGAGAATCACCACTCCGTGAGACGTTTCAGTATTACGACCGGGGACCCACTTAAAAAATGATTGCGAAAAAAGCCATTGGAAGTTTCTGCGCTAGTTTCTGTCATTTACATCACCCCCCCCCCCCTGTGAAGAATTGCGCAACGGTCACCAACAGCTGCAAATTATGTGATCTCACTTCAGCAAATCAACGCTGTGCTACCGCACGGAAAATTCCACGAGGATGACATCATAGAGGGTTTAGGGCATAATAATAATTTTGAGTAAGCAAACGAACCTCTAGGTCCTGCAGTGTTTCCACGTGTCATAGTACGTGTTGTTCTAAGCGATTCTGTTTCGTAGGGGTTGGGGGAAGCAATGTCAAACAATGAATCGTTATTAGATTATACACAAGCCAAAGGCGATGCACAACAAAAAATGAAAGCGAAGCCCCTAATGAAACAACGCGTAAGGCCAAAATGAAGCCAAGTAAATGATAATTGAGTATTAGATCCATAAAAGTTAACCTGCGCGACGTGGAGAAATTGTAGCAGTGACAATGCGGGGTTTAGGAATGGGACGTTCGCCCCACTTAGCCCCATCAGCCTAGATGTGACCTGCGTCATGATCCTCCAAGGTGGCACCTTTTTAGCAATATTACGTTCAACCAAATTTTTAAGCGTCCACGAGTAGCATTTGTGTAAAGCACGTTTGTTTCGTGCATTTGTTTACTTCTCTGTTCTTAAGAAGGCAGCCTACCTATCGAGATCCCTTTCGTACCCGTTTGCCAAACCTTTCTGTTTGTAAAGATTTTTGGTACGCAATCAACTTTGCTATGTTTAACAGCCTTGCAGTTGCAGGCCGCGGGTGACAAAGTGAAATTAATTTCGCGTCACACGCGAAGGCCACGTTTATGCCAAGTTAGAGGGAAATGTGCCTTTGTTAAATTTACGTAAAAGTATCCACGGAACTACCGCAGAAGCAACGGGTTATTACATGTCTTGTGATGAATAGATTGCCGAAACTGCCACAGTACTTTATACAAATCAAGGCATTATGAGAAACATTCTTGGAACTTGGCGTGCAGTGTTACAGCCGTTTTTCTCTTTTCCACCACACGCCTCCACGTCCTTCGTCGCCGCTTCGTCAAGCACCATCTGCCTTTTCTGAAGGGACTAATACAAGAATGTCGGTCGTCACTGGTTGTTTCATCCATGCGCTTCGCTTTCGGTAGCAAAGCGCGGAAGGAAGTGCTTTTATTGAATGGCTTAACTCTTCTAACAATATATTCAGGTATTAGGCATCACTAAATAATTTTGGGTTATTTCGGCACATAAAACACAACTGTCGCTTTACGCATATCGGAGCAATGAAGGAACGGCATTTCAGTGATGAATAAAGCGCTCTTGTTATGTCACTGGCACGAATGAATAAATTTGAGCAATGAAAATTATGGTTCCTATTTATTGTCTAGTAAGTCATTTCGCAGAAATTTCATTACTGGGTATATTTGTTTTTTTGAGAACCAGCTGCTTTGAGCAAGAAACAGCACCACATTCCTGCACGAGCCATCTCCTCCTCTAAACATCTTTAGCGACCCTGCTAGACATTTTTTTTCGCGACTTTATTCTTAGTGTGAGTCATTGGGTTCGTTCGGATGTTCCGTCTACAGCAAAAGAAGCGCGCAAGTACGATTGCAAAACATTTTTAAAAGCTGATAACTGATTAGTGTTATGTCGGCAACATATTTTTTACGACAGTATTGTGGTCTAGGGTTCGACATGGTCAGTTGTAATAATGCTTGATTAAAGTGGGTAACATGACAACATTGAGTAAAATTGAACATGTTTATTTATAGTGATCGCGAGTAAAAGATGAGTTTGGAGTGTCTTTCAAGAATAGGCTCACACGGTTTCATGAAAGGTAGAGTACTGTATGATTTGGTGCAGCCTGTCGCTTGTGCTGGAGCGTCAGTAGAGACCACCCTTCCGGCGTTCCATCAATGGTGAAACTGAGGCAGCGAGCGCTGGCGGAGCAACTCTCACTCCCTCACCTTTTTAACTCGTACCGCAGCGGCAAAGCTCCGAGAAGTTCCGACGCTTCTCCGCAAAGCATAACGTTGTGTGGCGTCACACCTGTCACACCGCCGCTAGAACGGCTCAAGGTGCTTGCGCCGTGAAGAATTGCTTTGTTAGGCATGACGTAGCAGGGCCTTTATTCTAAAAACATGGCCTGAGAGCAACCGGCAGAAAATGTTCTTCGCAACGTGTAACTGGCGTCCTTTCTCAATGATTGTCCTAGGAAGGGTTAGGTTGCACGTGGTACCGAAGACGAGCAGGGTATTTATTTGTAACGGTATTTCTATGGAGCCTTCATGCAATCTCCAAGTTTACTTTTAGGAGAGAGAAACAATATTTCCCCCTATGCGTTTAAATTTTGGGATGGTCAAATAGAGAAAGACAGAGGTGCAGACACATCGAGGGTGATCATGATCAGACAAGAAAATGTACCTTTTAATGTTGCCCTTTATGCCTTTTCCTAGTCAAAATATAAAAAAACAGCTCAATGTAGGTTGCCTGGGTATAGAAGACAAGGTATTTCTGTGGGCAAGAAAACAGATGTTGTTTACACAGCTATATCTCCTAGTGTCAGTCTGAGTTTCGACCACCGCTTGCTCACATGGCTCGTCAGAGCTGCACAGTGTCAGCCAACAGTATCCGAAGTTACGAAGATAAACTGTGTATACAAAGGGGGATAAATGGGCATAATAGTATTGTGTATGGGTTTCACATAAAGAAGAGTACACCTTGCAAATGAGGAAGGGTAACTCCTGAAAAACACCATGCTTCAACGCGGCTCTATCAAAACTGTACGAATAATACACAAAATCTCCTATTCCAGCACACTATTGGAGTTTGGGTGGAGCTGTAACCATTTATTTTAAGGTAGAGACGCTGCTAGAGTTCAATATGTGTAATCTCAGGGCATTCAAATATTTTAGTCTGCTTTATTATACCCATCTAAAGGCGTTGCAGAGGTTTCCCTGGCGTTGCGGGTAAGGCAAGCTATACAGGGTGATCAAAGTTTGGTCGATGGTTTTTTTTTTTAGGCGCTTAGATTTACGCCAAGACCACCTCTACAGTAAGGTTAGGCGCCCTTGGGAACACATAATTAGCAGTAATGATTGATAAAGGCGGCCTAACTTACTAAATTAAGTATTACCTCTTAGTGGCGACAGTAACCAGGCATGTTTGTATTGGAAAGTTAGACGCAATCGTGTTTCTACGCAGTTTCATTTGACAGAATTCTTTTACCGCATCCGTACTCCGAGATATCGAACTGCGAAATTTAATTTCCGCTGGCATGATTACGTGGGCTAGAAGTCGGGACCGGTGCATAGCTCCTCCTTTTTATTCTGTGTTTCGATAGCGGTTCCGAGTACTGCACACTGCGATAACGCCAGCCAAGAATGAATTGGTCCCAGTTCTCAATTTTGCCTATGCGTCCATCCCTTTGTCTAACTACACATTGTACGCAGCAGGCACGTTGCCGATTGGAGGAGCTTGGCGTCGGTGCAGACTGTCTTGCATCGCTAATAATGAGAACGGTTATTAAAGTTCGCCGTTTGATTTCTCGAACTGCAGATGCGCTAGAAAAATTCTGCCCATTGAAAAGGCATAGAAACATGATTGCGTCTAACTTTCGAATACAAACATGCCTGGTTACTTTAGCCACTAAAAAGTTAATTAATCAAATTTAGTTAATTAAGCCTGGGCGCATAACATCACTATTGAGGTGGTCTTCCCGTAAACGTAAAAGCCTGTTATTAGAAAAACCTGTAGACTTAACTTTGATAACCCTGCATAATAATCCACATTGTTGTTTCGCTGACTGGGGAAATGAGAGTCGAAAGAATTTTTTTGGTGTGTGTTCCGTACGCAGTATTTCACTCACTGTACTTCATTACCACGGCCGCTCGATGAAAACTAGACCTAGTTTCCATCGAGCGGCCGTGTCATTACTATTCAAATGAAGTAGGTGTCGAAACCAGCTGCTTCTACTGAGTTTCATTCTGAGGAATGAGCAGGCGCCTTGACGGTAACTCTGGTTGTTCTCGTCATTTGGCTGAAAGGTTGCCTTCATAATCTACTCCCCAACGAAATATTGGGTCGCACCTTTTACCAAAGACCGTCAGCTTATTTAGCTGTAATGGTATTTGTATAGAGCGATTGGGAATAGCGTTCCTTCTGTGGACACGCAAACATTATTACCTGCCATGTAGGTCGAAGAAAACGTGGAGTAAGACAGAGAACTTCTTACTGGGATAGTTGGTGAATATATGCCATAATTTGAAGCGGAACATAAACACACGGACAAAGAACCGTGTAGACGAGACAGGCGCTATCTCGAAATGAAATTGCGCCTGTCTCGTCTACTCTATTCTTCCTCGGTTTGTTTTTGTTGCGAGGAGTAAGGCGTCTAGTAGAGGGCTAAGTATAATTGTCATTGCTATACGAGACAAGGTGTAGTGTTGCCTCGGTGTTCTCTATGTGATAGAAGAGAAAAAAATCGCAGAATATGTGGCCTTCGAAGAGAAGAGCAGTACTTTCTGTAAGCACAGAATGAAGGTATCGTGTGCACAAAGGCTTATCCTCTATTGAACGAATGCTATCTCTCTGTACTGAGTCATATTAGGGTCTGTCCGCTCACGGTAAAATCGAGCAGAGAAAGTAAAGAATGCATGACACACAACAAGTATACACAAATGGGTTGTTAACAAGCCGCCATTTTTCTTGTTTGTACGTACACAGAAAAGCAACCGTGTAGAGTGCTAAACGATGAAGGGAGCTTGTTGAAACAATTCCCTCCCTCTCGGTACGGATGTAACTATTAAGGAATGCAAAGCAAAACAAAACTTTGTTCTTTCGGGACTAGGACACAATTGTATATTTGTGTGTTACAGGTAACACAACAGAACTAATATTTTTTTAGGAAGCTTTACTATATGTCTTTGTCTCGTTTTAAACAAACTGATACATTATTAGGACGTACAATATAAGCTGGATGTGTACAGAAAGGGTTATATCTTTTTCGGAAGTAAATGAAGATGAAGATGGCATAAACGAGTGGTTCCTAGTTGAAGTTTTATGACACCCGTGAAATTGTACCGGATGGCACACACGCGAGTCAACATTTATACATTTTAGGGCACCTGTACTTTGTAGCAACGAACGCAGTGATATTAAAGTTTTAGCCAGAAGGGTATTCACGCGTAATTAAAGAACAATTTATTATTTTCAAGGGCCACCTGAATCAATCACTTAGTGGGCAACCACATTTAAAAATACTAGGGTCAGCCTAATCATGTATGGGATACATGGTGGTAAGTACAACATTAGGAATGCACAGTGAGCGCTTGCAGTCGGCTACAATATCGCGTGAAATACGCGACAACCTGAAGTAAACCAGGTCAATATAGTAATCTGGGCAGACTGCTTGCGAATTATACAAATAAAAATCGCGCAGCTGAGATGAGGACAAAAGTAAGTATTTACACACAATCTCATAGAGAGCATGATAGTCTGGCCAGCTGTAGTAATATGTACCGACTGCTTAGTTTGTCTAGTTTGCATGTTGTACGAAAATATTCACTCTGTTGCTATTCGTTAGTAGTAAGCATTTGACGCAGTGCTCGCGGACAGCAGTTTCGGTTTGTTTTGATGACGGTGGTTTAAGTTTAATGGCGCAAGGTCGACATGGACAAACAGCGCCAAACACAAAGTTATTTGATGAGGCAAAACGAATAAAATGTGCCCCAAATGCTTGGAATGTGCCACGAAAGCCATATTTTATTGTATAGGTGTAAGAGTGCTTCAAGAGTGTCTGGGTGTAGGTGCTGTATCATGGTGTATGTAATCTTATCTGCGCCTGGAGCTGAAGGTTTGCACGTGCTCAGGGAAGCCCTCAACTCATAGAGAGTGAATTCAGAGTTGTAAGGAGTTTTTTATTTATCTTTGTCGTGTAAGGGCTTTTTTCTGCAGATATTTTGTATTTCATTAAAGTGTTTGTGTAGTGTGCTGAACTGGACACGTGTTCGAAGGGTTGTGTATGTGTGTTAGCCTGGTCTTCCAGTGCGTCCCCTGTTGTGCTAACCAGGGGCAGGCTGTGTGTCTGTTGTCCTTTGAGCTTGCGTATACGGGTCCAGACTTTGTGTGTGTCCGTGTATTAATTAATGGATGTCAAGAAGGTGTTCCAACTCTGTCGTTTTGCCTCACGGCGCACACGTTTTCCAAATGCCTTGGCCCGTTTGAACAAAATAAGGTTACCCGACGTGGGGTACCGACGAAGGATACCCCACGCTTTGTTCTGGGCCTCTACAGTCCTCATTCCACCACGGCCTCCTGTGGTGGCGCGGTGCACAAGAGGCGTTGGGTATGGACTTTTCGGCGGCGTTGAGGATGTGTGCCGTGAGGAGTTGGGTAGCTTCTTCAACCTGTAGGTGTCCTATGGATGTGTGGTGTAGTTTGGTTGTCTATGTATATGTATTCCAGTGAGCTCTTGCATTAAACCTGTTTTGGGAAGATAGGCTGCATGGGCCTTTACCTATATATGTTAGTAAGGTGGGGACGGGGTCACTACCATATGGGTCAGTGCCCACACACCACTCAAGACATGAAAAGATAACTGCAGAGCCAAAAGCCAAATCAAGATATGCGTATGTGCTGTGTCCTATGTTATCGTATGTAGGCTGTTTTTTTGTTGAAAGGGCATGCTCCAGAGGATGTTGAGAACTTTTCTATCAGGCGACTTCGGGCATTCGTCCGAGAAGAGCCCCAAAAAAGATTGTGTGCATTGAAGTCGCCGTTTAGGATGATGGTTCAGGCAGCTGGTCGACCAGCGCCTCAAAGTCAAAGTTAGAGCTCAGAAGTGCAAGATGAGGAGAGATGTAGATGGACGATACCGTTATGAACCTATTAAATATTATTGTTCGGACGGCTACAGCCTTAAGGACGGTGCTCAAGGTGACAGAGTGGCATGCTAAGGATTTGCGGGCGACTATGGCCACACCGACAGAAGAATGTGTGCAGCCAACCCTGCCCTTTCTGTATACCAGGTTAATATTCAAGAAATTTGTGTTCTTGGAATTCAGATGTTTCCTGGACACACATTAAACTTGGCTGATTGGCATGCAGAATCTCATGCACGTCGTCAAGGTTATTCAGAAGGCTTCTGCAGTTCCATTGAACTATGTTTTCTCTTCCCATTATGATGTGTTAGAGCTACCGGAGTGTGACTGTTTATGTAAGGTCTCTCGGGGCTTGCACTCTTTGAAGGGGTTTTTTAGCGTTCTCTGTAGGTTTCGATGGAGGTGACCGGTCCTTCCGCTGCAAAGCAGACAGGAAAGGTCCCACATCCACCTCATCATCAGATTTGGAATGGGTACCCGGCGGACCGGACCCCTTGGTCTTGGCACCCTTCCCGGTGCCCTTGGTTGCAGTCGCGACCGCGGAGAGCGCTAGGAGCGCCCCGGGTGGCACAGGAAGTGCGGCGAGGGTGGGAAATGCTGCGGTGTGCTCCGTCTCCATCTCCTCCGGACCCTCGCGTGTGCTTCGGGCCGGTGGAGAGGAGGTAACAGTGGGTGCAGCAGCATCTCCACCGGACGTGGATGCCATCACAGCCGCTGCTGGCTCAGCGAGCGGTGCGGAGGCGGGTTGGGCTGCAAGAGGCAACCCGGGAAAGGGAGGTGGAGACGGGATCAAGTCCGTTTCTCGGTACTGGGTCCCCGCCGAAACAAGACGCCGCTCCGCCCACCGGCCAACTGCCTTGGCGTACCTCCCTAGGGGGAAAGAGGCGAACCTCTTTCGCGCCTCTGGGAAGGAGATTTTATCGTTTACTTTCAAGGCAATGATCCGTTTTTCTTGTTTGAATTTTTCGCAGCTCCTAGAATAGGCAGCGTGTGGTCCCTGGCAGTTCGCACAGGTGAAGCTCTCGGATTAGCATTTGTCGCTTAGGTGATTGTGTTCTGCACATTTTGCGCACATCAGTTTACCACGGCAAAAGATTGTGCCGTGCCCAAACCGCTGCCACTTGAAGCAGCGGCGTGGGTTTGGCACGTAGGGTCGGGCCGGACATCTTATGAAGCCTGCGTTGACCGGCTCAGGAAGTGTTGAGCGGTCAAACGTAAAGATTGTGTTTAGTAGCTATTATTTGGTCGTTTCGGCGAATCACTGTCACGCCCTGATCGCGAAGGCCGTGGAGCAGATCTGCTTCAGTGTCATTTATTACATCTCTATCAGATATTATACCCTAGAAGCTATATCGACCATGCGCGTTTGCTTCAAGAGGTTGCAGGTATGTTGTTGGTTTTCGACTTCAATTAGGACTTCTCGGGTCGTGAGCTTTTAAGCCTTGTACAATTTGCCTATAAGGCGTTCATGAAACTTAGAAATGAGAAAGACAGACTAGGAAGTGATGGGTCGTGATTTATCCAGGGATTCCATTACCAAAAAGCGCGAGAAATTATCGGGCTTTTGAATGGAGAGCGAAGACAAAGGAGGAAAGGATACTTCGGTGAGGCCCCTTTTCAGGGACCAATCTCGTTTTGCGGGGGGGGGGGAGAGGGATAGAAGCAGGGGACGGGGGTACTTCCTTCGCTTGGGTTACCCTGATACCGACAGAGGTCCCGGAGCTCCCTGCCTGGTAAACCGACAGGGAGCCCATCCGCCGGAGCTTGACCTGGGCTCTGACGGGCACCGTTTGTGGTCTCTGCCCTTCACCTTAAAACTCGCAGCCACGCTAGATTACAGCAAGTGTATGTGGGCTCGGGGTCTGCGGTATCGCCAGTACCGTCACCATAAATACTCAAGGGGCCCCGTGCGGGGTTCTGTTTGTTTTATTACGGACATAATCTGGAAGGAAATCAAAATATCACGCGGTGCTTTGGTTCACATAGAATAAACGATCTGGTAAAGGTATTAGGGGTGATGCTGTACAGGTTGTGGCTCAGTTCACGGAGCCAGAACATATGTCATTTTCTCGCAAATCTGTTCTGAAGCAGTGGTGCTTTCCTTGGTTGCGCGATATAATCTATGCCGGCATGGTGGTCTTGTAATTCAGAAAGGAGTGAATTGCTGCTTTGAGAGCAATTTAAATTTCAGCGTTCGTCCGAGGGCCTGGATTGTACGACGCAACTGCTTTTAAATCGGTAAAATAGAAAGAAATGACAATTTCGACTTTGAGCTTAGCGGCCTCCACGGTACATGTATTTTATTTCCCTGCACGTAATTTTCCATATCGAAATTTTTATACTAGTTTCAAGAATACTAACTTTGGAGCGAGCTTTTTCTGAACCCTTAGGGAAACCCGAATACGTACCATAAGAAGTCAGTGCCACTGAAGCTATTCGTTTCAGGAAAGCTACGAATGTAAACGCTGATGCCGAAGTAAAGAACGAGCCTTGACTGGGGCCAGTTGCTCGCCCGTCAATGCCGAGCTGCTAAGTCTCCCTTCCCGTACACGGTCCCGTACAGATCCTGAAATTCAAGGTCTGGTACCAGGCAGAGCGATTTACTTTGTCCTCGGCCTCGGAGATATTGTCCTAACTCACTAGCACAGTCGATCCAACGCCTTGATGAATTCATAGCGCAAAAAGGACGAGGACAGAGAGAGAACACACCACAGAAAGAAAGAAATAGCGCTGTGTTGTGTGTTCTCTCTCTGTCCTCGTCCTTTTTGCGCTATGAATTCATCAAGATCGCCACACCAACTTGCCCAAGAATCCGTACTAGTGATCCAACGCCTTCCTCTTCCAACAAGCGGGATCTGATGTCCACCGTATCATCGCACTCCTCCGACAGGTAACCAACCAACACGATGGAATATATGAACAGGATCTGCCCATCTAGGGGAACCTTTGTTACTCAGCCGCCTAAACATAACCCTCCCATTATTCAAGCGTAAAAGGTTCTACTGAAGAATAGGTATGACTTCCTTACTAAATTCTACCGTCCCGTCCTCCTGCTCCCCCGTAACCCATTCACGTAACCGGTACTCCAGCTTGAGGTAAAAAGAAATGACCAGATTATTTAGACAACATTAACAACTCATACATATCGCCTAAACCTAAACGAATTGCGCAAGTCTGTTCTTGAATGTCAAGGTATTCCGCAGCCCTCGAATTAAAATTGCCACACCTATCCCTCTTACGATTCGAGCAAACATCTTTACAAGTACAATGCCCGACAAATGCACTTGATCAACAAATTATTCCACCACAAAGCCCGTACACGCGCCTTGTACCGGCATTGCCGGAATGCCAGAAGCGGTGTACTGCAATGATGGTAACTACGGCCATTACAACGCGTGCCCTATGGCGCTGACACGCATCTCTGCTGCCATACCACCACTGAGAAGGCTCGCTATCTTCTCTACCTCCTCCATGACGGCCAAGGAAGTGGGCATTGCGAGGGCACGCACACAGGGACCAATGATTCGAAGGATCGTAACATATTCCGAGCTACCCTGATCCCCTTTGCTCTTTTACGAAGGAGGGCTTCGTACCACCTTTTACGAAGTCCTCCTCAATTTTCAAAGTAACCAACCTTAAAAGATTGTGGTATTAATTTGGGTGCCGGCTCACACTGGAATGCCGGAAATCAAACTGGTCCATGCATATTTCCCGCCATCCCACCCTCCTGTCTGGCGTCAGCATCGTCCTCCAAAGTCGCATGTTCCTCCATAGATAGGCTAGTTCCGTACAATGATGTCGTAGAGCATTAGTTATTTTCTCCTCGTACGCCCGGCCGCCATTGTTTCCTCACTCTTCACCCGTGGCCTCCGCGATTTGCTGCCGGTGGCGCGCCGTTGCTCCGGCCGTCCCTTTCGGCGCGGAAGCAAGGGGAGCGGTGTAATTTTGCTAACTCCGACACACGCCGCGAGGCGGCGCCGTTAGCAGGGCGCAGGGTGCGGGTGCGGACGTACAGGTGCGGGCGTACAGAGCGCGGCGGAGGCATCGAGGACGAAAACGGATAAGTGTTTCAAATTTATTATTGCTTTTTTAGAGTGACCATGTTTTAGAAAGAGATGTAGGTTAGTTGAAAGGGGCGGTAGTGCTTAGCGTAGGGAAGTGACCGAATTAGAGGTGTCGCGCGGTTGTTGCACGTGGCGGTGTGTAAGCGTTGGTAATTCGTGGAAGAAGAATTGATGCTGTAGGAAAGAATCGCACGTTGCGGCTTACTTTTAGATTAGAGGGGAGCGCGCGAGAACGCGGCAGTGAAGTAAGCCAGAGTTGGGCACGCCTTGGACGGGCAGTACCATGCCTCAGAGGAAGAAGCCGGGTGTGATGTGCACGGGGTGCGAGCACAAATACCCGCTCGAGGAGACGAGATTCGAGTCGGTCGAGGACGCGGAAAGGCAAGACTTCATGTGCAGAGTGTGTGTGCTAGCGTAGCGCCTCGACCGGCTTGTGGAAGAAAAGGAGCAGCTCAGAGTTCAGGTAGGCGAGCTACAGGAGGAGTTGTAGGATGAAAAAGAGTAGAGGAAGGCACTAGAAGCGAGATTGGTGCAAATGGAGGTCAAAATGGCGCCGAAAGGTGACATCCCAACAAAGGATGAAGCAGGTCACGAGGCAGATGTGTCGGCAGTGCTTTAACCCGAGAAGGGAAAGGACGAGGACAAAGACGCCACGCCGGAAGACGATCCCGGACTTGCGCTGACTCAGCCGGCGCGGAAGCAGGTGGCCGCGCCGGGGGGCAGCCAGGAAAAGGAAGAAAAGGCGCATGGTGATCGTGGCGGGGAACTTCAACATGCGGTACTCAGAAATGGAGATTAGAGGCGGGGTGAGAGAGGACGAGAGAGTGCAGGTTGGCGTGTTCCCGGGGCAGACGGTCAGGGTAGTGTTAGAAAAGGCAAAGGATAAAATGTGGGAAAATATGCAGGGGCAGAACCAAGTGATTATCGCAGGAGGAACCAATGACGTTCTGCAGGGAAGGGGCGCGGGAGTGTGCAAGCAACTGGAAAAGGGGGTGAAGGAACTTCGGACGCTGTGCCCACATGTGCAGGTCATCGTTAGCACAGTACCAGATCATTGGGAGAGGGATGCATGTGGAAAGGGAAGTTGTGGGGGTAAACCAAGGCATACGGGAACTGGGCAAGGAGCTGAGTTTCGCTGTCGTAGACATCAACAGGGATGTCCGATGGATGGGCCGGAAAAGGGCGTTCCAGCGTGACGGAGTGCATTTCAACGGGCAGGTGGAAGCAGCCATCGGAAGACGACACGCGGCGCGAACTGTGGCTTTTTTAGGGGGCCCAGAGGCCTTTGCGAAATGGCGTAGACAAATGCAAGGAGCAAAAGGAGATAGCGGGGTCGGTGCAGATCGGTGCAGGCAAACGAAAGGGACGACGACGGCGTGTAAAGAAGAGAGGGGGGAAACTAAATATCACGTACATAAACATGCAGGGTGGCAGAAAAAGAGAGAAGTGGATGGAGATTACTAAGCAGCTAGAAGAGGAAGATATCCAGGTATACGCTGTGACCGAGACGCACCTACGGGACTTGAAGGAACCTCCGGTAATCGGAGAGTATGTGTATGGGAAGGTTGTAACAGAACGGCTGGATTGAGAAAAGGCGGAGGAGTAGTTATGCTGGTACGGCAGGGGACTAATTGGAAGAGAGTGGAAGAAGACTGTAAAGGACATGTGTGGATGAAAGTAGGGAGATGGCTTTAGGGGTGTCTTACCTCTGGACGGGTAAGGATAGCACAGAACAAAACGAAAAACTGGTGGCGTGTCTAAAAAAGGACATCGAAGATTTGAAACGTCCCGGGGAGGTACTATTGGTAGGGGACATGAACGCCCACATTGAAGACCTAGACGGGAACACCGACTTCAACGGAAATCTAATGCTAGATATGTGTGAGTACCAGAAGCTGATCATAGTAAATAGGGAACAAAAATGCGAGGGTCAAATAACGTGGGAGTGTGGTAGGAGACAGTCGACTATTGACTACTGCCTTATTTCAGAGGGACTTTAGGAATGGTTGGATGAAATGACCATAGATGAGGAAGGGGGCCACCGTGTGGGCAGTGACCAGAAGCGCATAAACCTGAGTTTTGGGAAACTGGGGGGCGAAAAAACGGGTCGACCGGGGCAGCGCACAAAGTTAAACAGCAAACAAATTGCGGATATAGCCAAAAGCACAGAGGCTGACAAAAAAAAATCCTGGAGAAGATTGGGAATATGACAGGCTCATCAAGACTATGCAGGAAAAAATAGTCAAGGCAGAGGGGGCTAATCAATGGAAAGGACAAAAAACACCCAAAAGCTGGTGGAACAAAGAAATAAAGGCGGCGATAGAAAGGCGTAAACAGGCGTCTAGAGGGCACAGGCAGGCCTTGAGAATGGGTAGAAATCAGGAGGAGGTGGACCTAAAATGAGTGCAGTATAAGCAAATGAAACAGGAAGTGCAGCAATTAGTGCAGGCGAAAATAAAGGGGGACAGTGAGCGATGGGTAGCGCAAATACGAGGAAGGAGTAGAGACGTGCCGAAATGGTTTTGAAACCATGTGCAGGCATTAGGGAAACGTACGAGTCCCACAGAAGGCGGTACTATAGAAAACGAGCAGGGGCAGATGCTCAAGGGAGAGGAAGCATTAGCATACCTGCACAAAATCATCACGGAGAAGTTCGGTAAGGTGGATGAAGAGGCCCCGCAGCGACACAGAGATGTCGCGGCGGGTAGGCGGAAATGTCTGGAGATAGATGGGGACAAGCTAAAATGGAAAAGAGGAGAGGAAAAGGTCCCCAAGAATACCGCGGCAGGCACGGATGGGACACCGATGGAGTTGATTAACCAGTTAGGAGCAAAGAGCAAGGGAAAGCTACTGCAAGCCATCAGAACAAGGATAGAAGAAAAGGCAATACCGGCCGCGTGGCAAATGAGCAGGATGAACGTAGTGTACAAGGGCAGAGGAGTCAGGACAAACCCAAGCTCGTATAGGCCAGTAACCGTCACGTCAGTGCTGTACAGGTTAGCAATGCAGGCAGTGAAGTTCGAAGTAGAGCAGTGGGTGGAAGAAAATAGGATATTAGGGGAGCTTCAAAATGGGTTTCGAAAGGACAGAAGACTAGACAACAACTTATTCGTGGTAAGCCAATGCATAGAGGTGGCGAAGATGCAAAACCGACCTTTGTGGTTAGTTTTTCTGGACATTAAAGCTGCGTATGATAATGTAGACAGGGAGCGGCTTTCGAGTATCCTGGAGGACGAGGGAGTTGGGGCAGAATTTACAGTGTTCCTTTAAAAAAAAATCATTATCTTACTCAGGGAGCTATACCGGGAGAACCAACTGCAAATAGTGTGGGAGGGGGTAACACACAATACGCCTGTATAAACCTACAAAGGTTTGAAACAAGGATGTCCTCTCTCTCCACTGCTGTTCATGATCTACATGGCGGGGTTATAAAGGAAGCTAAAAGTCAGCACGATGGGGTTCGACTTATCCTACATGAAAAGCGGGCCGGGTGGTGGAACAACGGGTTCCGGGACTAATGTATGCAGACGACATATTGTTGATTACGGACAACCGGATAAGTATGCAGGGCTTGATGGATCTATGCGGTGAAGAAGTGACACACCTGGGGCTATCCTTTAGCAGAGAAAAATCGGGGATCATGGTCTTTAATGACGGCGAGGAGCACAAAACAGTATCAGTGCAGCAAGTAGAAATACCATTAGTGAAAGAGTATAAATATTTAGGAGTATGGCTGAACAACAGCGAAGATTACACGCAGGCGCATGAGGCTCACCTTAAGACGAAAGGAAGACGGAACGCGGCTATAATGAAGCATAGAGTCCTCTCGGGATACAGCAAATACGAGGTGGTAAGGGGAGTCTGGAAAGGGGTCATGGTACCAGGATTAACTTTCGCTAATTCGGTTCTGTGCATGAAGCCAGAGACCCAAGCGGGCCTGGAAGTAAATCAGAGGGCGGTAGGCACATTGTCCCTAGGGGCCCACAGTAAAACTACAAATGAAGCGGTACAAGGGGATATGGGCTGGTCGTCTTTCGAGGCGAGGGAGGCGCAGAGCAAGATAAAGTTTGAGGAGCGACTTCGTGACATGGAGGACGAAAAATGGGCCGCGAGGGTGTTTAAGTACCTGTATTTGAGGAGCGTGGACACGCGGTGGAGACGATGGACCAGACAGCTGACCAAGCGGT
Organism: Haemaphysalis longicornis; assembly: GCF_048455015.1. NCBI lineage: Eukaryota > Metazoa > Arthropoda > Arachnida > Ixodida > Ixodidae > Haemaphysalis > Haemaphysalis longicornis. Next base: position 1,227,247 of record NW_027526353.1, on the reverse strand, counting down.
ACGGAAAGTCAGCAGGGGACTGCGGGGTTTACACAACAGTTAAAAAGCAGGTAAAGGCAGCAGAGACGATGAAGTGGACACAGGGAATTGCAGCGAAAAAAACCCTGGAGACTTATACAGCAGAGAAACGGGAAATTAAAGAGGGATTCTATGGCAATACGAGAGGCAGTGATTTGCTCTTCGAGGCACGGGCAGGGTGCCTGAGAACCCGGGCATACACGGGTAGCTACATGCAGCAGGATGAAAGGTGTGCATGCTGCGGCAGTGATCGGGAAACTATAGCCCATATTGTCAGGAGCTGCACAGAGATACGGCCACCGCGGAGTGAGGGGGAAACGACGCTGGCGGAGGCTTTGGGATTTGGGGCGAGGGGGAACCTCAACTTCAAGGCCATAGAGGTGACGAAGAGGCGACTAGAGTGGTGGTGGAGGAAAAGTAGAGAAGGGATGGGTACGCAGGCGGAGTAATCATGCGGACGAGAATTTAGAACAACGAGGGGAGAAAAGGGGGGGGGGCGATGAGCTTAAAACAGAAAAGACGGAAAGATGGGAGGAAGGAAGCAAATTTATAGGTTAGCTGGGAGTAGGGCAAGTAAACGTAATAAAACAGGCAAGTCGGTTGCTGACAACCGAAACCCCGATTTAATGGGAAAGCCACTAATCATCATCATCATCATTATCATCTTGAAGAGAGGCTCGTCTGGTCGACGCTGCCTGCGCTTTGAGTTGTACATCAGCCTTCGTTGTCGCGTCTTCGGAATAGAAAACTTGAATACATGGTCTATGTATTTTGACTCGATCGCACAAGTACAAAGTTGTTTAACTTACGTTGTTTAACACCCACGATGCCAGTAAACGGCACCAGCACGTTTACCCTGCCTATTGCGGAAGAAATACCGATAGCCATTTGGACAGTATACACTTCAGATCGTGAAGTATACGACGTCTCTGTTAATAGTATCGCGGTAAAAGTTACGCCAAATGTTTCAAGTAGTGTTGCCATGTCATCTACTTTATCTTTCAAAGACCGCACGTTTAAAGGAGAAAAAAGGAACGACATAGGGGGTATTTTCGTGTTTACTAATGGTTGGATTTCGGTCGGTTAATTTGGTTCTTGCTTGGAACGTGCGTTCCAAAGAACATGTACGAGATTTTTAGAAACAAAACCGGAAAACGTGTTGTGTTTTGGAACCATGCGTGACTATAAAAAAGAATACTGCTGTGCAATAAATTCACTCATGCTTCACCCCGGGCATAGTCTACGTCAAAAATTCGAAGCACCAGTCTCTACCCTAATGGCACCAGTAACTACTTCTACCTTTCACCTGCATTGGTGTGCGGTAACTTTTTTAAACGTCGCACACAGGCTGCCAAGGCCGAGTTTTTGTCCTCTGCGCCCGCCCGCGCCAGGGAAAACGACCTTAGGCTACGCGCGCCGCGGTGCGGTGGAAAACGGCGAAACAACCTCTTCGGAATTACGCTCTCTCCGGGCGATTGGAACGGCAGGAGCAGCAGCGCGCCGCCGGTAGCCGATCGCTTAGGCCACGCTTCACCAAACCCTTTTCCGGCGGCTCTTGCAAGTGGACGCAATCCAGTGCAGAGCTCATCGGCATATCCAACCCTCCTGATTCACATCTCCCTACTGACTTAAATGCGGATTACGTGCAACTCTGCCACTCTCAAGTGGTTGCAATTACCACCCACATTCAAATCTCCAGTATAAATGGATAAGGAGAGGAGTTGGTTAACTCATTCCATGTGATTCACGAGGCCTTGGCACGCTGACCGCAGTTGCGGCTGCCCTTCGCTAAGTGGCACCAACGTTTTAGTCACCACGGCATGACTAAAGAATTCTCTCACCCCCCCTCCCTCCCTCCCTCCCTCCCTCCCTCCCTCCCTCCCTCCCTCCCTCCCTCTCTCTCTCTCTCTCTCTCTCTCTCTCTCTCTCTCAAGCCTGGCACGCACCACACACTAATATGCGTTTCCTCGTCTGAGTGCGGTGCGGATTCGAATCTTACATTTTGGGGTGCTAGGTCATCCGTGCGGGGTGTAGGCTCGTGTCTGCTGCTGTGTTACTGGTTCGTCGGTATGACGTCTACGGCCAGATTGTGAAAATTTCAGTATTTTCAAGGCAAGTTCACAATTTTAAATACCGCCTCCGCCGGCGAGAAAGACGAATATCGCCGCCCCGTACAGTATCCCACATAGCACCCTCTCAACAATTTGGAGGGGGGTGAAAAACAACAAGCCCGCCAAAATACGCCCTTTAAGCACGCACTTGGTTCGTGAAACACGTTGACGCCCTGAAAAGTATAAAAAATTACCCCGCATTTCCCCGAGGGGGAGAATGTGAAAGTGCGAATGCACGGTTGTCGGCCCGCTTGCGGCGCTTGCGCTCGGCCCCCGCAGCCCACCGCCTCGCCGCCTTCTCTTCCATCTCTTCCATCGGGTTTGTAGTCCGCCTTCTCTTCCATCTCTTCAATCGGGTTTGTAGTATCACGTGTACACCACGCAGTTATCAAGCCGCTATAACGCCGCTGAGTCGCCAACGCACGCCGCTGACGACGTAGTTTGAATGCGTTAAATGCGTTAATGCGTTAAAGATATAAGGCGCTTTTAATATATAAGCGTTTGAATGCGTTAAGATATAAGCGTTTGAATGCGTTAAAGATATAAGGCGCGTCTAACACTGATATCACCGTCGCGTCCGTAGCTTGGTCGGTAGAGCGTCGCGCTGCGGCCGCAAAGTCCTCGGATCGAAACCTGGCGCCGGATGCTGTTTCTTTTTCAAATATAGAGGAGCACTGCGGACGCCAACGCCGCCGCCGGCGGTGGATGGTTTGGGGTCGCTTATAAAGTGTATTCACACTTAAAAGGCAAAAGTGGGACTCAAGGGATGTTTCTTAATAGGCGGGTAAGTGACCTTGCTTCTGGGGCGCGCCATTTAGTGCCTAAGCTCGAGCGAAGGGCGAAGGTGGAACTGGCGCAATTATGAAAAAAAATCCGTTTAGGTTAGCTACACCTTCACAAGCATCTAGCATATCGGCTTTGCTTCTGCTTCATTCCTGCGAGCGTTCACTCGACACGTGGAATAATGAAAACCTGCCTTTAAGGAAAAACTGCGAACATTTGTCAGCTTCGTTACACCCAGGTTTAACTGTATTGGTCACTTGTAATTGAAATATTTGTTACGGTAAAAGACACACCAAAAATACTTACCCTTCCAGCAAGCTCACAACGCACATATCGGTGAACCAGACTACGTCGTAACAAAAAAGTTGCAGGTGACATATACGTATGGGTCTTAAGATGAAAGACGCGATTGCGTAACTTCGACTGTGAGGGAGCGTTTTCGAACGCAGTTGTTGTAATAACGACATATGCTTCACGAGCACTGTAGGTAAGCAAAAAGAGACAGAAACGCATGAAGTGTTTTTAATAGCCGTGGCCCAGGAGAAACAAGGTGCCACTGCGTTTCTGTGACTTTCTATGTAAGCGTAAAAGGTTGCGGCTGTGGATTGATATTGGTCAGTTTAAGTGAGCTGGTGTGTGTGTCTGTGTTTCAAAGCGTTTATTATCTGATGTTTAGGCCGTACAGAACTTTTTTGCTTTGTGCGCAGAGCGAGAATGAGCGAGAGAGTGTGTGTATGAAGAATATTGTTATGGATGAAATAGTTGAGCTAAAGGAAAAGAAGGTAAAGAGATGGTAGGGAGCTCAAGGGTGAACCGGAAGTCTAGGGCGCCAGTTGCTGCGGCTTCTTTTCTTGTCCTCTCATCAGCTCGCGCCGATCTTGAGCTAACGAGGTTGTCAATGCTTGCTCCCATGTCTTAAGAGAAGTGGAATGTGTCATGTTTCCGTTGCTGTCTCCTCTGAGTATACCTTACGACATTGCTTAGTTGCGCGGAAGAGGATGGTTGTTTCTCTGATTTTAGCAGATTTAAGTTAATGTGTGATGTTCCCACCAAACATCTTCGCCTACATGAATTTGTAGATGATTGTTTTTGTTTATCCTCCACATAGTTGTTGATTCTTCGTCATTAATACCCCTTTGTAGAGAGGGAAATAAATGTGATCCAAGGCGCTGCATAAGGAGATATTCTTGGCAGTTTTCTTGGGGGGAAGCGCGGAAGTGGTGGTTGCAAGGTGCACAGTATGTGAGTTCCTGTGCCTCTTCGTCGGTTCATATTTCTGTTATACTCGGTGGCAACTTAAGAACGGCACCGGAAGTTGCCGCTGTTCCTTATCACCGTAGCCGGATGTTTCTCCGCGCGGCGCAAGTAGGGCGTTACTGGGAATATTTTAAACATGGCGTGAGCCGTTCCCGTGATTTTTGGACTTAATATGCTTATAAACGACTCCAGTGACGAGAAACAAACTGCGTGAGACAAGGCAGACGATATCACGCATTCATAACAAACCCCTTTCATAACGAGGGCGCACGTACGTCACAGGTCCGGCGCTTTGGCGGAGTGATACACTACATGAAGTGGTGCCGTTCTTGAGTTGTAACCGAGTATACAGAACCTTTTCTTAGGGAGTCCAGGTGACCTTATCCATTTTCTGAAGTGCGAAAGCGAGTACCTTACAGAAGCGTTTAGGTATTCTGTCTGCATAAAACAGCCTAACGGCCTTTGAGAACCTGTAATATTGTATACGTTTATATTCGATGTTTCCGCCAAGAGGATGTCTACAACTTCCGTTTTTTTCCTGTACGTGCAATCACAAAGATTGCATAAGTAGTCAACTAGGACAACTGCTGCCTCATACTTTCGTATGTGCCGAAGTCGCTGTACACGGTTGTATCATGAGTTTGAGACTTTCCTCAAACGAACTTGATCCTGTCATATGACTGTTCTCGTGTAGGTTTCGGTGCACGTTATTGGTGGACGAGACATTTTATGTAGAGTCGCTGAATCTGCGACCTGTCTTTCGAGGCTCGCAGCCGTTTCTTTTCAGAAGGGTAACCTGTGTTCCATTATACAATAGACGGTCTCCATTTTGTTTTCGCAGCCGCTGTCTCGGTGCTAATAAAATGATTGCTCTGCTTTTTTTCAAGAGCGTTCGGAAGACACAATTTGAGGGTGTATTCATAGTCATAAGCATCAACACCATATTGTTACATCGCGGAAACGCCAAGATAAGAAGAATAGTGGAACGATGGTACAGCAATGTACCTACAAAGATGATCTTTGTACAAGCGGCCGTGAAAGTCCTCGGGGCCGCCACATCTTCTTCTTCGTCTTTGGGGACGGATACCGCTATGGGGCATTGTCCACATAAATTCTCCGTGCTCCGTCAGCCGGGACGGCTGTCCCGGTCGACGTGAAAGCAAGGGGAGAATGGCGATGCGTATGAGCAATGCGATGAGAATATATACAATGAAGTCCTTGGCGCCACTCATGATGGTGATGGTCGTGATCAGCACTGGCCTCGGAACAGCAGTGACGGATGCCGACGCAACGAGGCAACGTCCAAAGCCCTTGGAGAAGCGCCTTGGAGAGGCGGAGATTTGGGTGGGATAAGGATGTCGGGTCTACGTCAGGCCGTGGCTGGATGGTTGGTCTCGACGGGTCATGGGCTGGGGACACTGGGCTGGGGAATGGCCACATCCATGGCTCACCGGGGCTGGGGCGGGCCGACGCTTTTCAAGAGCCAGCCCAGGCAACACAAGACTGTTCGGCCTAACTCACGCCGGTATACTTTGGCCGGTGACATTCTGTCCGGCCATTTTCTGGCAGAGGTGTTCGGCCCGCGTCCAAATGTGCGCCTTTTGGAAGTATACGGCCGTACTCCCATGGCTTTCGAACAGCCAATGTCCGCCGGCCAGTCGACCAGCTTATGTTTATATGGCCAGATTCCAGCCGTAGGGCTCCGGCCATTCTAAAGCCACCGATGTGCGGCGAAAGTACGGCCACTGGTGGACAGCCGAAATGCGGTCGCCGAACTCCAGTCGGACTAAAGCTGCCAGAAGTTCGGCCATGCTACGGGCATTGGAGCTCAGCTACAGCACGTGAACTGTACAGAGGCCGGTGGACGACCACTGCAGGCAGCGCAAGCAGATGACCCAGTCGCGCTGTGCAGCAGCACAAATCCACCATTTTAGGTCCACTGCACCCACATCAAAGTAAGCCCGCGCGCCACCACCAGCCACCCAGCCTTCAGCGCAGCCTTGCATGATTACCAGCATCAGTAACAGCAAAATTCATTTCTTAAAAAGTGCTCAGAAGCAGTCGTTACTTTAATTGCTACGCCTCTTTTACTCTAGGATCCAGAAAATCTTCAGTTCCTTGCAGAGCTGTATAAGTTCTATGGTCAAGGTCCTGATATCCTCTGTGGGCGGGCTAGGTGTAATAAACGGGGATGAGGGGAGGGGTGCGGAAAGTGCATACTTTAGTGGGTTGAATTTCAGAAAGAGGAAGTGCCGCTTTTAGCCAATTTCTTTTATGACGATCTTCATGAACACTTCCATGCTCTCACTAAATCAGCTATTTTTACAACACTTGCTTGACCAGTTTAGTTGTGTATAAAACTGGCGCGAATGCCTTTACGAAGCGTTTTTTTACTCCACTTAACACTAACGAGCATTCAAGATAATTTCCGTCACACAAAATGTTTGTCCAGTTTTTGATAATTTTTCTTGCAAAGAAATTTTCTACTCGATCAACTTTTCTGATGATCTTTCACAGGGCTGATCCTAGGAGAGATCAAACAAGCACTTTCATTTTCAATCTATTTCACAAGTTGGTGTCATGAGTTACGTGCACACCGCTTAATAGTCCAAAACTACTTACTTTCCTCTAATGTCATACATTGTTAAAAAAATGTAGACGCGTTGCAAATGACGCCCTGCTTCTGGTGGCTGCTCTTGTAACCTTGTGTGTTGACACAAGGAAAGGCGTAAGACCAGAGTTTCATGATTTGTTTCAAACAAATACGATAGCAATGATAGCAAACGTTGCATACTGCAATGAATAAAACAATAAATATTTCATTGGTCGAGTTAAAATGCGTAATGCTATCAACCCGTCGAAGGCGAACTCGCGGCTCCACAATATTATTTTATTTATGTATTTGTTTATTTTTTTATATTTTTTTTTACATGGTGAACAAATAGGAGACTTTGACGCCTTATAGGAGCGCCGGCTGCTCCTTGCGTAAGGTATTGTTCGTAGAAGGCATTTCAAAATTCTCAAACTCACCGTCAAGTTCGGTGCAGTATTTATTTATTTATTTATTTATTTATTTATTTATATATTTATTTATTTATTTATTTGATACCTGCTTCGCCTTTGCACGCCTTACAGCAGGGAGATACATAACACTAAGCATCAAATTTGAGACCAAATAGCAAAACAATTCTACAAAGCGCGGTGTAAATCGTCATTATAAACAGTGGATACAACCATACTTGGAAGATAATTACACTCTCTTACTATACTGTGGTCTCAGGGCCAAAATTCAGATGTTGAGGACACCCTTAAACGCTGTCCTGATGATGGCGTTTTTGTTCTCTTCAGTGCGGGAAAATTTTGTGATATGGTAAGCTGTGCAATATACGGCTCCTGCTCAGCGCCTGAATTAATCTTACCGTTTCTTCTCCTTTCTTTCCTGCCTCCTCTTGGCTGGGCGTTTTATAATGTGGGTAAATGGTTAGATTTGGTTCTTTTTAAGGGAATGTGAGTTCGGCTTTGCCACTTTACGTTATAGCCCCACCCAGGACCCTTACGTAACTGTACTATGGGAGGAGAACCGTACCCATTTAGCGTGATTTCTAACCTGGCCACATAGCAGCCTGCGTCGCTTGCCAACCGGAGCTTGCCGCTGAAACAAAACCACGGCAATGTTCTAACGTTGATTGAAAACTCATGTGATTAGACCCTTTTCTTTTATTTCACTTCGTATCCACACAAAATCAATGCCTCCTTCGCGTTCTCAGAGACATGCGTTAATACGTTGCCCGCTGTTTTAGTTAGGTGAGCCAATGCCGGTGCCGAATCAGCCAAGATGAAAATATGCCGGGGTGGCCTCGTGAGTAAGGCGTGGGTTCGATTCCCACCCCGGGGCTCGTCTTTATGATGGAAGCAGAAAACCTAAATGCCCATGTGTCGTCACTTCGGCCAATCCTAAAGGTCGCCAGGTGTTTTAAATTATTCGGGGAACCTCCGCTGCGGCTGCCTCGTTACCCCAGCTGCAGCTTCGGCAGAAGAATTACTGAAATTTTCTTTTTATCCTTCGGATGAAAGACGCTTTGATTTGGTGGGGACAGTTGCAGGCACGGCTGTGACAATGTCCGTCGAGTATGCTGCCGATGACTTGGCGTTGCACTAATCTCTCTGCGCCGGCGTGTTACCTGCTAAAAATGCATGTCTTTTCTTTTGCATCCGCAGTGCTATCTTTGTCCTCCTTTCCACATTTCAGTTACCGCTATTCAGGCCAGCCCTCGAATATTGGTGCTTCAGTCGTAGCTTCCGGTTGGAAGCGATGACGTGTTTTCGCGGACACTTGGTGAGCACGGCTGATATTGGACGACCAGCAGCCATGGGAAATCGAAAAATGAGCCTAATATCGATATCACGCTAAAATTGATGTAACTGAAGCTACGCGTGAAAGATGTGCAATCCGTGTCGCTGCGGCCGTAACAATAATAAACAAGCTAATGAAGCTCAGACGTGAATCATGTAGACTTTCTTGGTATATAGAAGCAGCGGTTGTTTCGGAGTGTGCAATGTTTTTTTTGTGCTTTGAGGTATTTGCTTTGAACATCTTTTGAGAAAAATAAATTCTTTGTCAGATGAGGCGAACGCCTTTTTTTTATAGTAAACCTTCTGCAAACATGCAGTATAGATTATGCAGTCACTTTGCACTTGAATTCTTCAAGAGTGAAATACATTGCGTTTAAAACTTTTAACATCCCGTATCACCGGCCCTTCATTTCCAAATAGACAGCCTCAGGTTTATTTGACGGCGTGTTTCGGTTTATTTAGCCGAAGGCGAGAATTATCATTTAACGCAGCTACGCTGTTAATCTTTTTTTGCTGCACAACTGTTTGCCTCCGGCGTGCACCACCGTTTCCCCGGCTAAGCATAATGGGGCGCAGGTATAATTGAAATATTGTTTGCTCGGCTCGTTTCATGGAGCCCTTTTCGAGAAAGGACCAAATAACTTGTAGTACTTGTGTTTTATCACGAAAGTGAAGCGTTTCAGAATATTTCGCTATCACCACTGCCCAACCGGTTAAACAGTCAATTTTGGCTTGTTCATGTTGTTCCAAAGTAACACAGCCAACGTAGAAGGCAAGATCTTGTACTATTACAAACTATAACTACTCTTAGTACTATGACAAAGTAGAGTGCAAGATATAGTTCAAATAAAAAAAGAAATTCGCTTTGGCTGCCATGTAGTAAAACGAACCGACAACCGGTGGAAAATAGGAGTAGCGCTGTTGTGTGGATACCTAAAGATGGGTCTAGAAGAACGGGAAGGCGAATAATGCGATGGAGGGATAAAATAAAAAAAGTCCGGTGGTAAACGTGGAACTCGAGCAACGCGGGACAGGAGCAGCTGGAGGCCAATGGGAGAGGCTTTCGTTCTGCAGTGGGCCTGATTTGGCTGACGATGATGAGAGGGAAATATTACGATATATATGTTTTCTGCCTTCTTTCTAATGTGCTTAGTTTTTACTGTATGCAAACGTTATACTTTCCGTAGTTTCTGTTCGCAGTGCAATATCTAAATTGTCATGTATGTCAATTTTTACAGCAGAAAAAAAGGGCCTTAAGCTCCGCTGTGGCACTGTGCGGTGCAGTAGTTTCAGTTAGGCAAAACTTGATTTATGAAAGATAATCGGGGACGCCTGAACTTTTGGCAGAATGTGATCTGTGAGCGCGTGGTGCATTGGTGCAGTGTGGGAAACAAGGTTCGCAACCTTCCGAGGCACCACAGTATACGCATAATTTTATCTCAAAATTAAACACATATTATTAGTCACGGCGCGTTTCTGGAAACTTGCCCGTTTAATTCAAGTACAGGTTGTTACTTGCCATCTGGCGAAGGTGTGACAACCTCAAAGTGTATTTTTTCCTAGGTCAAGTGACCCATAGGAGATAGGGATTCGGCGTGCTCGTAATGCAAATGCGCTTTACAGAACACATAGAATTCTTAGTTAAACAGATTCGAGGATAATAAAGGTAGCATCCTGGGCATGTTGTTATTCCGTAGCGCAAATATATTTGCGCAGAAAAAGGGTGGACATGGACAGAGTAGAGAACGAGTACACACGGCCCAAACTTCCAACTACTTTTATTGTGCCTCTGTGTTAACTTTATAAACTTCACCAGGTATGAAACCGCATGCGTAAGCATAAAAAGAGATTAAACGCTCGGAGAAGCGGCGGCCAAGAACACCAATTTCTTTACGGTAAGCGCAAGCGAGGGCGATGGGCCCTCTCAACCAACGTATCCTGGTGGAGAAAGCCCGGATAGACAGCGCTGGCCAAGGTATCCAGGACTGAATGCCGCCTCTCTCACCGCACCCCCCCCCCCTCCCGGCCTGCGTTCGAACAGACATCAGCACCTGAGGCTGGCTTAAAAGAATTTACACCTCCCACCTTCCTCCCTCAATGCGACGTCAACCTCTAGAAAAAAAATCAGCGTTCCCAAGTACAGCGACTATTACATATTGACTGGTTTTCTGACTCTACTTTAAAGTCGGAGTACACAAAGAGCTCAGCAGAAAAACATTGCCAAAATCTTGTGTGCTTTGAAGCGTGCAGATCAAAAGATACCCGTCTGGCCCATCTATGAGCAACAATTAAGGAACAAAATGCATAGATTAGTGACAAACCTGCCCGCGCGAAGCCTACAAAGTGCAGTCAAGGCAAAAGAGTGCCCGCGCAAGGCGCACTGTTATCAGCGCGCACACTCCAGAGAGGGCGAAAGGCGGACAGCGCGCCGCTGCCGCTGACAATGAGGGTACGTTCCACCCTCACGCGGTGGAACGGCGTATGAAGACTTTTACTGTCTCTTACAGACTTTTCATACTCATGGTGCCTTCCACCATTACGGTCAACAATAAATATAAACAGCGAGTCTGCTGCAAAATAAAGTCGTCATGTTTGGTCTGTTGTCAGAGCCAAGGTTCCCTCGGGACCATGTTAACTGAAAAAGTGCACAAAAGGTAGATATCAGCTTGTGAGGACTTCCAGGAAGTGGTGTGAAGAAAATCAGCAAGCACCTGGAATCATAACTGAATTTCTTTCGTTAGAACAATATAAGATTTATGTAACCCGACGATTAAAAAAATAGCTTAGCACGTGTGTTTATAAACAGTAAACGTGCAAATGTTACGTTCAAGGGGACAGTTAACTTCAGTGGTTATGCCACCATTGGCGTGAGAGACTCCAAATGAGCGTACTCGGGGTAACTAGATGTCACCCATCTGCCGTCACGTGCCCCTGTGGGATGTAGAGGTTGGCGCTGCTCATTGCGATTGACATTAAGTGGCCTTTTTTTCTCGACAAGAACTTACTTCTACTAGGCGTACACTTCGTTTAGCTTCCTCCCAAAACATGTTATTGTCAATAATGTGCTCTTTTCTAGAGGTCACACCATTCAAACTTCGCGCGTAGCGGCTTCTACAAGTAAAACAAAACATTAACTCGAATACAGGTGAAATGATATAGCATTTCACGTTACGTGATCATTACTTCCGCGTTGTCACGGGTGTTTATAGTCAGAAATTGGTCTAAATTATGGTGAAGTCAGCATCAGCACAAATTCTACTTCCGCGGAAAGGAGTATCACCGAATCAAACAGTTGCATCTGCTTGCCTGTTTTTTACTCGACAGAGTAACTATACTAGTTCTGCAGGAGTAACAGGGCTATAGGGGAATACATGGCTAACGGGTAACGCCATTTACCTGCGCGCATCCACCGTACAGACAACAATATGAAATCAAGCAAGCGTTTAAGACACAAGCTACCGATTTTCTTTGCAGAAATTGGGATATTGCAACGAGATCGTGGAACTCGGCCGGGATCATTTTTGCTGCTAGAAAATCGCAACGAAGGAACTCATACCTAGATTTTTATGGGTACGCTTTCTGATCCTCGCTGGTGGCGTCTGGCGACGGCAAAACGAACAATGTGAAGCGAACTTTACTCAAGCGCCTCAACAAATTAGCGATTATCGTACTCGGTCTCTGACCTGTGACTCTCGCGTTATGAAGACGACGTCTACCCAATTACGCTATTACTAAGTTTAAAGCGATGCTTTCTCGGTAGCAACTACTAACATCCATTCAACTAAACAAGCTCAACCACTACAATCTAGGCAAAACAGCGCAAGAAAACACAAGGACAAAAAAAGATACACGACAGGGACTGTGCCTGTTTTTTTTTTTGCGCTGTTTTGCGTAGATTATGTCGCAACACACCCAGTTTTGCACTTTAATCAAGACCAACAAACTCTATTGCTTTAAAAGAAACCTGTGCCCCCTCGTTCTCCACTTTTTTTCTTTCTTTCAGCATAAAATTACTGACTACTTGAAGAACAATTTCGTCAATGCTAAGATTTGCTTTGATTGTTCCGTCATTGTTGTCAGTACCACCAAACAGACCCGTACTTAAAACGAACGACTGCAAAAAACATTTGTCAGTTTGTCATTTTCAGAACACAGAATTGCAACATATTTTAATCCCCGAACTGCCCTAGAGGTCGATTCGCTGTTGGTCAACCGTACGGTACCTGGGAGGAATTATTGCTCACCAAAACACTAAAAACACGCCTTCTGGTATTGAGCAATCGGTTCTTTTAAGTTTTGTTTTTGCATTTATATATAGCACAAACCTTCCTTTGCGGTTTTATATGTCCATACGGACGCCCATAATAGACCCGAAGTTGTTATAAAAAGACTTCAGGCTACTTGCAGTAAGCCTAAGAAAAGTAGCGCCCATTTCTAGTTGGTGAATACACGCAATTATTTCTCCTCTTTCTTAAACCTTTTCGTTAATGCGAAATGCGCTTTTTTCCCTAAGACTTTTTAAGCTGATAGGGAAAACGTATTCTGAAAATACCTTTCTCGTAACGGCCTATTCCATAATTTCTATCGCCAAAGCGCTATTGTAAAAGATTACGTAGACGCGAAGCTTGAGAAGTTCACAGTTAACTTTCTAAAGAAGAATTTTGTGGTGGCACTAATAACAACTGATAGAAAGGAGGGTGAGTACGGGTTCGGTCCGGCGAAGCGCTAGAAACTCCATGCGCAATTATAATATAGTTTTCCAATCTGTGTCTTGTGTGTCTGCCTTCAGCAACTGCGGCACGAATCACTGGCAGCAAATACGTTTGCGGAAATCTGCCACAAACTAGTTCCCTTCTCGCACTTCTCTGCGTTGTTGAATAGCTGCGGGAACACAGCGCTGACGCGTCGCGCGGAATGACAGGCAATCACGACACTTTCACCTGCGGCTCCACGCCACCGAACAACGTTTGTTTTCTGCTCAGATGACTGTGTTCTTGGCGCACTGGAATATTCACGCCTGTTTCAACTGCAAAGTATAATCGCCAAGGTTATGGTGCCAGCTTGATTTCCTCGGCTCACCAAACTCGACATACGGCGCCTAGAATAAAAGCTTTTTGGGGTCCTCCTTGGGGTCACCATTGCGTGGCACCTGAAATATTTATAAGCAATAACAATCCAAGAACAGCGAGAGAAAGGGAAAGCAGAAATCTCACCTAGAAGCTTTATAAGCAGCGTCTATTCCATGAATACTTGAATGTTTTTCCGCAACTCAGTTTCTGTTTTTGTTGGCAGTTCCCTCTGCCGGCGCACTGCGCTGCTACTGCGAACTGTATTTGTGCAGTAAAACGTTGATTCTTTATGGCGGTAAACAAACTTGTTGGTTTTATAATGCACAATGTTGTGGCTGAATACCTTTTATTGGCGCGTCTTCAACAAATACCGTCCAGGGTTCCTTTTTAACACTGCGTTAGAAATGATGGGCCAGAACTTGGGTAGAAAGTCGCATGTGGCATGTAGGTAGAAAATGACAGACAGCCACTGCGTGATCCTGCCTACAGCACCGACTGCGCTGACAAGCGTCTGCGTTTTCTTTGGCGGGCCAATTTTGGGCGTTTGCACTGTATGCGCGCATATCGGCGCCAAAACAGCTATCGCTCGAGAAACCTGGTTTGACTGCTTTTAATCACGCGAAGCATTTTGATTCCTCCCGTTTGTGCGAACTATTCTATAGAAACTGTCAGAGAAGGCCGATTTATGTGTTTTATGGTTAGGTTTGCCCTTTCTGTTTTAATAAAAATTATTTCCGGCTTCATGCACCTACCCTTCTGTTCAGGTTTTTAAATCAAAGCTTTTTACCTCTACCCCCCAAGGGTTCTTTCGTGACTGTTGGTGTCACCAGAAAACTCCAGAGAACAAATAAAAGAATTTACTGCCACCGCCGGGAATCGAACCTGGAACTAATGAACTAACAAAGCGAGAGCCCGCTGTCTTATCGATTTAGCTAAGAGCCCACGCGAAGACGGGAAGACAGCTGGTGTACCCACCAAGCACATCTAAGGGTTTTGCCCATGCGTTTTCGCTGAATGCCACGTGAAAGCGTCACGCGACCACTCACGCCAGTCTAGCGGCCCTGCGCGCACCTTTCTCATGTGCTAAGAGTAAAAAAAAAATAAAGGAAGCTCACACCAATGCATGGCATCTCACTTCTAGTACGCCAATGCGGGCCTCCAGTGTTCAAGTAAAAAATCACAGCTCATTGTCGTCCGCCCTCACGCAAAATCAAGGAATACATTCAAATACTCCTTGATGGCCAGGCCATCACTCCAAGCCCAGCATCAAGATAACACCAAGAGTGACGTCTCCTTGCAGCGCCTCAAAAACAGCAGTAATCAAATCACAGACATGATCAGTCAAGTTGCCACCAAGAAGCGGGGCCTAACGGAATCCGGTACCTTTCGATTAATTGAAGATTTTGTCCTCTCGAGAGTCACTTACGTCAACCCCCTGTCTTCTTCGCAACAAGGAAGACATAGAGATGCTATATACAATGATCAGAAAGGCGGTTGAGCAGGCCAGTGGTCTCCTCATGAGTGCGTCCACACAGAGGCTGCTTAGCACGGGGCTCCAAAACACGGTGGAAGAGTTGATAGAAGGCCATCTTTCTAACCAGAAGGTCCGACTCAGAACTGCGGTGGGTAACCACATGCTTCACCAGATTGTCTGGGCAGCCCAGAATGTCACTGCGCTTGACGTACTCCCAGACTCTTGGCGACTAAACCTAAAGATGCTCCCTTTGCTTAGAAATATGAACCCCTCACCTAAAGAGGGTCACCGAAAGGCACAGGCTCAAGCGCTAAACACCACCATCGGAGGGGATCATGCAGTTATCTACACAGACGCCTCCAAACATCGAGGGCAGCAATACGCCATCATCGTGGCTACCTCGAGAACTAACCTTCTTGCGTGTACCTCACTTAGGACCCAAGAAATGACGGCAGCAGAAGAAGCAGCCATCACCCTGGCTCTTACTCAACAAGGGGTTCGGAGGGTAGTCACCGATTCTCAGCAAGCCTACTGGAATTACCAGTCTGGTTGGGTGTCCTGACTTGCACTGCGCGTGCTAAAAAACCACTCCCCAAACGGTTCCATTCAGCTCATCTGGACACCCCCTCACGCTTCAATGGGGGGCAACAAATACGCCCACCCAACAAGCCTGCGCTTTTACCTCCCGTGCTATGGATCTGCACGAGGACAGTCACCCGCTTGTCACGTTCAGGGAGATAACCCAGCCTTATCGCCTTCTGAGACAGACCGTACCTTCGCCTTAACTGACATTTCCAGAGAACAACAATCTACCCTTCGGCTCATACAATCCGGGCTCCATCCCACAGCCTACGCGTCTTCACTTAACGCATCCGAATCGCTGCGACACTGAATGTAAATTTTGCTCAGAAGTAGGAACACTCCACCCCGTAATCGGGGTGTGCGACTTTAGCCCTGAGCACCCTCCTCTCTTTCCGTCAACTACACAACAAAAGCAATGGGAGATGCTGGTGTCCAGGCCCTCTCTACTTATCCAGCTTCAGCGGGTGGACAGAACACATGCCGCGCTGACTGCATATGGGCCCCACAGAAGAAGGAATCACTCCCCAGGACTGCACTCCGGGCCGTTCAGAAATCTCAACAGAAGTATTTCTTCCTCCTCCTCCTCCTTCTCTGCTGCAAATCTCGTCGCCTCCGTCCGCGGCGCAGAGACGGAGAAGTCGGATCGTCTAACACCGGGTTGGAACTTTAATTTTATATAAAAAAAGTTTTCACTCTTGTGCTACACCAATACAACTCAACCAACACCGTTCATGCATCATACCCGCCGCGGTGGCTCAGTGGCTAAGGCGTTGCGCTGCTGAGCACGAGGTCGCGGGTTCGATTCCCGGCCGCGGCGGCCGCTTTTCCGAAGGAGGCGAAAAGCAAAAACGCCCGTGTGTACGAGATTTCGGCGCACGTTAAAGATCCCCAGGTGGCCAAAATTAATCCGGAGCCCTTCACTACGGCGCGCCTCATCGCCTGCGTTGCGTCGGCGCGTTAAAACCCTACAATCAATCAATCAATCAATCAATCAATCAAATCATGCATCATGCATTGATTTAACCTTACCAAGAATATCTGTTTGAAGGAATAAATAGTGTGGGTAAGTGCATTTCACTCTTCTCTGGTTTTACTATTTGTAGAGCGATGTGAATGAATTTAAGTGACCTCGCACGGGTAATCGTTAAGGGTGCCGTTTACAGCTTTTCTTTCCAACCACATTCACGGGGTGGATTGGCGCAATTTTTTTGTTGTTGTTTCTATTTTTTGTTCAAATTATTGACCTTTTTTGTTTTCTGATATAAAAGGTTGCCGCAAGGACGCTTATTTCGTTAGAATTACCGAAGTTCCTTTTGGATTCGCTCAGAGCCCTATAACGACGCCGAACAAATTGCCTCCAAGATAAACTCGTTCGTTTCAGTTTGGCGGCTAATTTTGGCCACGCTAAAAACCCGGAAGCTTTTGCGTCCGGAAGCACAATAATCTGGCAGAAGACGGTACCCCACATTGGAGAAAATATCCTATTTAGTTTTCGAGCCATGATAGGGGCGGCGAATAAATGCGCTATTCCCTTCGGAAATGCGCTTTTCCCTTTAAAAAAATCCGCGGCAATTTCGCACAAAATTTCCCCCGATTCGCCTCTGATCATCCTTAATAGAAGCTTCTCCGCGCGTACTATTTTCTACTTCAAGAATTTCAGTCACCCTAATATATTTATTTCACTAAATACTTCTCGCTGGGCATTAGCCTCCTTCCCCTCAAGTGATAATGGAGCAGTGGGCGTTAAGGTTTTAGTTTTCTCGTGGGAAAGAACATTCCGCGTTATTTCATAAGCGAACACCCAAAATCAAGGGTGTATCAAACTAGCGAGAACTGCAGACAGCATTGAAGAAACTTGAACTCTGAGGAAAAGAGGGCAAGAGAAAGCAAAAAGTTAGGATCAAGACAGGAGGGGCGGTAAAATGACGCTGGCGTGGCTGGAATACAGTTTAATGGCTCAAGCTTAAGGTGGAGGATGAAAAACGCGATTATGAATTTGGCCAGACCGAGCCAGGGAGCCAAGGAAACAAACGAAAACAGAAAATAAGGACTACAACACGTACGCAAAACAGTGAAAAAAAAAACAATATTCAAAGAGTTTGCTGTAAAAAGCACAGGAGGCTACGCCGGTGCTGGCCACGGGCAGGCAAAGAGAAAATGACGAGAACGCTCAACTACAGCATAAGACGCTTAGAAGCATCGCTACGCTGCATTGACCTCCTTCAAAGCAAGGGCGTAGGGGCGCTCTGCCAAGCCCCTTTCATTTTTTTAGTCGCCTCAGTATTATCGGTTTGCGAGCTCAACGTTTCACCTTTTTTTTATTCAATTTACACAGGAAGAAATTGAGCATCTATACGTTTGTTCTGTAGTTGTATTTAAGCAGGTCTGGTAACATAATTGTCTGGGTGTCTTACACTGCTTTAAATGGTGGCTCACAGTTGGAATGTGCCCTATTCTATTACTTCCTTTCGCGACCGCATAGCGAAATAGAAATAAAACGGCGTTCAACTTCAGGCCATTCTTGAAAGTAATCAAATATTTTGTTTGTACACGTCGCACCTTTAGACAACTTATGAAGTTATTTAATTTCACAGGAGCACTATAAAAAACCAGCAACGACCGAGACAACGTTGAACATTTATTGGCTCGTAGATTATAATAGCTGAGGCGTAAACCAGAGGTACCTAATATTACCTGTGCAATTTTACTTTCTACGTTGTACTTTTGTTTGTGGTAAAATGAGCGCAATTAGCGATCAGGCAAGACCGAGGCCGTGATGGCGAAAGGAGAATTCATGGTGGTGAAGCAATGATTTGTATAGGTGGTTGGTTTAAATATAGTTATGACTTCCATTTCAGCCAGCCTGGCCATGTTTCGTTGTTATAACACGCCGTATTCTGATTACTCCTCTCGGGTAGGTGAAATACTGAAATCCTTTTGTGCCTGCTATAATGAATGAGTTGAAACTTTAGAGTGTCTTAAATTAAACACGGCTGTTGCCAATGCATCTTGATATCACTACCATTCTGAGAATAGTTTTTGGTGGGTTGTGCCATTAACAACCATATACTTTCGATTTGCGCTCCAAGGCTTGCAAGCGTCGAAGCCGTCATCATCTGCGTCTTTTCATTTTCGGCATGGGACAGCCTGAAGGTGCTACTCGGCTATCGGTGCCTTCAGAAATTGAACCCGCATGCTGTAACTCAGACAGCATTGCTATGGCCGCAGAAACAAGACGTAAACTAAATAATACGTGCTTTAGATTTCGCTTCAGCTATCGACTGTATATCAGATCACTATAACGGTTTTCTCATGCACCAAACGTAATTAGGTGCGTGACACCGAAGGTAACCCTAATGCACTTCTGCCGCGCTTCAACAGTTGTATTAGGTATTTTGCCATATAAATTGCTTATTTCCGGGCTCCCGTTGTTCTCGTGTGGTGTATGGCAAGACGCGTTCACGAAACTCGTTATCTATAAATATATTAAACATCTATGTTGTTCGGCGATAGATGCACTGGTCGTGAAATATTTATCACATTCTATTCGTGCACAGGTTGCTATGTGTGCGCGTGCGGCTGCGTAGAAATTCGAAGCTTAAGTAAAGTGGTGCGCCAAGGCTGCCGCCACGAAATAGTTCTTTTAGTTTACATATCACGACATATAATACGCTTCTAAAGCGTAAAGAAATAGATGTTTTGGAACACGAGAGGAACCCTATTTCACTGTCTAACTGCGCACCTCCACATTCTAAACATATATCGCACAACTTATCTTCTGCGCTGAAATAGCGAAAAACTTCAGTACATTTTGATAGAAGTTTACAATTAAGACGCATGACTTTCGTGTTGGATGTGATTTCACCCACTAAGTGGAGTGGGGTGGAAATGTGTTTAAACTAATGAACGGATGATGAGAAGGGACGGAGAAAAAGGGCTGTGAAAATAACGCGTGATCGAAATATAGTGTCCTTGCAAGCACTCTCGCCTAGCGGAGAGGGTAAAGTTGTGGTGACAATTTTAAAATAAAAAAAACATCCAGCACTTAAGATGTCCCGTCACACGGCCATACAGTCTCACGTGCATATATGGCTGCATTTGTACTAAACATAGCTAGTGTACTCGCAGTTACGCATAACGGTTGAGCGAGAAAGATACTCTCTGCGCTTGGGGGAGTTTCATAATTTCACCTCTGGTGCGTTGTGTGGGAGCTGAATGAAAACATTCGTAATATATCTCCTGCTTGCGTCATGACTGACGCAGAGATTTGCAGGTCCACAAAAGAAAACTGCCTAAAAAGGAGGAAATGCTTGACTTTCCCGAACTTGTAGGTTTTATTTTTGGATCTGCTGTCATCAGCAGGTTGTATTGTTAACGCACGGTTGGGGTGAAACTCCGTATCTTTTGACAACACATAGAAATATTCTCAGCCTTTTTGTCACAAAATCACAGTCACAAAAGACAGTCACAAAATCACGAGATTTTGTGACTGTCGATGTTGTTTGGGCACTCATATGTTAGGTTGGGCGTAGTTCGCGTGCGTTAGGCCATGCGGCTTATAACTGAAGAAAGCAACCAAGAGGCAATTTACCGCTTGTAAGGTTTACAAGATTTCATTGTAAGCAGTACGTATTTATTGAATCAGGTTTGAGTTCCGGTAGTGAACTTTAACTGTTGAACACAGTAAGGTATTGATAAGATTGCAACGTGTTGCTATAAAAAGAATACACATTTTTTTGCTCTATTTTTGGTCGGCGGCACCATGTACTGTTTGAATGACCGGCAGACCACAGGCAGTTATATTTAGAAAGCAGAATGTAAGTTTTATAGAAAATTTGCAACCCCCGGTGGAAAAATTCTGGCTGAATGGCTCATGAAACGGGCGCATGCTCACAGGAGAAAAAAACGTGTCAACGAATATTTGAAATGACCACGTATTCGTTAAAAATCCTTCTGTAAAAACAATGTAACTAATAAAGTTGAAAAGAACATTAGGTAAGATGTGCCCTATGTGCGAATCGAGCAGGGGCTTTTGTGAATGGGAGACAAGATGGAACCGCGGCCCACCCGCCACCGCCAGGTCGATGATTCTAGCTGACTAAGGGCGAAGCTACCTTTAAAGGTTGTGGAATTCGGCTCCGTAGCTTGCGTTGCATACAAAAACTTAGTACCGTGGGAGATATTTAGCCATGGTATTTACCCAAATACCAGTTAGGTTAGCAGGTAATTGCTCTTTCTCATACAGCGCGTGTGTACAGATAGTAATGGCTTTGCCAAGCGTTTTATTCGTAGTAACTGAAATATTGAAACTGAAAAAAGGGACTCATACACGATTGACTGGTTGCGGCATGTTCAGCATAACCTTGAGGGAGTATTGTGCAATACTCTCGACATTTGTCAATATCTTATTGAGCAAAAAACCCGGCGTCCGGCGAGTGAAAATTTTATAGCCAAAACTACATCTGAATCTCCCGTGGGCTGAGACACATGCCTTAGCGCGCTCTTTGATTTATGGAACGCTCCGGGCCCGGTATTTTTTGGGCTCTCAAGCACGTACTCCGCAAGCGGCTGGAACCTTGGCTGAGCGAAAGGCGTCAGTTACGTAAGTACACTCCCTGTGCGTCACTGCAGAACTATAACCCATGACTCGCAGCCCAAAAGTAGCGGGGGCGCTGCGGCGACTAATCTGAGATAATTGTTTTTCATTTCCCACTTGTAAGTAGTACATAATTGCCGCGGAAGTTCTATTGGTGCGTTCGGTCATGCCTATTGTCGCTATTCCACCCCTTGAATAACTCTGCAGAATATACAAATGATGCACCCTAAATGACAAGGGTATACAAGAGGAATTCACAAATTTAGTAGTGTCATTATTAACAGCGAAGGTATTGTGCAAGCCGTACGTTCACCGTTGCAGGAAAAAATACCAAGAGAATGCCGTGCACTTGTGAGCGCGTGCATCGCGGCCACCGAAGAGTCCCCGGCTCATTCAGTAGCTCCCACGCTAGTGCTAAAAAAACTCCCACGCTAATGCTAAAGCTTACAGGAAACCGGCTATTGAGAGGTCACCATGCCTGCCGGTGACCTCACTCTTTGACTACCTCATCGTGGGTAGTTGGTGACATGGCTACGATAGTGGCAATTCTTGCCGGGACGACTAGCGGATGCCGTCACCGTGGCCTCGGGTCGATGACGAAGAGCTGATGGAAGTGTACAATTCTGAGGATTACTTTGCACCCACCACTCGCCTAAAAGATGACGACCTTTTTCGATGCATATCACGACGATTAGTATCACCGAAACTATGTTAATAAACAATCATCATAAAACTTAACCTAACTGCGTGCGTGTCCGGGAAAGCTCACCTACAGCAGCTTTGTCATTCAAGTGTTGCGCGTGACTGCAAGCTTCCCTGATCTTTTTTTATTATTTTAGGGGACAAGCACTATATTTCCATCTTAATGGCACTCGAAGGAAACAAGCTTGTTTGACCTTCAATGACAGATACAAAAGTTATGGGGCCTTCCGTCTCGCATAATGTATATCCCAATCATGTAGCTTTGATTCGCGTTCGTTTCCCGGCCGCGGCGGCCGCTTTTCTGATGGAGGAGAAAAGCAAAAACGCCCGTGTGTACGAGATTTCGGCACACGATAAAGATCCCCAGGTGGTCAAAATTAATCCGGAGCCCTCCACTACGGCGCGCCTCATCGCCTGCGTTGCGTCGGCGCGTTAAACCCCACAATCAATCAAATCAATAGCTTTGATTCGCTTTGCTCTTCTGGTAGAGTAGGTCGCAAATCCCCAAGGAATCGAAGTCTGACGCATTTGCCGTATATGGGCTGTACTTTTTGAGAAAAGATTCATTACAACGAACAAATTGTACGTTAGCCCCATGCTCAGCTTTCCTTCTACCGGCTGGTGAAACTTTACGTTGTCTCAGCCCTGAGTGTGACGCTGCTATGTGCACCAGGTCGGAATTGTGGGCACCACAGTCACCTCTCACACAGGCGCTTACCGGTTTACCTGGGTTGTAAGGAGCGAAACGAGCTATCCACGGTAATACACTTTCAAAGAGTGCAAACTCTCGACCTTCTCAAATTAATGGCGTAGTCTTGATGTAATAATGGGAAAGCTCTCTTGCGAGACCGATTGCGTCCCGTAGAGAAATAAATGCATGTTCCCGGTAACTGGTTAGCTGAGCGAAAAGCCCTGATAAGATGCCTGGACGCACGGCGTGTGCAGGAAACTAGGCTTCCATTTTGGGAACACGTTTCCTAGATAGTCGCAAACAAACAAACAAAAAACCGATCTTTTTATTAATATATACTAATTGATTATGAAGAAGAATTACAATAGCATACATATATTTCATGAACAACGCGCAGTTGCTCTATGGAAAGTAGACCTACTTTTCATCTAGTAGCCGTGAATCTCCAATCAGAACACATTTAGATTGTTGGTAGATACGTTTCCGTAGTGTCCGAAAAATTGTTGGAGTGGTTTGTTCTTCGTTCGCAATGTAGGGATTTGAAGGTTCCACAATCGATAATACGCAATTTCATCGATTGTTACACCTACTATAAGCTTTTCGCGCTTGTAAACATATTTCAGGACTTGATTAAAAATTTTACATACTTGCGTTACTCCATAGTAGATGTTGCAAGACCTGACACTACGCACCAAACAGCAAACGCATTCTTCGGCCGTACGCTGTGTTGTCCTGTCAGGCCACTACGACAAAATATATCTTACGTGTAGTCAAAACATGACAAAATATACAAAATCGTGGCTGTTTCAAAGAGTATTTTAGCAAATAAACTGGATTTTTTATTAGGAGAAGCCGTTAGCAGTGATGACTATCTACCCGGTTATTTGCAGTTCCCTTGCGGCACTGCAATTTCAAGTTTGGGCCATGTGCGCCCACCAAAGGAAGCTTTCTGTCATAAACAGAGTTGTAAAATGAATCTGCTTAATTTCACCAATTAATTCATGGCTAGGACCACTACACTCATACAACACTTTCGGCACATGCCCTGTGTGTCACTAGCAACGTTATATGTGAGAAATGTTTTCGGAGCGAAGAACATTAAGTCTGAGGCTTTTCCGGCGTCCGGCGTACTTGCTCACGGCACCGCACCATGTAAATAGAAACATCTGTCAACAAAAGGCTCACAAAAGGTTAGAGAGACAGAGAGAGAGAGACAGAGGGATAGGTAGAGAGACGCACAGCACCGTGTAAATCGAAGCTTCTGTGAACACAAGGTTAGGAAGAACAACATAAAAGGTTCACAAAAGGTTAGACAGAGAGAGAGAGAGAGAAAGAGAATGCTCCTGGAGAGCCGCGCTGCGCTTGTGCAAGGAGCATTGGATTGGATTGGATTTGGATTACAATGTGTTGGATTGGATTAAATTGAATTGCACTATATTTCTTGGAAAACTGTTTTAGGAGCAGTAGGCACTATCTCGGGTGATTTACAGAAAGAACAATCTCCAGTGCTTCGCCCACTTAAATTCTTAAATTTTTTGTTACCCAGCATTTTTTTTATTTTTTTAAAGGCCAATACACGCACAAAAAGTTCACCTAGAGTGTGAATGCTTCTTTGTGAGAGGGAAAAAATACAGGTTACTTTTAAGACCTCTTTCTCTGTTCTGTTATTGTTGACCCCGTATGATAGAGAAGGAATGCTTAGTTCATCTAAATTATTCCTCAAAAAGTAATTATTTGTTGTTTTAGCATGTGAGCAGGAAAAGACTATCTATACCGGTACAGTGCAGAATAAAAAATAAAATTACAGGAAATAAATCTGTGATGTACCCAATTGAACAAATCTCATCATTGAGCCACCCATACAACCTAAAAAGATACAAGGCATGTACACACACTACTTCTGCACATGTACAAAAAGCGTTCATGCGCATGCGTACACGCATATGTACGCTATAAAACAACCGATTTCCTGAAAAACAGGAAAAATGGGTAGAGGTAAATGTAGGACTCCCATGGCGCCACGAAAAAATTCGACATAGTGGCGACCGCTAGATAGAAACTATGAATTTATTCCCTTCGGCCCTGGTGGTGTCAATTGGTGCCATCACATAGAAGTTCCTCCAGAACAAAAACAAAACTGCTAGTGCTTTGGGGAATGGTCCTTCAGTGATACATATTACGTTAGATATGACTATTGTTTCATTTTGCTTCAGCTACTCGCTACAAAAAAGACAAATATCCGGTGAAGTCGAAATCACGATGCTGATACTGAAAAAAATGGCGGCCTCAGTCTTATTCCCTAGCTTGCAAATCTGTCAATAAGTGCATTGCAATGCTGATTTTTTTTCCTGGGTTTATGTAGTTGTAAGGTTTAGTAAAATCTGCAAAAGTGATGTCATTGCTATACATAAAATTTTTAATTGCCAGATGTCTTAATTTTCGCAACTTTTTAAAATTTGTTATTAGTTTTACTTCCAGCTCTAATTTTTATATGTCTTCTTATGGGACCCTAAAATTTAGGAAAAGACACAGAAAAGACAGCTTTCCTTGAAATAAACAAAAACCAGGTCTGAAAGGGTTAAGCTAAGGAGTACATGTTCACGTTTGCCGCAAAGGCAGCGTGTTTGATTTAAAGACGACAGCCGTTCCTGGGCTACTTAAAAGCAGAAAGTTTGGTCTGTCTGTCTGTCTATCTGTGTGTAACTCGATTCAGCCACTAGGCCAATGTGAAACTAAGACTGCGCAATAGCCTTGAATACTTACAGCCAAATCTGAACGTCTAAGTCCGGTGTCAGTGTTCATACTTGTCAACATTGCTGAACAAGAACGAGACATTACGCAAATATAAGGCACCACCTCAATACTTAAGTTTTATATGCACTGTCCCTTCATTTAAAAAATCACGGATGCATGGTTTTTGTGATAGCAAACGAAACACTAGATCGACCACACAAAAACCGTCGCCCGCTGTTGCCACCGCTACCTCCTGGCGTAATTTTAAAAATCAAACGGCAATAGCAACGAAAGGTTCCACTAGATAAGATCCCCATTCCGCTTGGAATGCCGTGGAGTAGGGCAATGTGGTTTTGTAAACGTTGTAGTAGGTTGCCTCGATTCACGCGCGTCTCTACGGGGCGGTAGCGGGGGGATCCAGACACCCGACTTTCAGCAGCAGAACGTGGTAAATTTAAATTGACTTGTGCAAACCTCTAGCGTGTTATCTTGGGAGGAACGAGACGGAAGAGGAACAGCATAAGAGATAAGGGGGAAAACAAAACGGAGGCCTTTACTTGGCAGGGGTGCCAGTCGACTATCGTCTTTCGGTGACATTTTCAAGAAAAGAAGCAGATACGCGGCCATTTTTTAAGAGCAAAACGACTTCTACCACTTCACGGGGTATTTTACAGTCTTTTATAAGGCTGTCCAGCTTTTCTCACCCGTTCCCTATCGCATTTCCAGCTGGTAAGTTGAAGCTGGTAACAGGTAAGTTGAAGCTGGTAACACCTATATATGTTCACTTATTCCAAAGTCAATACTTTCGTCGTACACATTTTGTAAACAGCGTTTGACCCGCTTTGGAGCGTATTCCTCATAAACCCGACCCCAGCACTGATATCCCTGTTCATTCATCATTAGTAGTGCTCACTGTTTCAGCCGTTGTTCTTACACTGAATCACGTTGACATGTTTTCCTCATTCTTTCGATTCTGCGGGGTTCAACGAAACATGGTTATCGATAAGGCACCCGCACACTTTTGTCAGTCTTCTCTGTTTTTGCGGCTACGCTGATCTATAAGACTGGCTCCCGGGCCAGATACTTGCAACACTGGACAACTTCCGCAGACGCAGCTGTCGGCTGATTGTGCTCGCGGTTTTGACCCCATGCGCCTTTCCTTGTTTTTTCCCATTCTTCTGACAATTTGTACTTTCGTTGCTTTGGGCATGGTGCACCGTAGTTTTATTTTGTCTATCTAGGAGTGGCTGCTTGCAGCCGGTGAGCACCAGGCTGCTTGAAAAACCGCGAAACCGAGCAATGAAGGCATGGAGACTGGCAGATACAAGAATACAAAAAATGAAAACGCAAGAAGGGAAAAATGAGGATTGGGACGGGGTAAAAAAAATGTACGAAAGACAGATTCAGTTCATCGTATCGACGTTTCGTTTGATGCCCGGTGCCCTAAGAGTCCGGGGAAAGATCTGGGGATAATCATTGCATGGGCTGTGCGAGCATAGAAGATGAAGTTTTGACGGGTCAACGGCCGCTATACTATTTAGTATTTGGGTATCCCTTTCTTTAATAGTAGCCGTTCGCCAAAGTTTAAAATTTGTTACAGGTGTGTGGGGAGTTATATCCACATTCCGTTGCGTTTTTTTTTATTATATATAGAGTGGCACACTACGTGTTTTGCAGCGTTGCAAATTCGTCTTACTACGGTATCGTAGCTGCTTGATCAAGAGATGAATGTTAAATGCCAACATCTACCTGGAAAGCTATATACCAAGTGGAACTGGTATAAATGTCGAAAGATATTGCGCATTATACTCCGAACCATGATTTTGGTAATGCTACCGATAAATACTTCTTTCACTCCGGGGTGTTTTAGAATCATTTCCCCTACTTTGCTTAACGCAGAAAGGAATAAATCAGTGAGGTTATTGTCAAGAAAAAAAGAAAGGAAGTTCTACTAGCTGGCGTAATTGGTCACACCAGAGGTTGGCACCAGAATGTCTGCTGGTGTGGGTTCGGAGAAGGGTAAGAAACGTGTACAGGAGAGGAAAAGGAGATGTAGAATACAAGATATTTTAATAATAAAAAGTACATGCACACAGTATCACGCCAAGAGAGTGAGGAGAAATAAAACTTCAAGTCGTTGGAGCCCCGACCGGCTGTTTTTGATGCCTAGTAACTGGGCCAGGACGTGGAGGGCCCGGATGACTACTTATGCTTCTTGGTAGCAACCCAGAACCTTGTGGACCCCGTCCCACTACCTGGCTCAGCCCGGGCTCCACCGCACATGGTCCAGCGGTCGGACTGCACGCAGTGCGTTGGGCATCTCTGCTCTGCAAGTACCCCATTGGTTGTGCAGCGGCAACTATCCCGAAAGTTTGAGTAGGCGCGGCAGGAGGGTTGGGGGTACGAGGTATCTTCATCATAGCAATTTGTCAGTTACGTTGAGTGCGGGGACACCTGTGAATTTTCCTGCAAAGCAGTAGACCTCTACCAGCCAAGAAAAAGTTTGTGTACGTGACAGCATAAAAATCCCAGGCAAAATAGAAGATGCTGCTGGCCGTGCCATGAATCAAACCGTGTTTCGTATAGGAAAACGGAACGAGAGCCCGTTGTCCAAACTACTACGCTGACGGGCCCATGATCCGACGGGGAGGGAGGCGGTGTACTCAACCAGCACCGCGGTCAGTGTACCACCTGGGCTCATTCAAAGCGCTTGTGTGAAGTGCAAACAGTATAATGTATGGTTACGGCGTTCACGTGGTTACTCTTAAAAATGAACGCAACAGCGTGTGGGAGGGTTAGGACCTTGCCGGTGACGCATGTATCGATAGAGGTGGACGCAATGAGAGTGCCATAGTCCGCGTGCTGCCCTCATTCTCATCCTTCTACAGACACTCCGCTCCGGATTTTTCCGGCCATCGCTGCTGAATACGGAACTTTCCAGTTTCACCCTTTGTTGTGCCGCGTGTGTAAATTCAAGCGACGCACATGGCTAATCCTTCTGGGTGTCGTTTAGAGCTTCGCCGTCCAACCTCCTTCACAGAGTGAATTGGAGCCCAATAGTTTTAAGAGACCGAGGCTCTTTATGTTGAGCGATAAAACTGTAAAAGCATAACAAAAAATATAAGCCCAAGTTGACTGACTTAAAGTCGTCAAGTATTATGTTAACAGTAAAGCTGCCTGGCGTTCCTTCATCGCAAGGCTGAGGTTCATAAAATTTCTCAAAGCCAACATATTGACTCTATCTTGCGCCAATGCATTTTTGCCGTCTTCCACTGCTCGGGCCATCTACTAACTTTTTGTTACTTTTGACCTTAACCTTTGAAAAGATGTCTTGACCTAAAGAAAGTGCTATGGCGCCAGAATTTGGAACACCGCGTAATGAATTGTCGCGATCGGGAATCGATCTGTTGGCTTTGAAAAGTTCCATGAAGCTCACCATTTCGATTGGCAAACTCTAGGCAGCGTCGCTGTTACCAGCCATCGAAACTTAAGTCAGCGAGCGCTGGAAAATGTTTTTGCAAATGTTTGCGGTTTTGTACACCAAAGGCTAGTAGAGATCACTGTCTGAAACAACAACAAAAAAAACGCTCTAGCGAGACTTATTGCACTATATTTAAATCACGAGCGCTATGAAAAGCTTGCAATTGAGACATGTAAAAAAAAGGAATTTTTATTTTTCTCCTGTAACAAAATTAGGTACAAAACACTCGTGGTTACTTTTTTCCACGTTCACATACTCGGTCCTCCCGTTAAATTCCAGGACGATATCTCTCCTTGCTATTAAAAAAGCAGATACGAAATGAGTCAAAAACTAACACGGCATGAACATGAATGCAAATGACGTACACTTCTTGGTACATAAATTGTGCTCTTAGAGGACAGCCTGTGTCCTGGGAAGGGGAGGGGACTGCTCCCCCACCCCAGGCACCAGCTCCCTTTACACAAGATGTTTCATTTACTCGGGTTCTTCCTTGCTACATACACAACTTCAAAACATTCAAATGCAAGAACTAATACAAAATACCAAGCATTAGTTTGTTAACTGTACCACATACTCTTATTTGGCCCGCCTGCCTATTTGGGGGCACCAAAACTTGTCAATACTAAGGAACAGACCTCTGTTTACAGAGGGCAATTGGAACTGTCTTTGGCAGTAGCAACACAAGCACGTGGTTTACATCCTCACCACATGGTTTACACCTGAAAAACACAAGTACGCGGTTTGCATTTGCGAGCCCGCGCTCTTTGTAGTAGAGTAAGGTGTCAAGTGCCCAGGTGCGGTAGGGAAGTCTCCTCGCCCGAGGCGCTTGCGCCTTTTAAAAGCCTCCCCTTATGTTCCCGTAAACTTGACCCGTACGTTAATAGAGTGCAACTCAAGTGCACTCACTTTTATAAGCCTCCCGTTACATTTCCATGAAATGTAGCCCATGTAATGGAGTGCGGCTCGGGCGCACCCGTTTTTATAAGCCTCCCTTTATGTTCCCGTTAAGCGCAATCCGTGTATTGGAGTGCAACACAGGTGCACTCGCCCGTTTTGAATCTCAATGAAAGGACAATACCAATTTCTCAAGAATTCTTCTTCCCCTAAGAAGAAGAGCTCTGCTTCCAGGTTTCCTGTTAGTTTTGTGTGCATGTGGTTCAGTAAATTCTACTGGATACGTCGGGGGCGCAATTGCTTGACAGCAATATGCCTGTTTATCCACAGCACATAAAAAACACACATGAAAAAGAAGTTCAGTGCAATACGCAAAAAACGAACGTAAATGCTGATTGACTCGCAAGCAAAACAACTAAGGAGAAAAGGAACATATTAACAGTAAAGCGCACGAAACGGTAAAACACTTTCTTTCTCTTCAATGTTACTCAAAACGTTCTTCATATTTTTACAAAAAGTTAGCTTCACTCTTCATTTGACACGACGTTTTAAACTAGGTTAATCTGTTTGAACAGAACAGCACTGAACTTTGGTAATAGGTTTCTCTGGTAATTATAGTATTAATAAATTGTTTTTATTTAGCGTGGGAAAGCAGAACTAAGGAAATTTAAATATGGTGGCTCCCTTAAACTTCGGTCTGCTAACCTGTCAAGGTATTTAGCTACGAACTTTGTTTGGATCAGCAATGCCCCCCGCATAAAATCCCGTGGAACCACCGAGTACACAGTTTTATTTTGTCAGGAGCAGCTGATCTGCATTTATCAATTTTGAGAAACCTGCCTTTACCGAAAATTATATAATCCGCCTCCGTGGACAAGATTGAGAAATTGTCGACAAAACCAGCAGTACACCACACTACATTTATTTATTGGAACATACGCAGCTGACCAAAACACTATGAACGGACCATATATTTTCGCACTGTTGAGCTACATGTGTTCGGCAATCGGCCTCTCTTCAACGTAGTTATTATCATGCGGTAATACCAGGCCTACATAAAGTATATCTCAATTGGACGTTAGAGCGAATGAGCGCTACGGCGCTACAGGTAAGTTTATCTCCTACGCATTGCCTAACAAAGAGCAGCGGTGAGCATTTCTTCCGCGCTGATATGATACAGACTGTTAGGATAGAAGTGTATCATTTTCCGTGTAAAAAAAACTGTGGGAATCAATATATCGGCTCATATTACCATCGTATACAGAATTCGTGAAATTCGAAAACATTCGCAATAATTCAAACCTTGCAAATAAAGCGCTACAATTGTCTAGGACTCTAACATCATTATCACTGCGGTGTAGACTCCTATTCTCATATGTGTGACCAAGTTTCCGGGATCTGGCCTCGAATCTGTCATGCTCCACTCAAAGTGATGGATGCCGCTTGGCCTTGTACCGCATTTACCACGCCCTTAAATTAGTTTGGGAAATCTGCCTCGTCTGTTACTACGGGTTGACCAACGTTGAATCACTGTCTGTAACGACGATGTATGGTTTGTTTACCCCGCTCTCGCGGTGGCTCCGCGCGGCTGCAGTACGAGCAAATTAAAGCAAATAAAAACTAAAAACCTGTTCCGCAAAAGAGAACGATCTGAACTTTACCGTGTCAAAAACTTCTGAAAAAAAAGCTGTAGATTATGTCCATATATGCGTCAGTATATAACATGTAATCTATTGACACATCTCTAAGGAAATCTATTGACATATCTCATACGTCAATATTTCGTCAAAACTACCAGATATGTCGATATTTAGAGGGGTATGCATATTTGTTGACAACAACCAGGAACTAAAGAGTATGACGAACAGCTTACTTTCCCACTTAGAAAGCCAATAGTGGCGTTTAGTCGACTTGGTCGCCAAGGAGAACAGTATTTTAGTAGTTGCACACAACAAGAATGCAATGCCCAAGCATTTGTCACAATCCAGGGCGTGCGGGATCAATGTGCGAGTGGTGATATGGGTGACCATCCCTACTGTACCCGCCTTCCCAAAACATCGCAGGCAAGTATGAGATTGTCACGTCGTTTTCTTGAAGTCTGGCTACATTCTTTGTGAGGGAAACATAGAGAAAGAAAAAGGAATAAATATTTGACTAAAGCTTGGGATTGGGCCAGTTGGTTTGACATCTCAGGGAAAAAAACAGCGCAGAAAAGGGGACTACCGGACGAAAAGACAGTACAAGCGCTAACAACTGGGGGTGCTTTATTGCGTTCTGCAATTTATACATGAGGAAAAAGTGACGTCACAACCCTGGGAAAAGAAAAGAAAAAGAACTCGCTGAAATGATTTTGCACTGTGAGCGAACAATGAGGTTTTCAGAACCTGACAAGCGCTATCTGTCGATATACGCTATTTCTTTTTGAAGACGTGCGACTGAAGCCTGACTGACACATTTCTTTCTTCCTTTTTTCGCTATTGAGTAGGCTTCGAAAATCTCGAGTGTGCGTGATTCCGTGTAGCGCTTTAGAACCTTGGTTCAATCTAAAAATGGGATGCACCCACATGCCTTGCAATGCGAGACAAGGTGGCTCCCGCTGCCGACACGTAGAGCATACGCATGCTCGCGCAAGCGTTCATTGATTCATCTTCCCGCCCCTCCAACGTACACAATGTCGCACTCTAGAGGAATCTCGCAGACCACGTTGGTGCGGCAGGGGACGAAGCGCGTAGCATGATTAGTGCTGCAGTCCGCCTTAGGTGGTGTCGAGTCATTCACGGCTTTGCACATTCTCCCTAGCTTGTTTGGTGCGGAAAACACTGTTCTTATTCCAGCCTTTTGTGCTATATCTTGAGCCCGTGCGACACTTTGTGCACATATGGGATGACGTTGATGCGCCCACGCCTCGTTTCCTGCGTTTGAGGTGCTTCCTTAGATGTCGTCGACTTCAACACACTCTCCGCGACAGTGAGCAGCAAATTCCGCGGGTAGCCTGCGATGAGAAGCCTTTCGGCCTGCGCCTGCAGACTCTGGAACATTCTGTGGTGACAAGATCGAAGCACAGAATTTTTCAGGGCTGCCCTCACGATGCCTCGCTTAACGAGCTTCGTGTGGGCGGACGAGAACGGCAGAAAACTTTTCTGGCTTCTGGGGGCATACTCCCAGCATACATGGTGGCCACAGAAGGTCAGGCTCATGTCCAGGAAGTTCCTGAGCGTGGAAGCATACATTTCCTGGACATGCGCCTGACCTTCTGTGGCCACCATGTATGCTGGGAGTATGCCCCTAGAAGCCAGAACGGTTTTCTGCCATTCTCGTCCGCCCACACGAAGCTCGTTAAGCGAGGCATCGTGCGGGCAGCCCTGAAAAATTCTGTGCTTTGATCTTGTCACCACAGAATGTTCCAGAGTCTGCAGGCGCAGGCCGAAAGGCTTCTCATCGCAGGCTACCCGCGGACTTTGCTGCTCACTGTCGCGGAGAGTGTGTTAAAGTGGACGACATCTAAGGAAGCACCTCAAACGCAGGAAACGAGGCGTGGGCGCATCAACGTCATCCCATATGTGGACAAAGTGTCGCACGGGCTCAAGAAGATAGCACAAAAGGCTGGAATAAGAACAGTGTTTTCCGCACCAAACAAGCTAGGGAGAATGTGCAAAGCCGTGAATGACTTGACACCACCTAAGGCGGACTGCAGCACTAATCATGCTACGCGCTTCGTCCCCTGCCGCACCAACGTGGTCTGCGAGATTCTTCTGGAGTGCGACGCTGTGTACGTTGGACAGACGGGAAGATGAATCAATGAACGCCTGCGCGAGCATGCGTATGCTCTACGTGTCAGCAGCGGGAGGCACCTTGTCTCGCATTGCAAGGCATGTGGGTGCATCCCATTTTTAGATTGAACCAAGGTTCTAAAGCGCTACACGGAATCACGCACACTCGAGATTTTTGAAGCCTACTCAATGGCGAAAAAAGGAAGAAAGAAATCTGTCAGTCAGGCTTCAGTCGCACTAATTCAAAAATAAATAGCGTATATCGACAGATAGCGCTTGTCAGGTTCTGAAAAACTCATTGTTCGCTCACAGTGCAAAATAATTTCAGCGTGTTCTTTTTCTTTTCTTTTCCTAGGGTTGTGACTTCACTTTTTCCTCATGTATAAAATTGCAGAACGCAATAAAGCACCCCCAGGTGTTAGTCAGCGCTTGTACTGTCTTTTCGTCCGTTAGTCCCCGTTTCTGCCCTGTTTTTTCCCCCTGAGAATAAATATTTATTGACGCAATTGCAATGAGCTTGCGCCTTTTGCAATTTTGTGGATAATCGCTAGGCGTTCGCCCCGAATAGCATTCCTACTCGCTCCACCAACGCTTACATCTTTGCGCTAGCACCCAAATCTCGAAAAGAGCAAAGAATAGGGTACCACGCAGCGGAGGTAGGTACGAAAAGTCACATTTTTACTTGTTGACAGCGAGACGCTACAGTGGCGTACCGTGACACGTTACGGGAACCCGTTAACTCCTAGTTTGGACTGGAGACATTACGGCACAATAAACGCTGCCACCACACCGTGCCATGTATCAACTACTATCTTAACCGTGTGCTTCTTTGTAATAATATCTCCGTCACTCACTTTGTTACTACCGTGCTCTGTTCTTTCCTTTCACAGATGCAGAGTTTAGGCATACAGTCATGTCTGCATTGCTGTATCTAACGCATACTGGGACACGTTTGAAAAATGTTAGAAATCTTCCGATGGCCTCAGGAAATCACCCCTGGAGAGAATAAGTATCCCGATAAAACGCGAACTCCGATGACGGAAAGGAAATATTCACTCTCGCCATAAATACGTAATGTTATTGAACGAATGCGCTTGTGTTTCTATTATTCTGTTTCGTCTGCAGAAAAACTGGAATATAGGAGGAAACAAAGCGAGCCCTTTTTGACCTAGGAATGGGTGCCAGGTGATGCTGAAGTAGGGTCGAAACAGGTGGTGCAACCATGGTTTTATTTGGGTGGTAGACAAGGCTCCAGAAAAAATACGTAATTCGGGGAGCCCATAAGAGGTAAATAAGAACAGTAATGAAATTTAAACATAGCAATATCTACGTGAATCCCGGGATAACTGACTGGGAAAAAACCACAGCCGAATAGTGATGTGCATTGTGTTGAATGAAATAAACATAATTGTCAAGCTGTTTGTTCACTTTGTGTCTAGTTTAGGTTAAGGGATAACTTTGGAAATATGTTGAAAGCAGTGTTCTAAATAGCGTGAACACTCGTTATATGGATGCACTTATCATTCTTTCCTTCAAATCACCAGCAATGAAGGATAGAGAGAAGACCTGGTTTGCTCTAGGGAAATGGCTAATGAGGTCTTGATACTCAGACCTACCGTAGTTATGGGTGCCCTTCACCTCTTCCGCTCTCTCTCTGTTTCTCCCGCAAGGCTGACTCAAAGAACGCGGCATGTTTTTATGGGCAACAAATAACAAGTCGGGCTTTGAAATTACCAGTTTCCCCGACACGTGCATTCCATTTCATTAAGCAGGTGATCCAGGATGTAACGAACCTCTATCTAACAAATTCACGAATTAAACAAAGGATTGCGGTGGTTCACCTTTATGCACACGAACTAGCTATGCCGATTGGCATACGCGTGTGCACAGGGAGGCAAGGGGGGAGCGGTCGCCCTCCCCCCCTAATCATCTTAAGGGGGGCGCTGATTTTGGCCCATACCTTTACTGAATGAGACCTCTCCGGTCGGGTTATAAACAAGAGGTGTTTTCACGACAACGGCAGCCGAAGAACCATCATGTTATCTTCCAAAAGCTGTTTACTTTTATCCCCGGAAAGGCGCGGAGCAAAAGCATACCGTTGTGAGGAATACGTTATGGCTTAATTTTCATTTCTGCACCTTTTGCGAGGCATCTCCTCTTTCTACTTTTTCTCGTAAATGACGTGCGTAGCGCCCAGAACAACAGCCGCCTAACAGATGTTTAGAATAGAATGTTTTATTTTGTAAAAGAGAGATTAGTCGCATGTTTCTGTGCTTTAGGGAGAATGGACGTTCTTTCGGCAGCGTGTTGTGAAATGGATGCCGAATCCACATTGCTCCTTGCTACCCTTGCCGATGTTACACATGACAGCGAAAGCTTCGGCTCAGAAATATTCTGTATCAGTTGCAATTCCATTTCATTGAAATAAAAATCTTATAACCGTTCCTCGTATGTGCTCTCCGTTCTGACCATTAGCGCTTCAGTGAGGAAAGGTCAGGATTTGGGGGGTGGGCACAGCTATAAGACTCCCCCCCCCCCCCCCAAATCGAGAACACTGCGCACGCCTATGCCGATCGCTCATTGTTTTCGCACTTATTCTGAAACTCGGCAGGAGAAATGAACTATCTAGCGAATACCAGTACAACTGCAATGAGCCACCAACAATAACACGACTAGAATAAAAATGCCAAAACGATCATAATGAACGAAGCGCATAGCACCATCCCGTTTTCTGTTTCTTTCTTTGTAGAGTGGCACAACGCCACGTAGAAAGAAGCAGTACATCTATTCTCTCGCGCTCCGCAAACTACAGTAGGTTTCCTCGTATGAGTGCAGTGTCTCTTCTAAACTTGCGTTTTGAGGTTCTAGGCTGTCCTTTCGGCGTGTGCACCCGCGCCACTACGGCAATCGTTTCATCGGGATGCGATCTAGTGCCAGGTAACACCAAGTTGCGCGTTTTCAGGACAAGATCACAATTTTAAACGCCACCTGCACCGGAGACAAAGACTAATGCCGCCAACCCGTGCAGTATCCCAACCGAAAATTGTTGAGAGGGGCCTCTCAACAATTTCAGTGCGGCTTTAAACGTCAAGTACAAAAATACGCCCTTTGTGCATGCGTTCGGTTTTTTAAACGCACTAGCGCACTAGAAAGAGTAAAGGGGCAAATGTGGTACTTAATTTACGGTTGTTAAACCACAGGTTAGTTACCTTGCCTCATTTGAGTGCCGTGTAGTGCCTAAGGTCGAGCGAAAGAAGCGGGCGCAAATCAGGCAGTTTTTACTGCGAAACACATCCATGAAGGGTGAGTTCACCTTCACTAGCGTCTGGTATTTAGGCTTCGTTTCTTCTTCATAACCGCGACCCTAAACTTGAATAGTGCATACAACCAAAACATGCATGTAACGAGAACTAGCAAACTTTCGTCAACTTCGCTGCATCCAGGTGTAACGGTATTTCTTACTTGTTCTTGAAGTCATTGTCACGGTAAATCACATGTCCAAAATATATACATTTCCAGGAAGCTCACTATGCACATCAAGGTGAATTAGACTACTTCATAAGACAAAATGATGTGACTGAAGCTATTGCTGTAAAATCAGATATCCGCGACGCTGCGGCCGTCACCTTAATAAACAAGCTAATGCAACTCAGACACGAACGATGTAGACTCTCTTGTACTACAGCAGCAGTGCTTTTTCTGCAAGCGGTGATGTTGTTTCTTGCTATGCGATGTACACTTTAATTATTTCGTAAGGAAAATAAACTCTGACCGATGAGGTTAACGCGTTTTTCCTTTAATAAGCCTTCTGCAAACACGAAGCTTAGGGCCTGCCGTCAGTCCCTGCGTGGGTACTCTCAAAGTGATTTAAATACCTTGCGTTTCAAACTTTTAACGAACGTCACAGATAGCTTGTACTATATTTCTTATTAGATGGCCTGAGTTTTAATCAACGGCATGTTTGGGTTTCATTACACTAAGGCGCGCTCGCGAAAAGCATCATTTGAGGCTGCTTCCCTTTTTGGTCGCACAAATATTTCCCTCCGGTGTGACAATGTTTTGCCGGGCGTCCATAATGTTGCTAAGAAATAATGGAGATATAGTCGGCTCGCATCACTTTGTACATTCCTTTTTGTGAAACGACTAATCCGGCAATGAAAGCATACAATACAATGCCCCAAAACAAAACACTGGTAGCATTTGTTCTGCATTTTAGGAAAGCAAAGGAATCAAACACATTTTGCACTAAGCGAACAAGGGAATCCCGTGTCTTCTACTGATCACCATTGCACATATGTAGCAACAGACAGTTTGGATTGATTAATTGTAGAGTGTAACCTGCCAACGCAACGCAGGTGGTGAGGCGCGCCGTAGTAGAGGGCTCCGGAGTAATTTTGGCCACGTGGGGATGTGTAACGTGTGCCGAAATCTCGCACACACGGGCGTTTTTGCTTTTCGCCTCCATCAGAAAAGCGGCCGCCACGGCTGACAATCGAACCCACAAACTCGTTTTTACCAGCGCAACGTTTTAGCCACTGAGCCACGCGGCGGGTAACAGTCAATTTCGGCATTTTCTCCAAACCCTTCTGAGCTGAACCAGCCGAAGTAGAAGGTAATACCGTCCAGTATACAAACTATACTAGTAAACATTTGTCTTTACTTTAACAAACTAGAGTAGGAGATAACATAGTTGAAATGAAGAAAAAGAAACAGACTTGGGCTGCACATGTAGTGAGACGAACCGACAACAGTTGGCCAGTTAGGGTAACAGAGTACATACCACAAGAAGGGCATAGAATAACGGAAAGGCGATTACTCCGATGGAGGGATGAAATAATAAATTTGGGGGGTAAACTGTGCACTCGAGCAGCGTAGGAGAGGAATAGTTACAGGTAAATGGGAGGCCTTCGTTTTGCAGTGGGTCTGATTAGGTAGACGATCATGAGAGCGTATTTTTAGGGAATAAACGTTTTATCCTTGTTTCCCATTCGCTTAGTTTGTACGGTATGCTAACGTTCTAATTTTCGTAGTTGCTGTTCGCATTGTAATGTCTTTTGTTTAGTTTCACCGGTTATTTTTCATAATAGTACACCAACGGACCCTTATCTCCGTTGTGGCAGTGTACGGTGCAGTAGCTTTAGTTAAAAAGTGATTTACAGAAGCTAATTGCTGACGTAAGCACTTTTGACACATTGCCGTGGGTAAGCGCGACGTCCATTGGTATAGTGTGTAAATTAGGTTCCCAAAAAATTCCAGGCACCAAGACATTTCTGTAATTTTATCTTAAACATGAACACATGACATTAGCCATGGCGCGTTTTTTGAAAATGACATTTTATTCGAGTAAAGGTTTTTGCATGCAGGTTGACGATGTGATGACAACCTCCATTTGTTGTATTCTTTCCTGGGGCAAGTAACCCTTGGATATCGTCAGCTAGAGTACTGTTCGGTAATGACAATGTGGTTTATAAAGGAAATTGAATTATGAGTTTAACGATTTGGCGGAAAGATCTACATGTGTTCCCCGTGAAGACGTCACGGAAGCAAGCTTTCAAGACAAAGTTTTGTATGAAGTTGTCCCAGAGCACTTGAACAATTTGAGTACCACACTAAACAGTATGTGAACACTACTTATATAGTTACTGCGCAATTGTTAGCGAGATTAAGAAGAATAGGAATTTTCAGACGTACGCTTGAAATATCCTTCCTAGGTCCCAGTGCTGATGTCCCTAATCCTAAGCCCTAATTAATATGAACATTTAAATTTTCTGGGCACTTTACCTAAGCAGGCAGTACCATTTTGAAGTTCTACAATTTGGTGAAAACCGGGTAAAAAGTATCGGTATATCTGAAATTTATCGGTTATTCCTTTACTTTGTCTCAACCAGACTCTCCGCTATAACTTTGAATGAGAGCTTGTACAGCTGCCTTTGTATGATACTTTGTATGTTGTAAATGCATGTGTGGTTTGTAATACCGGTGTACTTTAAAAGAAATTATACGCCGTCCTATTTTCCAATTTATTTTATTCCGTACGTCCTAAAGTACCGCGTCACTTTTTTTGAGCATAAAATTACCAACTGCCTGCAGAACCACTTTTAAATGCCACGATACTCTCTTGAATTTTAGGTCATTGTGGTGAGTACTGACAAAGGTACCCGTAACTTAACACGGTGGAGTTCAAATGTGATATGTCATCATCATCATCATCACCAACAATCAAGGGGTCATCATCATCAGGATTTGTGCTGCGTGGAATAAAACCGGCTTCCATCTTGCCATGTCGTTCGTGGCATGTGCCCTAAGTATTATTCGCTCGGAAGCGATATAGCAGTGGCGACGAGGATCGCGGTTGCGCTAGGCGAGTAGTCCCACGAAAGAATGAGTGCCGGGCGGCCACCGGAATTCACCGACGAAGAAGGTACGTGGCCTACGTACCGGGTTCGCCTGGGAGCTTACTTCGAAGCTCACAGCATAGAGGAGCCGACGAAGAAGCGAGCACTGCTTATGGCTTCGCTAACGAACAGTGCGGTGCGAGTGGTGCAAGCACGATGACACCCGAAACAGGTCAATGAGCTCAGCTACGAGGAAGTGATCGGACATTTGGAAGATCACTAAGCTCCGCAAGTCAACGAGATTGCTGTAAGTTATGCTTTCTTCAGGCGTTCGCAACAAGAAGGTGAAAGTGCCCAGGATTTTATTGCGGAAATTCGACGGCTAGCAGAGAAGTGTAACTTCGGAACTTCACTGGAGCGCATGTTAAGAGACCGAATTGGTTGCGGTGTGCGGGATAAAGACGTGCGGAGAAATTTACTGACGCAACGAAAGCTCACACTGGAGCAGGCAGAAGACTTTGTTGTATCAGCACAGGAAGCGGCTAAGAACGCTAAAAGCATGCAATCTGCAGAGCCAGATGCTGTACATCTTGCCCAACAGACGGCCCGTTCATGGAAGTCACGCCCTAAACAGGAGAAGCGCCACACTTGTGGAAGATGTGGTGGCGAATCGCATTCAGAGGACGAATGCAAACACCGTCACACGGAGTGCCACCGGTGCGGCGAACGAGGGCATCTACGCCGGATGTGCGGACAATAGCGCCAGGGCTCATATGCAATGACAGCGGAAGCGCACACAGACTCGGACGAAAATGAAGCCCTGCACACAATAGCAGCGGTTCTTCACCAAGAAGCCAGCATCCGCAAGGTTAAGCCAATTTACACGGAGATTACCTGGAATAACGTCCCCATTAGAAAGCTGGTGGACACGGGATCACCCGTAAGTGTCATTCCCGAAACGGTCTTCCTGAAGTACAAGGCGATGTGGCCACCA
This sequence comes from Haemaphysalis longicornis, assembly GCF_048455015.1. Taxonomy (NCBI): domain Eukaryota; kingdom Metazoa; phylum Arthropoda; class Arachnida; order Ixodida; family Ixodidae; genus Haemaphysalis; species Haemaphysalis longicornis. Next base: position 1,186,404 of record NW_027526353.1, on the reverse strand, counting down.
TTACGGAACACGCAGCTACGGCGCTCTTGTCTCTTGGGGGAACTTCCAGTCGTCGGACAACTTAGTATGACCGCTGCGTGTGATGAGAAAGATGCCGCTGGCACAGTCATAGTCGTCGGCAGCTCGGGACCATCCTTGTGCGGCAGAGATACAATCAAGGCGTTCAACGAAGTGGGCGTGGCAATGTTGTCTAATGTGGTCCCTAGTGTGCAACCAGTCGAGGTAAAAGCGGCCGGAACGAAACTACAACAGCTGCTCAAAGAGTACGCCGACGTGTTCGCTCCGGAGCTAGGCCTCTTCAAGGGACCACCGGTGACGTTTCAGCTGAAAGAAAACGCGTGTCCACGGTTTTTCAAGGCCCGCACGGTACCCTACTCCTTGAGGGATAAGATGTCGGACGCGCTAGACCAGCTGGTTGCCCACGATGTCCTGGCACCGGTGAAAACCGCCGAATGGGCGACACCAGTAGTACCCGTCGTAACGGGCGATGGTTCCATTCGAGTGTGCGGAGACTTTCGCATGGCAGTAAACGCAGCAACGCTGATGGAACGTTACCCGTTGCCTCGAGTGGATGACATCTTTGCCAAGATAAACGGAGGGGAAGTCTTCACGACTCTGGACTTACGTCGAGCTTACAACCAGTTACAGTTGGATGAAGAGGCCAAGACGATGACAGTCCTCAACACGCACAAGGGCCTGTTTTTGTTTTAACCGGCTGCCTTTTGGCGTAAGTTCTGCTCCGGCCATATTCCAAAGGCGGATGGATGGGCTTCTGGGCGATATTCCTGGCGTGCAAGTATACCTGGGCGACATTATCATCGCTGAGAAAAGAAATGACTTGTCCAGGCTAAAACAGGTCCTACAGCGACTGCGGGAGTACGGTCTCCGACTTCACAAAGGAAAGTGCAAGTTCCGGCAAGATGAAGTCACTTTCATAGGTCATCGTATTGATGCTAAAGGCCTGCGGCCAAAGGATGACAACAAGAAAGCTGTCATCGAAGCCCCAACACCCACTTCGATGAGTGAGCTGAAAGCCTTCCTGGGACTCGTAAACTATTACGGCAAATTTCTGCCAAATCTCGCCACCGTGCTTGCCCCGCTATATGCCCTTTTAGCTAAAGGGACCCGGTGGCAGTGGGAGCCGAAACAACAGCGAGCATTTCAAACATTTAAGGCGGCAATTGAGGGTTCCAAGTTCCTTGCTCACTTTGATCCTGATAAGCCACTACGACTCGAGTGTGACGCGTCACCTGTAGGCATTGGGGCTGTTTTGTCTCACCGTGTCAACGGTGTTGACTAGCCCATCGGATTCCGGTCACGGACACTTACAAAGGCCGAGCGCAATTACTTCCGGTTGGAAAAGGAAGCACTGGCTCTAGTCTTCGGAGTCGCGCGGTTTAAGGACTACTTGTATGGACACCGATTTGTGTTAGTAACCGACCACAAACCGCTAACTGGCTTATTCAATCCAAGTAAGGCGATTCCACCGATGGCTGCAGCGAGAATCCAGCGTTGGGCCTTATTTTTGGGAAATTATGACTACACATTACAGTATCGCAAGGGCAGTCAATATTTTAATGCCGATGCCCTCAGTCGTCTGCCATTGCCAGCCACGGAGCCGCGGGACGGCTGCGCCGACGGCTGTGTTTTGTATACCCAAGGCCTGGAAGAAACGGCGATATGCGCTCGTGACGTGGCACAACTGACGGATCAGGACGCCATCCTCCGGAAGGTGAAAGAGTGGATTGCAGAGGGATGGCCGTCTTCCCTCCCACAGGGTCACGGACACCTCCGTCCGTACTTTAACCGGTGAACGGAGCTAACCACTAGCCACAATTTGGTGTATTGGGGACATCACATTGTTCTTCCCATGGCTGTGGCAAAACGCAAGTTGCGTCTGCTGCATGAGACATACCCAGGAATGACACCCATGAAAAGCATGGCCCGAACCCTGTTTTGGTACCCGGGTCTGGATAGTGACATAGAACGGTTCGTCATATCATGCGGTACATGCACGCAGGCCTCGGCGATGCCACCCGCCCAGATACCTTTGGCGTGGCCAGACACCGGCGAAAGATGGAGCAGACTACATGCAGACTTTGCCTGTCCGATAGACGGCCAGATGGTATTGCTTGTGGTGGACGCCAAAACAAAATGGATGGAAGCAGTTCCTATGAAAGTTGCCACAGCGCAATCAACGGTTGTTGCCCGAAGGTCAATGTTTGCACGCTTTGGCCTTCCATAAACTATCGTTTCGGATAACGGACCGCAAATTTTGAGCGCTGTCTTTCGCGAGTTTATGGCCCGAAACAGCGTGCAACATCTCACAACTGCCCCGTATCATCCACAGTCCAACGGATTAGCTGAAAAAGCAGTGCGCACCCTCAAAGAAGGGCTAAAGAAAAACACTGGAATAGACCTGAAAACACGCATTCTCGGTTTCTGTTCCGATATCGCCGAACGCCTATCAAGGATGGCAAGTCCCCGGCGGAGCTATTACTGGGATATCAGATCAGAACCAAAATGGACTGCATCACACCGGACAAGGATAGGGCAGACATCCAACCAAGAGCAATAAAGACTAAGTTTAATGCCGGCGACCTCGTCTGGATGCGACGTTTTGGGTCAGGTCAACGGTGGATCCCCTGAGTTGTGCGCAGTCACCAGGGCTCCCGGATGCTTGCGGTTGAATCGGGACAGGGACTCCAGCGACGGCATCTGGACCAGCTGAGGAGTCGGGCTGAAGAACAAGACTGTCGCTTTGAAGACGTTAACCAGCAGGAACCCGCCGCCGAGAGTACCCGGTCCTCATCGCAGGTGGACTCGACTTCATCTCCTGGTACTACGACCTCAGTGCAGGACAGCCCGGAAGACGCCGAGGCGGGAGCTGGCCACCCGCCAACTTTGCGAAAATCGACAAGGCTCTGACGGCCCCCTGACCGCTACAGCTTTTCTACTGAACGCTTTACCTATAAAGGGGGGAAGAGATGATATGTCATCATCATCATCACCAACAAGCAAGGGATCATCATCATCAGGATTTGTGCTGCGTGGAATAAAAGCGGCTTCCATCTTGCCATGTCGTTCGTTGCTGGTGCTCTAAGTATTATTCGCTGGGAAGCGATATAGCAAAATGTACATTTGTCGCTTTGTCGTGTTCAGAACACATAACTGCAACCTATTATAAGCCCCGAACTTCAGGAGAGGTCCTTTCTCTGTTATGCAAACATCCGGTGCCCGAGAGAAGTATTTTCACACAAAAACAAAACACTCAAAACATGCTTTTTTGTTAATAGCACTCAGTGCGTTTCAAGATTTCTTTTTTTACATTTCTGGGAGCTACTAACGATGTTCTGAGGTCTAACATATCCATAGAAACGCATATATTAGATCCGTTCTCTTTAAAAAAACCTCAGGGCTCGTTCGGTCGGGCAATGAAAACTATTGCCAACAGCTAGATGGTTAATAAACAGAATAAATTCACCTTTCTGTGATACTTCTTTCGTTTATGGATACTTCGCTCTTGCTCGTACGCCTATGTAAGATCAACGTGACAAGGTATACCAAAAGCATTTTTCTGTTACCAGCCTATTGCATACTCTCTATTCTCCCCGCCCTACTTTAAAATAATAAGTAGGCATGATACTTGAGAAGTTGACACAAAACCTTGCAAATAATATTTTTGGAACGGCGCTAACGACAACTGCTAGCAAGAGAAGTGAGTGGTGGTTCGGTCTCGCGAAGGGCTAGAAAATGTATGCTCAATTATTACATAGTTTTTCAGTCTGCATGATGTCTATATGCCTTTAGTCTCTGCGGCACAAATGCGCAGGCAGCAACTTCATTTGCAAAAGTCTATCACAAAGTAGTCTCTCTTCTCTCACTTCTCTGCGTCGTCGAATGCCTGCGGGAACAATGCGGTGACGTGTCATGCGGAATGACAGGCAATCACGCCATTTTCACCTGCATCGCCACGCCCCGGAACAACGTTTGCCTTCTGCTCAGATGACTGTTTTCTTTCCACGCTGCAATATTCACGCCGCCTGTTTCCTCTGCAAACAATGCACGCTAAGCTTACGCTGCCAGCTTGTTTTCCCCGGGTCACCAAACCCGGGTCGCGGCGTCTGTACGAAAAGTTTTTCGTTGTCTTTCTTGGTGCCACAAAAGTGCGCGAGGCCTGAAATATTTATAACATTCCCAGAGCAGAGAGAGAAAATAAAAAAAGAAATCCAGCGTAAAAGCGTTATAGGCCGTGCCTGTTTCCTGAATACTTGAATGTTTTTCGCTATTACATCTCCGCTTTTTTTGGAAGTTTACTCTGCCAGCGTGGTACGCTGCTACTCTAGGCTGTGTCTTGTTGAGTAAAACATGTTCTTTTTTACGACGGTAAAGAAGGTAGTTGGCTTCTAAATTCACGACTTTTTTTCCTAACACCTTTGATTAGGGCGTCCTAAACAAACACCATCTGGGGTTTCTTTTTAACACTGCCTTAGAAATGCTGGAACAGAACTTGGTTGGAAAGTTGTGATTTGGCATGGAGGCACCAAAAAAGACGGCTTCTTCGGGTTCTTGCGTAGAGGGCAGACTACACAGACAAGCGTGTGTTTTTCTGGCGGTGCCATTGTGTGCGTTTTCACGGCGCACTATCGGCGCGAAAACTCACCTATCCGTCGAGAAACCTTGTTCAACTGCGTTGGATCACGGCAACTCTGTTTATTGCTCACGTTAGTGCGAAATATCCTATATACGCAGCGACAGAGCGTGCTTTAAGTGCTATATGCCGCTTAAGTGCCGCTTAAGCGTCGCCTTTAAGCGGACGACACTATAGCATTGTAAAATTTGGGAAGATCACGATATGGAGAGTACTCTGTGGCTCTTCTTGCCCGCTTAGAATCCAGCGCATTCATCACAGCTGTATCTAAAAAGAGTGCAAGCTACGGCGAAGTAGATCCTGGAGGTGACGTCAGCGTAGACCTTCGGGGAGCCTTGCAGTGGTAAAATATTTTCGCTCTCCAGTGAACTGATCTGTTGGGGCGGCGCATTATCATCCCGAAAGTTTGAGAAGGTGCGGAAAGGTGGCGATACGGGATACCATTTGCGCCAATTTTCCGCTTGCGGTCATCGCCGATGGCACCGCCGAGCTTTAAACGACAAGGGCTCTTACATGTTAGGCAATAAAAAGTGCAACAGCATAGCGAAGAAAATTGCCCAGCTTCACTAATTTAACGTCAAGAACGCTAAAACTAACGGTGAAGCTGCCCTGCGTTCTCAAATTGCGAGCCTACATATCGCGAAAATTCTTAACTTTTGAAAACCAGCAGATCGATTCCCTTTCGCGCCAATTCATTTTTGCTGAGTTTGCCTGCTTCCGCAATTAGTTGAACCTCATGTTACGTTTTGAACCTTGAATATTACCAGGAGAGGTCGCCCCAAGCGCTCTCTGGTTTTGAGGGTGTTATTTTTATTGCTGGGGAAAATGAACCAGGCATGTATTTTTAACAAATTTAACAATGCGAATATCCATTACGAATTTGTGTCTTGCCTCAAGCTTGTGCTTACATGTCATACGCGTGCTTGGCGCTTGCTGCATCTCTTTTCTATGCAATACCCTCTCGATCTAAATCTCTGCATCCGTTCTACCACATGTTCTTCCACGAAAGGCTAGAGCAAGAATAGCTTTGCAGTTAAAATACCTAACTGGATTCTGAGGTTTCTGCGAAAGCTGTTCTGGGGTGGCCAAAAATCACTAAGGTGAGGGTGAGCTCTTTTTTGCGTAGTAGGACTTCCTTGTGAGTTGTTGTCAACCTATAGATTTTCTTTACTGCGAAGCGATGTAAACATACTCAGTGGACCACCCAGAACTCCATACCTGGCAGAGAGGCGAAATGTGAGCAAGTTTACATGCGCAATTGCTTATGAGAGAGGTCGTAAATAATGCAGAGCTCCCTCCGCAAGAATACTGCGTGAAACAGTATTTCCCGTGAAAGAGTGGTCCCGTTTATGATTACATCAGTTCCTCAAGAGCACACAGATGTTGCTGGTTTTTAAAACACCTCCAAAAGTAGTAGAAACAAAGTTGCAATAGCAAACAAATCATTTCTTTAATATTCACTGATGATCGGAACACTGCTGAACAACACAAAATGCTTATGTCTTTTCTTTTCATATTTGCATGCAGCGGGCCCGCCTCAGGAATTCTCGAGCGCATCGCAAGGTGAAGAGCTGCATAATTCATAGCTTTGTGTTTCACATAGAGGCAGAAAACCCCCACCATAGCCCATACGCTGACATTAGGCTCTTCGGGCTAACATTGGGCTACCATTCCACTCAAACGTACTATTACAGGCGCTTTGGAACGCCTTGTAACAGCGATTATATTCTAGGAGGAGGCTTTATTCGGGCGAAGGATGGTAACGGGCGCGCGCATGTAGAGAGGCCATAGTCTGGAGAGGGTGAGCGCAAGCGACGACCAAACGTGCAGAAAGTAAAAGAGTTGTTGAACGAGACGTTCTTGCAGGCAATGAAATTTTAAACTACTAACCCTGTGGCAACGTTTATACATCTAGCCGTTGTATATCAAACTGGAGATACTAGACATAGTTGAGGCAAGACATCATTTCATGAATTATATTTGCATTGTTCTTTTTATTACAATACAAGGGTGCATGATTTTTGACAAAGCAAACAAAAATATTACAGCTTCAAAAATTTTTTGCAAAACAAATAGCCCGGGTCACCCCCACGTGGCACTGTTCCACGTTCAAAAGTTACAAAAAATTGCAGCAGATGATGCGATCAGTGAAAAATAGCCAAATTTCATTTGCAGCAACGCCAATCGATCTGGTGGATTGGACAAGTTCTCCAAAGGTCATCCTTGGAATTGGAGAACGCAAGCTAGCCTCTCTGTGAACATGAGTGCTTGTGACGTTTAGTCAGTGATGCTGGGCTGATTGCTTTGCACATTATAGCGGATTAGGTCCCCAAGATGAAGTGAACATAACTGTCTCAACTAAAAGGCGCTCAAGGGAGAAATACACACTTATACTGGTACATTACGAGCGTGATGTATCTCTTGCATAATGTTATGTAAGGTATAAATTGTGCACCTACAATTAAAATTAGCCCAACAAGAATATACGAAAAAGTATGGTTAGGTTTTAGTGAACCAGCATGCAAATATAATTTGACGCCCTAGCTTGCGAAAAGCGTATTTTTCATTTTAGTTTTTCATCCCATATCTTATAACAATTTACAAAATTTACCAAAGACATTTTTGTTCATATGTTATTAAAAGGTTTACCCGACTCAACAAAAAAAACACTGAGCATTTAAATAATTTCTTTCAAATAACATATCTCTTCAGGAACCATTCGGAATTGCAGTGGAGAAAGCCAGGAGAGCAAACACGGCTTTGCCGGCTACAATAAACTTTGGTTATCTAAGCGGCTAGGAAGTAGCTAGTGCAAAGGAAGTTTATTTAGATGGGCTGCACCTGTTACAAAAGGTTAGTCTGTTTATACTGAACGGGCTGTTTTTTGCCTTCATGTACTCTCCACAAAATTGACAACAGACAGTTTAACTTGTATTTAGGAGTTTGGAGGCGCAATATTGTAGTTTGTACTTTTCTGCGGGAATTGTCTCAGATCATTGCTTTGGAGCGGTATAATATTTATGTCCACTCTGAAATTTTCTGTGAGCGTTGGTAGCGGACGGGGACCATTGAATCTCCCCAATGGTTTTGTAGAAGTAGTTTTGGAGCGCTGTTTAGAGCCTATATCACTAAAGAAGCCATTTTAAATATTAATGCATCAACGTAAGCCGACTTTTATTTGTTTTTCAAAATGTCACAAATGTCGGAGGGGGTGCGGTGTCTTCTTCACACAGGTAAAGACGCAGGAGGTGAGAACAATCGCGTGATCTTGCGCCTCCCCCTCAGTTTTGTGCTCATAGTGCTGGAAAAACATTTGACTACTGTCCCATCAATTACACAACATCGCCGGAGCGATAACATGATTTTGAGAAATGCACACAAAACGAATATTGAATTATAAGTTTATTCTACTAGAAAGGCAAAACGGCCAAGGGAAGTTTATTTAGGTCAGCGATTGCCGCATCTAAAATAGTTAAAACACGTAGATCGCTGTTTTAGGTTGTCGCAAGCCGCCTATCTGTCATTCATCACCTATGGAAAACCTGCATTCAGTTAACAATAATTTATTACCTTGTTCGCCAGCTCGAGAAATGATCTTAAAAGCGGAAGCATACTACAATTCATTATTTTTTAAAAAAAAGCGCCTTATCAACACACAATGATTACATATTCAAAATCTCCAGTTTTAAGGAATTAAAGTTCGGCTCTCTGTCTTTCTACAATTGGCTCATACCATGTGCTCCTACCCAGGCCACACAAAATTATATCAGTATAAGACCGTAGAGTGAATGATTGCTTCGGCGGCAGAGCCACGTTAATCTCCTAAGCATTACCTAATAAATGCCGCGACAACATTTGTTTCTGTTCCAATAGGGTATATCCTTCTTGAATAAAATTTGAGATTTCATGGGACAACGTACCATTGTGGCATCACTACATCGGCTAACATTGAGTTCCTTTATGTCGCTCTATTAGCAGAGCACAGTTTGCTGTTCACCCGCCATTTTAAAGTGTAATGTTGGCGCAGGAAAGCCACCCAACACGTCGCAGAAGCCGCCGCTGGACTACCGCGCAAGAGGCAGCTCTAGGGAGGGTTGGCGCAGCGTGCGATAGCCGCTGCAGGTCATCGAGGCGTAAGGGATCATCGGCTGCTTATCAGCTGAGCAGCCACCGCTGGCGTCCCAATCACAACCGCTGCTGCTACCGTGCTCACTTGAGCTGAAAGGACTGAAAAGCACACCTGCTTTAGAGATAGCGACCACCCGTCGCAGGCGGCAATAATTGAGCCACCGTGCCAAAACATTGCCGTGAAGTGGCGGCGCGCTCCATAAAGTATGGATAACTTTAATCCTCAAACTCGCAAGCTTCGCTTCGCTCGAAAAAGGACCCGGGCAATCCCAGATAAAAAGTACTAGTCCTACCAATTAATAACGTTGCACCGATCAGTACCTGTAATATCGGTGAGCATCTAGAAATAACGGTCAAATCCAGATATATTTCGTAGCTGAGGAAACGCCGCTTGCACAAGTAAACCACATACCATCATATATCCCTCCCAAACTAGCATTCTTTATTCTCGAACATTCTCGTTCATTGAAACTTGTTGAAAATTTGCCGAATTTTTCTTTGCACCCAGCAGCTCTATTTTAACGTGACGCTCGTCCTTGCATGTCGAAACACTCACAGGGAACGCTTGAACTATGTAAACACTCCAGCAAGGTCATTCTGTGCGCGGAAGCGCCGTTTCTCTTGCGGCAAAAGGATTTTTTCGGGAGAAAGGCGCACTAATTGATGTCAACGTTTTCAGCGACTGCCCCATTTTCCGCAAAATTGGAGCTAAACGCTTATAGGAGCTTCGTCGGGGTGTTACAAGCCCAGCAATGGTAAAGTTGGCATGACAGCCGCCCTCGATCAATGCCTGTATGGAGAACCACAGCTATATTCGGAACATCTTTTCGAGCCACGTGCACCGTACCGAAGCAATCGGAACCTGGTGAAAACACATTGGCTTTATCATGCACCTTTGGGGGTCGCTCAGCTGTACGCACGATATGTTCACTAACAGTACGTGCAAAAATGTTCTAGTAAGTTTCAGCATATACTTTCGCAAACACGTTTCCTTGGGAAAGGTTTTTCGCCGATCATCTAACCTAATTCTACTACAATCTACAACATTGACCCCAGACTCACAGCATCTACTTTTTCAAGACAAAAAGTCATGCTGCCGCTACACTGCCTCCACAGAAGCTAAAGGGCCACTGAAACTACGCTGCAAATTTCAGATGCACACTCGTTTTTTTTCTTTGTTATGCTCATGCTATGCTCGGTAAGCCAATAGGAATTGACCACTCGCTTAGTAGTTCTTCCTGTTTTTACTTTTTTTGAAGGAGTATATAAAAAATTGCCCGCAACGTGAGCCTCCTTTTCCCTTCATCTGAATCGATGCTATAGAACTAAACGCGCTGAATAGTCTTCTGGGTTTTATTCTTGCGGATGTACGTGTGCTGTCAAACGTGTGGAACGCCATCGAACGAATTGTTAGCAGCTCGGGATACTTTTTGCGGAAAGGGCACCCAGCCGGTTGTATGGGCACATTTTCGGTAGACGCCGGCCGGGTGCGTGGTTTCTCCACCCTAGTCAAGAACGACTTTCGCTGTAAACAACTCTTTTTTTAGCATGCCGTCCGGCCAACAGGAGGTGTGCCCTTACCCAGTGTGAATCGGCAAAGAGTGCGAACAACTGACCCATACAAAAGAGGAAATAACAACGATGGCAGGCCCATCAGACGCATCTACAGCGGCGAAATAGGCGCAAATTGCGGGGAAACCGGTTCCGTGTCGCCAGAAAGAATAAAAAAAAAAGCCAAACGAGAAACAACAAATTCGACACGTGGTATCGCCGAGCATGGGCAGGTCGATATCTATAATGTCGGTCGCGCTGAAAACGGTGGTCTTGGGCGCACCACTAAAAGGTGATTTACCAGCAGGTAGGTCGAACCCGACAATGTGGTAACCGGATAAGCAATTATGGCGCTTCGCGGTAAACACAAACCATGTTGTAACGTTCGCCTTCTTTGGAGACATTTTGCCTAACTCGTAAAGCTTTTTAATAGTCCAAACCATAAAATAAAAAAGCAATTACGGTTGGTGATACTAACGCCATCATCAATGAGGCGTTGACTTATCTCCTAAAATATACAACCAACCTTCAGGTTTTGGCCTGGATTCTTTTACCCTTACCTCAAATCAATGCCGTTTCTGCTTCGTCTGTGACTTGGGATTCGTCAACAAAAAACCTTCTTCACTAACATGCCAGACGTATACCGTAACCTGTAAAAATGTATTTACGAACAGCGCATTATTTTTCTTCAAGAAAACTTCGGTGCCGTTAATATTTACTTGGTCCTGGAGGCTAAAATTTGTTTTATATTTATGCCCTGGATTCCGAACCCCACCATCTGTCCTAATGTAACGACCTTCACTAGACATCCGCTTGGTCTTGAGACCAATGCACGGTTTCTTCTAATCCGGTTACATTTTTAAGGGATCAAAAAACACAAAGGGACTATTACCTGCATACAGAAAACACGCAACTTGTTTTAATTCCAAGGAGCATAGCTAGGCCTTTGCATCGAATCTTGTTCCAACTTGTTCCAGACGCGCTTACAAAGGCCGCCTTGAATTAGCACACACAAGATCGAAAGGTAACAATGAGTGGGCCACCACAAAGACGACTTAGGTCACGGAATCACATTTTTCTTCTGTGATAGCCAAACGCTTCCCTTCCATTCACTGGGACCGCTTACCCGCACCCCTCTTCCTCTTGTTTGGCATAGAGAGAAAACGATACATCGAGGACGAGACGACACACTGCCATCTCTCTACTACGGCTGTAACCTTGTGTCTATTTGTATGAGTTTCTCTGTTGGCTGCTTTATTCGGCAGAGCTTTGTTGTTTTCTTTACGTACGCAGCGTTCAGGCACTTAAGCACGTCTGCTTTTCTGGTTTGCATGTATACAAGGGTACGCATTCTTAAGCAGTCCTTCGACAGAATATTCCACTAGAGAACTCATTTGTGCAAGCACGCGCGACAAATGCCATGCCCTTGCAAGAGCATGAAAACTTCACTCATGTGTGAGCAGGCTTTGAGGGAAGTCCTTTTGCTTAGTTTTCCAGGTTATGTTTGAAAAATTGGATTGATTGGTCGCGGTGGTTTGTATGCCGGCTATGCCTTCATAGTAAAATTTAATTTGAAGTCACTGTTTTTCCTGTGTGCCAATTTTTTCAAACTTGGGTATTTGGTGCGGTGTTGTTATTAGATGGGCCACCAGCTGAATCGTGCTCTATGCCTCATAAGTAGAAAACTGAGGTAGTGGAATGGGATGATGCGCTAGGGCTAACATCCTACGTCTGGGACTCACCGCAAAAACCCGCAATTTGTGAAATTTTATAAAAAAGGTGGGCTACGTTGCAGGAGCAGTCGTTTCATTGGCTGCCTTGGTTGTGTGGGTTAAAAAGAGACTTCGCAACTATCCCACAAAAGCGACTTTAAATGTTTCCTTCCACTACGAACGCCGAACGAAAACTCGAACGAGTGAGCCTCATTATTTTACCACTCAAAAGTGAGCGATAGGACACCATCGCTATTGAAAACCTGGCTTTAATATTTTGCGCTTTAAAACTGAGGCAAGCAAGTTATATTTTTGCCATGTTCAAATTTTTAGTGAGTCAATGATGATAAGTTTTCTTCTTCATGTAAACTGAACGAGTTTCTTTTAAAACTCGTTCAACTTAAATTTACAAACGTTGCGTAATGCACACCGCTTTATTTCTGACAGTAAATACCTTACATGAGCTGAAAAAATGGAGGACTAATTGAGAATCCCGTAAAGTTCGAGCTAGGTGGCTTCATCAGTGACACATTAAAAAGAGCAGTGAGGCAATGTAGTCCTGTCAGGCCACTACGACCAAACACATCTTCCTTGCAGTCCAAACATGACATAATATATAAAATCGTGGCTATTTCAATGAGTATTTTAGCAAATAAACGGGCTTTTTTATTAGGAGACGCCGTAAGCAGTGATGACTCTCCACCCGGTTATTTTCAGTTCCCTTGCGGCACTGCAATTTCAAGTTTGGGCTATGTGCGCCCACCAAAGGAAGCTTTCTGTCATAAGCAGAGTTCTAAAATGGATCTGCTTAATTTCACCAATAAATTAATGGGTAGGACCGCTACACTCATCCAACACTTTCGGCACATGCCCTGTGTGTCACTAGCAACGTTACATGTGAGAAATGTTTTAGGAGCGATGAACATTAGGTCCGAGGCTTTTCCGGCGTCCGGCGTCCGTGCTCATGGCACCACACCAACTAAATAGAAACATCCGTGAACAAAAGGTTCACAAAAGGTTAGACAGAGAGAGACAGACAGACAGAGGGATAAGTAGAGAGACGCACAGCTCCGTGGAAATCGAAGCATCTGTGAACACAAGGTTAAGAAGAAGAACATTAGAGGTTAACAAAAGGTTAGACAAAGAGAGAGAGAGAGATAGAAAGAGAACGCTTGTGGAGAGCGGCGCTACGCATGTGCAATGAGCATTGGACTGGATTAGATTAAATTTCGAATAAAATGAATTGGACTGGATTAAATTAAAATGCATTAGACTGCTTGGAAATCGTTTTAGGAGCAGTAGGCACTCTTATGGGTGATTTACAGTAAGAATGATCCCCAGTGCTTCTCCCACTCGTCATGATTGACTTCGTGGAGATGCGTAAATATTTTTGTTACCCAGCATTTCTCTATTTTTTATAAAATGCCAATAAGGGCACCAAAAGTTCGCCTAGGATGTGGATGCTCCTTTGTGAGAGGGAAAATACAGGTTACTTTTTAGACCTCTTTCTGTGTTCTGGTATTGTTGACACAGTATGATAGAGTAGGAATGTTTAGTTCAACTAAATTATTCCTCAAAAAGTAATTATTTCTTGTTTTAGCATGTGAGTAGGAAAAGAATATCTATGCCGGTACACTGCAGAATAAAAAAATAAAATGACAGAAAATAGATCTGTGATGTACCCAATTGAACAAAGCTCATCATTGAGCCACCCCTATAACATAAAAAGATACAAGGCATGTACGCATGCTACTTCTGCACATGCAGAAAAAGCGTTCATGCATGCGTACGTGCATATGCACACTATATAACAACCAATTTCCTGAAAAACATGAAAAATATGTACAGGTAAATGTAGGACTCCCGTGGCGCCACGAGCAAATTCGACATAGCTGTGACCGCTGCTAGAAACTATGAATTTAATCCTTTCGGCCCTGGGGGTGTCAATTGTAGCCATCACATAAGACTTCCTCTAGAACGAAACCAAAACTGCTAGTTTTTTGGGAAATGGTCCATCAGTCATACCTTTTGCGATAGATATCAAAATTGTTTCATTTTATTTAAGGTACTCGCTACAAAAAAAATTCCCTCGCTCTTCCCCGAGGGGGAGAGTGTGTAAGTGCGAATGCACGGTTGTTGATTGCGCGATTACGGTGGATATCGTGATCTTGGAGTGGAGAGGAGGCGCCCAACACCCGCAGTCACTGAGCGGAAGAGGAGGAGGAGAGTAGCGCCGGCCGTTACGGCGAGGGCTACACGAGCGCCCTCACGTGTCGGAATGCGGAGCGCCCGCTACGCGAGCAAGAGCTCTCCCGCCCGAAGTGGAGAGGAGGCGCCCAACACCCGCAGTCACTGAGCGGAGAGAGGTGGAGGAGAGTAGCGCGCGCCCATCTCACCCCGTTGCTAGGGAAGACGAGGAGCGCGCGCACCCGCAGCTGTTGCTATGCGGACGACGGCGGCGGACGATTCAGGCTCGCTTAAGAAGTGCATTCGCACTTAAAAGACAAATCTCCGGTGAAGTCGAAATCACGACACTGAGGCTGAAAAAATTGGCGTCTTCAGTTTTATTCCCGAGCTTTTAAATCTATGATTACGAGCACTACGAAGCAGATTTTTTCCTGGGTTTGTGTAGTCGTAACGATTAGGAAAATGTGCAAAAGTGCTGTCATTGCTATACATAAAATGTTTAATTTTGTTATTACTGTTACTTACAGATCTAATATTCACATGTTTTCTTAAAGGACCCTAACATTGAGGAAAAAGACACAGAAAACACTGCTCTTCTAGAAATAAACAAAAACCAGGGCTGAAAGGGTTAAGCTAAGGAGTAAATGTTCACGTTTGGCACAAAGGCGGCGTGCTTGATTTAAAGACGATAGCCTTTTCTGGGCTATCTAAAGGCAGCAATTCTGGTCTGTCTGTCTGTTTATCTGTGTGTAACTCAATTCAGCCACCCGGCCAATATGAAACTAAGACTGCGCAATAGTCTTAAATACTTACAGCCACATCTGAACGTGTAAGTCCAGTGTCAGTGTTCATACTTGTCAACATTGCTCAACAAAAACGAGACATTACGCAAATATGAGGCACGAACGCAATACATAAGTGATATTTGCACTGTACCTTTATTAAAAAAACAGGGATGCTTGGTTTTTGTGATAGCAAATGAAACACTAGATCAACCGAAGAAAACCGGCACCCGCTGTTGCCACCGCTACTTCCTGGCGTCATTATTAAAATCAAACAGCAATAGCAACAAAAGGTTCCACTAGATGGAATCCCCGTTCCGCTTGTAATACCCGTGGAGTAGGGCAACGTGGTTCTATAAAAGTTTTAGTCTCCACCGCGCGCGTCTTCACTCGCGTCTCCACCGTGCGGTAGCGCTGGGATCTATACACCCGAATTGCAGCAGGAGAAGGTGGTAAATTTAACTTGACTTGAGCAAACCTCTAGCGTGTTATCTTGGGAGGAACGAGACGGAAAAGGAGCAGCATGAGAGATAAGGGGGAAAACAAAAGGGAGGCCTTTTCTTGGCAGGGGTGCAAGTCGACTATCGTCTTTCGGCGACATTTGCAACAAAAGGAGCAGATACGTGGCCATTTTTTAACAGCAAAACAACTTCTACCGCATCACGGAGTCTTTTACAGTCTTTTATAAGGCTGTCCAGCTTTTCTCACCCGCTCCCTATCGCAGTTAGAGCTGGTAAGTTGAAGCTGGTCACACCTAGATCTGTTCACTTATTTCCAAGTCAATACTTTCGTCGTCCCCATTTTGTGAACAGCGTTTGACCCGCTCTGGAGCTTAGTCCTCATAAACACGACCCCAGCACTGATATCCCCGTTCATTCGTCATTAGTAGTGCTCCCTGTTTCAGTCGTTGTTCTTACATGGAATCATGTTGACATGTTTTCCTCATTCTTTCGATTCTGCGGGGTTCAACGAAACATAATTATCCATAACGCAACCACACACCACTAAGTCTTCTATGTTTTTTCGGCTACGCTTATCTATAAGATTGGCTCCGAGCCCAGATACTTGCAACACTGGAGAACTTACGCAGACGCAGCTGTCGGCTGATTGTGCTCGCGGTTTTGACCCCATACGCTTTTCCTTGTTTTTTGCAATTCTTCTGACAATTTACACTTTCGTTTCTTTGGGCATGGTGCACCGTAGTCTCATTTTGTCTATCTAGAAGGGGCGGCTTGGAACCGGTGAGCACCAGGCTTCAAATGAAGGCATGGAGATAGGCAGATACAAGAATACACAAAATTACAATGCAAGAAGGGAAAAATTAGGATTTGGGGTTAGAGAAAATGTTTGAAAGACAGATTCAGTTCATCGTATCGACAATACGTTTGATGGCCAGTGCCCGCAAAGTCCGGGGAAAGATCTGGGGATAATCATTGCAAGGGCTGGGCGAGCATAGAAGAGAACGTTTTGACGGGTCGATGACCGCTGTACTATTTAGCATTTTGGTATTCTGTTCCTTAATAGTAGTCGTTTGTCAAAGTTCGAATTTGTTACAGGTGTATGGGGAGTTACATTCACATTTTGTTGCGTTTCTTTTCATTATTTATAGGGTGGCACACTCCGTATTTTGCAGCAGCGCAAATTCGTCTTACTGACGAATTGAGACTGCTTTGTCCAGAGATAAATGATAAATGCGAACATCTTCCTAGAAAGCTATATACGAAGTGGAACTGGTATAAATGTAGAAATACCTTGCGCATTATACTCCGAACCATGATTTAGCTAACGTTATCGATAATTAATTCTTTCACTCCGAAGTGCTTACGACCATTTCCCCCAGTTTACTTAGCGCACAAAGGAATAAATCAGTGAGTTTATTGTCAAGAAAAAAGGAAGGAAGCTCCACTAGCAGGCGTAATAGGTCACACAACAGGTGGGCACCACAATGCTTTCGGATGTGGGTTCAGAGATATGTCAGAATTGTGTACAGGAAAGGCAAAGGAGAGGTAGACTACAATACATTTTAACAATAAAAACTCCTTGCACACAGTCTCACGCCAGGAGAGTGAGGAGAAACAAAACTTTAGGTCATTGGAGCCCCCACCCACTGTTATTGGTGCCTAGTCACTGGGACAGGACGTGAAGGGCCCGGATGATTACTTGTGCCTCTTAGTAGCAGCCCAGAGCCTTGTGGACCCCGTCCCACTACCTGGCGCAGCCCGGGGGCCACCGTACCTGGTCCAGTGGCCGGACTCCTCGCAATGCAGTGGGCATCTCCGGCCACACTGCCACAAACTCTGGAAACTCGAAGAGCAGGTGCGGGAGGGACTGGATAGGCGCCCGGCAGTGCCGACATGCCTGCCGGGACGCTCCAGTGGGTGCTTTCGCTCGGCAGTCCTTGCAGCCCCCCCACGGAGGCGCCGGAGGGCCGAGTTCTGGTGTAGTAGAAGACATGCGGCCTTCGCGGTTAGAGGGTTGGGGCTTCTCCTGCGGCCTCACTCTGGTCCAGGTACAGGCACACACATGTCACTGCATGAGCAGGAGACAGTCTTCCGCGGCTGCCAGGGCCGTCGGGGTTGATGGGGGCAACTTGTGGGCCTCGAAAGCCAGCTCATCTGTCAGCCTATTGCCATCGAGCTTGATGTGGCCAGGCACCCACTGTAGCCACATCCGGGCGCACCTGTCGGCCAGCCATGCCACCTTCTAGAGTACTCCCGTCACCACGAGCGAGAACGGGTTGCCCTCCCGGAAGCGCAGCCGGGCAACCCCGGGAGTAACACAACCGGACACTCGATTCGGGGTGGGCTCCAGCTCCAGCAGCAGGTCGAGGCCCAGGATGACGCCCAAAAGCTCGGCTGTGGCTGAAGATGCAGCATAGTGCACGTGGGCACGTCGGGTGGCCTCCCCCAACACGTGGCCGCTGCGCCCGAGCCCTGCCGCAGTAGCCCCTAGCCGCTCGAATCGGCCAAAGTGTGGCTCTCCAGATCGCCCCAAACGACGGCCCTGGCCAGCTGCAGCTGTTCGCATTGGGGCGTCCTCCGAATGCTGCGGAGGCCTGGGATTTCCTGCTGCACCTCGGCGGCCAAGTCAGGAGGGCGACTGGGGGCAACCCTCATCCACCGGGCTACCACCACCTCAAACAGGACCAGGATGCACCCCATGCGAGTGTTGGTGAGAGCGCAGCCGCTGCAGTATAGGGACTCCCGCTTTTGCACGCCGCAGCCGGTAAGTGTGTCCCAGGGACAGCTTCTCAGCGACTACCTCGAGCGTCCACGCCTCAGCCTCAGCCAGTGCCTTCTTACACCGACCGTCTCGAGGCAGGCCGAGGCAGGCGCGTTCGGTTTTGCGGCGGTCGACCTCCAGCTGAGGCTATCTCGGCTTGCAAAAGGTGAACAGTGGCAGAGCGTACATGAGCAACCCCACGGCTGATACACTGCACAGACACAGGGCTGTTCGCAGTGATCACCCGCGCTACCGGGAAACTATTTTCCCCCGGGCTCCGGTGGCCACACGTGCCCGCACTCGGCCTGGCGAAAATTGATTCGTGGGTCCAGTCTGAGCCTGTGAAACCGCTGATTGGTCTTCTATCCGTGCTCCTCGCTGTCGATTTGCAGGCACATGACCATGCGACGGGACTGGGCGTCCGGATGCACCACCATCGCCTCCAACAGCTACTGCATGACACCGCGGCTCGCCTCCTTGGGGTCCAGTGCCCACAGGGCCATCGTCAGTATACACAGACATGCAGCGCATGTGAGCAAGATTTTGAATTCGGCATGAACTGTATTAAGCCCCTCAAAACTGCTGATATCCTTCATCATGAAAATACTGGGGGAACACCAGTGTCTATGGAAACAATAACAATCCCAGTGCTTGATTGAGAACATGCATGGTTTTTAGGTAAAGAAACTAAATATTTAATTTTTTTCCTAAATACCCATATAAAAGCGCACAGGGTATAAAACGCTATCCAGCGCGCAAGTAAGATATCCCTGAAAAGCGCAATATTGATATGGGTGCCAAGCATATTGTCACTTTGCCAAAGACGACGCAGTTGTCTTCAAGAAAAACAAGTTTATTGGAGCGAACTTTTGCTCCCCTAACAACTCAAAGAATACAAGGCGGTGATACAGCCATAAACAAAGCGACGTGCGTAAACTGGTGGCGGCGATTGGAATGCCATGGCGTCTGCTCGGCAGGCTTTTATCTATTGGCGCGAGTGTTTCTGGAACCTTCCATTTACATACAAAACATTGTAGGTCAAAGAAGATTATTCTGGGCTAGTGAAGTTAGGGCGAGACAGTCTGTTTTGTGAATGTGATAACCCGTGCTGCATAAAAATAAAGAATGAAAGACGCGCTTCGCTTGGGACGCCGATAACACAGCCGTGCATGGCCGGGCAGTAAAAACAAACAATAAACTTGTACATGGTTCGCGCCATAACGGCCCCACGCCCCTCTACGAGTGCATCGAACCGAAGATAAAATAAAAGACAGTCCAAACAACAACAAATAAGTCCACCCTCTTGCATAGTAAGGTTTCAAGCAAACCACGTGGACAACGTCGGGCCGCGTGCGTCGTCGTGATGTTCCGGAATCACCATCGGGGATCTCCTCGTAGGTAAGTTGGCCGACAAGTCGTAGAATGTGGTAGGGTCCGAAATACCATCGCAAAAGCTTCTCACTTAGTCCGCGTCGTTGGATGGGAGTCCAAACCCAAACACGATCGCATGGGTGTACTCGACGTCTCGGCGTCGGAGGTTCTAGCGCCCGGCATCCACCAGCTGCTGGTCCGTTTGAACAACTCGTGTCAGCTGGCGGGTCTCCTCCACAAGCTGAAGGTATCCTTGGACGCCGGCGTTGAGGTCGTCGTCTTCTACATAAGGAAGCATGGTGTCAAGCATCGTAGTCGGCAGTCTTACGTAGACAAGATCGAACGACGTAATCCGCCTTGAATTTATCTGGCAGTAGTCCAAACTCCGGCTGTTTGCCTTGCAGCCGGCGGCTGGCATGAGTTGGGCTTGCTGGACGACTTGAAGAGGGTTGAGGGCGCATGTACGCAGCACTACCACGAGATGTCGCGTTGCCAAAGACGACGCAGTTGTCTTCAAGAAAAATTAGCCCCATCTTCCCAAAGGGAACGCTGAGTAGATGAGGAGCATCTCGGGGTTCCTTTGTGTGTGGGATGATGCTGACGCTTGCATGCGCCAACCCACTAACTGACGGGACTGCTGCTTCCATCACACTTCATCGGAAGAACGGAGTGAAGGGGAGTGAACCGCAGCAAGGGCTGAACTGAACGCGCGCAGCGCGCTCCCCGATAACATTCAAGGTTGAAGGAGAGGAGAGATACGCAAGCGCCGAGCATGCGCCGCGAAAGCAGAAGCGAGTACGCGGGAGAAGCGAAAGCGAAGTGCATGCAGCTGGTACGAGAGAAGAATTGGCGGGAGTATCGCGCAGCTGTGGGAGAGAGGGATGGAGGAGAGTTGCACATGCGCAGTGTGAGTACGGACTCCAACGCGGGACATGCCCACACTATAAGATTCTCTGCATCTAAAACAAGTTTATAAAAGTGAACTTGTGCTCCCCTAACAACTAAAAGAATACAAGGCGGCGATGCAGCAATCAACAAAGTGATGTGCGTAAACTGCTGTTGGTGATTCGAATGCCATGGCGTCTGCTCTGCAGGCTTTTATTTCTTTGTGCGAGTGTTTCTGGAACCGTTTATTTACATCCAGAAAATTGTAGGTCAAAGAAGATCATTCTGGGCTACTGACGGTAGGGCGAGATTGTCTGCTTATCTGAATGTGATAGCCCGTGCGGCATAAAAATAAGGAATGGAAGACCCGCTTCGCTTGGGACGCAGATAACACAGTCGGGCATGGCCGGGCATCAAAAACAAGCAGTAAATTTATACATGGTTCACGGCAATATATAAAGGCACAAATCAGGGGCGAACCTTGGGATATCCCGGCGAGTCGGCGAAAGTACCGTATTTACTCGAGTCTAAGCGCCCCCCTTTTTTCTAGAATCACAATTCCCGAATTGAAAAGGGTCTTTGATTCCAAAAGCTAAGTCATCCACCATCCCTCTGCCAATTTTTTCGCGGCTTCATTTCAATAAAATGGCAAAAGGAATGTTTTATTTGGCAGATATTCAAAGTGAAAATTGGCTAGATATTGAACCCGCCGCTTTTGTATTAGAGTCAGTCACCTTCACCACCATTCGAGTCAACTGGGCCACTTGTGCCGCGGCTCCCAATATCCCCCAGGAGGTCGTCTTTCGTCCGTCGAAGTGGTATGTAATTAAAACCATAATAAATGACATTGCCACCTCGTCAACTAGGGCCAGAATCCAAGCCTCTGAAATCCACAGTTCGATGGTTTGTTAGAAAAGGGCGCTTAGATCAGCATGCAAACTTGTTCTCCATTTTTTTCTTCCGAAAGTAGGGCAGGGTATTGGAATCCGGGGGTGGTTGGAATCGGAAAAATTCGGTGTATAGTACTCGGAGCTGAGCCAAAAACTCCCGGTTCATACGGTTCCCCAATACACACCGATGTATCTGCAGAGCTTTACTCAGTGACTGATTAATTTATTGAACTAGAAAGTTGAAAAGCAGTAGACTTCGGAAATTTTAATCTGCTTTGGGAGTTCACCAGCATACAACCCATTCCGGGGAAAGGGAAAAAAAGGAATGAAAGGGCATAGGTGAGAAAAAAAGGGGTACAGAGAAAGAGTGAGAGAAAGAAGGAGATAAGGAGTGCGTAAGGATGTTGGCAGGCATCGGGCTACAGCCGTTTGAGGTGGTCAGTCTCCTCAAGGAAGGCGAGTACAACATGGATGCCTTCCTGCCGAATGGATGGGCCCGTCACAAAAGCAGGTTGATCAGGCTGTGTCTGGGCATCCCGAGAGGCTGGAGTGCCACCCGAAGCTCTGCTGTCGGGCATCGCGCTTGCGGAATCACCAGAGCAGGTGCTCCTGGGTCTTGGGACCTGGGCCGTCAGCACATGTGGGCGATGACCAGCTGCCTTGTCTGTGCAAGCTGGCTGCACATTGCAGCAATCGAGCAGCATGCGGAGAAGTATGGAGCGGGCGTCCCTTCTATTGCGGCCAAGCAGGACTTGTGGAGCTTGGACGCTGATGACTGTGGGGTCCGGGTGCATCGTATCCCCCTCCCGCGCAAGGAGGGATGTGCGGCTTCGAAGGGCCTCAGGTCGTGGGAAGCAGAGACCCCCTTCTGGCGAGCAGCACCTCTTTCCACGGTGTCAGTGACATCATTGCCTGTGATGCCGACATGAGATGAGACTAGTGGATCCGCAGTTCACAACCGCGGGACTTGACCAGGTGAAGCTTTATCGCCAGCGGCTGCTCCACGTAGGCTCTGGAGCTCGATGGCTGGTCCACCGCTCGCAGTCGCAAGAGCAGACCGGGAGTCGGTGAGAATGACGCCCCCTGAATATGCTTGTCGTTCTCCAGGGGAAGTTCTGCAGCAAGGTGCAGCCCGGCCAGTTCTACATGGCGGATGAGGCTAAGTTAATCGCATTAAATGGCATCGTGCTCGGCAGTGCGCGCCGCTATTCATATTGTTTCCCGTGTCGATGAAGTATCAGTAGGAAGTCAGCACTGCGTATGTCCCTTACATGTCCTTGTGTGTGTCTTTATTGCTCTGTAAATTTAACATGAAAAGGGCAGGCAGCACATTCGACTGGTGCCAAGCTCCACGGCCGTGCAGGTGCTCCAGCTCTTCCCTTGGGTGTTTGCACGGAGCCATCTGTGCAGTGCTGCAGGAGGCCAGCCGTCTCGTCCTGCAGCAGGGAATCAAAATTTTGATGGATAGTCTGGGTTGGTGTTGACCGCTTGCTACGAATCCACGGGAGTGCGGGGCTGATACGCAGAGGTCGCCCAGTAGAAGTTGTGGTATCTCCATGGGGGGACGGTGCGGCAGCTCAATGTGACTCTCTTAGATGGACGCCAGCATGCCCATCGGCGAGTAGGGGCAGCGGCGGTAGCGCTGCAGGAGCGTTGCCCCATCCGGTGTGCTATGGAGCCGGTGGATGTGGTGCAGCTCTGTATGCAGGGTCCGCATCTGGATGGTCCAGGTGCCGGCCTCTGTGTAGGTGGCCGCAGCCGGGGACGTTCTGGGGAGGCCTAGGCAGGAGCGTAGGTCCCGGCGCTGGTCCATCTCCTACTCCTTCCACTGCAGTGGCTGCTAGTGTACCAGTGGCAGAGCATAGAGGAGGGCCGCGGCCATCATTCCATGAAACACTAGCAGGGCCACCAAGTGCGAGAAACCCTGGACACGTGCTGGAAGCATCCGCACACTCAGCTGGTCTCCCACACTGCACTGCCAGAGTGTCCTCACCACTGGCATCCAGGTGCGCCGCAGTCAATGGGGAACCCAAGGTATTCCATCCTCAGGCGCCACGAGGGGACCTGGGCCCTCAGTGAAAGGAGGGGGGTCTTGTCATGCGTGCGGGGTATCCAGGTGTAGGTACATCATGATTTTTGCCTTGGCTTCGTACAGCTGCAGGTCAAGGCTTCTGAGGTAGTCTCCGGCCACTCCCAACACCTCCTCGAGGCACACCTGCACCTTATACAGCTGTCTTTTTGTTTTTGGCCCGTGCATATAGACGGCGATGTCGCCCGCGTACACTGCAACTCCCACTGGATACCGGCGCCGAGCTGGGCTGCAGTCTGGCAGGGGTGCGAGCACAATTAAACAGGAACGGGCTCAGCACGCTCCCCTGCGGCAGCGCAGAGCTGACGTCACGTGGTGTACTGGCGTCCCGGCCGACCTTTACACGAAACGTCCGGCTAGCCAGAAATGCCTGTACATAGGTCCTGAGGTGCCCTATGACTCGGATGCCGTCCAAGTATTCCAGGATGGGGGTTCGGAGGGGGGAAAGGGTGGAACGCCGAGCTCATGTCAACGAAGACGAGGTAGGCCGCCTACTCGTAACATTTATGACAAAGAATCACGCTGAAAGTCTTAGTTTGACAGAGAGACAACGTATTGTTGAGTGCAAGAGCTGTAAGTACCACATGATGCAGTGGTACAGAAGCAAAAACTACTTGGAAGTGATTCGTTTCAACCATTCGGCGGTAGTTATTGCAAATATATGATCTTTAGAACCAATTTGGCTGATTTGTAGTTAGTTTTTTTTATTTCGGTGGCTTTGAAATCATGATCTGAGGACACAAAGGCCCCCGAGGTGGCACCTGGGATGCTCCGCACGTACTAAAAAGACGTTAAGTCTTTACAGCGAAGCGGTATACGTGCCATCCGCCTAATACACGCTCAAGTGTAGAACGAAATATCGTAGTTTTGGTTCTACGTCTCGGGACATTGCGGTTTAACCTTGCTGGTGAGCTACGGTGCCTTTCACTCGGTGGCTCGACCGTCTTGCGTGCTCCTCAGTTTACTTAGCGGCGTGTGCAGCGTGTATATGACAATTGGCAACAGAATAAAAGAAATCTGTTATCGTCGGCATTTTTAAAGATGTCGAAATGCCCAAGCAAATTACTTTTACCCTAACCTTTTGCGTCAATAGGTGAAGCTTACTTGAAGGAGAGAATGGGATTGAGTCAATGTGTGAATTTGTACCCACGCTAGGTCTTTGTAAACGAGCTTTCACGTATTGCCTATTGCACAAGGAACACTGGCCACGTACGAAATGGTTGGTTGCAGCCTTGTAGGTACTCCTCTACAGCGGCTCTGCAGCTGCCCCGAGTAGTGAATACTGCTTGCATGTGCGACGTCTATCTACGCTTTGCCATGCGCTTCCCGGCGCACACACCTGCCCCAATAGACACTGCACTGAGACTGGTGGAGTCGTGATATATTAACCCATCTTTTTGTCCACCAAAAAAAGCGTGTTATTGGTGTGTCACCTTTATTGTGAGCCAGTGTCCCTATTTTTTATATACGAAAAACCCAATATAAATAAACGCCTACATAGCATTTCCAACCAAGCTGCCAGGTTCGCTGGTCTTGTTTTTTTTTTTTTTGACGGAGTCAGCGCTCCCGATTTTTTTGTTTTTGTCAAACTGACTTTGCTTCATTGCATGTACCTCTGACTTGGCCTAGGAATAATAAACTCAGGTAATTGCATAACAATTACATAGCGGGCAAAGACTTGCCAGAAAAGGCAGGCACAGAAATATGTGCATACTTTGCTTTTGTTACGAGGATGAATTGTTTATAATACCGGTCGGCATGGTTCCAGACAGGGTTCCCCACATTTTTTACAAGCCTGGAAGAGGGGAAAGGAGGTTTAACGATTGACAACTGCTGCTGCAATCAATTAAACTTTAAAGAAAAACTTTTTTGAACATACGCACAAGACGAACTCTATTCGACATTTATCTATTTTTCAGAATACCTCTAAAGGCCCACGGGGCAACAGTGTATAGCGTATAATTATAAATAATGCACAAAAGCAAAACGGAGCAAAGTAAACTGCAGTCCGTCATGCTGAAAGAACACGCTGAAAAGACACCAATTTTCAAAACGTTTTAGTACAGCACGCCAAGATGAACGCCAACGTTCAAGCCACATTTTTTTACCATTGGCCAATACAGCAAAAATATGAAACAAACAGTATGGAGGCGTTCACAAGTGAGAGGGTGAAATAGTTTGTAATAGGTATGCCTGTCACTCCACAGCCACCTGCTAATTTGTAGTCACTTGTTCCTTCATATGAATTGAGAATTTATGTCGTGGAGAAATCAAAATTGCGCACATCACTCTTCAATCGTCTTATAAAAACTTGAGTATGCATAAGCGTCACCTTTAAGGGCTACGACTCTATAGCACTATCCCATTCGGCGAAGGCTGTGCAGCGCTTGGCGTTCCGCACATTTATAGGGCACAGTATTCATCACATGTGTATCCGTAGAGAGTGCATGGTATGGCAGATCCTTACGCTGACGTCCCCGTACAGAATAGCGGAGCCGGGCAGTGGTAAAATATTTCGCTCTGCAAATACCCCATCGGTTGGGCAGCTGCAACAATCCCGAAAGGTTGAGTATGCACGACAGGAGGAGGGGGGGGGGGAGGGTACGACATATCTCCATCATAGCAATTTCTCGGTTACGGTGAGTGCGGGGACGCCGGTGACCTTTCATGCGAAGCAGTAGACCTTACCTGCAAATGAAGGTTTTCTGTACGCGAATGCATAAAAATCCCAGGCAAAATAGAAGACTCTGCTGGTCCTGCCATGAATCGAACCCGGTTTCAGATAGAGAAACGGAATGAGAGCCCGTTGTCTAACCGACTACGCCACAGGCCCACGATCCTACGGGGAGACAGACGGTGTACTCAGCGAGCACCACTGGCGGTCTACTACCTAAGCTCATTGAAAGCCCTTGTGTGAAGAGCAAACCGTAGTATGTATGATAACGGCGTTCACGTGGTTTCTCTTAGCAATGAACACAGCAGGGTCTGGGAGGGTTAGGAGTTTGGTGGTGACACATGCAACAAGAGAAAGGTGGAGGCAATAAGAGAGCTGTAGTGCGCGTGCAGCCCGCCTCCCTCACCAGACACTCCTCTCCGGATTTTTACGGCCATCGCTGCTGCCTTCGGAAGTTTCGAGTTTCACTCTGTAGTGTCACTTGTGTAAATTCAAGCGACGTCACATGGCTAGTCCTTCTGGGTGTCGTTTACAGCTCTGCAGTCCACCTCCTTCACAGAGTGCATTGGAGCCAAATTGTTTTAAAAGACCGAGGCTCTTTATGATGAGCGAGAAAAAGTGTAAAAGAAAACCAAAAAAATCAGTCCAGGTTGACTGACCTAAAGTCGTCAAGTATTATGTTAACAGTAAAGCTGCCAGGCGTTCCTTCAGCGCGAGGCTCAGGTTCATAAAATTTCTCAAAGCCAATAGATCGACTCTGGCTTGCGCCAATGCATTTTTGCCAACTTGCACGGCTCGTGCCATCTACTAACTTTTTGTTATTTTTAACCTTATCCTTTGAAAAGATGTTGTGACCTAAAGAAAGTGCTCATGGCGCCACATAGTGGCAGATTTTTAAAGTGAAATGTAACGAAAGGTTCAACTTGAAATTCGGAACAACGCATAATGAATTGTCGCGATCGGGAATCGATCTGTTGGCTTTAAAAAGTTCCATGACGCGCACCATTTCGATTAGCGAGCGCCAGCTGGCGTCGCTGTTACCAGCCTTCGAAATTAAGTCAGCGAAATTGGGAAATTGTTTTGCAATCGTTGGCGGGTGAGCACACCAAAGGCTAGTAGAGATCACTGCCTGAAACAGCAACACAAAAAAAACACCCTCGGGCGAGACACAATGCCAGCATTTTCAACACAAGAGCTTTGAAACTCTCACCACTAAGACATATACAAGAAGTATAGCAGCGCTTTTAAGCCAAAACCCAAATGCTGGTCAACTAATAAAAAAAATTTTGTAATAAAAAAAAACGTTTACAATAAATCCGAGAAAACACAGAAAAACTAAAATTTTGTGTACAAGTTTACTTATGAAGTTTTTTAATTTTTTCAAATTTAGTTTGCTTTTTGTTGGCACATTGTTTTAAATTTAGCAAAACTGTTAAAAAACTGCACTAAATCTTGGTAATAGATTATCTAAGTAATTTTAGTAATATTGCATATTTTTATTTGGGGGGGTGGCGGAGTTGAACCAAGGAAATTTAACTATGGTAGCTCCATTTAACTTCAGTCTGCCGATCTTCCAAGGCATTGAACTACGAACTTTGTTTGGATCAGCAATGCCTGCATAAAATCCCGTAGAACCACCGAGAGCACCGTTTTATTTTGTCAGGAGCAGCCCATCTGCATTTATCAATTTTGAGAAACCTCCCTTTACCCAAAATTATATAATCTGCCTCCGTGGACAAGATTGAGAAATTGTCGACAAAAGCAGAAGTCCAGCACACTACATTTATTTATTGCAACATACGCAGCCGATCAAAACACGACGAACGCCCCAAATATTTTCACACTGGTGAGCTTCATTTGTTCGGCAATCGGTCTTTCTGAAACTTAGTTATTACCATGCGGCAATTCCAGGCTTAAATAAAAGTATATCTCAATTGGACGTTAGCGCAAATAAGCGCAACGGCGGTACAGGTAAGTTTATCTCCTAAGCATTATTTAACAAGAGCAGCGGTCAGCATTTCTTCCGTGCTGATATGGTACAGCCTGTTAGGATAGAAGTTTATCGTTTTCTTGTAAAAAAACGCCGGAGGAATCAATATATCGGCTGATATCACCATCGCATAGAGAATGCCTGAAATTGGAAAACATTCACACTAGTCCAAACCTAGCAAATCAACCGCAACAATTCTCTACGACTCTGACATCATTATTGCTGTGTTATAGACTCCTATTCTCATGTATGTGACCAAGTTTCCGGGATCTGGCCTGGAATCTGTCATACCTCACTGAAAGTGATGCGCGCCGCTTGGCTTTGTGCCTCATTTACCACGTCCTTAATTTGGTCTGGAAAATCTGCCTCGCCTGTCTCTTCGGGTTTTAACAACGTTGAATCACTTCCTGTAGCGGTAATGTATGCTTTGTTTAGCCTCCTGTTGCGGTAGCTCCGCGGGGCTGCCGTATGAGCAAATTAAATCAAATAAAAAATAAAAACTGTTCCGCAAAAGACAGAGATTTGTACTTTACCGCGGCAAATGTTCTGAAAAAAAAAGCTGCAGATTATGTCAATACATGAGTCAGTATATAACATGTAATCAATTGACATATCTCTAGGAAAATCTATTTACATATCTCACATACATCAATATTTCGTCAAAACTACCAGATATATCGATACGTAGATGGGTATGCATAGTTGTTGACAACAACCATAAAATAAAGACTATGACGAACAGCTCACGTTCCCACTTAGAAAGCCAATAGTGGCGTTTAGTCGACTTGGTCGCCAAGGAGAACAGTATTTGGGTAGTTGCACACAACAAGAAAGCAATGTCCAACCATTTGTCACAATTCAGGGCGTCCGGGACCAATGTGCAAGTGGTGATATGTGTAACCATCCCTACTGTACCCGCCTTCCCAAAACATCGCAAGCAAGTATCAGATTGTGACGTCGTTTTCTTGAAGTCCGGCTACATTCTTTGTGAGGGAAACATAGAGAGAGAAAAAGAAATAAATATTTATTGCCGCAAGTGCTATACGCTTGCGCCTTTTGCAATTCTGTGGATCATCGCTAGGCGTTCGCCCCGAATAGCATTCCTACTCGCTCCACCAACGCTTAAATATTTGCGCTAGCACCCAAACCTCCAAAAGAGCAATGAATAGGGCCACACGCAGCGGATGTAGGTAGGAGAAGTCACAGTTTTACTTGTTGACAGCGAGACGCAACTGTGGCGTACCGTGACCCGTTATGGTCACCCGTTACCGCCTCGCTTAGACTAGAGACATTACAGCACAATAAACGCTGACACCACACCGTGCCATGTATGAACTACGATCTTAACCGTGTGCTTCTTTGTATTAATATCTCCGTCACTCACTTTGTTACGGCCGCGCTTTCTTCTTTCCTTTCACAGATGCAGATTTTAGGCATACAGTCATGTCTGCATTGCTCTATCTAACGCATACATGGACATGACGGAAAAATGTTAGAAAACTCCCGATGGCCTGAGGAAATCACCTATGGAGAGAATAAGTATCCGGATAAAACGCAAACTCCGATGACGGAAAGGAAATATTCACTCTCACCATAAATTCGTGATGTTATTGGACGAATGCGTTTCTGTTTCTGCTATTCTGTTCCGTCTGCAGAAAAACTGGATTATAGGAGGAAACAAAGCGAGCACTTTTTGACCTGGGATGGGTACCAGGTGATGCTGAAGTAGGGTCCAAATGGGTGGTGCAGCCTTGGTATTATTTGGAGGTAGAGAAGGCTCCGGAAGAAATGCGTAATTCGGTGAGCCCATACGAGGTAATTAAGAATAAATAAGAACAGTAACGAAAACTTTATTCAAAGCAATATCTACGTGAAACCCGGGATACCTGACTAGGAAGAAACCACAGCCGAATATTGATGTACGTTGTGTTGAATGAAATAAACCTAATTGTCAAGCTGCTTATTCACTTTGTGTCTATTTTAGATTAAGGGAGATCTTTGGAGATTTGTTCAAAGCAGTGTTCGAAATTGCGTTATATCGTGGTTCCAGACACAGCAAAAGATATATCGATATTTCTTTTTTTGCGCATAATCAAGCAACACTGGTAATTTAGGGTATTTGGTGACTATTTGGACTGCGCCAGTTTTCATCGGGCGACGCAGACGAGCACAGGAAGATTGAAAGGTGAAGGGGAATGTTTTATTTGAGTATTTTAGCAAGTGACATTTAACCGAGTTTTTCGTTACGTCATCGGGACCCAAGACACACTATATCGCGGCCAAAGCACGTCTCAAGCTCTCATGAGATAGCTCGGTTGCGTCACGTTTTAAGCGCATTCAGGTATAACAAGTTGTACAGGGAGAATGCCATCGAAATCGTGCTTTTTTATTCTTTCCCAGATTTGCAGTTTGAGTGGTGTCACAATTGCTTTCGTCATTTGGCTGGAAGAAAATTGCCGAAGTAGGGCGTACATAGCATGCAAAACTGTGTATTCCCGAATGATCTATCACGCGGTTGTGCACAATGACACTCCCCTCCGTTCAGCCTTGTTCAAAACAAGGAATTACGTCACTCTTTTAGGCTGAGGTACTTCCTGCGACATTTAAAAATTTTCCTTGACTCCTGACTTTGGGCAAGCCAACAATTTTCTTATTGTGCCTAATGACAAACATTTCAGCCTCATTCTCAGAAAGGTACATCTATTTCAAGAGGCTTCTTATGTATTGCGAGTTAACACTGCAATGTGCATGTAGCGGAATCACCCGTTTGTGTATCCTCTGAGCTATATGATGTGCGTATGCTAGCACAGCAATTTTTATTTTTGTTTTTGTTTTTAATCATGTCATCTCTGCTGCTCGGATAGGGAGCTCGATTCAGCTCTCCGAGGATTGGATTGGCCTCGGCAGTGACATCACCACGGAAACTCGATGTCCGGAGCTTTCCATTCGTGTTTCTTGCGTGTGAACAATATCTCATATTTTGTATTGACGTGGACACTAAGCATATCTAGCAAGCACATCTTCGCTATCATTTTTCCAACAAGTTTCAGTGCCTGAAGATTACAAGAACACTTGTTAACGCGTGGTTTCTACTGCCAGCAAACAAGGTTACCCAGAAAGAGATCCTTTAGGTGTCGCAGCATGAAGCGAATGTTTTTGGGTAATGCATCGGCCAACATAAAGGGATCACACACTTCGAGAGTATTTTCAGTAGCTAATTTGGCGCTAATGAACGAGAACTTCGAGGAAGTCTAGGTAATCAAACAAATGCTGCACTACAAAAAAAAAAACTTGGACGCCAACCTATAAGAAACTGTTCAACATGTCAGTGGTGCATGGGCTCTATGAGACAGGGCTCGTTTGAAGGCACTAATTACAAATCAGCGCAGCGAACGTCGACCAAAAAAATACAAACAAAAAGTACAAAGAACGACCTTTAAAAAGATCTTTTCTCTATTTGAAACACTTCATCTCTTTGTGTGTCAGATTCACTTTCAGCCAATAAATAAAACCGACAAAAAGTACACATGGTCAAGTGGGCTACAGAGCAGATGACGAGATATAATGATTGGGTAATGCGAATAGCGAAATTAAGCCAGCACGCGTAAGCACCGATTTATTCAAACTAACACGACAAATGCGACGTAACTTTGCAATCTCTAAAAAATGGCGCCAATCCACCCTGTGAAGGGGGTGGGAAAGCCAAGCTGTAAACGACACCCACAACGATCACCCATGTAACGCCACATGAATTCACACACGTGGTGCTACAAAGAATGAAACCAGAGACAAGGGAAATGCTCTGCCAACACATCCGTTTATACTTCAAAGAGTCATTCTTTGCCAAGGTTAAATCAAGACCAACGCGGGATACATGTATGGTGATTGGTTGAGTTGTAATGGTGAAGCACATGAGTTGAAACTCTTATTTTTTTACAATAAAGGAAGCTGAAACCCGGTGTTAGACGACCTCACTTCCTCTCCATCTCTTCCGGTGAGTACGGGGGTGGCGAGATCGATGGCCGAGACGGAGAAGTGAGATGCCCTGGTTTGGCGTGAGCTTCGTTCAACTTTTAGTAACTCCTAGCTAATGCGCAAGGTGTGTAGACTCCGCTACACGTGCCGTGTGCGGAGCGCACAGTCGAGCAAGATGTCATGTGACGCTACCACATTGCTTTCTGCGAAAATGAAGGGGGTAAACCCGCATATGTGCTCGGTGATGTCACCGTTTGTCGGCCCATCTCCCCCTGTGCTCTCAGCTCAATTGGTGAGACAACGTGCTCTCGCTACGTTCCACTATTCGTTCCAGGTTTGATTCTGGCGGTGCCCGCAACTTTTGTTTGTTCGTGGGAGTTTTCTGGTGACACCAAAATGTCGCGGAGGAATGTTTAGGGGCTAGAGGTACAAAGCTTTGCCTCAAAAAGTTACATGTGTGTGCAAGGGCACTGAGGGAATTCAAGTTGCTTATTTTCCAGCCGTTTGTTTTATAATAAATTAGTTTGATTGGTTGAGTTGGTGTGCCGGCTCGTCATGCCTCCGAAATAAAATTAGGTTCGAAATCAACGTTCATCTCGTGTGCCTACCTTTCCATATTGTGTGTTTCCCCTCGGTGTTGTTGACCATGGATTTAAAACTAGCCCTATCCTACTCTCTATCCAATTATCTAGAGATATGTAGGTGTAGTAGTGGG
The DNA here is from genome assembly GCF_048455015.1 of Haemaphysalis longicornis. NCBI lineage: Eukaryota > Metazoa > Arthropoda > Arachnida > Ixodida > Ixodidae > Haemaphysalis > Haemaphysalis longicornis. Next base: position 1,153,582 of record NW_027526353.1, on the reverse strand, counting down.
AGGAAACAATTGGCCCACGTTTTACGTATATGATTAAAAAATTCACCGAAAGATTGGCGCACACTGTGAAATTTTTGAAAACGGAAAACAGTTGTCATACGTTCTGGCTGCAGTCTTTTTATTAGCTGCTGTGACACTGTAGGCTATAAACAGAGCTCCATAACCGCGCCTAGAAGGGTTTAGGATAACATTTGACAGTCCCCTTCCCTACAAACACCCCAAAAATACTTGAAAAATTGAAATGATTACTGTACATATCAAATTTTGATGATTAGAGACTATCCCCGGCAAAAATATGAACATTTTGTGAGTATGAAAACTGGTATGCAGCATGTTTTTAGCGGTTGTATAAAATTTGCGCGCCCATCTGGAAAAACTTAAAATATTTAGAGACAGAATTCGCCTTTTTCAACTCACCCTGACATATTATACCGAGTAAGGCTGTTGTCTAAGCAAAAAACGCACGACTTCCTCAAAATCTCCTAGTTTTCGCGCGAAACGGTTTCTTCAGTGCTGATGAGAGGGAGCGCTGATGTATCGAGGCGCACACAAGAACACTTGTGAGTGGGCTCAGGACGTGTTCGCCTTCAAATGATATGATACGCTGATATCCAACCCGAGGCCCTTCCGCGATCCCATAGTCGTGTATTTTCTCGGGGGAATTAATCTGTGGGTGCAAATAGTGAGCACGATATTCAGTGATGTCATAGATACCTGGTTAGAAAGTTGCTAGTCGGTAGTCTCCGCTTCACCCATGTGTTAATTTATATCGACAATTCCTTAAATTTTGTGCTAAAATGTGATTGGCTGTTGTTCTACAAGAAAGTATTCTTAACCTACAAATCTTGATTTTTTCTTGATGGCCTTTGCGGAGGCATTGTTTTGGAAGGAACGCCTTGGGTACTATTAAAGAGAAACAATATATACATTGACAACCATTACTACAAAACATTACTATTCTAAAGTGTGGGACCTCGCCACCGCATGTGTATATGCGGGGATTCTCCGGAAGAACGGGAGAAAAAAAAAGTATTTCTCTAAGCCTTCATGAGCGTGGCTTCCCCCCATGTATGCAGAACGGTTCCCAACGTGTAATGCAGACCAGTGGCAATTTAGCTGCTTTACAGCTTCACTCACCCTAAATACATGCATTTTGAAAGACAAAATCTTCCCCCAGGTTACCACTTCTGCCCACGATACTCTAACCTTATCCTTATTTGGTACTATTATTAACCTCAATTCCATGTATTAATTGTGTACCCACTTTTCTCCATGATTTGAGATGTCATATAGTCTGTAGGAGTTTTAACGCGACAGCGTTATTAGGCTAATTTTTCGATTCCCCCGTATCTCCTAGCCGTCCGCTATCAGCCGCGCTCATCAGGCGACCAGGGAAACGCATCACAGCGGCCACCCGGAAGTTACGACTGAGGGACAAAGATCCGGGGGCTCCGCCAAATCTGTACTGTGGCTCAACGACAACTGAAATTTGGAAATGAAGATAATGTTCAATGCCGGGTACGAAAAAAAGAATACGCGTTATCAGCAGGTCGAACACCTGCGCGGGGAAGTTTGTTTTCCGCCCAGTCGGTGGTAGCATGCCCGGCAGACACGGTCGCCAGCCGTACCCGCAACTCACGTCAAGACAAGAAAGCGTGTTTCCACCCGGAGATCAAAAATATGAATCCTCGGTAATTCATGCGCCCGAGCTACACGTGGGCTTATAGTCACGCCGTAGTGAAGGTCTCCGGAAGAATATACACCCGGTCAGGATCCTGAACGTGCGCCGAAAGCTCGCCATTCTCGTGTTTTCGATTCGTCTTCCATTAGCAGAACGGTGGCCGTGGCGGGAAATCGAACCCGCGTCCTCGGGCTCAGCAGCGCAACGCCTTACGCACTGAGCCACTGCGGCGTGTTTTCCATTGGGACTCATGTTGGCAGCAGTACTGAGTGACTTAACTAAAAGCGGCGGCAAAGGATTAAGTCAGGCCTCTCCAAAATAAAGGAAGGCATTGGCCATAAGCAGAAAACAACAAAACGAAAGCCCGCTATATTGAGTATAACCATACAAGCTTTCAAAATACTTTCCAATTACGTTCTTTCTTATTACTTTCTTATATTTATAACTTTCTTTCTTATAATACGTTCTTATTACTTTCTAATTACTTTCGTTACGTTCGACCTCAGCTGCAAGCACGGTTTCGGAAACCAGAGATGGTGCCACGCGGTCAAGTTAGAACTCACCCTAAAAATAGACACGGATGTCCTCCCAGTGAACTGTCCCGTAAAAATGCTCCGCGTGGCTCTAGATACAAGCGGTAGTGTCGAACTCACTGCCGCCAAAAGCACAAAATCTTTACCCGATTGCCCACAACCAAAACTCCCATCCAAAATAACGGCAATAAAAAGAGACAAAGAAACGATAATGCTCTTGCAATCACTGATCATGACCAGAATTTCGCGTACCCTAAAGAATCAGAAATTTACCTGCACCAAAGAAAGTGAAAAAAACTATCATCTTGACAGCATATATGCCAGCGCTAAACCTGGCAATTCTGACCGTGCGACCAACTAACAAAGCGTGGACCACCCGGCTTACAGAATGGACAGGCACAGAGCAGAATAAAAGAAGGGGAAAGCCGTTTACTCGATGGAGGGATGAAGTAATATTCGGAGCAAAAAGTAGACTCGCGAAGTGCAGGACAAGAGCGGGTGAAAATCAATGGGGGAGCCCTTCACACGGTAGTCGTCCTGTATATGATGTTGGTTACGCTGACGATGAATAGGTACTCAACTTGGGGCTTCCTAACGCACTTCAAGAATTCCGGGAAACTACACTCCTAGCAACACAAAAGCGGATTGAAATAGGAAATTGGGAGGGGCCATCGTATAGAAGAAAAGCACGCCCCCCATTGAAAGGAAACTACTTCACGCTAGGAGACATGGCGGCGCACCCGCTACCCTGCATAAAGTCATTCGTGTACCACAAATATAGATCCAATCCTGCATGAGACGGGATAATGCAAAATGAAGTTCATTCTGTGAAAGTTCTAATATCAAGAGACCAAAGTTTACACCGACTTTGGAACGCACGAAAGCTCGAGGCCCCAATTGTTGTAGTTAGCTACTCTGGCAATCTCTGCGACTGCATGCCCCTCCAACATAAACGACCAAAGAAGTGGAAGCTGGTGCCATCCTCTCGGCAATCCGAATAGCGGAAGTATCAAACAGAAGCGAACATCATTCCAGACCCTCAAAGGACAGTATACTGTTTTCTGCGGGCAGAATACCTAGGCTTTTTACTAATATATTTTCATACACAATGGAAAAAGTTAACGTCATCTTTACACCCCGACCCATCAATCTGGAAGAGAACTATGCTCTGACCAACAGGCACACGAAGACACATGCCTTGCTTGCTGCGGCCACGACTGACACACTGCCCTTCTTGGAAAGCGTCAAGAAGAAATCCTCATGTAATATCTAGGAACACGACTTTTCCCCTTGCTACAACGTGGACTCAATGGCGAAGAATCACACACTCCGGAAGTAAAACCAGCACAAGTATCTGAAAATCTATCAGACATCAACTTAACATCAGCTGTGAGACAGGAACCTAAATCTCTGTTAAAATCGGGAAACATCCACCCTCTTGCACCCTACCTAGCCATGTCCTAGGGTATGGTTAGGACAGGACAAGTCAAACGTAGCATATTCCAAATCTGAGATGTTGGAGGCCGCTCTGACCAACTCGTTACCTCAGTATCAGCGTGAACTGATGGACACGGAAATGGAAGAAGCTGGTGCATCAGTGGTGCCGAAGGCTCAGGTTCCACCTGTGAGGTCTCCGCCATCCGTTACCCGATTTTCCTAAACCACTACTTTTTTCTCCTGAAAAAAGATCTCTCTCTCTCTTTCTCTATCCTAAAAAGCAAAATTGGTAATGCCGGCCTACGCATCACAGAATAAAGGTTTTGATACCCTTAAACTGAAGCATCTTCGCTCAAACAGATGAACACCTCGAAATCGCCAACTCTCGCATAATGTTTTCAGCCAGAGAAGTGCAGAGAGCCTTTGTATCTCGTGGGCCACGGCGATTGAGAACCATCGTTGCTAGTCTTCCTCTTTTCGATAACTTCTAGTGCTAGAGCAGCATATATTGCAAATGCAGCAACGGTGTACGAAGACGCTCCGTGGGAATCGAAT